>NC_140094.1:14500393-15100393 GCF_964237585.1 Gallinula chloropus | reverse complement strand
CGATGGCCACCCATAGGCTGCTCAAGGCTCCAAGTACAGTGGGTTTGTTGTCCATCCCCCTCCCTCATAATGGTGTATAAGTGGTTCACAAGCTCCGCATTGGCCCTACAAACAAAGATGAATTTCAGTCTCTCAACACATCTGTCATGTTAGGGCACTGACACCATGCGTGATAGTGCTTAGCAGTTTCAGCACTGTGCACATTAAAAACATTAGTACTACCTTTTCTCCTCTAAAGCGGATACCTAATTAAAAAAATAAATATGTGCACATACCTGTAATCACAGTTCTGTCCCCTTATTCCAGAAATGGAATACCCAGTTCCAGTATCCTTCTTGCCTTTGTTTTCTGCTCCATGGTTGGTACTGCCTTATGAAATGCGTGCATCAATAAATGAAGATCAAGGGTTACTTTCTCCCGTTTTAAAACACATAAAAATGAAACATACATGACCAAAAGGCTCAAAAATGTGACAAATAAAATTGTGTTTTCCCTCCTGAGATCTGTTTGACTTTAGATTCTGGTACCCCTTGCTGACAAGGAAGAAATGTTTTACACCACAGATGTTGAAGTCAACAAAGCTATTTCTGTCTTAAAGCCTAAGGATAGAAGAATCTATACCTTAGTTTTCCTAGTGAAAAGAGAGATTAAAAAAAGTTTACATCCACTATTGATTGATTTATTTATTTAATCCATCCACTGATAGCATGAAAGCTTCTGCTTTAGCACTTTACTGTTGATGCTTGACTGAACTATAGAGCTTACTTTTTTTATGCAACCCTGAAATCAGCTTCAACATTGAAGTAAAGGCCATGACACTAGAGATTTTCAAGGAGATGGAGTAAAAAATATTGGTTTTGTGTGTATCGGTGCAGTAGGTGTTGAAAATATAAAAAAGAGGACCATTGATCAAAATAATAGATAGAAGCATTTTTTAATCTGCACAAGTCCATACATGTTTGTATCTCCAATTGTACACACACATACAAAGACATGCAGAAGTGTATCTCTATCTCCTGAAGTATTTGGCATTCTATATATCTTTCAGCTTTTAGCTTGGTTTCTTTGACAGTTCAGTCAGAATACCATTCTCCCTTCCCTTGTGGCAAGCTATACATCTTAAGCCTTTTTTTTTTTCAACAGTGCTCTTGTGCTGTTTTCTTTCTTTTGCTTGATGCATGCTTTGTTTTGTTTTTGAAGCAGAAAAGCACAAGTTCTCAAATAGATTTTTATTGCCAAAAATCAAGTGTGTTTAAACTGCAGCCAACTTGAGGGTTTACTTGAAGGGGGGAGGGAGGTTCCTCCTGCCAACCCAACACCACTTTGCAAGTGCACTGGGCAATGGAAAAGTCAATCCCAGGGTGAGGACCAAGACCACTAACTCCCATTTTCTTTCCCCAGATTGCAAACCTGAAGGCCACTGGCATCTCCTAAGATTTCCTCATTAGGACAAGGTGCTTTCTAAGGAGCAGCCTCAGCAGAAGGTCAGATTTGAAGGATAACACTTGCACCCAAAACAAATGGTGTAAAAGAGATTTACAGTCTCAATACAGGTATTTATTAAATATATTGTAAGTGCCACTAGTGTATTTTCTGCACTTCCATTTAAAGCTCTTTTAAAGGAAAACACGTCTCATTATATACACTTCACAGATGAGTAGACTGAGGGACAGTAAAAACAAATGATCTGGTAGTTCAAAATTAATAACTAAATCAGCAACAAAGTTGCAGAGGAACTCTAAGCAACCGGCTCAGTGGCTTGTTTATTATGCTAAATACGTTAATGTAACTCAGGACTGACAAATGTTCCTGAAGGCAAGACATTTTTGATGCAAAGCCTCCTAATATACCCAACTTTGCACTGAATGCTCTGAGAAGTAAGACTTAACTTTAATCAAAGCCTGTTTGTGCTTTGAAATTTCATATATATATATATCTTAATTCATGGAACTAGATTAGAAAGAAACATATTTTAATACGGAGAACGTGCTTACCAGTGCACTATCAGAGCACAACTGACATGGGACGCAGTCTAAACAAAAGTCAGCAGCTACTAATGAGGCTTGTTAGTGATGCTAATCTATGTAAATGTTATTAATTGAGAACATCTATCTTTTATCTCCAACATTTGGTAATCAGGCAATTAAAAAACAATGACATTCCCGGCGGTTGTTCTCCCAGTAAAAAAAAAGTGATCAAAGAGTCCTGAATAAGGAAAGGGAAAGTCCCTTATCAAGAGCTGGGCCTTGCCTTGGGCTACCAGGCCTCATTAAAGGCAGAAAAGCTCTGTTGATCACCAATTAACCTGATTTGTAGGAACTCTGATAAAGACCTCAAACAACATGAGTTTTCTTAACTATAATAAATGACACAGTTTATTGACAAAAATAAAAACGTTTGGTTTGAAAAAGAACATAAAGGAGCTATTCAAATTGGACAGCCCTACCACACACCAGACCTGAAAGACGTGGGATAGGTTTAACTTCACCACATTGGTGGCATATTATCAATGCCAGATACAGTCAAACCTATTAACAGCCATACACACAACAACCAAATATATACATATTTGGTAGCTGTCACATAAATTTCTGTCATCTCTAGTCATAACAGACAGCAGATTGCATTAATTATGTATGTACTATGCTCATGAATGGAAATTCAGTGCTCCAGGGTGAACTCTGGATCTTGAAACACGAAAGTAAAAAAAAAAAAAGGAGGATATTTTCTTGAGGCTTAATTGGTGGACATTTTGTGATTATACTTTTTTCTTTTTTTTTTTTTTAATCTTAGCAGTTGCTTTAAATTATCCCCAGTGTAAATTTCCATATGCCTTTTTAACCCATTCTTTCTTTGCTGAAGATTTTAATTCTTCCTCTCAGGTATTGTTTGTACTGTAACGACTAGTAGGTAGAGCAGTGACTGACGATGTGACTGTCAACTATAATTGTAATTATTGCCAGCGGTTCATTAATTCACGTGGTGATCGCCTGTCCCTGTTTGTCTCTCTGGAGAAAGAGGGAATAATAACTAAATGTAAAACTTGGACCTAGAGTTGAGTGAAAAAGTGTCACAAATATGGTACTAAACTCAAGCCTTCTTTGTTTCTAAAGGTTAAATGGTTTTGTTTAAGCACTGCAGCTATTCCACTAAATCTATGCATTGTGAACATATCTGCCTGAGATATAATTGTCTGCATACCAGGGGTCTTGCCAGCGTTAGCACATCTCATCAAAATTTTCCCTGGGCTTACATTGCTTTATAGGCAAAATTATAAGTGTGCTTTAAAGTCTTTGGTGACAAAATGCATTTGAGACTGTAAGACTAAACCTGCCTTATTAGGTCTATCGAGTAACCGATGTCCATGATCTTTATGGGCCAAAGTCATATGACTTTGATAAGAATCAGAATGGGTCATAAAGTGAAAAAATACCACTGTCACTTTTTCTGACATACCCATTTGACACACTCAGGACTGTATCTCAGATTTATACATCAAGAATTCAGCTCACTTTTCTTCCTTATGATGGAGGCCTTCATCATTTCTATAAAAATATTTTCTGTTATAAAATATTTTTTCCTCCTCACAGCTGCCTTTTTCATTCTCTATTCATGCCTATTCAGTAGTAAAGAAAATCATATGGGGAGGTCCAAAATGCCTTTAAATGCACCATTTTAAAGAAACTTCTATTCTAATACACAAATTGATAATATGTCACATTTAGCAGAGAACATTGGGTATCAAAAGACATGTCTGAGAAGGAACAAAAAGGAGACATAGCAGCAACGGTAGCATGAAGTGTCAACAACCCCTTTGAAGCTCAAACCTCTTTTTATTAAGATGATAAAATGAAAGATCATATGCCTGATGTCAGAGCACACGAATATTTTGATCTGAAATGACATCTATGTTTTTGCTTTTTCAACTAACATATTATTGTCATGTCCCCCCCTCCAGGAAAAAAAAATCATACTGGTTAGTGATACCATGGGTAGGCTTTTATCTTACCATATAGATCTGAGCATGTTTTACAGCAAAGATAATTATCTCTAACCAGTGATTTTGGTTGGTCTTTGATTTAGCTGTTCAAGCAGATGCCACCATAGAGATTCTATTATGCACAAACAATTGTATTTCATTGGTAAGTGCCCTGCATGCCTACCTCATTATTAGAACCCAATTAATTTTTCTTTGTAATAAAATGGAAAGACTTAGTGCTAACAGGAAGGCTAATCTAAAGAAATTTGGACCAACCGCAAAGAGTACCTGGAAGAAGTGTAAAGAAAGAAGAGCTGTAATTACATGACACATGCACACATACAAAAAATAAAAAAGAACTAACATGAATTGAAGTTTCAGAAACAGGCCCAGGGAGCACAGATCGCAATCTGGCTAGATTGTGAAAGTAGGACTAAGATGTCTTAATTATATGATTGATGTAAGCTTCAAAAGGAAGCTCAGCACTCACAATGGCTACAAGGTTATGAGTGTTATCTAATGTAAAAAGAAAACTACCACTGAAGGCAAACACTGCACATGAAACTTGAGCCCTTTCTCTTTCAGAACCAATCAATGACATCTTATTTTTAATCTATATTATGTTTAAGAAAATGTGATGACATCCTTGATTGAAGATCACACAAATAATTATGCTAATAATGACTCGCTTTGTAGGATCTACAGTGACTGGATCTACAAGGGCTATCGTTTGAATTCCTGTGACACCGTATGCGAGGAGACCTCCTTCAATTACCTGATAAAAGTACGTAGACTATTTGTTTGAGGCAAACTGGGAAAAGCACTGCTTGGGGACATTGATTAACACATTCTAACACAGTTCTTATTACTTTAATCCAGTGATTTAGCTCACCAGCAAATTACCTGTTTTCAGGATAGCAGGGTTAGCTGACACTTGGAATCTCATCTGGCAGGGAATTCCAGTATTTCAAAATTTGTTTTTCTCCAAGGCAGACAAAAAACCCTTCAAATTTCTTTATTTTGGAACTATTTTTTTTTCATTTTCTTTCGAGCTTGTCACTAGATTTTAATTTCATGTCAATTTTATTATTACAACTATTAATGAAAAATAAATATAAAAATTTATATGTCATCAAAGGAAACATTCTTATAATTTGGAGTTTAAAAATTGATGAAGAAATCAATACAAACCTTTTTTTCCTCAGTCAAGCAACTCATTTTGTCCCAGAAGCCAAGTCCCTCATTTGAAAATTATACACTGAAGGTAGTTTCTGAGCTCCCTAAACACTTGCAGAGGACCAAACACTCAACATTTCTCTGGCAATCAGTAGGACTGTCAATAAACCATTCTTCTGCCTTTATGTTGTTGTTCAGCTATTTGTTCCAGGGCATATGAAGAAATGTTATCTTTGCATGAAAAAATGCACTCATCTGTGTACACCCAACAAGTTCATTCTAAGGAACTACTAGCTATTTCTTTGTGAGTATCCGAAATTGCAGACAAGCTGGATGGATGAAATAGATCTTTTTCCACAATGGACAGAGGAAACAAACTACAAGCTATAAATGAATTAAAGCATAGCATATGCTTTAGGTTCCACATAAACATCTTCTGACATGAGCTTGGGAAGTCCAAACTACCTGGCCTTTGTCAGGGATGTAGATAAAACAGTCTTCTCCTCTACCTATCTGATCCGTTTATTACTGAAGGGTCATTCCCTTACTTGGAGATACCCAAATATATTCTTAACACAGTTGGCCCAATTCTATTTAAAAGTCCTTTTATGAGTCCTGATTGACCAGGTCTGATGGTAATAGAGTGAGAGTTAATGCTACAAGCATTACACAGAAGAGGCAAAAATAAAAGCTCTACTGTGCAGACAGGAGGGGTGAAGGGTCCATTGAAAATCAGAGAGATTAGCAACTCATCACATTATATGTGGGTTATCAGGAGACAGAGGTAATGAAAGTGAGACCTATATCCTTGATCAATAAGAGTTTGACTGCATTTTGAGTTCATTTTCCCCTGCCGAGAGTGAGACAGCAAGCTTACTATTGATCACAGTGTTAATCCATAACTAGTCTGGGCCCTAGCCTAGTGGAACAAGAAGGAAAAATAAGATAATAAGCAGGAACTCTTGATCTTTTATTATGGTGTGCTAGATAAAGAGAGTGCAAGGTTCAAGGTGAAATACTTCATGGTTAACCCCTTCTTTGCTGCTTAACTCCAAGTACATGAATGAAAGTAAATTAGCCATGCCTTATTTTTTGATATATATTGACCTTGAATCCTGTTGACAACCCTTGTGCTAGCACACCCACACATGTGTACAGGTTACCACTCCACATTTCCTCAAAGCTCAGGGGACAGCAGCACTCACGTGGCATTTGAGTGAGATGCTGGAGCCACATCCTCAGCTGGTCAGAGCCTGTGTCTTTCCCCTGAAATAAGCAGGTGTGAGCTGAACTGCATCCCTAAATCTCACCTTCAGCACTGGCCTTTGGAAACTGAACTTGCCAATGTGAAGACAAGCAATAGTTTCTATTGCTTGTGTATTTATTCTAGCCTTTGTTACAACCACATCTAGATATTCTCTGGTCATAGGTTTTGGTTGTGGGTTTTTTTCTCTGATGTTTTTAACTGACAACATGTGCAATTAAGACAACTTAATATTTCCCATGGCAACAGCTGACTGATGTCAAAGACAGCAACGGTTTTGAGGCAACCAGCTCAAAAGGAGGTAGGGATGGCCAATTACCTTTTAATAAATCCTGAGGAAAAGAGAAAAATTAAAATTGCTATTACAAGTGTGTTTTTAAACCATGAATATTCCATAAACTGTGGTTTCAGTAAAATTTAAAAATAGCTGCATTTCCTTCAAGACTAAAATGTTTCTCAATTAAAGTTTCTATAAAATACTAGAAATCTATGCTTTAGGTTCCTTTCATGGGAGAGGAGTACACCATGAGCTTAATAATGCAGGAAACATCTCCTCTGGCTCCTGCACTGGTATAATACAAATATTTGCAACTATGTGTACCTTTAGCTTTACTGACTTGTTGTTTGATCCTGTCACATTTGACCAGATAATACCTCAGTACTGGCATTTCTAGTCTGAGTTAAAGTGACCCATATTCCAGCAGAGCATTGCCCATGGTGATGCAGACATCTTTGGGATCTGACCAAGAACTAACAGCCTTGTAAATGCAAGGTACAAGGAATGGTTTCATTTTCTTTATTTAAAGAAAAAAATCAAAACTCCATGTAATTCTTTGAAATTTTGGGCCAAGGATCACAAGTTTGGCCTGCTTAGATAAAAAGTATTTACCTTCTGTAAACTGCTTCAATGCATATCATCCCTAGTGAGCTGAGAACACAGAGATGCCAGCACACGTGGCACAGAAGGAGTACACTTACAGAATTCCCTGAATCTCATAGTAGTGCTATTATTTGATCCAATGACTTGGCCAAATTGTAATTATACTCTACCTGCTAATGCTACGTTGCCATTTCAGTGGGGTAGTGTGACTTTCAGCTCTCCCAGGCTACAACTAACTCATCCAGATAGCCTGTATGACTAATTTACAACCTCTATAGAGCTACCTCACAGTTAGTTCCTTTTAGTAGTTGTAAATGATGCATAGGGATAATTTAACATGTTGCATGTGCTGGTTGGGATAATTAATGCCTGTAAAGCACTCTGAGGGTTTTGGATGAAACATACAGTAGAATTACAATGAATTATTCTGGTGATGATGATAAATAAATACTACAACAAAAAACTGACAACAGCTTTCATATGCTATTAAAAACACAAACCTGTAGCTGGAATGCTCTTTTCCAGCTGTGAGTGCCCTGTAGCCTCAGATACTCAAACAGAGAGAAGATTAATCTTCAAGTGGTAGATAGCCAGTTATTCTTTAGTGTTCAGCATGTTTTACACAAGAGTGTGTAATGCAGCTACCCGCTGCAACATAAATCAATCTACAGACAAAACACAGGGAGGAAAAATCCCATTGTTCTTTAGTTTAATAACACACACAAAAATAACACAGGGAAAAGTGAATGATAAGAGTCCCAAGAACAGGGGGAGGGAGTTCAGAATACCAAATTGCTAAAATATTGCTGTAGGCAGCACCCACAGGTTAAGCTGAGTGATTCTTCCTACACAACATAGAGTAGCAGAGACTCCGGCAGATCAAAAGCAAGCATCTCTTAGCAGTTTTAGGGGCTGTGTTTACTGGACTTCTCTGCTTTATTTTACAGTATTTCAGGTCTTCAATGCATGTTATTAGCCTTATATTCTGAAAACACAGCTTTGACTGCAGAGGCTCAAATATTTGACGCCTTTAATTCAAGGTGTTAGTTTTCCCTGACAAGGAGGTTTCCCCAAACTCTCTCATCTCATTTTTGTCATGCACTTGAAAGCACTCATTAAGTTTCCAATGAAAGGAGGTGGTTAGAGCAGAGGAAATTGTAAAGTGGACTCTTGCACAGGAGCTGCTTTTATAAGGCCATGATCTAGGCTGGACACTGACTCCTCGATTTTCTTAGGAAGGTGTTTGTACACGTGTGTGAACAAGGGATAGATGTGTGCACCTTGAACAACATTCCCTGCATCTCCATGGACTGTGTTTTCTGACCATGGTCTCCATTTATGCACATGACAATATGTAGCACAACTCATGCACAAATAAACATTAGTGTCTTCCTTTAACGAGGCAGCAAGCTTAAGAAATATCACTTATGACAGACATGTGCACAGAGATTCAAACATACAGAGGAAGCCGTCTATATTCATCTGTTACAACATGTGCCAAACCAATAATGAAATGCAATATAACACTTATAGTCAGACCAGAGCTTTGTGGACTCTTGCAAGTCCTGCAGTTCTCAGGCTGACATCCCTGCCCAAGGTACCCATGGGTAGGGCTACAGGGCCCTGCTAAATATCTGTAGACTACTTCTTGTGAAAAGTCCACTATGGAGTTTTACCTTCAAACTGTGGGATGAATGAATGTCCCAGATTATTATGGAAAAACTGCTTTTCTCTTTTTGTTAGTGAGGTTTCACCTTGTTTCTAGGAGTGAGAATTCAGTCACTGGGGACGGACCAAACCAAGGTCCCAATTCAGTGTACTGAGTTACGTATTTTATTAAATGGGGGAGAATATATAGGAAAGGGAAATAGAAAAAAACCAATAGAATAATAAATCAAGGAAGATGAACTTTGATCAGTTTATGGTCTAACTGTGACATATAGAAAGTGTCTGGAGAGGAGACCTAAACAGAGTCCCTCAAGTCTACACCTGGTATGTTCTTACCTTCCATGTCCAGTTGCTAGATAAGCTAGGATAGGTCACTACAGTCTCACAAAACTTTTTCTTTAAATACGAACTAACCCTTTGGACATTTTTTTTTTTTAATTGCCAAATTGTCAAGTTACAGTTGCTTTCCTTAGGCAAAGTTAGACATTTAGTTCCACTGCATTTGAGATGCTCCAAAAGGGCCGAGATGGATGTGGCAGAATCTGCCAGTCAGAACAGAAAAGAGCAGACTTTGAGGCCAGCAACCAGATGCCAGCACAAATCACACAGTATTCAAAGACTAGCAGCCTGCATGGACAACAGCAATAGAGAGAAGAAAAAATTGCTTTCAAGTGATGTTCTAAAAATGAATTATCTTCCCTTGGCTGTGGGAAATAGCCAGTGTGAACCTGGGGAGCCAGCCTAACCTTTGACCAGTGCTGCACGAGGTGTGTCACAGCCTCACCATTTCACCCACTACTTCAGCTGTCCTTATAGGTATAAATGTATGCTCCTCTGTCCCCCTAATTCTCACCACAAGACTGGAGTGTATGCTCCAGAAGTATTTCCCTGGAAGGCACTTTTACAATAAAAACAGCACATCTATCTGATTACCCTGGAAGTGCTATACCATTCTTACCCTGAAATAAGAGCTAAGAAAGGGAGGGGGGGGGTCATCTAGAAAGTAAAATGTTTTCTTTCTTTCATGAAACAGTAGTGTCATAAATAATAGATTGAATAGATGTTCATTAATTATTTCCTTTCAAAACATCCACCAGTTGTGTAAATTCAAACTGATGGAAGATTTATTTGGGAGAAATTTTTTTAACAGTGTTTTGCATTCATTGGTTTTAATGAGGTTTTCTTTCAAAATTATTTCAGATTAAAAGAGGAAAAGAATACTGGTTAACAAATTTCAGCACGTTCAGAATTGTTGAAGTACCCTATCAGGCAATGAAATTTTAATTTTCCAAAGACATTTTTCACAACAACACACAGCAGAACTTCTTAGTCTGATGTCATATTTTGCATGGCTTTAATTCAAACAGACAAGACATACTCAAAAGAAAAATGAGTATAAACCACAGCTTTCTCACAGCCTCCCTACCCACTTGTGAACGCTGCAATCACAAAGGCATCAAAAGATCAGCCACAGCCCCGTTCTTCAGCTGGAGTTGGTGGGGATCTGCCACGTGGTGGAAGACATCGATTATATTTTTATGGTTTGGAGCTCTTTGGTGGCCTATGCAAAATGTGTTACTGCAATTAGGTCCCCAATCCATTTTGTAGAAGTCAGTGCCTGGCAGAAAAATTAATTCTCCTGTACACATTATCAAAATGCTAGTGGGAGATTTTAATGCAACGTACGCTGTAATCACGCTAAGGAATACTGGCATGAGATGGTACAAATAGAGTTTTGGGCTCCAGATTGTCGAAACTAACAATAATTCATGTAATTATTTTATATTAATTATAGGTCATCTACTAATATCTTTAATTAATTAATGCTGTAATGTGATTGTGTAATTTATAGTTACTGTTGAATAAGGTTAATTTGTCAAGGAAGACATGAGGTAAACAGAAATGTTATTAAAACCTCATTCAAATCTTGAGCTACACATCAAGAAATAGCATAAAGAAATAAATGCCTAAAGATCTATATGTACACCCCCATATATCTACTGCAAGTTCCTAAAAAGGTTGGATTTCTCATAGCTTTTTTTACTCTCCTCACAAATGAGAGGATGGTAATTTTTATTTTTGTTTCAGTGGGAATTTTAAACCAAACAATTAATTTTCTGGTCTCTTGGAAGAATCATTCTCTTTTCCAATATTTTAGCCAAAGGGATTAATTTTTATTTTATTTAAGTTAGTATTGTGATTGCATTTCTATGGAAAACTGTTTTATTATTTTGTTTACAAATGTAAATGAAGAGATAGGTATTTCTATAATCATGCCAATAACACTTTCAGAAACACAGTTGAAAATTAGTCTCTAAAACATAAGCAATCTTTTTTAAATCATATATATTTACAAAGTTTTTGCAATGTGCTTTACTATCAGCCCTAAGAAGTATATTTACCACTTTTCTTAGCTGAATTTCCTAATACCACAGAGCTTCAAAAACGAGGATTACCTTTGGCAGGATTCACAGAGGTCCTTTCCACACTCAGGGTGGGCAAAGAGCCCCTGAAAGCCTTCAGATCCCCCTTCTCCCAGTGTACCTTAGAGCAGCTGTCAGGTTTCTTACATCTCTACTTGCTGCTGGATCTCACAGACTATTTTATGCCTGAGTAACTGTGTTCAGCAGAATATTGTTTTTCTGAAATCACCGGAATTGCTCTTATTTATTTAAGAGCTGACAGCTGCTGAAGTTCTTGGGAGTTCTTTGAGGCATGTTGTCTCTTCCTACGTGCTTGTGCAGGACCAAGGGTGTTTTGAGTTGGGGTAGTCATCAAAGCCATGATGAATGAGGCAAAAGAACTGACAAAAACCATGCAGCTGAAAACCATGATGTTAAACAGGTGTAGTGAGATCAGAATACATCCCTATTTTTCATTACTGGCATATGCTATAATGCTATCAAATTATTTCAGCAACCTGATGTGAGAATGGGGTGTGGGGTAAGAATTTGCAGATGGTAACAAGGGCAAAAAATGCCAAATGAATTTTAAATCTGTGCAGCATAACATTTTAGCATCAAAGTGAGCATTTAGTACCAAATACCATTAATTAACATTTCCATGGGCTTTTTATTAAATGCTTGCTCAGCAAGTCAAGTGTCTTTCAAGCTCGGAACAGCTGTGAATGTATAAAAATATATTGACACAGATATATTCATGCATGCAAATAAATGTATTTCTTTCATTTGTTGTGAATGATTGTTATTATATTACAGGTTTTTAACAAGTTTGAAACTAATTTGCATTATCAACCTGAACAGCTGAAAGAGGGGTTGCACATTAATACCTGGCTACCTGTTTGTAATCACCCTGTAGCATCTGGTCCCAGCTAATCCTTTGGCTCCTACTTGTTAGCAGCTCACTCCAAGGAAAAGGGTATGGGTCCTAACCCAGATTTCACTTCCAGCATCAATTTTAAGGCTACCCAGGTACTCCTTGAATATTGGGGTTTAAATCCAGAAAAGTCAGTAGATGACAAACATGAAATAAAAAAGGCATAAACTAAATCCAAAATAATGTATTGCAATGAACAGTTCTGCAGCTAAGAGTAGTTCTCACAGCTTAATCATCATATAGCTTGCTAATGCCAGCCCCGGTTAGCAGTTACCTGATAGCTTTTGTTTTTACCCTGCGATAGTAACTAAATTAATTTGTTTCCTAATAAAATATTTCAGGATGTAGAGAAAATACAGATAAGTAGACAGAATCCTTATTAGGATCATCAGTATTAACATAAAATCCTTTTGTGCTCATTAAAGAAAATACAGTCAATTTAATTAATGCACATTAATCCCTAGTTGACATTAAAATCAGCTAAAAAACAACACTGATATAGATTATTAAAATGAGACCAAAAAAAGTGTACAAGGTGGCCCCTATAGGAAGAAAATCATTACTGAAGACCTAGGTTTTCTTCTTTTTTTTTTTTTTTAATGCAAAATGTAATCCAGCTGGAGCCACAATTGCCTGCCCATTACTGTAAGGAAAGTTTGCACCCACACATCATTTGCCTGTGGGACTTAGGAGGAGAAAAGCACACTGGAGATGAAAATCTGTCCCAAGCAATGGTGACATGGAAAAACCCTAGGCACCAATCCTTGCTGGAAGCGATGAGTTTTGTGTAAGACACTGGGCTGTATTATTGCTAAGCCTGAGAAGCTGCTTTTCACCTTCTTTATCCCATGTGTGGTTTTTGTACCATGATTCAGCAGTATGTTAGGACACCGCATGATCTCTGAATGGGGAGTGATCTCATCCCTGTTCAGCAAGGCTCTCAATCTTACACTTTATTTTATTACACACAAGATATCTCAATGAAGTCTATGAGTTCCCTCATGTGGCTTCAGTTAAGCAGGTGCTTAAGAGTAGTATTATAAAACACGCCTGAGTGACTCAGGTGTGTAAGACTTATTTTCCAAGGTATTGTAGGTGTTGAGGCACCTAAACCTCCAAAGTGTTTTACGTGCGTTCAAGTGTGTCCTATGCTTGTACATGTGAGTGCACATCAAATGCTCTTGCTCTGGGAACAATGAAGGTATTTGAGCCCCACCTGATTAGGAGTTGTTTGCTGGCACAGGGCCATGCCACCGTGACGGTACCAACCATGGGACGTGAGGTTTTGTTTGCTCAGGGACCTCTAAACCCAGCACTGCGCTGAGAGCTCTGCAGGAAAGGTATGCCACAATCAGGCTTCTCCAGGTGAATTTCCAGTCCATCCTCAGGGATCTGCCCCAGTGCTCAACATGCAGTGGAATCAAGGGCCCATCCCCATGCAACATCCAGTCTCCTTCCCCTAAGAGATGGAACAACATCATGAATTGGGGAATTTGGGGACTGGGATTTGTGTCAGCAGTGCCTTAGGTGCCTGACTCTGCAGCAGATCCCAGGTTCACCCAAAAGTTAAACATCTTCCTCTACTTCCCCAGTGCCTGCTGTAGCCACAGAGATACAGAGCCACAATACTCACACGTTCTCTCTGGCCCAGTCTTGCTATAAAGTGGAACCGTTTCAAGAGGAATTGATGAAAATGTGGCCCATTTCTCTCCTTCATGTCCCAGCAGAGGTGGGGCAGGACTTTCCATCCTCTCAGATGGAGGAGGACTTTGAGGGTAGATCATCATCTCTCTGGAGCTACTTTAATCCCTGAAGGGCTGGTGGAGGGGCAACAAAAGCACACCTTCCAAGAGGGAAAAGACAGTAGGTCAGCCTCCTTTTCACGAGGTTTATTTTGTCTATTAAAGCCCTGAGAACCCCCTCTCGATGAGACCCCCTGGGCAAGCGCAGGGGCCTCATTTGTGAAGGGCTCAAAGAAAAAGCAGAAAACATGGAGCTGTTCAGCCTGCCAAGGGACAGACAACCCTAGACCTGCCCAGAGGCAAATCCTACACGCTTGCCAGGCTTCAAGGAAAAAAGCTGTGCTGCCTATGAACTCTGGGTTTATTTTGACCAACAGCTGCACAGGCATTTTGAGAAGCCATGTTTTGGACATAGGTGTGTAAGTGCCTTTGTGCACCTAGCCTGAGTTGCCTTTGAAAATTGGTTTTAGATGGCTCTGCAAATATTATCTTACTATTACTTTGTTGAACAGGGACCGAAATCATTTGCTTGTGGAAGGTGTGTGTTGACGAGAGATTGATCTTCAATGTGTAGCTTAGATTTCAACTGAAGATGGCAGAAATGTTTCCTGAAAGACAAATGTAATAAGTTCTGGTTTAGAATTCTTGTGTATATAGCAAAAATCAATTCATTTTTATAGAATGTAGGATCAATAATATGTATCTGTGCTCCTGGACACCAGTATTTCTAAAATACCATTCAAGTCACGGCAGGGCTTATTTAAGTTAATGAGAGTTTTGCCATTGATTGTTTGGTTACATTTCACTTTATATTTCTTCACTGGTTCCTGGTGGTTTTATTTTACACAGATTTTTTAACTCCAGAGTGACAATATCTTTCTTTTTCTCCAGGATTTCTGCCCTCTATTAAAACCCTCTGCACTGTCTTCACTATTGATTACACTCACAGACTCTTATCTTCATCTTATAACTTTTTCACTCCTTAAAAAGTAAAGATAAAACCTGAAAAAGGAGAAAGGGAATTGCGTGATTATTCCATGAACAGACCGGGTGTTTTGAGAATACCTAGTTGCTAACAAAATAGAAGTTTTGTGGAGTTTTTTTTAATGGCATGACATGTTAGAAACTATGATAAGATTCTGGGCTTATGAAATAAGAAGGAAGGTTTGTTAATAAACAGTTTTTATGATAGATGCTAGCATGTCGAGTCTTTGCTGCTTTTTCTTTTTCTTCATTTTTTAAAGTTTCCTTTTATGTGTGTGAAAAATGAGTAAAAGTGTCAAGCCTTATCACACCTGACCTTGCTTTTTGGCTAGCCTCTTTCCCTTATCTATCAAACACATTACTCTCCCCATCATAACGTGGTAGTGCAAACATCGCAGCTGGCCAGCAAACATGACCAAAGCTACCTTTAAACTACCTCTAGACTCTTTAAACTCAACTAAAAGGCTGATTAGGTTCCACCTCTTTGGTCATTATCTCATTTCGATAGCCACGCAATGAAAAAGCAATCTAGTAAAAAGCTGTCTCATAGGAAAACTAGTTAAAGTGTGTGCTTGCTTAGGACGGTGTACTTAAAAAAAACAATTTATTCGTTCGTCAAAACCAACTGTGTAAACTAGTTTAGCTGTTTGCCGAGGCTTGGAATGAACAAACGTTGTTGTTTTCCTCCCAAAGCTCTTCGGGGAGGGGCGGGGAGTGGGAACGACCGGGTGCTTGGCGGGTCCAGGTCCGGCCCTACGCACCCCGGCGCTCCCGCAGCGCAGGGGAGGACAGGGCACCGGGAGCCTGCCCTGTACCTTGCCATGGATAAAATCTACATCCAGCCCCGCAGCCCACCAGCGGGGTGCCTCATCCCCTCCCCGGGCAGGTAGAAGCAGCTCGTCCCTGAGAGAAGCGATGGGAAAACCCGACCGCGCTCTATCCTCTCTCTTGCCCCCTCTTGCAAGGGGACGCTCGCCCCGTCATCGCCTGAAAGGTGCATTAAACGCCCCCGGGCTCTTTGATCCGTTCTCCCTCCCCACCTTCTTATGAATTATCTCTTTTTCTTTATTTCTTTTTCTCCTTTTCTAAACAAATTTAAAAGGAAGAGATTAGGAAGGGGAGGGAGAGGCTGGCTGCGAGCGGCAGGGTGGGGTGCGAGGCTGCAGCCGGCATGTGTAGGAAAACCACAAGCCTTTCTCGGGCGATGTTTGCTCGGGTTTCTTTTGCAAGCGTGGCACAATGGCAACTATTCAGGAATCAGTCAATATGACCTGGCACTAACAAGCCCTAAAAACATATATGCTTCATTCTCACAGAGCCTAGGAATCATGTTTTTAAGTGGGATTTACTTTACTTTGTCAACAGAACAGGTAATGTGGGAAGTTCCTGCTGTGGAGTAAAAGCGCTCACCATCCCCTCCCTGCAAGAGACACGTTTGGACCATAAAACCACCTTTCCTGGATAGCTGAATAGGTCCCAGCACAAGTGGTCCTAAAAGACAGGATTTCCCCTGTCAAAAAGAATAAAGCAAAAATAAGCATGAGCAAAAATCAGATGGAAAATGCTTGGGCAATCAAGACAGGCTCCCTCGGGAGATGAAGGGGGGGGGGGGGGGCATCTCAAGGGATGAGAGGGATGAACTCACAGAGGTGCGACAGGGGAATGGGGAGAAGCAGGGAGACGGGCCCCAGCCACGAAGGGGTTACGAGCCCGGCGACAGGAGCTATTTGTCACCGACACCCACCAGGAAAAAATATATATATAAGAAAAAGAAAGAGGAAAACAAAAAAAAAAAAAAAAAGAAGTAAAAGAATTACTGATTAACGTGATCTGTCAATACGCCTTTGCCCCGCGGGACTGGAGCCGATCTATTACCTGGCACCTCCTTTGCCATCTCCCTCACCTTGCATCCCTCGCTGGCCCTGAGTCATGAGTAAACATCGCCGGGTGCCAGGCTGCGCCCGGGGTACCGGCTCTGCTGCCAGCCGAGCCTCCCTGCCCCACGGCCAACCCTCGGGTTCGGCCTCGCATTAAGCGAGGGGCTTTAGGCTGGGCTTGGGGGGGTCCTGCGAGACAGAAGGGCAGCCTCCAGAGAGCAAATGGATTGGCTCCCCACCTCTTCAAGACAGGGGAGTGGGGGGAAAAACATCCCCCGCAGGCACAGAGAGCCGGCTGCGGAGGGCTAGGGCTTGCCCCTGGGAGCATACCCGACTCTGCAGAAGGAAGAGGGAATAATTACAATCGTTATTAAAAAGAAAAAACAGAGTTGAAAAAGTTTCTTTCCCCTGGCAAAGCATGGCTGCGCGCAGGGGAAACACTGGCCAAAAGAAAAATAATAGTACCTTAATTAAACCTGCCCAGATGCACCGCAGCGGGGCTGTGCGGGGTAACAGCTCGGACCCGGACCCCGCCCGGGACACCCACCCTCCCCCCGCCCCCGTACCGCTGCTCAAGGGCTGCCCGAGAAGGGACCAGAAACCCCGCCGCGAGGAACAGCCGCTGGGAATCAACCCTCCTTGCTTAAATTAATTCATCACAGAGCTTGTTAAACAATTTGCAGGGCGACAATGTTGTGGGATGGATTTTTTTGCCCTTTTTTGGGGGGGAGGTAGGGGGTGTTGTGTTTAACTCCTCTGGGGGCAAACAGCAGCTGGCAGCCAAAAGACTTTCTGAACTGTTTCATCTGGGGAAAGTGAGGAGAAAACTGACGTCTGACTCTCTGCGCATTTTAAATATGCTTGAATATAATTGACCGACCTATTAAGCATTTGACGTGGCTGATGGTTGCTGTACTCAGGTGCTTTGAAAGTCCCAGAAAATGCTCATTTGCGGGAAGAACTTGTTAAAAATAAAGGGCTTGGATTAAATTAAGAGGCTAAAGGCATTTGTTTGCGCGAGGGTTTGCATCGTGGTTGTGTAAGCACTCCTCCACCTCTCCCTGTATATCAATTTTTTAGTTCAGAAAAGCCTAGTAGCTCTGCGGTACTAGTTCATAGAAACCCCTCGCTGTATTTCCCGAAAACCTCGTCTGTGCTGTAGGACCTGCTGTG
Source organism: Gallinula chloropus (assembly GCF_964237585.1). Classification (NCBI taxonomy): domain Eukaryota; kingdom Metazoa; phylum Chordata; class Aves; order Gruiformes; family Rallidae; genus Gallinula; species Gallinula chloropus. The sequence continues at coordinate 15,082,314 of NC_140094.1, read as the reverse complement.
TTAAATTATGATCCAAAGGCTGTGGGGTGGGAACAATCAATCAGAATACCTGGGGTAGTGTGTAATGTGTGTGCTCTTGCCAGCGGGAGCAAGCGGCCCCTGAACACAGTCCCCCAGCAGGTTAAATAAATATGATACTATAGACAAACCGAGAGGATCACATGGCCGCATCAATCAGCTGTTGATAAAATACAATCTTCCTTTAATACACGCTGGGAAAGTTATTTAACACTTACAAAACCTGAATCCAGTGCTGTTTCTTTTAGTAAAAGGGGAGAAAAATATTCTTTGAAAGTGCAACTCTTCTTAAAAGGCAAGGAGAGGTGACAGTTGCATTTTCCTGGGGGATATAATAGAAAGCTTTTAATGAAGCCACAGACACTGTACAAAGTACGTGAGCCACGATGCTGGAAAAATACAGAAGCTGTTAAAAGAACAAGTCAATGTAGAAGTGGCCGGAGTCGATTCCAGGCTGCGCATTAGGGTTTATTTCCTTTTCATTCATGATTTCACAACCAGGGTGGCTGAAAGCTCCCGAGGACAGTTTCCTCTTGGCATGCAATTAGGGACGAGCACCTCCAAGGAGGATGCGACCGGGGGCTCTTCCCTCCCATGTCAGCATTTATGGGAGCTGCTGGACAGTTTGAGCGGTTGAAGAAATAGGACAGGCATTTCTTTTTGAAATTGAGTTTGTCAGAGAAATTATTAAAAAAATAGAATTTCCTAAAAGAAATCAGTTCTCCGGGGTGTTTTTTGAAACAAAAACTTGTGGGGGGTGGCTGATGAGAGGGGGGTCCGTTTGGGGTTTTGCTTTTCCAGGCTGGTGGGAAGGAGTGGGACTATCGGGGTGCAACGAGTCTTCCCCGTCTCAGGTAAGGGAGAGTGGAAGAAGTTTTGCCTACTGAGATAAAAAGGGCAGTCTCCCAAGTACGCTTTGAGATTCTCGCCCTCTTTCCACTCATTTCAATGCGCCTTTTTTTTTAATTATTATTTTTTTTATCACCATCACCGTGCCTTGTGCCACTTTTACTCCGTGGCAGGCCCCGATCCTGCTCGGCTCTCTCCTGGGTGGGAGGGATGGACGGACTGACTGCCAAGTCCCTAGCATGCTGTCGGTGGCAGTTAGGAGTTAAAGACCTTCCCCTGGTCACCGAGTCCCTCTCCCGCCTACCTGAAGCTCCTTCAAGTCACAGGGAAAAGTAAACACCAAGATAAGGCATAAATCATTGGGCAGCCAACGCCTCCAAAGGGAAAGGCAAGAGGAAATTCTAACAAGGCTTCCCCTAACAAATGAAGATTAATGCCCACTAAAAAGGGGAGAGGTTGGAAGTGATGTTTATAGAAGATAAATCCTGGAAATAGGGGAAAGAGGGGGAAAAAAAGAAAAGAAAGGGGGAAAAATGAAAGAAGAAGAAAAAAAAAAAAGCCCAGGAGGGTGGCAGTCCTGGGCTGATGTCATCCCACGTGTTGAAATCTGTGGTTGATGAGCCAAAAAGGCGTTTGACGCCCGGTCCTTTCCAAGGCGCGCTTGGCAGCGCCTGGCAGCGCTTGGCAGCTGGGGAACACCCGCGGATCCGGGCTGCGCACCCCCCGCGGGTCCGCCCGGTCGCGGGTGGGCGCCGCGGGGGTGCCCTGAGCTCTGTGAGTGCCGTCGGGGACCTCCGGGCGGGAGGAAAGTGCCAGGAAAGGAGAGTCCGGCACAGGAGCAACCCAGGCGTGGGTGCCTCTGCCCTGTGCCCGGTGCCCCCCCCGCCCCCGCCCGGGGACGGAGCGAGGCGGCAAGGTCCCCCGCAGCCAGCCGTGAAGGAGCTCGGGCGCCTTCGCTCCTCTATCATCTATTTGGAAAGTTGCTCTAAAGAGCTCTTTACCTGCAACAGACACCCTTAAGCACTCTCCAGGGGCTTGTTGGGCAGATGTAATGGCAAGGCCAGGGGGTCTTGTTTGGCTAGACGTAGGGACATTTGTCATGGCTGACCTGTGAACTTCAGCTTCTGAGCCCAGAACTGTAAGGAGAGGCTCGGGCTAATGTAATAAAGCGAGAGAGACAAGAGGAAAGGCCTATCTTGCCCCAGGGCCACCACATGTTCACTCCGTTTTACTGTCAGTGCTACATGGAAGCTGTGGCTTCATTTCATATTCCATTAATATTTACAGCGGCGATTGAATTTCCCATTACAAAGTTCACCATACACACACTGCTAATATGAAATATTAATAGTATTGTGCACATTATGAAAAGTCTTACTATTAAAAAAAATATATGTATATATCTACTGGGCAATTTGCACGGGTAAATTCATTTGCTGTGTCCACCTGAACCAGGGCACCCACAGTCCCTGCAGCGCGGGGTAGCGCGGGGAGTTGCGCGGCAGAGCGGGGCCGCGCTGGGAGCAGCCCCTGGGAGCAGCCCCGGAGCCCGGGTGACACCACGGGAAGCAGCGTGCCCCTCGCAGTGCCACCTCCATCCACGGGGTTGAGTCGTTTGCTTTAGAAGGGTCACGTTTTCCATCTGGTCTGGGGCATTCTGAGGACAGGAGATGTGCAAAGCGGCTTTTTCCCGCAAAAAGGACGGGTGCGGGGAGGGGGGGGGGAGAGGGATTGGGAGGGAGTGTATCAGGTGGATCCGATGGGGACAGAGGGGTTGTAAGGTTTTTGACTCCTTCCCCCCAGCTCGACTTTTCGAGCGGGTTTAAAGCACAAGCAAACCCTGTGCGTCTAAAAGATGAGTAATCGGGCATCATCTTACTTTGCAGACTGCAGCTGAGTCACTTCTCAGGACGGACAGAGAAATTCTATCTCCTGTGAAAGGAAAATTGGCCACTAGAGTCCCAAAAGTGCCCCGAGGATCAACTGAAATGAAAGTAAACCGATAATTTCCAGATCGCGTGGAAAACAGAGCAGTATTGAATTTAACCGGTGCAAACTTAGACCGACAGGACGACCTTCCCTTGGAGCACTTTATTGTGCTTTCATCCAGGATTCTTCTGCTCGTTTTTTTTTTCTTTTCCCAGCAAAAACACCCCTACATTTCGGCGCATCGCAAACCTGCACCTTCTTGGGAAAAACATACATTTACCACTTGCTCGCGAGCAAGTTTAGGGGAGAAGCCGAGCCGCAGCGCTGGCTCGGATGGCTGTCGGCTCTCCAGCCCAGCCTCAGCTCTTCAGGGAACCCCGCAGACACCATCCGCAGGTGTTAAAATTATTAGGAAGAAAGTTGGCATAACCAGTGATTTTTATAGGAGGGTTTTTTTTCCCCCTGAAATAACTCTTAAATCACACCGATGCCGGTCCACAAGTCAGATCCCTTCTTTTTAAAAAAAGCCTTGTTTTCTGTCAGGAGCTGCGCTCTATTGATCTACGGGGGTATTTACTTTCTGCTGATTGCAGTGAGTAAAAGCCGCTGTAGAGTCACTCTCTTCACCTTGAATCTTTGGTGAAGGTTGTGTTTGAACTTCGCTGGGAGTGTTTCACCTCCCTGCTCTGCCAGATTTAACGGTTTCCCATAGGTCTGGGCCCTGGCTAAGCTCTGCCTAGGGCTGATATTTTTTTTTTCCCCTGCTGTATTTTGACCATGGAGGGGCGGGGGAGGAGGGAATCAAAGCCAGAAGGAAGTCCCCAGCCAGCTATAGGTGCTGCAGATGTGAGTATAGATGTATCTGTCAGAGAGCAGATCGCGGTGGCTCCTCTGTTTTCCCAAAGCTTCCCCCACGCGCAAGGAGTAGATGCTATTTATGACTCTTAATAGATCTGGATTAAGGTAATTTAGGAATCCTTAGGTTCGTCTCTCAGCTCGGGGAGATGACAGGCTCTAGGAGGTATGGATGGGTGACATTTCCACCATGAGATCCGTCCTTCCCCCCTCCCCGCTCCCCCCTCCGCGTCCCCCCCTTCCAGCCCTAAATGTGTCATGCTTTGTCACATCCTCTGCGTGTGTGTTTTTAGAGAACATTTGAATAAAAGGCTCGATGCCAGGTATTGGTGACACAGTGGGTGGAATTTGCAGCCTTTCCACAAAGAGTTGGAAGCCTCCATTTGCATAAGGTCAGGGTACAGCTTCTCACAGAACTTTAGCAGCATCTCTGTCTCTTAGCAACACTCTTGCACTCTTGGTCCCTGCATTAAATTGACTGGTCCTTTCCTTTTCTTCCTTTCATAGGGAGGCTTACAATAAAATGTCACCCTTCCAACCTGTGCCTGTCACCCAGTAGGTCATCTGTTTCTCTTACACCTCCTTTCTCCCCCCCCCCCCGTCCCCCCCCACTTCATCTCCAATTAGGGGATGAGATTATTCATTTGGTGGGTTCCCAAAACTGCTTCATTTTTTATTTTGTTAATTAATATTAATAACATTTCTCCTTTTGTATTAATAAAAAAGGAGCCCTCATAAACAGTGAGGAGATAAGGAGCAAATTGCAGGCACCTGCAAAACAATGGGATTGGAGAGGGGTAATAAGGCGAGTGGAGATAGAGAGAGCAAGGTTTAGGTCATCCTCTCCACCCATTTAGTTGATGCAGGGTTGAACTCAGCATGGAAGCCTTCAATGTGCTCAGAATATTAGAGTCACCCCTCTTGGCTCCGGCATGGGAATTGGTGACAGAATACAGATGCTGATAGGTGGTGTTAATGGAGGGTCAGGCTTGGACAATAGTATCCATCACTTGCCTCATGGCTCTGCTGTCAGATGGAGTCATTTCTGACTGCTCTATCACCAAGATTTGGGAGAGATTCAATTATTACATTCAGCTTGGCAGCGGTAGATACAAATCTATACCCAAAGGACCGGAAAAATCACCCCTCTCTCTGTCTCCCAGAGTGGATTTTTCCCCTTTCTAGATTTAAAAAAAACCAATAAGTTTAAAAAAATATATATGAAAAAGAGATGTGTCCGTGCCATTCAATGTGCCCCTCTGATACAAGTTCCTGGGGAAAAAAAAACCCACATCAGCCACCGCAGTGCTCGGCCTGAGAGTCATCCGGCAGCTACATCGGCGCTGTGAAACTTTTGTAGGGGAGGTTATTGCGGGTCCTCTAAACTTCGAAGCCTGTACCGACAGTTTGCTCCTTTCCCCCAGGACTTCGGGCTCTGCATCCCTGGCAGGGAGGTGAATAATGTCTCCGAGTGTCGAGGGCTGAGCACGACCCGCTGCAAAGCCCTGCTTCACCCGGGGCGGATTGCAAGATTATTTATCAAGTGCCCTGAAAGTCTCTCATTAACTTTAAGGACGGGGCTAAAGGATAAACTTTAACCGCGGAAAAGCTCTCTGTTTCCCCCTTCCTACTTTTAAAGGTGTTTAAGTGATGATAGCCGTTTTAAATTCAGTCCGGATTTTATTCCCCGGCTCCCTGTGGCGAACTGATCCACTTCTAAGGAGGAATGGCTTGTTTTCTCTAACACGTTATCCATCTCTTGAGTGGTGCAAATGCTAAGGTGAAACCTGGTGCTTTTCAGCGGTATTTCTTCAAAACTCTTATTCAAACGCCCCCGTCCCTCCTCGCTGCTCCTCCCGAAGCTCTCAGACACTGTAATTCCTGCAAGATAAATTCTCAGGTAATGGGTTCTGAGAAAAAACAACAGGGGTTAGGAGTCAACTGCCTCCTCTTTAATAATTCACATGCTATATTTCTTCCACTTTGTCAAGTTGGCTAAAGAAGATGGGCAGGGCTGAGACAGTCGGAGACTCGAGTTTATTATCCGAGGGCTGGGGGGACCCAGGGAAAAGCGATGCCCTCTCTTCCTCTAGAAGAGGGGCAAATCCTGCTGCCTGGCTCCCGGGTTGCCATCTGCTCGCCCATCTCCCAGCGATTTCACAAAGAAACGCTTGTTTCCGTCACATGCACTCCTGCCTGGCTTTCCTCTTCCTAGGATCCACCATCTCCTCCCTTATATACCTTTAAATTGTCCCTTCTTTTACTACAGTGAAAAAGTCAATTTAAAATAAACTTGAGAGCCCATACCGTATTTTTGGGGGGTTGTTTGTTGGGGGTTTTTTTACCCAGCACGGTGTGATATAACTGTCTCCCTGAGTTTCTTCCGCATGGGATATTTCTTTGTACATGCTTGCAAAAGTTTCGGGGATCACTAGATCAAGTTCAAATAGGTCTGGATAACCAAAGGGAATCTGGGGTTTATCGGTAAGGAGAGGAAGCTTGGTGCTGGGCTGTGCTCCCCAAAGCAGCAATGTGACAAAATACCAGCGACTGCAAGTGTAGGCAAAAAACTTGTCGCTTAAGTGACAGAAGAAGGAAACAGTTGACTCTCCCGAAATTTCCCACCCGTCCTAGCATGATACAGGTCCCTGAAAAGAGTGCAAAAGTGATACATTACAAACCCAGCAGTCCCCTCTAGTTTGTCTTTTCTGTTCGCTTTTGGCGGGGGAGGGGGGAAAGAAATAAAAAATCAGGATTTTCTACGTTTTCCACTTTGCCGACCCGCCCTTAATGCAGATTCCCATCACATCCCCCCACACCTCTTTTATTGCGAGCGCGGAATAATGTCATGTACCTGTGAACATGTCGGCTGCGGTTTGAAATAAAATATAAGAAAAAGGAGAAAAGAAGCGGCTCCCTGAGCCACGCCGCCTGCTCTCGAAAGCACGAATACAGGTGAAAACACGAGTGACAGCAGAGCGGAGAATGTCTTTATTCTGCTGGGAGCTGCCTCTTTTCTCCTCTTACTATATTATGATTTTCCTCATGCTAGGCTTTAAAGTAAAACACTTTTTTTTTTCAACAGTCTTTCACTGAAGCAGCAACACGTTTTAACTGATCTTTTGCAGAGTAGTCTCTTATGTGTGGCTTTAAGTCTTATCCAGGAACAGTAAAGGCACATGCCTTTATCTGTCAGATTTCGGTAACTTTATACACGAAACGGAAGAGCAAGCAACTTTGGGGGATTTAGCAAAAGGACTTATCAGTGTAAGTAAGGATAAGAGCAAACCCTGAGGCCCATGGGAAGTTTGCCCTTGTGATACTGGCCAGGGTTTGTTACATTTTTGGTTAGAGGCTCATGACTTTCACCCTTTCTGCAAGCATCATTTCCAGAAACAGGCAGCTCCGGTTCGCGGTGCAGATTGCTCTGGGATTTCGTTGGGGTTTGTTTTTCCTTCGGAGGAAACCTCTCGTGTTACTGAGGGTTCAACACTTCAAAAAATAAATATAAACTCGGAGTAAAACCCATGAGCCAAGGAGAAATAACAAGCGTCAGACGTTGACAGTCACCTGGCCGGCAGGCTGGAAAGGGCTGGAGGGAGCATCACTGGGGGAGAAGGGGGGGATGCAGAGGTGCTGTGCGCTGTGATCTGTGCCGAGTGCTTCTGCCTTCGGTTCTTCGATGAGCTACTGTGTGCCTCATGGCTTGCACAGAGGTCACCCTTGGGCTCACGAAGTACACGGGTGTCCTCACATTGTCTTTGCGATTGTCGCATTTCTCCCTGCCCTGAGGGGGATGAGGGGCTCCCCGGGCAGCCCTCACCTGCCATAAGGCATAAAGTTACCCCAGCCGAAACTCTGAGATTTACACTCCGACACTTCAAAACTTTTTTCTTTTTATTTTTTTAATTTTTGTTTTAATTTTTCCAGACACGAGCACTCTCCCCCCTCCTCCCCGGCTCCCGAGATGTGAGTTTATTTTCCTGGTGCCAAACCGCTCCCAGAGACACCCGGCAGGCGCCGAGCGGGGCTTGAAGGGAGAGACTGAGCCGTCCTCCATTGGCAATCAGCAATGAAACACACTTGAAAAGCTGCCAGGGAGAATTAGGATAGTAGCCCTATCCTGCAAAATCAGATGGTTTAAAGTGTCCCTGAGCAGCTGTTAAGCTTGTTGGGTTTTTTTTTATTATTATCGTTATTATTATTTTCCGGCATATTTTTTTTTTAACACCTGCGAAGTTTGTCTATGAGGATGCCACTAAAGACAGAAGTACTTGAGTGCTTGACAGACTCCATAAAGTCCTTGGCATCCTTCTAACTACGTGACAGGTCCAAGGGCTTGGAAATGGGAGCCGGGGTGCGAGCGCGGCCCCACGGAGCCCCTCTCCCCTGCCCGCCCCGCCTGCCACGGGCGGGGTGTTAGCACATCTCTGCGGACAGGCAGCAGATGCCCTCCTTGGCCCCAAATAGGAAAGGGTTGGAGGACTTGGGTGGGGAACCCGGCTGCAGCTGGTTCCCCCTGCCTCAGTGACACACAGCCTGGCCAGGGCGGCTCAGTAGGGGGGAGAAAACATCTCTCCATATTTAGACAGCCTGGAATTAATAGCAAAAATCTTGGGAGTTTTGGTGCTTTCTGGTCCTCGTTTTCCTAGGGAGTGACGGCATCGGTACAGGGTGTGCTGGGCTCTGCGGGGGCAAGAGCCGCCCCACTCCGCGCAGCCCCCGCCGCTGCGGAGGATGCGTTGAGCCGGCTGCCGCCGATGGCACCAGCGTTTCTGCTCACACCTATCATTTGAAGTCATCTTCGCTCTGTCTTCCAAACATCTGGAGCATCGCCACACACACCCCATCACCCTCTCACCCCCCCTTGATTCCACTTGCGTTTCTTCTTATTGAGTTCTCCATGTCTCTCTGCAACTTGTCATAACCTGTAATAAAATGCCCTTTTCGCCGGGAGTTAAAAGTCCAGAGGGCATCAGATCCATTTCCAGCTGACAGCAGAGAAGCGAGGCAGGACAGCGGCTGGAGGATGGCTTTTGTCTGCCTCCGGGGCTTTAACCATTTCACAGCGGAGCACCCCGAGGGCAGCCGGACCCCAGTGTCCGTCCCGAATTCACCTCCCACCTTCCCAGCCCCCCCGAGAAGTGTATCGCAGCTTGTCGTGGTTCCCTAGCATTGCACTGGGACCAGAGCTGGGGGTCCTGGTCACCCCTGTCCTGGCAGAGCCCACGGGTCCCTGCCAGCAAAGCATCCTCATGTCCTTGTGGCCCAGCCCAACTATGTGAATGATTCTTATTCTTACACTTATCTTTATCCTTATCCTATTCGTATTTATTACTATTGCTATTAGCAGTATCATCAGAGTACACCGGAGGAAACAGCTATATGCTGTATATGCTATTACATATTATATAGAAGACAACATCAGACACATGCAATGAATATGTACTCTTTCTATATCCATATTCATAGGCACTGAAAATCATGCACAGCCATAAAAATGAACATCTATAAACGTGTTGTGTATATATGTATGTGTTACATATATATATGTGCACATTTATCAATATATACTGTATGTGTGTGTGTACACACACGTAGAGTAGGTGTATGTACATAGATAAAGGCAGGTTTTCCAAGTATTATTCTATACATCCTGCCCAGTCTATTGCCTCCTCTGTTTGCAGAAGTGAGTGCAGGACTGGAAAAGTAAGCCAGAATATAAGGTGTGTGAAGCCAAGGAGCCCTTAAGTGGTTAAGTGTGGTTTTTTATATTTTTTTTTAGAGACCAAGAAAACAAATAATAAACAGGGCATGGGTTAAAAATCTGCCCAGCAAGGTGCACTGTAACCCCAGCTCTGCCCAGCATGTCCTGGCAAGGGGTCAGGCTGCAGGGCTGGTGGCGGGGCTGCGCCTCTGATCAAGTATTTATGGCCACCGCATCTTTGCATAACATTTACTTTGTTTTCTTTAATGGTTTCCTCCTCTCCTTTTCCTGGTCCTCGCTGCAAACAGCTTCAGTTCAGCCCCAGCCCCTGTGATGATATCAAGAAAGGTTTTTCTTTTTTTTTTTATGGTCAAGCCAAAGCGAGGTCATTCTAATAATACCCAAGGTCACTGGTGGGAGCCACCGAGTCTCCCAGTCATTTTTCATTTGCTTGCAACAGTTAATGACAGTCACAGGGATGGAGCTGGGAGCTGATGGCCATGTGATGTCACCAGCACATGCTAGGGGATTATAAGGGCAGGTACAGGGCAGGGTTGTGGATTAAAAACGATGAAAAAAAAAAAATCACTATTAACTGCTTCACTCCAGCAGCTTGATGAAAAAAAAAAAGGGTGCAAACAAAGGAGGGGGATTTTTTTTTCTCCTCCCCCTCCCTCCAAATCAGTCCTCCAAAATGCCAGCTCAACTGCTCCATTTTTTTTCCAGATTTAGTGAGTCAGCTAGAAAAGATCTGCAGAGAGTGTGAGAGGAGGCACTGCTTACTGTACCAGCTGCTGGGCAAGAGGTTGCAAAAGCAACCTTACAATTACCCAGGGGTCATTCCTCTCTCTCCCACCCAAATGAAAGGCCTCATCCCTTTCCTCCTGCCATCAAGGGCAAATCCTGTGGTAACATCAGCAGAAGTCAGACCTACACAGGGTTTTGGACCTTGACAGGTATGTTGTGGGATTATTTTGTTGTTGTTTTAACTTCTTCCTTCTATTCTAGCTTCCCACTTGGAAAAAAAAAAAAAAGAAGAAGAAAGAAAAGGAAGCAGACCTCCCAGTTAGAGCACACCCTGGTCAGGCTGTGGACCACTCCCCTTGGCTGGAGCAGCCCTGGGGGAGGTGGGTATTGATTTAACCATGTGCACCAACTGCGAGGTTCACGCTGCAAAGTGCCCCTCAGACAGCCACGCTCGCACTCAGACCTGCCCCTTGCCTCCAAGGAGTCACCCCAGAGATCTCAGTCCTCATGTGTGGCCCATCGCTTAAACCCAAGTACTGAAACATTACACGCTGGAAAGCCATGAGTATGCATCAGCCTGTAGGGACCAGAGGAAGAAGCTACATAAATCAACTAGATTCCAAGTTTCTTTATAATTTAAAAAGTAGAATTACATTCTTCTCCAAAAGATGCAGAGGTTAGAAATTTTTAACCTGTAGGATAAGTAATAGTTTAGACATAGTACTCTCTCTCACTGGGAAACAAACCAAAAGAAATATAAGTTGCATATTCACTCAGCCTCTCATCATTACACCATTTTTTCTTAGTTGTCTCATCTTAATGCATTTATTTATGAAACGTGACCTTCCCATAGCCTTTGTTTCCGCTTTATTATACTTTTCTGACACGTTAACTGTATAGTGACCATCAGTCTCGTTGTTTACTACCCTCATTGTGTATCTTTTAAAAAGGTGGTTGAGTCACCTTCCCTGGATGTATTTAGAAAAAGGGTAGATAAGGTACTTAGGGATATAGATTAGCTTAGGATGAGAGTGCTTGGACTTGATGATCTTAAAGGTCTTTTCCAACCTTGTGATTCTGTGAAAAAAAGGAATTCCATAACGAAAGTTGGGTATCAGTTGACATTTTTGCCCAATAACATGCTTTTTTAATCATTCAATCTACAAGATCAAAACCCACCAGTCCGTATGTGGCGGTCCAGAACACAATAATTAAGATAGAGAAGAAAACACATAGCACTCTGGTTTGTATGAGGACCTCAAAATGTAGGCTTCACAGTCTGCAATCATTTATGAAAGTCTCACTGTTGGTGACAATGGACCTTGGACCAACTTCTGTCTAAAGCAGAGTGGATCAATGGGATGAAGAGGCACGTTCAAACTGATGTAGTTGTCCAAAATGCACTGAGATGCATAAATCCTGTGCTTTCTTCTTCTGTGCCTGTTGTCTTCTCTTTATGCTTATTCCTGCAAATAACTTTTCCTTCAAATGCTGTGTCTCTTTTGAGCAAAAAGGGAGAAACAGATGCAGCTGGAGGCTGAATTTTTGAGCCAAATCGCACTGTTATAAACAGTCCTGGCTACAATGAAGCCCTCTGAAGGATGCTGAGCTACAGCAGTAGGGTATCTGCTCTGAGACAAATTGTTAAGGATCTTCAGGTGTTACCTTGTATTTGCCTCAGCAGTTCTGCCAGAATCAAAGGCTGATTTATTTATTTCTTTTCCCTGAGAAGATACAAACCTGATGCTGCTCCTCGGATGAGAAGAAAGCGATGTGTTCTTCCTATCTGCCTATTTTCCACAAAAAATGAGTAATGCCCCTTTTACAATTAGGCCTGACTTGATTTATTGTAGTTAATAGGATTAGAGCATCAGCCTCTCTCAAGAATATTCAAATGCACGGGAAGAGCGGTACCGAGTTGCTGGTGGCTTTCTTCTCCTCCTGTGATGGGCATAATGACACACCTCCAAGCAGAGGGGATTTGTCCAGTGGGAGCAGGCAGATTATCTGTATCTAGTGAAACAAGGCGTGCATGGCAACCTTTGCCAAGGCTCAAAGCCAGAACCTACTCACTATAAAATAATTGTGTCACTACCTAACCAAGACACTCTTCATGTTTCATTTATCTTTTGACTGTAATTGAATGGTTGAAAAGCAAAAAATGTAGACAAATTCCAGCTGTATTGAGATCTGTTTCTTTCTCTGCTACCATGGCCCATCATTAGATAGTTTCCCTCTCTGTACAGAAGGTCAGAGAGTATAAATATAAATTGCATTTTGCATTACTTCTAGATGAGTGAAGCTGTCAAAGCAATAATATAAGCTTTCAGTCCCACATTCTACCACTTCTTTCCCATTTTTTGGCCAGGAGGTCATGTGCAAATTGAACGTGACAGCCCAGACGACATGTCCAACAGACTTATATTGTTAGACTGTTCTGCCATGGCACTCATCACAACATTAAACCCACATCGGACTTAGAGCTCTTCAGTAGCTCCTAACAGCAGCTCAGACTTCTTAAGAACAACAAAAGTTTGTGTCCACATCAAGCAGATATGGGAATAACATCTCTTTTGGAGGATCTTGTTGAAAATGCAGAAAACAGGAGAAAAATTGCACAGGCAAACCTGAAAGAGCTGATTATGGTGATACAAACTTTCAGTCATTTGAAAGCTGGATACATTTATAGTCTGTGTGTTCTTCACTTCTGCAAAATCTTGCTCCCATGTGAAGTCTAGGTGAACATTTTGTTACCTTATAATAAGCAATAGTTCAGCATTTCATGGGTATTTTTGCTATCAGCCTTCAAAATAGGGGCAAAAATCCCCTAATTGCCCACCTCTTTTATGCAAACAAAGTCAGCTTCATGTCTGTTGGATAAAACACTGTGTATGCCAGTTAATAGCATTGATGATTTGGAAATAAGTGTGTGTATTTACAGCACTAAAATCTGCAGGGGCAGTCTCCACCAGCAGCTATTTGGATGATGTAGTCTAAATTGATTTGTGAAAGTAAATGCTATTGAACACTGCATTTTATATTAACTCCGTTTGTCTACCAAAAGGATGAGAGAGAGGTTGCTGTCTTCTGCTGGAGTAGAATCAGGTGTCAAAGCAGCTTTAGAAAGTTCTTTGTGCTATGTATACCGTTGGAGAAAAGATAGTGCTCAATGACAGTGCAACAAGAACGCTCTGGGAACAGAAAAGCAAATTTTAAGCCCTTCACCACCTTTAGGCATCTAAAAATACAGCAGAGGTTGTGAACGACAGAAAATTCTTAGCATCTGGCAGTGGTCTGCTGGCCTGTGCTAAAGAGCTGGTGGTCTTCATCCAAATCTTGGCAGAAATGAGTTCAGGTCATAAATGACATTATCTGGCAAATCCTTGCAATAGTCTGGGCAGAGGGGCCAAGATCCAACTTGGCACAGAAAGCCATCCTTCCCCTCATCACAGAAATGTTCTCCCCAGATAAGGGCTGAGGCATACGTATGGATCAAGGCAAGTCCTTCCCACTCTTGCTCCACTAACTTTCCATGAATTAGCAAAGAACCTCATTTTCAAGGACTATCAAGCTTTTGCCTTTTTTTTTTCTTCCTCAGAAGGACTAAACTTAGAGAGAAGAGTTGGAGTCCCATCTGGTACAAATCAGTAGGGGCTTTGCAGGCTTCAGTAGAGCTACACTGATTTACACCAGATGATGCTATTAGGGGACTGAACTATCCAACAATAATTATAAAAAATGTCTTTGATTATGCATGTGCAACAACTATTTATGTTTACATTGCAGAGATTTGCATGTAGCACAGTGGGGAGTATTTTATCTCTTCAAAACATTGCACCAGCATAAATAATCCACTGACATTCAAATGAGCAGAGAAATACCCATTTTTTACCACAAGATGGACCATAAAGGGTTTTCTTCACATGTTTTTTTCAAACAGATTTGTCAATAATCCTCAAATGCAAAGTTCATTCTAAAGAAAGAAACATGGAAAAAGATTAAATTAAAAAATACATGTTCTTTTCCAGGTGGGTATATTATAGACTGCTCTGAACAGCAAGTCTAAATGCAAACAGATGATCCTCACTTGAGAAAGAAGAGGATGGGAGAACCAAGGGAAAGTAGGACATCAAAAATGTCCACACAAAAGGCGGCACCATACTTCATTTGACAGTGTTCAAAGCAAATTGTCAAGGAATATGAACCAGTTCAAATCCAGAGTGAATACTTGAAGAAATTGGACGTAAATCTGTCAAAGGTGGAGATGGTGGAAACTGGGAGAAGTTCTGTTGCAGTACCAACCTGGAACAGCACAACAGAAATCACCAGTGGGGAACTGTGCTGACATTTAAGTTTTCAAAATAGAAAATGTTTAAAATATGCAGCAACATGTTGTACCTTTGACTGACAAGAGGAAAGAGAGATGAAAGCACAGACAATATCCCTTTGTTGTGGGAACTACATACCTAGATGTCCTGCTTTGACTTCTCTTTTTTTTGTTTTGGTTGTTTGGTTGTTTTTCTCTCTTTGCTAGTCATGCTTTGGAGGTGCTTTGAAGGCATTCAGTTTCTCAGATTAAGGCATGTTGCCCTACTCCAACTATAGCTTTCCTCTTAAAAACAAGGGTGAAAACAGTTGCTGGCATTTTAAGTTTGATGCCCAGTGGAAAACTGGCAGACACACAGACATCATTTACATGACCTGGCTACCTCCATTCACCTTCACACACCCCAAGTGCTTGTGACAGTCACACAGGGCTGGTGGAGCAGTGCGGCCATGATTGCAAGGATAGCTGATCACAGCACATGTCTGTGGATGAACTCGTCCAGTCCCAACTCAGAAAGCCCTTGGAAGTCACCAGGAAACTGCCACATCACTTTCTTACCCAAAAGATCTTGTTGCCTTTGAGAGCAGACTCCGTTTTTGTCAAGGGTGTTGAGGCAAGAGTGGACACTTGACAGCTGCAGGACTTGACAGCTCTGTGCCCTCAGCTGTTGCTTTTGCTGAATCCTGAAAGAAAAACCAGAGACACCATGGTATTCCTCCATTTTTACCCAACAGAAGTAGATTTTGCCCCAGGCAGGAAACCACACAGCACTGAACTTACCTGGGTGCTTTAACAAGGACTCCAGTCTGTTGGTCTACGCAAATCATATTGCCTCAGTTTCCCTATCAGCAGAACGAGGATGTGATCATGATAAGCTGCCTCTTGGGAGCACTTTGAACAGCAATTAGTTTTTATTAGCTCTTCCAAGACGAAAGATGTCACATAAATAGAAAGAGTTGTTAAACTCAACTTAATTAGTAAGGGCTTGAGTAAAAAAATCTATCACAAAATGATAACTTTGAACAAGTGAAGGAGCTAATGGGCTTGATCCTGGCACAAGGGTGTCCTTTTGTGGGACAGAGTGATGCACACTTGAGATGGAGTAAGGAGAGCCATCCCACCCAACACTCTGGGTCCTCTAACAGGAGCCCAAGATGAGAAATACAAGGTATATGCTCAGAATCAGTAAGCGATAGAAACCCCAGTTTGATTTCTGAACTAAGCAGGGTGGAAGTGAGATTCTCTAGAAAACCTGTCTGCTTAAAGTAATTGAAGAACAAAAAACCCCAGGTTCTTGCAGAGGAATTTAACACAGGGGGAGCACAAGATCAGTTGGGAGCTTTCAAACACCAGTCAGATGGGATAACCGTGTAGTTTTGAATCTGTGTGGTTTTGGTTTTGTCTAAGAGTGACTATCTTTATTTTTGTGGCTGCTTTGGAGAAAAAAAATAAGCTACTGTTCTTAAAACCCAGACTTTAATCCTAGCAAACCAGCCAAACCTCCAGGCACACTGCTCACAAGAACTTCAGTACAAGGGGAATCTGTCATGTCATCACTACAAAAGGGGACCAAATTTTCAAAGATGTGTCTGCAACAAGACTCAGAAACCTGGTACTAAGCCATCAGGGAATTTACATTCACAGTTTGGGTTTCCAACATGACAATGGGAAGTTTAACTCCAAACACAACCGCGTTGCACGAGTGCATGAAAAAACCAGAGTGAGAAAAGCCTCTTTTCACTTTGCGGGACAAGCATGAGTAAACTAAAGTGACAACTGTACTTTGGCTTTGCATGCAGGCTTCCTTTGATTTTTCATGAGAGCTTGGACACCCAGAAGCTGTGTTTATAGGAGATAATCAGAAAAAAAAAATGTTTTTAAACTTCTCCTGTTTTGAAATGAATGGGTGTTGAGCAATGGAGCCACCCAATAGATATCAATTTAATACTCCTGAAATTTATTCTGCTAATGATTGTAGAGCTGTCTAGAGATATTTAGAGGGAATATAGATGTCAAAGATATCAGGGGGTGTAACGAGAGGATGAGGGGTAGTGGCTTTAAGCTCAAGGATGGTAGATTTAGATTGGGTATTAGGCAAAAATTCTTCCCAGTGAGGGTGTGGAGGTTCTGACACAGGGTGCCCAGAGAAGCTGGGGCTGCCCCTGGATCCCTGGCAGGGTTCAAGGCCAGGTTGGATGGGGCTTTGGGCACCCTGGGCTGGTGGGGAGTGTCCCTGCTTATGGCAGGGGGTAGGACTGGGTGGGCTTTGAGGTCTTTTCCAACCCAAACCAGTCTGGGATTCTATGAAGATGAATCTGTTCTGAGAATCGAGTCCCGTTCTCTGTCAGCAGAGTGAGCAAAGGTAGAGCTGGGTCATTCCTTGCTTGCTGTGTGAGTGTAGGTGGCTGAGAAACTGCAGTGTAGACATCTGTGTAGGACAGAACAGAGCTGAACAGTTTCAATAGACCGGTCTTCCTCAGCGGCACCAGCTCTTGCAGGCTGCCAGATACATTGAGTGTGCTTCTAAATCTGGTGTTTATTTTTCACTTGATTTTACCCTCCATCACGATATAACCAGCTGGGTAAGCAATGTTTCTCTTTCCAATTTTATTGCTAGCAGGCTTTGCCATGGCTTCCTTTCTTCTACAGTTTATGTATTTTTAAATTGGTAGCTGCTTTAATAATATTCGCAGCTAATGTGTCCCTTCCCAAAACCACATTCACCACACAGTGTTCTTTGAAGTACCTGGGCAAGATCCTCTTCTGGAGTAAAGGGGCATAGCTCTGTGGTCCACCATAGTTTAACCTAAATTTCAGAGACTGCTCTCTGCTTTTTACTAGTTCCATATGGATACACAGTTATCCAAGAAAATAGTTATAAATTTACCAATCCGGAATCCTCTTTCTTCTCCTCTTTCTTCCCTTTACTGAATGACTAATACATTAATGCTTTGGGGACCCATATAAGATGCAGAAAATATTTGTGTTCAAACCTTCTATTTGTCTTTCTATTTCTCTCTGTGAACACACCCCCGGTGGGTCAATTTGTTATTTGTATATGAGGAATCTGCCTCAAAGGTTTTGACCAGAAAGTCAAACCTGGATCAGAGAAGTCTTAAAGTTTCACTGAAACTGATGTAATTTATTTTTAAGCATTTATATTTTCCAGTGGAAGGAATACATGCACATATGGGATTCAAGCAAAAAAGTCTCAGGGTCTCCTCTGCCAGCAAAGTTTGTTAGGGCTGTGGGTTGGATGAGCTGACTACAACCTCTTCCCTCTCCCAGGAACAGCGGCTGCAAGGAGGCAGTGCCCAAGGTGAGAGGAGAAACGGTCAGTGCTCCTCAGCCAGGGAGAACTGACCCTTTAACCAATTCACAGTCACCATTGGCTTCCCATGTCATGTCCTCTAATATACAATTTTATACTGTCCTTATCTGAGCCTGCTTTTATTTTTTCCATAGAAGAACTGCAATCACTGACAGTATTTTTTGAGCTCTAAGATCAGTAACAGATGCCATTGCTTTCTTACCTCAAAGCATTTATTTTTCAGACCCCCAATATTAGATATTCTATAATAAACTAGTGCTATTATTGGGGTGGTTGAATGCCAGTAAAATATTTCTTGAATAAAACAATCCCTGAAGTACAGGTGTGCATGAGCAGGGGTAAGCAATGTTTTCAGAGACTCTCATTCCTATCCATTGCTGGAGCAACTCAAAACACCAGCCCAAATTTTAATTTATGCATCAGGTCTACACTGAGCAAAGGAAGCGCTGAGGAGATAGGCTTGAAGAAATCAATCACTTCAGTGCCTATTCCTTTGCAGGGAGCTGTATTGGCAGAGTTCTTGCTCTCCTGCTTTGCCACCCACCTCAGGCTGCTGTTCTGAGGGTGCCAGATATAACTCAACCGTCTTAAAACAAACACAACCATGCTGAACGTGTGCATCATGGTTCATATCCTCAAAGGTGCTCAGGTGTCTACTCATTGTGGTGTGGAGGGGTGGCTGAGTGACACCGTGGAGCCTGAAGCCAGGCTCACCTGGCTCTGCAGGACCCCCCCAAACAGGGGGCACCAGGTGGTGCAAAGCCACTGTAGTGGATCCGGTGCCATCTGCCCTCCTGGCCATGAGCACAGAGGCTCTTGGATGCACCAGCATGTCCTGGCTGCCAGAGCAATCCCTCGATGCCATTGACAGCTTGTGTGAGGGACAGGACTGTGTCCAGATGGCCTCAGATTCTGAGGAACTGCACTGAGACATCAAAACTGAATTCTCCCCTCCCATGTCAGCGGTGGTAGCTGACAGTGCTTTCTTCTCCCATATTCCCCATATTCTACTCCCATTGTCTGCCATCCCTGACTATATCATCACTGGCAATGCTGCCTATCACCATGCAAGCTGGCAGCCATTCCCAACTCCCCCCAACCTGCATCCCCTCTCACCTTCCCTCCACCACCCTTCTGAGGTCCAGCTTGATCTGCTGTGAGCCCCCTTCTCCTCCTTTCTGAATCTCCTTCCTCACCACAGCCTCCCATCTGTCACCCATCCCAAAAAAGAAGTGACAAATCACTTTTCTCAGCATCCTGTGCCTATCTTCCAGGCATCCTTTACAGTCCTTTTCTCCATCCTACACCAAAGTCACTTCTTAAGAAGTAATACTTCTTAACCTCACTTCCCAGATGTTCCCATCTTTTCCTTTTCTTTATCTATATGTCATTCTTCCTTACTGTACCTCAGTTTCTGCTGCCAACTTGGATCCTCTGGTTAGCAACATCTTCTACAACTGGATTTTTTCCTCCTATCTTCCTTTATAGCAATCCTTCAGTGTGAGGGTGCCCACTGGTCCCTCTTTCCTGCCATGGGAACTTTAAAAAAAAAAAAGTCAGGATCATAACAAATATGTCAGATGTAGCAGACAAAGTCTCATAAATTGTTATTTAATTTAAAATGGAGACTGGATACAAAGTATGTAACAAATGTGTAAGGTGACAGTGAGACACCCTTTCCTTCTCTGCTTGAAATTTATCCTGCCAACACTTCTGGCTTCAAGGAGCATTTGCAGTGATGTGGATGGACAGCATTTATCAAGGCACATGTTATCATACAGTAAAACCCCACCCAAGCAAACAAACAGAACTCATTTCCTATTTACTAAGATTTGTTTTTATTTGGGATAGATTTACTGGTAGGACTAAGGAGATTGTGTCCCTCTTCCCTCATGAACAAACAAACCAAGGATTCCCAAGAGGAGAAATACAACCTCATCTCTACAATGGTACTGTTCAAGCTCTTCCTACTAATTAATCTCCTTGCTCCAGAAAATACAAGTGCTTCTTCCTGACTCTTCTATTGTCTGCCCCAGGCGGTTCTTCCTTATCATCTCCCCCCCCCTCTTCTCACCAGTCTCCTTCTTGCCACCAGTGCCCACTGATAATCACATGTCAGGCAACATCTTGACCCTTATCTCAAAGTTTCAAATTGGCCGGTTCCTTTTCTATTTTTCATTTATTTTTAACTCTCATCATTTTACATTGGTGATACCGTGCACTGGCTGATCATGGGTTCAGTTTGCCTTGCCACCCAGCCTGCTTAGAGTAGTCTCTCCTTGATTGGATTACATCTGAACAGCACTTTAGCTGTCTTAATATCGGGAAGTTCACCAGAGCCCCTGTGATTGTTACCCTGTGTCTATCACTTAGAGGAGACCGAAGCTGTATTTCTTCTGTGCTATGAAATAATGACTAACTGGAGCTCTGAACCCTGATCAGCAAAAGCCCTTCAAATATTTGCAAGTATTCTGCCATTTGTCTCTCTGCATTCACTAGTTTTGGCTGAAAATGTCCCTAATCTTGAGGGGAAGGAGAAATCATCCTAACACAGTGGCCGGGGCCACAGCCCTTCTCTGAGTGCTGGTCCTGAGGCAAAATCTGCCCTGCAAAATGTGGAGAGGGGTCATGGAATATTTCTAAATGCTGTAGAGGAAAGAGCCACCCCCTCTTTTCCCAGGTGTGATTTCCAGAGAGACACATAAACCCCTCTCTCTGTTTCTCTGTATATCAACATGTGCCTGAGAGAAGGAGACACGCTCAGATTGCAGAGATTTAAGAGCCAGGCACAACGATTTCTTACTGGGATTTAACAGTCCAGAGCAATACAAAAATAGCAGAATCAATCAAACTACTGCTGAAATAGAATCTAAAAATTCTAGATGCAAGGGACACACAGGGAAATGTTCATGCTTCAATATCTAAGCCAACTCTTCTTATTCTACGTCGGCCGGTGGTCCCCAGTCCCCACTCCTCTGGTGTTTCCTGTGAGAAAGGAAAATTTGAAAAAGAACAGTTGAAATTCAGACTGGCAGGCAGAGCAAGAGTAAATGGTTGCTTGTGGCACATTACTTGGTGTGTGTGAGTAGTGTGCCAGGCTGATGACCCCAAGAGAGGCTGGTGCTGCTCCTTCACATTCCTTCAAGCAGCAGTTTTCAGCCTTTGGCTAGAGGAGACCTTGTGGTCCATGAGGCAACCTCCAAGTGACTGGGAGAGGTAACACCGACTGTCAGGTCTGCGGTCAGCAAGTAAAAATGACAGGAGCTGGAAAAATGAAATGGATTGAAAAACCCTGCCTTATGGGAAGAAATTAATTTAGTTAGTTATTTCTAACTCCGTTGCTAAGCCAGGCCTGGATGAAGCTATCAGACAGGCTGTTAAAAAATACACTCAGAGAAATAATTCTTCTAATAACGTAAAAACATCTTGAACACAACTCAAGTTTTATAGATGAGAAATTCAGCTGGCAAATCTACCTTTGGTCTCATTAGGTTTAAATGCAATCAGGATGCCACAGCTAATAATGTGTCTCCTATGTTTCGTGGGGCAGACAGGTAAAGACCAGTTGGTGGGTCAGGAGCAGCTGCTTCAGTCCCATCTTCACCAGGAGCCTCAGGAAGCTGAAGCCACTTGTGTGTGTCTGGTCAGCTGCGTGCAGAGCACAGAGAAACCAGATCTGCAGAGGCACCAGAGGATTCCCCTATGCTCCCTCCTCCCAGTCAGTGATGGAGTTAACGAGTATGAACAGAGCTGGTTTCATCTGCCACAGGCTAGTTGATGTGATAGCCCCTGATGAAACCCATGACCATGATGGACCAAAGAGCAATACATATCTGAAAGGGACATAATTTTAACAGGACAGATAAGGAAGGGAACAATTTCTCCTCTTGCCTCCAATTTCCCCTTCTTTCATTTTGGATACACCTATTATATGTTTTATGCATAAAAGTAGATGCTTAGCTGGCATAAACCAGCACAGGATTTTTAAAAAACTTCTGATAGTCTTTGAGGCATAACCATCAAGCTCTTTCTAAAGAGTACAAACCAATACCTCATACAAATCTTCTTTGTGATTTAATCCAGACTAGTTCAAACTAAGATATGTTGCAATGGATGGAAATCTGGCTGAAGAACCCTCAGCAAAGCCAAGCAGTAAGAGGAGTAAATTACCAAATTGCTGAACTTGGGGCAGGTGTCCCCTGGAGAAGGGCTGGGCAATCTGTGAGCTTCCTCTTAAAACCTTATTTTGTGCAGGGGAATGGTCTCACCTCCCATAGAACCAGCTCTGTCACAGATTAATAGTCTCTTTCCATAGCAACACCTGACCCTTTCCTCCCCTTGCTGTGATTATACATACATATATACATATATATACATATAGATGCATTCCCTGTCTAGAGAAAGAACGGACAGCTGACACTTTTCTATGGCATCAGCACAATTTAATGAAAGGAAGGCTTAAAAAACCACAGAGAGCACTGGGATACTCCTTCTAAAAAAAGAAGTATGAGAAGTCACAGCATCCACAAGCGTGTCAACAGCACAACAAGCTGTTATCAGTAGCTTCAGACAGGATCCTGCTTCCAGAAGGGACTGTACTACAACAAGGATTGAATAAACCTGGGTGACAGCACTTTGGAAACATCACTGCTGGGGCAGCTGCAAGGAGCTTGTCTGGGAAACGGCGTTTGTCTACTCGGTGGGAATGGTCCTCTCACCGGCAATGTTCGAGTCGGTCTGGAGATGCCTGGCTAAAATCCCAGCTGTACTTGCACCATCACTGCTTTTCAGACAAAAAAGCACGTACTTTGTGTTAGGAAAAGTCTTTCACAGCACTCTTCACCCCATGGTATGTAAAATGAGTTGGGTAGAGCTGAGCTTCCTCCTGACACCTCTCGTAAGGAGGAAAGTACAAGCAAAAGCAAAAGAGACCTAAACCCAGAGAAGAGTAGTACCTGGGAGTGGGGTGAATAGGATCTGGAGAGGAACTTCTTCCTGGAGAGAATTCCAGAAGTAGTTTTGTATTTACAGGAAAAAGAAGTTTGAACAAAGAACTGAAGAGATCAGTTTGCAAGAACTGAATCTGTGCACAAAACAAACTTATAACCAAAGGGGGAAATGTGATCAGGTCCAGAATATGCCATCAACCATTTGGAGCCCACACAAAGCTGCTAATAAAAATCCCATGAACCAAGGGATAAGATTTCTTGATAAGGTAAAGAGCTTGTGGGAGTGGTACCCAGCACTGAGCCACAGACCACTGCAGGCGATGGGCAATACTGAGACATTCTCAATGAGTCAAAGAATGAGCCCAGCTCATTTAAAGGGTGGGGAAGTATTTGGAGGAGGTGATTCCTGTAGGACAAGCCCAGGGTAAAAGCAGATCCCCTGAATATCTTAATAGAGAAACAAACCAGACCTTTAACACTGACAGAGCTGCTGAATTAAAAAAAACAATAGCTTGCACAGGAGGACATCATCGTATTTAAGAAACCCAGCATAGAACGAATCCACAGCCTAGAGATAAGGCAACTTGCAGGTGAATTGAAGGCTGGCAATGACCCAAAACTGCTAAAGAGTGTGCTGAAAAGCATCGAGTGCGTGCTACCGATACTCCAGTGCTCTGATGTGAAGAAAAGGTATTACCGGGGGGGGGGGGGGGAAATCGTTCCAAGGGGCCAATAGATTACCTAGCATGTTTGTTCCAGCTGTGAGGAGCAGGAGGCAGCCTATCATCATACCAAAATATCTTAGCATCTCTCATTAGAGCTGGTGAATTTTTTCTCTTTCTTTCCTCTGATGAAACAGATGTCCAATTCATTGCATCTGAAACATTTTGTTTCATCCCCGAAGATCTGCGCTTCTCACCCTGGGGCAGTCCCCTGCTGAGGCTGGCCCCGCAGCCCAGGGCCCTGCGAGCTCAGGGGCCTTGGGGCCGTCGGTCGGGAAGGATTCCTGGGTTCACGGCCCCGGAGCAAAGCCGACAGGCGTGTTTCAGGGGAGGCTGAAACAAAGGGGTTTGAAATTCCCAATTTGTTAACCTTATGGACCCTCTGAGGCTGCTCACAGCCATAGGAGTTAAAAAGGATGGGGAGAGGGAGGGGGATAAAAAAAAAAAAGAGTGCATTCCTTGCTTGATATTATTATCCTGGGGACAGCGTGGGCTGGGGACCACTGGGGCAGAACAAAGAGTCAACGCAGATGACAGTGTGCTCAGACGGAGGGTCCCGCTCGCTGAATGAACCAAAAACTTTTGACTTTTTAATCCCAAACTCAGTCAGAAGGTTATTAGACCAATGACCGCGGGGCCTAAACCAACACCAAGCCCCTGACTGACAATTTCTACAGATTATGCTAATAAAATACAGGACTTCTTTGAAGCCAGAGCATGTTTCTGCTCTCCCCATAGCCAAACTGTCCTGGAGAACCACATGTGATGCTTTCCTAGTGCCTTTCCTCTGGTGTTCACGTGCACCTCTGATGAAATATGGTCCTACTAAAGTCAAGGGCAAATTGTGTTCAGATGTGTTTGAGTAATACAAATACGCTCACATACATGTATTAAAAAAACTGCTTCCAAATCTAATGAAAACTAAAGAGACTCCCAGGCAAAGATATCTTCTTTAAATAAGGCTGAAAGAGTGAAAGCCAGAAAGGAACTGTTAGCAACAAAGTTTGATGTCATTAAACTCTCAGCACAGAGCCATATCCTTGCTCGGTGTTTACACTGAGCTCTGAATTAAGGGTTGGCTTCTAGAAAGATATCCAAACCTGATGTTGAAGACTGAAGTGATAATAAACCATTTGGGTCCTTCAAAATAATAGTTCAATATATTTTTTTCACCTTTAAAACACTGTTAATTATAATATTTTTTTTAAATGAGGTGCTAGAAACCCAGGAGACCAAATTATAGTCCCTCTGTCTAGCTACAGTTCTGATCCAGCGTCTCCTCCCTGCGAGTCACTTCGCAGACACACCTACTCAGTCTGCACCAGCCAGATATTTTTATTTTCTTTCTTTGTGGCAAGATGTGAATCAGTAGCTGTAGGCGTAAATCAGGAAGGCAGGTAATCACAAAGACAAAGTTGCTTTTTAATTTGTCTAAGATTTTATATATATTTTTTCAATATAATTTATTGTGCTATAAACAGGAAAGATTTGCCCACCTGAGTGCCAGTAAACTTTCCTGGGGTCCCCATCAAGCTGATCTATTCCCTCTTCGAGAAGGCTTCTTTAACAGGGAAGACGATGTTCAGATTTACAGTAGGACAAATGGGAACTTAGATTCTCATGAGGGCAAAACAAGCTTTGAATAATCACGGGAATTGTCTTCACCTCACTCAACTGAACAAAGTTTTAATCAGAAAGCGATTTGAATTTTGTTTCCCATTTCCCACCACACCTATCAGGTAGAATCACCGCCGCGCCTCCCTTGCCCTCCGCGCCCCTCCGCGCAGACAGAGCCCAGTCCTGAGGGCGAGCGCTTTCCACCTAAGCCCTCCGGGTTCAGAGGCGGAAGGAAATGGGGGTGTAAGCGGGTGCCCCGAGGGGTGAGACGAATGCGGGAGAGCGGCGGGCGCGGAGCAGGAGCGGATGCAGGCGCGGATGTGGGCGCGGATGCGGGACGCCCTGACAGGGCGGCCGGTTGGGTACAACGACACGGCCTAAAGAGTGCAATTAGCATTATCTTGATGAATTTATGGGCAGAGAGTCCTTGCTGTGCCTTTCAGAAGTCGCAGGGCGCTCTGTCCCCATCTGTTCCTTTATGATTATTACTTCACTTTTTTTTAACTTTTTTTTCTTTTTTTTTTTAAATAGTAACCGTTGACCTAATATATATGACTGGGGGGAAAGGGGAAGATGTGTCTCCAACAGCGTCAATCAAAACTCTTCCTCAAACCCTCCCCACACGAACACTTCCTATCTCCCAGCGGTACTGGCAAGATGTTCTTAGCCAAATACATGATTCTATTAATGAGCACTTATATTTGCTAAGGAATGCAAATTCTTTCTCTCCGTGTATTATTAGCTGTATCAGAATGTTTGTCCTTTCAGTCCTCTTTGAAGTTGAAGGAGGAAAGGCTGTTATGTGGCACTGAGAAGGGAGAAAAAAAAATAGAGGGGGGGGGGGGGGGGGGAACCACTTCTAACTCCTCCGGGTTTTTATTTGTTCTCTTGCCAAAAACGCCAAAGGTAGCAAAAGTTACAGAAATCATTTAAAATGTGTGTGGGGTTTTTTTCCTCCAAATTAGATAGATTTTTTTTTTTCCTAACTGATCGTCCCCTTTTAATAATAATGGGATCTAATGAACAGCCTGCTTTGAATTTACTTTATAAAATAATCTCTCTGATGCTCTGGAGAATCTATTACGAGTTGGAAGGAAATAAATCCAATTGCCTCCCCAAACATGAAAACGGTTGTTTTCAGCGCTTTAAGCTTTAAATAAGCACCCTCTCCTCCTCCTCCTCCTCCTCGCCGCAGACTCCGCCGCGGCGGTTTCTGGCCGATGCTGCGATGCGATCGAGCAGCACTTGGGTGTTCTGGGTTGAGCCCGGTGCCCGCTTCAGCCGGGGATTCCCGGTGGGATGCGCGGAGTTTGCTCGAGGCCGATGCGCAGGTTGCTCCCGGTTTGCAGCAAAGCCGCGGAGCGGGTATGCGGAGGGGCTTCCGCACCGCTGCGCCGGGGGTGGGTCCTCACCCCCTCACACACACACCCCCGGGGGCAGACACGAGTGGGGGATCTCTGCAGTGAAGTTTTCATTCCAGATAACTGAGGGGGGTGGGGGGAAAGGGGAGGAAGGGGGCCTCTGCGTCAGCTCAACTTTTGTCATGTATCACTTTTCCTCTTGAAAGGTGTTATAACAGCAATTCAATTACAGTAAATAGTGTACATCATCTTCACAGCTGGAAAATTCTGTAACTAACTGTGACCAAACGTTGTAAAGGAATATAGCTTAACCACTATTACTTTTTTTCCCCTTTTTTCCCTTTTTTTTTTTTTTTGGTTGCTGACCACAGGTTAATTAATTTCAAGGAGCTTAGTATATCTAAACAGAAACACACTGAGATGCTGGCAAGAAATCATAAAATATAAAACGTGGAATTAGGCAGATCATGTGAAATCTCCACAGCAGCATTTGGTGGTGCCTGGGAATAATTCTGGCGATCCACCTCGGCCGGTTCCCCCCTCCCCACCCCCGAGTCACTTCGAAACAAGCGGAGGCGCCGAGCCCCCTGCAAACATCCCAGGGCACAGAGTCACCAGCAGGTGCCCACGGGCGGATATCCCCCGTGGGTGTGTGCCCAGGAGCGCATATACCCGCGGCCGCGGATATATACGCGACGCGCTGAGACTCCCATAGATTTACTTTCGGCAAACCACGCTTCCATGGCGAGTGTGCACGAAGCAATATATACATTACAGGCCATAGGTATAGACTTTTCCTAAGCATCCGCTTTCAGCCCGGTTTAAGCGTGTGCACGAAGGTGAAGAGTGTTTCTGCTCAGGGCTGCAAGGTGTGTGCCGAAAGCTGACGGGGTCCGAGAGAGCCCTAAATCACCCGGGTAAAAAGCCCGAGTGAAACTCCCCATAAGTCAGGCGCAGCTCTCATTTCAATTAATGGTAATATTAGCTGCCGGCTCCAGTTGCAATTGAGAAGATTTAAGGAGGATTTAATTTACTTGGAGGGTATATGAAAAGGCGTTATGTACCGCAGGAGGTGTTTTCATTCCACACGTGTAACTGATGTGGTTTCCACCTCGCCGTGTGGCAGCCGGAGGAGAGCGGTGCCCCTGCCCCCGGCCCGCAGTCGGGGTGGGGGTGGGGGGGTGCCCTGCGGAGGGGAAGGAGGGGACACGGGATCGGGCTCCCGGAGTCACGTCCAGCTCCCAGAACTAGCTGGGACTTCATCCCGCTGCTGACACCCACTTCTTCCTGCGTAGTCGTGGGGCGGCGGGGGAAGAGGGATAGGGGGAGGTTGGATGCTGGGAGGGGGGGGGGGGAAAGTGTGATGGGGCATCCTGATTTAGGGAATTAGAGGTTACGTGCGCATCCCCGAAAACTAAATATAGCAGGGTGGGAGCCAGGTGGGTTTTCTGAGAAAGGGAGACAGGATCGGGTCCTTTCGCCTGCCCCGCGTTAGGGACGCTCTCTCCAAGCAGGCTGGAGTCATCAGAAGGGTTCCCATTAATTTCCACGTTTGTTAGCGAGCTGTTGGCCACGCTTCAAAACAACAATCACAAAAAAAAAAAAAAAGAAAAAATAAAGAAAAAATAAAGAAAAAATAGAAGAAAGAAAAAAAAATCCCACCCTCGGTCTGTGAAAACTTTATAGAGCAAAAAATCTCCAGCCACGCACCGTCCCGCTTTTTCTTCCAAAAGCACGAAAACATAAGTCGCCACCTCCAAATTGCAATTTCCATCCCCAGAACAAAGGTCCGAGCCCCCACGTTTTGCAGTTGTCAGGACAATCTTACCCATCTCTGGGGTGAATGGAACACAAATTCCCTACCTCCTCTCCCTCAGCCTCACCGAAAACCCGCAGGAGGGGGAATCGCCACTTCAACCCAGCGCCCACCGCCCCCCTCGCAAGACAGTTCTTTAATACATATATATTTTCTTTTTTTACTCTTCCCAAGTAAAAGTTTGCGAGTTAAACTCCTGCCCTGAGTCCTTGCCCAGAATGGCAACGATTCCCTCCTGCCAACTTCGTTTGCTGCTTGTCCTCCCCTCCCTCCCCTCTGACCAGGTACGAGCTCCCCGCAGCGGGACGGGACCTTTCCAGAGATTAAAAAATATCGACGCGATAGGAGCACAAACGTGCCGCTTTCCAGGGCAGTCCGATGGCAAAGACAATTCAGGATCTGCATCAATTTTTCTACTTTATTTTTTTTTCCCCACGAATACAATTTTTGTTATCTCAGAGCGGAGAATTCGACAGAAGATGAAATTTCTGTTGCGTATGTGCACAAATACTCAGTTATTCACCCCCTCCCCCAAGAAACAGTTCTTTACAAATTGGCTTATTTCTGGTCCTCCCCGCTGCTCCTCGAGTTACTTTAACTTGCTGTCTTTCTAACTCTATTTCTCAGATTTTTTTCCTGCCTTAATTTCCCTATTTCTAAAGTTGCACCCGAAAACCTGGATTGCGAAACGCATCACCACCCAGATACAGGCAGAAGAACACAAAAACCCGAATCCTCCTAATTTTGGTTTATCTTTTCTAGAGGGGAGAAAAATTAAAAATATCCCCCCCGCCCCTCTTTCCCCAAAGATATTTCTGATCATCCTTTAAACCAATCCCTCGCTGCATGTTCGAATTACTCTATTTTAAATTCTTTAATCTTATTTATTATTGTCAGGAAATTGCTTCCACTGCCGAGTAGGTTGTTTTTTGTGGCAGCCGAGAAAAATATACCGCAAACGCATCCCTCAAAAGTGTTTTTTTCCCCTCACCCCCAAGTTCGTCGATATTTCGTCTCAAATAAAATTTCTTATCCTGCTTTTGGAAAAGGTGGAGTCCTCCCCAAATAGGGGGGGTTGTGGGGGGGGGGGGGTGCTATTTGTTAATTAACTGAATACTTCAGATGGCAATGGGGGGAGTGTGGGGGGGAGAGAATGTTTTGTTCATTATTGAGATGTCATTTACCAGAGTTACCACTGTCAGATTCCGGGGGGGGGGGGGGGGGGAATGGGGGGGACGGGGACGGGGACGGGACGGGGGGACGGGAAACTTTGGCGGTTTTAAATACAGACTTTCTTATCGTAACTTTAGCATCATTTTAGGCGTTTTTCAGAGGTTATTTTCTGCTTCCCAGCTTGGCAGGGGGGTTATGTTTTTTTATTTCGAGGGAAATTGGGAAACTCTGGTTACTGAGCGGAGCCTGAATCCTGTTCCCTCCCTTCCGAGGGGGAAAAGTGTTCATCTTTCTTGTTTGGGCTTTTTTATTTCGTAAAGAAATATGTATATACATATATATATGAGGTCAATTACCAAAAGCATATTTTCACTGCTTCCCTGTCCTCTCTTTACCTGAGGAAGCGCACCCGGCGCCGGGAAAGAGTTGGTTCAAAAATAATAATAATAATAATAACAAACAAACAAACAACAATCCACCCAAGATATGAAATACGGATGAGTTTTTACTATTTCTTAAGATTTAGCTAGCAGAACACCTAGGAGTAAAATGCAGAGGGGGAAACTTTCCCTTGATCCGAGGTGCCCAAACGCTCTCCTCGGAGCTAATTAGGAAAGAGCATCCCGGCAAATTCCTGTTTCCAAACCCAGCTCGTTCATTTCGGAAAGTTGCCCGCATCGTTTCTTTTAGAAACCACAATAATTAGACCTGAGCTGAGTTAACTACTCTTCCTCCTGGTCAACAAATCAATAGCAATTAATTTGAAATAGTTGAGATGATAAAATACTTCCTATTGCACCTGACCTTTCCGAAAGAGTTATAAATAGAATACACTGACTATATGTTTTAACACGATTCCCGCTGGTTTAATCCATCTTTTGCTGTTCCTCTGCTCTTAGGAGGATACTTTTAAATTTTCTATTTCTCTCCGTTAATCCGACTTCTTTTTTAGACTTCAAACAAAATTCCTTAGAACGATTTAATGGTTGAAAGAAAACAATAATGGGACGAGATATTTATATATATATATAAAAACTCTTTAAGTAGGAGTAAAAAATTCAATACGTTTTATGTGAGCATATATGACGAATGATACAGTGTTAGACATGAACATACATGTAGCAAATATTATATCACTTATGCACAATGTTTCAGGGGACACGAATTGATCTAAAATTGAAATTGTAGAGGAGAAGAAGGTGATGGGGTGGGAGGACTGTAAAGGGAAGAGATCAGAAACGTTTAGGTGTGGAATATTAATTATAAAACACAGAACTCTCCTCACTTTGCTTGGTAAGAAAGCCTTGTCTTCCCCCTCTCCCCCTCTTGCTCCCTCTCCCTCTCTTTTATTGGAAAGAGGATCCTACATTCCTTTTGACTGATAGGAAGTTACAAGACAAGATGCTATTTTCTCTTTCTTTTCTGACAACTCTGTCATCCCAGGGATCATAGTCATGTCAGAGTGTCTGTCTGGGAGAAGAAGAAGAAGAAGAAGGGGAAAAAAAAAACCCACTGAAGCCTGTGGCCATCTTTGCATCAAAATTTTCCAGACCTCTATTTTTGATTGTGATCCCGCTGATCTGAGTTTGAAATGCGAACGCAGCAAAGCCCCTAAGCCTTCAATCGTGTGAAATTTTCAAAAGATCTCTAGAAGCAATCTCAGGCTGTCTGACCCCTGACAGGCGGAGATCTCTTTATACCTCTCTCTGCCAGCACTTCATTTGTTGGAATATCTTTCAGATTTGCACCTCCAGATGACAACCTGAGTGTTTATTATGTGTATGAATCTGAAATCTTCACTGCAGTACAAAGGAGACGTCTTAAACATCATATTTAATTTCAGATCATAATTACCTGCTCCTCTTTTGCTTCTAATTATCTATTCCTCCTTCCTCTCTGTGGCATGTTGATATTTTGTTGGTTCTCCCTTTTAATCAGCCTTTCTTGCTTTCTTTCTTTTTTTTTATAATCGTATTAGTTTAGTCCACGGGGGAATTAAACATGTCACGGTGGACACACATCATGCCTATGTGGGAGAGATAAAATTCTAGCGACGAGTACGCGCTCTCTGTGGCTCTCTGTACACATGTATGTGCTCTGGAGAAATAATAACTATTCCTGCCATTATAATCCAGGTTGTTAGTATGCTTCATCTCCCATTAATCTTTATACATCAATTTAAATTGGCAGCAGTGTTTATGTTTTGTCCCGTGACGTAGCAGCAATGTCATTTGGGAGCAACCAAAGCAGCCGAAGCCCTTTCGCGTCCCTCCTTTCAAGAAAACAGAAGGAAGGGGAAAGGAAAAAGAAATACAAATAATCTTTCTTCAAAACCCCCAAACATTACTGAGTTTTCCCCTTTTCTGTACGGGAACTACTCCATCTCCTCCCTGCCCCCCTGTTCACCTGTCTAAAAGAAACCTGCCCCTGCCCCAGCCTCCTTGGAGAGAGATGGAGCTGGTTACGCCGATTCTGGTTTTCTTATTTTATTTTATTGGCGTTTATTTCTGAGGTGAAATACCCGTCCATTTAATAGCCTGATAGGTGTCATCCCAATTGCCCACCTCGTTCGCACAGGCTTGTCTAGGTAGGATCCCGGCTTGCTCTCGCAGCTTAAAAAAGGAGGGAAATAAATGACTCTGGTGGGATGGTGAAAGCTCGCAGAGGTGGGAGGCTGGTGCGGGACCCCCGACGTCCACCTCCTCCGCGACGACCTCCCATCTCTCCCAAGGTGCTTAGGAACTGCAGATAAATTTTTTTTAATTTTTTTTTTTTTTTTTAATGGGGACTTCACATCATCCGTCCCTACCCCGACGCTACAGAACCGTGGTGTTGCTATGATTAACTTAATAAAATAACTCGTCATTAGTTTAATTTGCCCCGAAAACGCCTGCCTATGCGCTCAGATGTTTCTGTATTTATCCATTTTTTCCCATAAAACTTGTATTAAAACAAAATGTTACTTTTCTTTCTCTCAGGAGCTGTATATAGAGACCCTCCCTCTTTGAAATAGACCGCAGGGACTGTCATTAGATCAGATGGCAAGCCTTTATAGAAAGTGTTTTGCATAATTACATACCAAAGCCAGAATAGTCACCCTCACATTTTATGGGTCACAAACCATCAACAATTGGCACATTATTGTCCAAGAAACCCCAGTCCATTCACTGATAGAGAAAACTAGACTGCCTAATCTAGAACTGAAGAAGATTGAAATTTCTTCTAACAAGAACCCAGAGAAGATTATTTTCAAACTGACAACGTGTTTACATATAGTTATAAAGTTCAGAGGACCGGTGGGGAGAGAGAAAGGGTATAAACCACTAAACATGATTAAGAATCGCACAGTGGCCTAATATAGATGGTTCATCAAAAAGGAACAGACTGAAAGCTCCCCCCACCACCACCCCCCGACAGCCCCTCTCCTTTTCAGATCTGTTCCCTTTTCTACCGTTGTGATTCAGTAATTAAGATATTCTTATTTGGACAGACAGCTCCTCTGGTAACTGAATAATATTAGTTCCCTTTGATGTCAAACTTTTGACAGTTATCACACTAGCATTGGGCAATTTAGCACAAATGCCCTCTTTTTTTTTTTTTTTTCTTTTTTTTTAAAGGGGGAAAAAAAAGTCTTTGAAGAAAAGTAATAAGTGTGATCGCTATCAGCAAATGATGTAAATCTCAGTGGACAGGCATCCCTGGGTATAAATTACATTTTGTTGTATATAATGAAGCGAGTTTTGTTTTTACCTCATTCGCTTATCATTGTCCAAAATTAAGGCAATAATCCCACTTCCTTCACACCAATTCACCACAATCCCTCTCCCCCCTGATTATTTTCTTTTCTTTCACACGAAAATTGGACGGTTTTCCAAACCCTCTTCCCCCGCCCCCACCCCCCTTCTTCTTCCTCCCCCCGCCCCCCCCCCTCACAAGCAACGCTTCCCACCCACCCGGCGCAGCGCGGAGCCACCGGCGCTGCGGTGCGGGGGAGCGGGCGGCAGCTGCGGGCGGAGCGGGGCTACGGCCCCGGCTCCACGCTTCACCTGATCCCCTCAAGCCCGGCCTTAGAGCCCCTCCTTTTACCATGGCCAAAACAACTCAAAACAAAAAACCTCACAAAATCTAAAAAAACCCTAAAACCACCCCAAAACCTACAGCCTTTCGCCAGTACCGCGCTGTGGAGCCCGCGGTGGCATCATAATAATAATAGTGATAATAATAATAATAGTAGTAGTAGTAGCAAGAAACAAGGTGCATCCCCGAGCTGGATTTGCGAGGGGCGTGGTGCCCGGCTGGCTGGGAATAGGAGAGTTTCTTCCTGCGAGGAGTGGGGAAGGGGGGGCTGGGGGGGGTGGGGGGGTGATAGCAAACATTGCAATATTCAGTTCGGGACTCAGGGAGAAGGGGGTCTACTGGGGGCTGCTCACCTCTGCCCAGCGCACACATACCCCCCCTCCCCGCCCCCAGCCCGGAGAAGCCACCCGGAGAGGGGATTTTCACTATAGCGCTAGGGACGAGCCCCCCACCTGGCCCACCCCCCCCCCGCCCCGCTCCGGGCAAGATGCCTCCACGGTACCAGTGATGGGGTGGGGGAGACTTATTTATTCTGGATTTTTCATCACAACTTTAGTGGCGGGAGGGGGGCGAAGGGGAGGGGGAGGGGAGGGCCAGATCTCGCCAGGTTTGCCTTATCGCGAGATCTGGTCAATTAAAATAAAATGAAATTTAATAAAACAAACCAACCCTTCAGCTCTTGGTGGAGTCAGGGGTTTGTGGGGGATGCAGCTCCCCGGCTACAACGTGCTCCCTAATCCCATGATCCCCTGGACAGCGGTGGGTCCCGTGTACACACACCACACCCCCCCCCCCCAAGTCTCCGGAGCCCACCCCACACACCACCACCCCCCGCCCCGCACCCCTCTGCTCCTCCACGCAGCGACCGCCGGCACCGGCAGCGTAACGTGCCGCCCTGCCGGGGGCAAAGCACCGACCCCCGGCCCCTCCCCGGCCCTTACCCCCGGGGAAGGGGGGAGGGAGACACAACCCGCCGGGCTCCTCCCGGCGCTACACAGGCAGCGCAAAACCCGCGGACGCGCTGCCCGCAGGCCCTGGCCAGCCCTCCCTTCCCTCCCTACCTAATTAGCAGCCGTGGGGAGCGCCCTGATTAATTTAAATGCTTTTTGTAACACTGTAAGGGCGAGAGATATGTCTGCGGTCGCAGACGGGTTATATTATTTTCGGGCTCACGTTTCGGCGGCGGCCGGCCCGGGAAGGGGGGAAGCCGCGGCGGGACCGCGGAAGATGCGCTTGTGCTTCCCGGGAGATAACGTCGCCCCCGGCATCGCCCCTCGCCCCCAGGGAAGCGGCGAGGCTTTTCTGGAAACTTTGCTCCAAAAGGGTATCCTCGTGTTGTGTAACATTTTCCGAGGATTTTCATTACACGTTCACCCAAAGGTAACACAATCATAGAGGGGAAAGTTTCTTTCCGTGCCCTTTTCCCCGCTGCCGGGCACCCTGGGGCAGGGGCAGGGGACTCGCTCGGGCCAGCTCCGGCCCCAGCCCGAGGCGAAGGCATCTCTGGGTTGATGGCCCGGGATGGGAGGGGAGGAGGGGGGTTGTGCAAGGGAAGCTGGGCCGAGGTCTCCCCCACAAAACTCCTACCGTAAAAATAAATCCTCGCCTGCCGCTGCCTCCGCATCTTCCGTGCAAATAAACCTCGTGGAAATCTCCCCGGAGCGCCTGGAAAATACACGGGTGGTGGCGGCTGAGGGAAGCGTGTGTTCCCCCCTACCACCAACTCCCCCCCCCCCCCCCCAACCCTGCGCCTCGCAGCGGGTCACGGGCAAGGCTGGGCCGTGCTGCGGGGGGCAGGCAGGGCCCCCACTTCTCCCGAGGAGGGGAGGGGGTGGCCACGCACGACCTAGGGTCGGCACCCACGCACACCCCGCTGCAAATCGCTGAATTGCTCTGGCAACGCCGTCAGCCGGCTCACGCCGGACCCTGCCTTAGTCCGCGGCCACCAGATGATGTTTTAAACTGGGGGGACGGGGAATTAGTGGGGGAATCTGCACTTAGATACTTGCAACAGGTATGGAAGTGTTCTACCTTTCTCCCGAGCTCTTCTCTAAAGAAAGAGGTTATTCTGTTTTTCGAGAGGGAAAGATCTTCATGCAGAGGGATCAATTGTTTTTTTTTTTTTCTTTAAAAAAAAAAGGAAGAAAAACGTATTTTCGCCTCAATCCTTTTTTTCAACGATAAAGAGACTTGAGAAGGGCAATCTAAGAGACAGGTTCAGCTTTGGAGAGAGTATAGACGGCCAAGAAACTTCAAACAAACTGCTTGAGCAGTAAAAGAGAAAGTGCGGAAACTTTTCCAAAGGTCACCTTTAAAGTAGCAGAGAAACTCCTCTCTCAAGTTCTCTGCTCTTATATTTCTCCAGGGGGGGTGTGAGGGCTCCGAGACTCGCCTAAAATCAATAACACTTTATAGAAGAATCCCGGGTAATATCTCCCCTTTCCTCAGCCCGTTTGTGGTCGCTGCTCCCCAGGCGGGGCCGTGACCGCCCCACGAACACGCTGCCACCGCCCGGGAACGCCGGGCTCGGACTGGCCCCTCCGCCCCTCGCCACCTCGGCGGGGAAAAAGCGAGGGCCAGGAAAACCAAGAAAAGTTATCAGTGCTGGAAAACGAAGACAGGCGCTTTGATTTATACTATCTTCAGGAAAGAAAAAAAAAGATGGAGCGGGGGAAAAATAAGCAATAAAAAAATATCCATCCCGGCACCATATTACAGACGGAGTTCCCGTCGTTTGTTTTACTAATTGTAACTCATTTTTAAACTGCTTTATAACCTATTGTATATATATAATAAAGGAGTTTATAAAAATCCCAGAAGTATTTCTATTTTCCAAGAGTATTCCCAAGTGTGGGCGCACCGGGGCAGCCCCGTCCCGGGTCCGGCTCAGGAGCAGGGCAGGAGCCCCGCGCCGCCGGGAAAGCGAAGCAGGATTTGGGGAGGGAGTAGGGTAATCCTGCGGGAGCGAGCCTTCCGCACATGTAATCACAGTCATTAATTCATTCATAATAATTCATTAGAAAGGAGCGTTAATTACTTCCTTTGCAATATTTTGCGGGTTGCAGGCGAGTCCGGGAAGGGACGGGAGGGACCGGCGATGTCCTGCCCGCACTTGCACTTGCAAAGGAGAGAAGCTTCGCCAGCGAAAATTGTCCTTTTTTCTTCTTCTTCCCCTAAAATAATCGACCTTTTCCTTCTCTGTTATTCCTCCTGAATTATTTTTTTCCCTTATCTTTCTTCCCCCCACACTCTCCGTGCCTATTAGTATGCAGGTAATAAATTAATCAGGTAAAAGACGAAATGGCCCATATTTATTTTGAAAACCTTTCTGCGGGCATTGCTTTGCGGAGGTGGTGGGTTCAGCACTCGCTTCTCTTTGGCCTTAAAAACCTGTAACGCAGCGAGACTTGTGCTCAGAAGGCCTCTAAAAATGGAGAGGGAAAAAAAAAAGGAAAAAAAAAAAAAAGGAAAATAGCAGATGCCTCCCTTTCCCAGCTGGATGTTGGGGATCGTTTAAATACCCCTTTTTCCCTTCGAGGGTCCATAATAAAGGCGATGAAAATGACAC
The DNA here is from genome assembly GCF_964237585.1 of Gallinula chloropus. NCBI lineage: Eukaryota > Metazoa > Chordata > Aves > Gruiformes > Rallidae > Gallinula > Gallinula chloropus. The sequence goes on along the minus strand of NC_140094.1, from coordinate 15,045,268 downwards.
TGGTTTCCGTACAAGGTGGAATATTTGCTGCTTTAAGGTTGTTATTTTTCCCGGCGGGGAGAGGCTTGGGGAAGGGCGGCAGCACCCAACGCCGGCTCAGCTCCCCGCAGCTTCTAATGCGACACTGTATTAACTCCTAGTTAAGCCAGCAAATAATATTGTTCATTCATCTTTTTCAAAGTTGATTTATAGCAATCGACAGGTTAAAGCGTCATCTGACTTCATTACTTTTAAAAGCTGTCTATTTCAGAACTGTCACTTTTCATCACTTAAACCGAATAAAACGGTTGAAGAAATGAATTGAGAGAGACTTGGAGATCGTGTTTATAATTCTTTGTCTCGACATTAACATTCCTAATGACCTGACCTGCATGGGGAACCTGTGTGCCTAACGCGGAGATTAAAAACAATAATAAAAAGAAAATCAACACACCAGGCTCCAAAAGTTACAGGAAAGGTGAGAAGGTGGCAAGGGACAGAGGAAGACCAGGACAGAGATGCAACACGCGCGCTGACGAAGCATCATGTATGAACATATATGAACTGCCCACGCCCAGAAATGTGGAAATTAGCACTGGGTTAGCAGTAAATAATAATTTTTGCTCTCTGTTTATTCCCTGCGCTTTTATCAAGGCTGTTTAGAATACGGAGATGGGAGAGGGGGAAAAAAAAAAAAGGAAAAGAAAACAAATGTGTCTCTTATCCATTTAACTCACTGAGTATTTTTCATACACCATTAAGGTATTCTTTTTTTCAAGTCCACAACCGATCACTTCCGAGAAGGTTGAAGGTATTGTAGGGAAAGAATAGACTCCCAAAAGATTATATCCCCCCCCCCCCTTCCTATTTTAGAGACGTTGAAACAGTAAACAAAAATCTAAATCACAGAAATGCAATCCGGAATGACACCACCCGCCAAAGCGTTCAGGAACTTCCCAGACCACATAAGAACTGGCTAATTTGCGTTTGATTGCCATGCTGGGAATTCACCTTTGTAGGAGTTTATATGCCTGCGCGTTTAGGTTTCCGTAGTGTGTTTTGCTCTGCAAAACTATTGCCAATAACAGGCATTTATTAATAAATCCGCAGCCGAAGTGCGACGGCAGCAGTTCGCTTTCAGGCGGCAAAGCTGTTGGAGAGGAGGAATTTATTTTAAACAAACTACACAGGTTGTTTCCCCTGCTTTTGCTTTCACTTAATGCCGTGGGCGTGATCGCTTGCCTGCTAAAATAATAGTGGCCCCCGTAAAAACGAAGCAGAGGTGCCCGACTTCGCCCCGGGAGGGAGCCAGCCCCCGAGCTCCCGGGGCCTTGAGGAGCAGCGCGCTCGAGCAAGGGGCGTGTGAGGGAGGGGGTGTGTCTGTCTAAGGGCCAGGGCTAAGTTGGGGTGGGTAGGCACCGCGGAAAATCCGCGGGTGCCGAAGGTGGGTTGATCCCAGGTTAATGAGCACCGGAGCGGGGGGGGGGGGGGGGGGGGGCGGGAGTTCCGAGCGCGGGTAGCTGTCGCGGCCGAGCTTTGTTTTTATAAGCATATATATATATATTTATAGGGATGATTATTTTTGGCCAGGGTCGGTTCCTGCTGCGCACCCGCGGGGCGCCGCGCAGCCCTCCCCGCACCGCCGCTGCGCCGGGCCGCGGCCGGCCGTTCTCCCTACTGCCACCTCGCTGCTCAGGGCGTAACTGCAGGGCGCGGGGAGCCGCGCAGCCGGCCCCGCCGCCCACGCACCTGCGGGCCCTCCCGCCACCGGGCCGCGAGTGGGAAGGCAGGGGGGGGAAAGGCAAAACCGGAGGGTACAATTTCACGGGGTAACACAAGCCGCAAGGTTTCAGGGAAGCTGAAAAAAATAACAGATAGATTTTCTCGCCCCCTCCTCCAAGACCCATTTTTTAAATTTCTTTCCCTTTTTTTCCCCTCTTTTTAAATTCTCTTTTTGCGGGTGGTACCTAACCTTTCAGGGAGGTTGAACTCAGAAGTGTCCTGTAAAGCAAACAGCTACGACTTTACATGCCGCTAAAATAAGCAAAATTGAAAGATCCCTTTCTGCCGGCGCTGACACGGGCGCACAGGCAGCGCCGGCCGTAATTTCTGCATGGGGAAAAAAAGACCAAAAAGAAAAAAAAGAGACCAAAATATATATATATATTTAACTACTTTGTTTTGGCTGATCAAAATTGCACTTAGGAGGCAGACTCATATATTTAACTACCTGGAGCACGTAAAAGTATGGCGGTCCTGGAGATCCTTTTAAAATTTCTAATCTCTTTGTTTTCCCTAGAAAAAACGCAAAAGTAAATTGGGGAGGGAGGAGGAAGAAACCCACCAGTCTTTGCTGATAGAATCTGAAATTGCCGCATGTCTTAAGGGAATAGTAAGCAGCGAATAAGCAAATGTACAGGAGATGATGAAAACGTAAAGTGTCGCAATAGTTTCAGGACTTGGAGGACTCTTTTGGGAAATTATTAAAAAAAAAAAAAAAAGAAGAAGAAAAAAATGAAAGAAAGACCCCCTCCAGGCTCACAATAGGGCCAGCGTCACATGCCCATTTCAAAGCGCTCCGCGGATCTCTGCGTGGGCCGGCTCGCAGGCAGGTGGTGCGCGGGGACGAGGGTATAGGGGGGTCCCTTTCGGTCCTGTTGAGGAGGGAGCAGTGACACGAGAAAGGGACGATGGAAATAGAAGTCCCCCATCTCTCAGCGCTGGCTTTGGGTGACAACGGAGGGCACGTATCCCCCCCGGTCCCTCTTCGCCCTCCCGTTCACAGAGAATTCCTGCCCACCAGCACACATGGCAGTTGTTTAGCACGAAGCGTGCTATTAAGTATTGATTAAGAACATCCACATGTTATTCCGAGAATATAAAGAGCTATTAAGAGCCGTTTGACTTTACCAGAAAGTAGCGAATATTAGTTAATGAGTAATGGAGAAAATAGGTGCGGAGCGGCCGGGCCCCCGGCCGGCGGGAGCACAATTGGATTCTTTCAAAGAAAGCAGAAAAGAAGAGAAAAATCGCTCTATTTTATTTATTTTTTTTAATTCCAGCGAGAATTTCTACCGGGAACAATATAACCCAACAGCTGCGACAGGTGGAAAAGAGATAATTGAGCAAAGGCTGCTTTTGACAATTAATATTACGGGGAGATAATGTCCCCGGTCCGGGTTTGTTAAGAGCAGGGGGTGTGAAGTGGCAGTGCGGGGGAATGCAGCAGCACCCAGAAATGATGAAAAACATTCAGAATTAGGGGGGGGGGGGGGGACAAAACCAGGGGACAAAAAACAGGAGGGAGAAAAGATTGTGAGGAAATTCCCCCTGCCCGGTGCGAACAGCGGATCCCACGGACTGACAAGTCGCCCGTTCCCCCTTGTTCGTCCTACTTATTTTTCTTTTTTCTTTTTTTTTCTTTTTTTTTTTTCTAAGAAAAGACTATTTCAGGTAGACAACTTAATGCCCCGAGTCTTTTTTTTTTTTTAAATGCTTTTATTGCTATTGCACTTCCTACCACAAGATGCAGAGCAAGTCAGCGGAGTTTGTATTACAACTATGTCATAATGTTTCACTGATGCAAAACATGTAGCCAGAGGGGGTTGCTAATGATTCCTGGATTAGAGAGAGGGAGAGCGAGAAGTGAGAAAAAGAAAACCTGGTTTCTTTTTTTTTCTTTCTTCTTCTTCTTCTTCTTTTTTTTTTTTTAGCTACGTAAACCCTACCCATTAATATCCAGCACTTGCAACATCTCAGTATCTCGCACAGACACGCGGATCTGCCATGAGCCGTTTAAACACCGCAAACGTTTTTTGCATATTCCACCTATTAATTATGTTTGCAGCCTATTAATTTCAAAAGGCTCTTTTCTAGAGAAGACAGCTTCCAACTTTTTGTGTGTGTGGGGGGCGGGATCCCCCAGGAGCCGAGATTTTCCACTCGGGATGCAGACTGCTGTAAAGTTACCGTGTGCTGACCCCCCAAAAAATCTCTCCCCAGGACTAGCAAAACGTGTTTCCTGGGGTGCTTTAGGCAACGGGCTGGCTCGTCTCGGGGTGTGCAACTCCTCTGGGGGTGTGCAGCTCCACTGTCGCACTGAGGAGGGAGAGATGTCGCTGGGATTAAGGAGCATCCTGCAGAGATGCCACAAGGCACTGCGAGGCTTTCCTCGCCCTCCTCCTGCGCTGGGCTCTAGGCCCAGTCGCAAAGGGTCCCCCCGGCAGGGTTGGAGTTTTGGGAGTAGGGATGTGACTGAAGCGAGGGGTCAGAGCCTCCCCGCACAGTCAGCAAGGAGAGATGGGGGTCGGGTTCAGCCCCCTCCCCAGGATTGGCCGTCCCGTAGCGGAGCGGGGGCTGCGGGGCAGCCGCGCCGTGGCTGCCCGTTCCGGGCTGTCGCACGGCCCGTTTTCGCCGCAGCCTCTTCGGCAAGGTTGCAGCTGCAGCTGGAAAAGATTTTCCCCTTTTGACAAAACGCTTTTTCTTCTTTTATCTTTTTTTTTTTTTTTTTGTGTGTTCTCTCTCTTTTTTTTTCCCCCCTCCTGAGTGCGAACCTCCGAAACCCGTGCAGGGTTCCGGGGGCAAGGGGGCGGGGGGCGGCCCGGGAAAGCCCTCGGAGTGATCACGGGGAATTGCCACCTCCTCTGTCCCAGCACCCATGGGCTGGAGCCGGTGCATCCCTCCCGCAGACTAGGGGTGCGATGCCCGCCGCCGTCCTCATCCTCCTCTCCTCTCGGGGCAGCCCCTCCGGCTCTATCTTGCTCCCCAGGGCGGCTCGTTTCCCTCTCCACTTCACCCGGCGTTGCACTAGCCTTGCAGCGAGCCCGGATCAGGCCCGGTGGAGGCTGGGGAGGGACCTGCGGGACAGACCCGGGGGCGTGCGGGCAGAGGCGCTGCGGAGCCCAGGAACCACACGGCCCGAGACCTGGAGCATCCTCGGGAAAAGGCAGGGGCAAATCGCCGGGTGGTAACGGTGGTTACAGCGCCGGCGACCTGCCGGCCAGAGCTGAGCTTTGCACTTAAATCCTGCTTGAGCAGGACCCACGGGCAGCCCCCGGCCCTGGAGCGCGACCTCGATCTAGGGTCTGCCACCAGCCCCGGGCACCTCGCAAGGATGGGCGGGCAGAGCAGGAGGTGTCCAGCCCTTTTATCTCCATATTTCTCTCAGAGGAGATGAAAAATAAAAAGTTTCAAATGTGACCTAGTTCCATCTCCCCCTCCCCCTTCCCTTTAGATATTCACGTCATCTATTAAGGGAAGGAGGGGGGGGGGGGGGGGAAGAAAGGAGAAGCTAAATTTACGAGGTCTGGTGGGTTCTGGAGCCTGGGTGCTGGGAAACAGGTGTTGGCAGTTCGCTAGAGTGTCAGTCAACTTTTGGAGATGAAGTCATTAGGGAGGTAGTCTCCTCGGAACAATCTGGTGGTTTCAGTCGGAGTTAATTTATACCGAAAAAAAAGGGGGGGGGGGGAAGAAAGGGAGGAAAAAAAAAAAAAGCCTGTAGAAATACCGAAGGGGACAAACATAACGAGAACAGATTCACACTCCTACAGATTATGCCACTTGGAAGTCACATCCAGAGAAAAATAGCCGGCTATTGCACAGCACCGGCGCGGGGCGGGAGGCGGCTGCGGGCGGGCGTCTGGCCAGGGCGGCGGGGCCGGCGCCCCTCGCCCCGGAGAGGCCGGGAGGAGCTGCCCTGCGGACCCGGGGGTGCGGGGAGGAGGCTCCGTGAGACTGGCAGACAGACCCGGCGGGCGGGGAAGGCGGGGGAGGGCTCCTGTCTAGTCCACGGGGCGATCTCCCCGAGCCGCTCCGAACCTCCATCACCTCCGCTCCGGCTCCAAAGGTGACAACTGTCCAGGAGGCGGCTGGCCAGGGTCAACTCTGCCTGTGTGTCGTGTCGTCGTCGTTGTGTCCCCGTCCCCGTCCCCCCCCCACCACTGGGGCTGGAAATTGCCAGTGACCCTGAACTGTTTCTCGGCTGTGTTTGAAAAGGCCGGCAATCCGCAGGCCGAGACAAAAGGTTTCATGTGCACAAATACAATCTACTTAAGGCCTAAGCACGGCGCTGCTCCGAGCTGATGCCGCATGTCCGCGGCCGGGCTCGCCGGCGCTCCGTGCCGATGAGCCGGGGGAAGGCGGCGGCGACGGGGGGGGGCAGTGGCGGGGAGGGGGTGGGGGGAGCTGCTCCGGCAGCGCCAGGGTGGAAGAGCCCGGCAAAGGCGTGGTCTGAGGCTCTGCCTGTTAGGCAGGCATCATGGCATATCATTTGCTTCAAAGAGATGGGGGGGCGAGGCGAGGCGGGGGGGGAAGAAAGGACTGATGCTCAGATCCGATCGCCCACCCCCCTTCGGAGTTGGGTGACAAATCACCTCCGTTGTATCAACCACTTGTTTCTTTTAGTATCGCGGGGAAAGATTTCATTAATGCTCCTCCGGCCCCCCCTTTCCCCCCCCCTCCCCTCCCTCCAAATCTATTCTCTTGCTCAGAGTGTGTCTTCTAATCATAATTAAAATCGTCTCATATACATCGGCGTCTCTTGTGTGCATATTGAATTGCAGGTGACTGGGCGGAATGTTATTTCACTCTAGTCTCTCATTTTTACATCTCCACACGCACACACACACACACAATAAATAATCAAAAAACCCGAACCCAGCCCCTTCCCCCAAAAAAACCAACACCCCACAACCCCAGCGCTACCGCCCCGGACGCAGTCAAGGCGTATTGTGAATATCGATAGAGAGGAGAAAGGCGATATTCACAATCGATCGTTTAACAGGCAGCCGTCATGCATCATGTTCAATTCCACGGCAAGCCCGCTACTTCACTTAATGTAATTAAGATTAAAACTCAAGTGGTGGCGGAGGGAGCGGCTATCGATGATTTGCAAGGACAGCAGCCGGGATCTGATGCCCGAGCTCAGGCGGGCAGGGGTCACTTTAATATATCGTGATTTCCACGTTATATCGTATATACAGGTCGGTAGGTGCGCGCTACGCATATGCGCAGCGGTGACATGGGGCAGAAAGCTCACGCAGAAGACTCTCTTTTTTCTTTAAAAGCAGAGAAAAATGACCGCCTTGCCGTTATTTACAGTCACGTAATTAAGCCAATATGATGGTTTTGAACCAGAAACCCAGTCCCACTCGCGGTGGAGCCGAAGCCAAGTTTATTGTCTATCATTTGGGGGGGGGGGGGGGGGGGGGAGAGATATGTAATTTACGCGCTATTATTATTATTTCTGTGTGTCTGAGGCCACAAGCTAAACATAAATCGAGGTGCTGGGTGTTTATTCCAGTCGATGTGACAGTTTGGGTACAAGGCAAGGAGGGACTGTGGGAGAGTTCAGGCGAGGGCTGAACCAGCCTCGCAAGCAAGGCTGAAACCCATGTTTTCTTCCAGGCTAACATGGGGCGGGGGGGGGGGGGGTGTGCTATTCGTGTGCCCCCACCCTTCCCCCCCCCGATATCCCCCCTCCCCCATGCCCCCTATATATATATATATATATATATATATTATATTTTTAACAACAGACACGCTTAGTTAATTTTATTTCCCGACACCGTATTCAGCCTCTGAGCCTTAAGGTCCTTTAAGCGATAGGTCCGCGTTTACCTCCTCTGGAGCAAATGCAAAATACACTTCAGTTTAAGAGCTGGAAAGAAATCTTCTCCGAAAGCAGAAGCTCTGCTGAGCAGCCTGGTGCTGCTGATTATATAGTGCAACTTGAAATGATCTCAGCCGGTGGAATATTAATCAAATCAATCAGGGTTGACAAATGAGAAATATTTGAGGGAAGGTGGTAATTTACAACTTTGTTATTAGTTAAGAATCTCCCGCCTTGTAAGAGTAATTAATAACTCCTGGATGGGAACAATTTGGAGACGGAAAGGAGACAGCGTCTTGAAATAAAACAGGATAAAGAGAGGGGTTGAGACTTGAACTGCGCCTCCGTGAAAGAGAAATTGCAAATGATTTTTTAAAAGATGTCTACAGGGGCATTATATATATAATACACATATAATGTATACACACGTATAAGTATGGCATAATCAGCGAGAGGGCGAGCGAAGGGAGACTAGACAGGAAATAAGGACTGAAAAATAAATCAAAACATTGATTCTTGTGGTCACATCTCCCATCCAAAGATTAGACGCAACGTTGGATTTCCAAGTACTTCAAAGAAATGGTACCAAATATGCAAAAGTGCAAGTCAGAAACCAGAGTGACTCCAAACTGCTTTGAGAAATGGGTTTGTTTTTTTTTTCTTTCACTCGTTCACCCACACACGCTCTCTCCAGTGCCTGATAAATGTGAAGACCCCTTTTCTCCCCAACTCCCGCTCAGATGGGAAAATTCAATTGTCTGCAATGTTTATAGTGTTAACCCTACTTATCTGCAGAACCCTCCCCTCCCCACCCCTCCCTTTTCACTTTCCATAGACACACATTGATTATTAGACTGTATGGACCCCCCTCCTTTTCCACAACCCCACCCTCAACAACTGACCAAAATAATGACTTGTTGGAAAACTATAAATCATTTTTCGTGTTTGAATCCCTGAAGACTCTATTTAAGTAAAGAGGCTTACTGTGAAACAATGCATAGATCCAAGTCCTTCTCCGGATTGCTTCCAAATGCTGCCATCTCCAAAACTTTTATTTACAAGAGAAGAGGAAGAAGAAGAAGGGGAAGAGGAAAAAAAAAATTTAAAAAAACCCCACCAACAACTTTGGCAAACTTTATCTCTTCTTTATTATAAGCTTCAGCCTTGCCTTGGTAAGCCCCAGCCTGTTCTACAAAAGGTGGCTAGAGATTGAGATTTATTGGTTTCCAAATGAAAAGATTCATTCGATATAAGAGGTTAACTCAAAGTTCCTTAAACCGTGACTAGCATTGGCAAGGAGCTTTGCCTAGTCAGCACAAAGGCAGTTCAAAGAAACCTTTAAAAATACACACAGATATACATACACACAAACACACTCTCACACTTTAGCCTCAACTGCAATTTTCTTTTCATTTTTGTTTCTTTCTGCCATTACAAAGCCCTGAGCCCCTTTGTAGGTAGCTGGAGGGTTTTTTTCTTCTTCTTCTTCTTCTTTTTTTTTTTTTTTTTTTCCTCCAAGCTGAACTTTGCCATTTTGGTGTTGACCAACCCCCTTTTCTTTTGCAACCAGTGAATGAAAAGACTCAAGGAAAAAAAAAAAAAAAGGAAAAAAAAAAGGGGGAAAAAAGATTAAGAAGTAAACGGGGTGAGCAAAAAAAAATCCTTCTAATTTATAGTGAGCAGAACAACGTTTAAAAATAATACAAATACTACAACCCCAGAGAAACCCCCAAATCCATACAAAAGGGGCTGTGTGGAGGGGGTGCGTGTGTCAGGCAAGGTGACATAGGGGAAAGAAAGGCAGCGATGCTGCCCCGTGCAACTTGCGACTGGGGGTGTTTGAAGCGGGGTGTGAGGATTTGGGGTGCTGCCATGACACATGTGTGTCCCCCCGCGCGTGTGTGTGTGTGTGTGTGTGCCCGCCCGGGAGCCGCACACAGCGGCAGCCGGGGCTCCGGGCTGGAGGGCTCCGTCCTGTGTGTGGAGCCTGAGCTATGGAAATGGTAATGAGGGAAAATTAACCCGGCCGTTTGTTACATTGCAGAGAGATCAATGCCTGACCCAGGGCTGAGGGATAGCTTACTTCTGTAGGAAAGATATGAGATAATCGCTCTGAAACACACTGGTGGCGCAGACAAACGGGGACCCATTTGAATATCGCCTTTAATAATAATAATAACAATAACAATAATAATAACAATAATCCTCTCGCCAGAGCGTGCTTGGAGATAAAGAGCGGAAGGTGTTTACAGGCTCTGCAGCGCTGGCGGGGTGCGGGGGGCTCCGGCTGGGGATGCCCCGGGGGACGGTGCGGGGCCGGGGCGCCGGGCAGGCGGGGAGCGGCCTCCCCGCGGGGGATGCGCGGGGTGCGGAGGGGGGGGAGCAAGCCCCAGCGCTTCCCGGGGGCTGCCAACTTCCAGCAGCCCTGCTCATAACGGGAGGAGGGACGGCACCTCAGGGCTGCGAGCGGCTTGCGGGGATATTAGAGTGGGGAGAAGCTGACCTTTCTGGGATTTAATGTTTTTTCAGTGAAACCTCGAAATAAAACATGAGAAGATGAAGGGGTTGGACAAATTCAGCTGGAGGAGAGCGAGCGAGCTGCTGTCTTAAAAGCAGCCAGCGGAGGCTAATGAGACCTTTGGGGTAGGAACAGTGTACTTTTTTTTTTTTTTTTCCCTTTCAAAGTAAGACATCAGTAAACCCACAAAATTGGAAATAGTGACAGTGCGAAATGAATCACCCTCCTATAAAGGGAATAGGAAGTTTAAAATACGAGCTGGGAAGGGGGTGTCTATTAAGCGTGGATCATAATAAAAATAATCGTTTAAAAAGGCAGCTGAAGAAGGTAGCAGGGTTCTCCCCATGTTTCAGGAGACAATATGGGTAGAGTGATGTACTCTGACCTGCCTCCTATTGTACAAGTTCGCCTTTGGCTTCAAGCGAGGGAAAGCTCGAGTTTTATCTGAATAAAGTCCAGCAAACTTTGCTGGATTGCAGCCCTTCCTCTCCCTCCTCCTTTCAGCTTAGTTCAGAGTCAACGTAAAACTAGCCTGGATGTAAAACGTCTTTTTTAAGGCTTTTCCTGCAAGATCTTTCTCATATGCTTCTCCTAGGGTTAATAATAATAATAATAATAATAATAATAATAATAATAATAATAATAATAATAATAATAATAATAATAATAATGTTCTTGTTTCTTTTTTTTTTTTTAGTTTCTTTTTAAGGCGAAGGGCAACTGTCAACCGAGAGGATGAAATTTTAGGTCACTGTACAGTTAATTTCCGGGGGTCGTTAATTAGTAATGTTGCAGGAGTTGAGGCAGAAACTTCTTGGCTGAGATTAGATTCCGTAGGAAGGAAAACCTGCGAGTGGACTCCATCGCATCTACAACCGAGGACGACATTCTCGTTCGGAAAAATAAACGTTTGCGAGGAATAGGGACAGACAAATGAGGTCCAAGGAGGAAACGGAGGGAAGTGGGATGATTTGGGATGCCCGGAGCTGAGCCGACCTGAGCCACAGCCGCTGCGGCCCCAGCGCCACAGTCCTGCGGCTGCGAGTGGGGAGCAGCCCCGGTCCCATCGAGGACCGCAGCTCCGACAAATGTGGCGTGGAAAAGGCTCTGGGCGAGGAAAAAAAGAATTGGGGAAGAGGGGAAGGTCGCACTTAAGATGACCAAACAGTTTGTGATCAAGGGAAGAGAGTGGCTGGTGAAGCCGCTTTCAAAATTAGGATTATCTTTAAACCTGGGAATTGAGGGTGGCTGAATCTGGCTTCGCCTGCGGGGCGGTAGTTTGTGGGTAGCGAGGGGAAAACTTCTAACCTCAGTACTTAACAAATAAAAATAATCACCGGTATAGTTAAAAAGACACTGGGAAAAAATCAAACAGGAAAAAAAAAGTAATAAAAAAAAATAATCTCGAAGCTGACCGAAAAGCTCAAAAGGGAATGGACGGGGGAATGCGCGGAGAAGGGAGAGAGAAATGATTCTGGGATGTCTGGATATTCCGATAGGAATAAATGCAAACTGAGAAATCGGAGAAGCGAGTGTGTGCAGCCTGTCTGGTCTATATAGCAGGGACTTAAAAATTACATCTGGAACAGAGCTGTCCTTGGCTGGCCGGTTTTGCCCTTTGATATTTTATTTATTTATTTAATTTTAGCAACAAGTATCCGAGGATCTAAACTAATTGATTCTGGAGTTTCTTGGAATTTCTCCAAAAAGCAATATAGATTTAATTGTACGTTGCTTAAAACTCCATTTCTCGAACAGTGTGAAACGAGTCATAAAAGTCATAAAGCGTATCACTGTTTTTTCCCCCATCCATAAATACTCAGCCGACACTGGCAATTCTCTCCTGGTGCTCCAAAGGGGTGCAAAAATAATTTCGAAGACATGTAACTACACCGTAAACTTGGAAACTGTCGATCCGTTTTAAGGGATTTAGAAAGCACTTTTGATTTCCTTATTTTTAGGAGGAAAAAACCCCTAAACCCCAAAACACAACAAACAAGACACCCTCCCAACTATTTCTACTTACCCACGAGCAAGAAAGATTTCGAAATCTATATTTAAATCTGAACATTGCTGTTCCAGTCCAGCTAATGGGGTAGGACTGGGTTCCTGTGCAAAGTATTTGGGTGGAGATAAAAAGGCCTGTAAAGTTTATATACATTTCTGTTTTCCTTATCCCTCGCTTGGAAACTCAGCCAGCAGCATCCTTAGTTAATCAGCCAGACTCAACCTCAAAAAAGAGAACTTTTTCTTTTCTTTCTTTTTTTTTTTTTTCAATTAACAACAATATATTTTCATCATTAGAGGCCATAGCTATAAATATCTGACTATTTCTCTTAAAAAAAAAAGACAGAAGAGTCACTGCCCTCCCCCCCCCCCCGCCCCCCCCCCCCCCCTTCCCTGCACACCCACACTTTTCGTGTCTAAAATTAGCAAGAAAACTATGCACTGGAGAGAAAGTGCCATGTAGCTAAGACAGGGAGGCTTCATTAGCTCCTGCAAAGGCTTGGATTGGAGCTGGGGCCTGAGAGCCAGCCATCAAAGGAAGACAACTGCATCTTTGCAGATCATTTTGGCGCTTCAGAGAGCGATTCAGGCTGGAAATCTGTAAAATCCACGCAAACCTTTCTCCTCTCGCTACTAGGCACCCTTTGACACAGTTGTATTGAAGTTGGGGCTGGAAGGTCCTCGGAGGTCTCTGAGTGTGACAGTACTTAGAATAGCGGGTAGATGGCACAATTTTCTAACATTTAGAGAGAAGAACCCACGCTGGGAGCAATAAGTCCATTTAAAAGCCCTTTATTTAAAAGGAACAAAGATAACTGACAAACAAAGTACAGAGACATCTCAATGAAATTTCTAGAGAAGAATAAAAAAACTCTCTGCAAAGGAAAATACAAGTTCTCGGGTTTATTTATTGTTATTTTAAGTACAATACCGAAATTAAATTAAATTAAAATAGAGATGTATCTAACAAGCTCCTAGAACTGCGGATGTTTAAATCAGGGATCCAGGATAGTAAAATACGAGCAGCTATTTGAAAGGAAAGAAATTCAGAAAATAGGGTTAATGTTTCAGAATGAATACCGCTCTCGCATGCCCGTTGTTTAAAGGACTCCATCAAATCAGCACATGCTTTTTTTTTTTTTTTCCCAAGGCGAATCGGAGAAAGATGTGGTCAAGGGGAAAAATAAGACCAGGGAAGAGGCGGGGGGGTGTGGGGGGTAGAGAAATCTGAGGTTAGGAGCTACTTTCTAGGAAAGGGAAATAATCTTAAGGGCGCTCTGTGGCTGCATTTCAGTAAATTTTTTTTAACATTTATATATTTATATATTTAATTTTTTACAGTGCTTGAATTCAACAATGACTGGTGATTCTTTCTGAGTGAATTCCTTTTATTCGCGTACAAGCTATTGCGGAGGGTTCAAAGCAAGGGCTAAGAAAAAAGAGAGAGAAATTTCAGCAGAGGTAGGCAGCATCTTCTCCGGGGCGGTGTGGCTCCTGAGAGGCGCTCACAAGCATTTGGGAAGCGACATACAGAGAATTCGGGGATAATTTCACCCCCTTTTTATCATCCATCCTGTACTCCGAAACTCCACGACTTTGGATACCGAATATACCTATCGTCGACATTTTGGGGCTGAAGGAAAATAAATAAGTGAAGAAGGGGGGGGGGAGAAAAGAGATAGGGTGATGCTGAGAAATTAGGCATCGATCCGGGTTTGATCGAGTCTGGGAGCTTCCACTAGCAATAGGCAAGCAAACACTCCCAAAACAGAGACAGACACACGTTCCCAGCTCCACTGATTATGTTAAAAAGGGGGGGAAATAAAAAGGGGAGGGGAGGGGAGAGAAAAAGCGGGGGGTGGGGGGGAAGAAGAAAAAAAAAAGGCTATAACCGGTATGTTCCCTCGAATCTGTCGTGCTGTAAAGAAATCAGTTTCCGTATAAATGATTGTATTTGGGTGGGTGCTTTTCCGACTTATTTGTTGAGTAAATCTCTCTCACTGCGCTGAAGGCGAATCCCTGTTGATAAATCCATCATTACCGTTTGGATACAGGGAGACAGCAGCGCCACTAAATTTATCTTACATTTGTAGCGCTTTAATAGACATTTATTAAATGCTTTTAGAGAGAGACATGGGGCGCCTGATTACATCCTAGTTATAGACAGAACATAAAGACACACGTTAACAGCAATTTACAAGAAGGGGGGGGTGGGTGTGTGTTGGGGGGGGGGGCTGTGAGAAGAATAAAGAAAAGAAAACAAAAGAAAAGGCAAAGTTTGGGAGCAAAGCTGCTGGGAAACAGGCAGTGTGCGCCTTTCCCTATGGCTGCTAAACACCAGCTTTTTCTCCCGCATTTCTCAGAGTATTAATCGTGGCCTATATATGTGTGTGCGTGTGTACACACAGAGAGCAGTATGACATACAGCCGCATACATGCAGATGCGTGGGTATGGATCAAACAAGGCGACGCGTATCTCTGTTCCGTTCACCAACACATCAGAATACAGGAGAGCATTTACAATAGATTCATCACCCTCTTTCACACTCGCCCTCCACCCCCGTACCCCCCAACCCCCACCTCCCCCCCCCCCACCCCCCCTTCGTCAGCTTTTAACTCTAATTTCAATCTTCTTCAACTGGAGAATCTCCAGGGACCTGGGCAAACTTGTGTAAAATAGTTAAACCAAGCGTGTTTCAAAGAGGGCTGCTGAGTTCCTCTTCCTGCCTTAATAAACCGAAAGGCCCAGTTCAAAGAAAACACACTGGAATCAAAATTCAAACTATCTCAGGGCTCACACGGGCAGAGCAGGCTCCGAGCGATGTGCGCAGTTTCATGCGTTGGTGGGCACGTAGTGACAAACGTTTCGCCCCGCTTTTTGTGTGTGGAAATCCTCCCTTTGGGCTTCTCCCCCCCCCCCCGCCCCCCTTTTATATTGGCTTTACCTATTTTTCTTTAAAAATCCTCTCTTCCACTGTCTCTCAGGCACGCGTCTAAAGCCACCTCTTGCTTTTATAAAGTTAACCCGCTCCTGCAGAGATCAGATCAAATTCGGGTTAACGCCACTCATCGCTCCGCACCGCAGCGCGCCCGCACCGCGGAGCCTCCGCTTTAGGAGCAGTGATTTATTTTATTTTTAAATTTTATTTATTTTTTTTTTTTTCGGGTGTCTTGAGAGGATCGCCTCTACGTTGTCTTCCCACCACCCGAGTCATGCCAAGGACAGCATCACCCGGATTTCACATCTAGCTCGGAGCTTATCCTCCTCTAATACCCCGTGGGTCGCCTTTCGCGGGGGACAGGGACACATACACATCCACGGAAACACAGACTTGATCCCCGCACCTCCAGAAAAAAAAACCCAAAACACAACCAAACAAATAACAAAAAACCCCCACAAACCAACACGCGAAACCTTCCTCCCATCTCTGCCCTTTTTCAAGAACGCTTCTTCTATCTAAAAGTTTCCAAAAGAAAATAAATACAAGTGACACTGTGCTGGGGGAAAGCTCATTAGTTCGTTGTCCAACTCTAATAAAAGAACAGAAGTGCAAATTATAGAGTTCAGCTTCAACACACGCTCTGTCAACTAAAATCAACCGAGTGCAGGCTTGATTCAAATAGCTGCGAAGTTGGTCCGCAATTCAAAACCACCTTCCCCCTCCTCCCTTCCCCTTCCCACCCCACCTCCACCCTCCGCCCTGCCGCAGGGACATTTGGTTGGAAAAATATTGTTCCAAGGAAGGTAATGATAAAGCTTAACATTAGGAAGAGAAGTGCGCAAACTCATTTCCCCATCGGTAATCCCAATAAAAGGAGCGTGGTGCTTCGCTGGGAAGGGCTGGGATAGGGGCTGTGTGTAGGGGGGGGAAGGAGGAGGATGGGGGAGGGACAGGACTCCTGAAATAACATCTTTCCAGCAAGGTAGAAGAAGAAACGGCCCCTTTGTTTTGATAATTAGCTAAGCCCAAACTAGGAAAGCAGATGTGTTTGCTTAGCTAATCATAAGACAAGTTTCTTTCAAAGAACTTCATTGAGCGATTGCAGTTGTGAAGGAAGGAGAAGGATTTCATTTTCCTCTCTCTTGCCTCCCACCCCCCTTTGTTTTTATTTTATTAAAAAATAAGAAAAAAAAAACCCAACACCACAAAACCTTTTTCCTAATATGATATAAACGCTTCCGATTACCTAGATGGGGAGAACGCGAACCCTCTTCAGCATAGCACCGGGCTCGCCCCCTGAGCAGCACAGCCACCCCGAGCTCTCCCTGCTGCACGTTACCACGCCAGATCTGTTGACATTTTACTTAGGGGGGGGGGGAAGGGGGGGAGGGGAGGGAGGATGGGTTGGGGAGGGGGGGAGAAAGGAAAAAAAAAAAAAGACAAGGGGGAAAAAAATAAAGTTTTAATGACATGTATGACATATTAAATTAGGCAGTTTTACAATTGGGTTTGAATGCGATGCTAACTGATTACAACTGTGTTATCAAAAGGGTGATAAGATTTATAACTTCGCGAGCACAAGCCTCTCCTCTTAATGACAATAGATGTTCAATAGCAGAAATCTGGTTTCTATTTCCCAAGAAGAGACGCTGTGTGTCTCCGTTGCCCCTTTATTACCGCAGGATTCGACATCCTCTCTAAAAGAGCTTGGCGCTTGGAAATCCACAGGCCAGGAATACCTTTATGGTCCCTATTAACTACTGTGTTATTTACACTTTCGCTGGTGCTTCTCACTCAATACCCGTATCATATACTATGGATAACACGGCCTCTCTCCTTGCCTTTCGCTGGATGTTGTGGGTTTATATTTTGCGTTTCTTTGCTTTACAAAAGGAAGGGGGAGAAAAAAAAAGAGGGGGGGGGAGGAAAAAAACCCCACCCCACAGCTCTGTCTCTTACACCCCTCTCCTCCCCAGCTCTCTAAACCAACACATTAAGCAAACTTTAAAAACTGGGTTCCTATTACAAAGCAGAGCCCAGGACTAACTGCTTTAAAATTACTGCATAATTAGATTTAGTTGAATTTCACCATTAATTAGGCAGCCGCACTGCGGGGAGCCTTTGAAATCTGAGAAAATGGGAAAAATCATCTGAAGCACGTTTTTTAAACCCAACTTCAATAAATCCTGACAAGGCCTGCATTTCTCCGTGTATCTCTTTCCATCCTACAAAGCAAAGCGAAGCGAGCGCGATCCCCAGGACCCACTAAAGTTTTAATTAAAAAAAAATAAAAATAAAATCCATCTCCATTTCCACATCCCGCTCGTTATCAGCGGCGGTGGTTACCGAGCGCCTCGAAATGTCCCCCCGTCCTCCTTCCCTTTTCCTCCTTCTCTTTTCCTTTCTTCCCCCCTCTCTTTCCCCCCCCCCCCCTTTTCTTTTTTTTTTTTTTTTCCTTTTTAAGGCACCTTCCCGAGGATTCCGCTGTCTCTGCAGGCGCAAACCCTAAATATAACACCCCGGGGTAGGTCTGACTCCGCTTCAATGGCCATTGAGCCGCGCTCGCACAGGGGAGATGCTTCCACAGGTCATTTACATGCAGATGGGATACGAGCTCCGGGGGAA
Organism: Gallinula chloropus; assembly: GCF_964237585.1. Lineage (NCBI taxonomy): Eukaryota > Metazoa > Chordata > Aves > Gruiformes > Rallidae > Gallinula > Gallinula chloropus. Next base: position 15,027,588 of record NC_140094.1, on the reverse strand, counting down.
GATACGCCCGCCGTCCCCGGCCGGCGGCCCGGCAACTCTTCCCGCCGACCGGCCCGGCAACCCCCCGACCGCTTCCCACCGCGGGGACCGTGCGCGGAGGAGGGAACGACAGGGACATTCCCCCCTCCTTCCTCTCCACCTCTGCTCCCGACCCGGCTACGCGCGGCGCGGAGAGAGCGAGCAGGGCCGGGGACGCCATGTTGGCTGAGCTCATCGGACCCCGCGGCGGACTTTCCCACGCGTCGCCCCCGCGGCCGCGCAGCGCTCCGCGCCTCCTCCCCCATCCCTCCCCCCCCCTCCCCTCCACCCGCTCCGCTCCCCTCCCACCCGCACCCCCCGCCCCTTCCCCGGCCGCCGGCGGCGCGGCCCCACGGGCGAGCCCCGCGGGCTGCGGGCGCTGCCCGGCCCCGCCAGCCCCACAGGCGGGCTGGCACCGCCCGCCAAGCGCCTCCTCTCGCCCCAACCCTCCGCTTTTGTCTGAACTTGGGAGAGCCGCCTCCTCTCCGCGCCCCCTCCGCGCCCCGCGCACGCACAGCGCGGGCGGCCTCCCCCCCACCACCCCCACCCCATCTCCCGCCGCCGCTCTCCCGGAGGGGTCTGAGAAGGTTTGGGAGAGCGGCGGCGGAGAGGGAAGGGGAAGAGGAGGAGGAGGAGGAAGAAGGGGGGTGGGCGGGCGGGTGAAGAAGACCTTTCCCGAGATGTGGTTTGCACCGCGGGCGGCTCTGCAGCTTTCGCTGTCGTTCCGGGTCGCCTTTGGGTCTTTCCCCGCCAGTCCCCGCGCCGGTGGCAAGGGTGGTGGGGAAGGAATAGAGCGAACTAAGATCAGGTTAAAGCAAAAATAAAAGGGAGGGTTAAGGAGGGGGGGGGAGGGGGGGGAAGGACCGCAAGGAAGAAAAAATAAATAAATTAGAGACTTAAAGGGAAAGAGTCGCCATGTTTAGCAGCTTTTTTTTTTTTTCCCTTAAAAAAAAAAAAATCTCCTCAATTCCACATAGAACAAGCTTCTCGATCCCAACCCTCCTCTTTTGTCCAATTCAATCTTTGGATAGATCTTTTGTTCTAACTCAGCATGAAAAGAAAAACTTTCTTTAAATGCTATAAACTTAAAACTAACTGAAGTCCCTAAACAAATCCTCCTCTGAGCATTCCAAACATATATACATGGGGCTTGTGCGTGTGTGTGTGCGTGCGTGTGTGTGTGCTTTTATTTAACCCTGGTGCATTTTCTGTTTACTATTATTCTCTGTGAACCAAAGCTCGCTGCGAGAAACTTATAAATATAGAGATAGCTTACAGGCTTTAAAACATAAAAAGCAGAGAATGTTTTGGATTTGAAAATCATAAATTATAATTTAATGCCAATAACAATTTACAACAAATGGTTGTTTACAATAAACTAACACAAAACAAACAAGTCAAGATCCTGTGTTCTTAGTAAGCATAAAAACTTCACACACACACACTCACATGGATAGCACTTGCAATAGAAAAAGCTAAATCTAGAGGTCAGCAATCCCCTGCAATAATAGTATATTTATATATTTATATATATTTATATATTTATAGAAAAGGAGCCATGATTCAGATGTAAAACTCTGCTCAAATTCACAGTCATACGCCCCTCAGCCCCCAGTACAGATGTGTCTAACTGGAACACACTAAAGATCAGGGTTTAATCGACTTTACAGAATGATCTCCCTCCCTCCCTCTCTCTCTTTTTGTGAAACCACAACATGGTGTAGTTACGTGTGGTAAAAAGGGAGAGGGGGAAGCCTCAGACAAGAACAAAATTGCAAGCTTTCACATACAAAGCATCTGCTATAGACCAAGGGGAGGGCGGGTGGGGGGGACAGAGAGGGGAGGGGTGGGGGTAAAAAAATAAAGAAAAAAAAGACACGCACACACACAACAAAATATCAACCCCTTGCAAAACCACATCATCTCGCCTTCCTTCAGATTTGGGGGGGTGGGGGGTGAGGGTGGGGGTTGCCTGCTCTGGATAGCACTAGAGTTCACAAATGGTGTGTCCGATCCTATGCCACTCGCCCAGGCAGGTCCCCACCGCATCAGTGGGAGCTCTGCCTGCGCAAGGGCTGCAAGAGAGGGCCCTGTAGCTACACAGGAAAGATGCATGTACGCCTACGCATGTATGTATGCAAGTATACATACAGACATATATCCCATATGTAAAATATAGAGATGACCTGTGGTCATGCTTTCACAGTCTAAGGTAAAAAAAATCCACTTGAGAGTATATATACATTAAAAACCGACTCCTCAGTGCTAGAAGCTAAAGCCACTCCATTTGAAGACCTCTCAATGACAACGATAGATGGCAACTACGGAGTATTATAAAAAATCACACATACTTAAAGAAAACTCATTGCAAACAACTGACCTATATTTACAATACTGCTATTACCTTGCTTGAATGATCTTGTGCGCGTATGTCAGACATTTACAAAAGATTTTTCGCCCCATTCTGATCATAAAATAGATACTGATCTCCAGATTTCTAATACTTTTTCACAATACCTTTCCTACGCAGGCACTTAAGTGTGACAAAAATAAGGGCCTTTTTTTTCCAGAAAATCCATTTTTAATTAACAGGAGGATTAGATGAATGGGGGTTGATGGTTTACCATTTCAGCATAGTACTTCCTAAAACCAGAGATAAACCACGAACTTAAGTCCTCCACCCCCATCCCGGAATTAAACAGGTAAATACACTACAATACATCTGCTACAAACTTACTGTGACAAGTAAACAAATCAATCGCCTATGGACTTAAATGACTGCAAACTATAGAGAAGAAATGTGGTTTCTGAAAGACATTTATGACAGCCAAACAAGTTTCAGATATCAAATAATATTTTAATTTCTGAATACTTTCAATTTTCCTTGGAATATAACACACAAAGACTCGACCAAACAGTTCAGTTATTATAACTTTTACAGTATACAGAAATGTTGCACTTAAAAAAAAAAACCTTCAGTTTTTTTAAACACAAAAACTGTAAACTCTAAGATACTGAATCAATCACGTTATCTATAAGTGCCAACAGTGTTATTTTGTCATGCTGATTTCAATGGTATTTTTTAAAAAGGGAAAATATCAACAATTATTATAATACAAAGGGCTTGCAAATATACAAACAGATAGAGGAGTTTAATAACAATTCATGATGAACTATGTGGAACCCAATTCAAATTACAAAAGTTCACTTTGCTTGTTTGTTTGCTTTTAAAATCAAAACCGTAATGTGTCTTGGACACAAATTCCTTCTACCTATAATAAATCCCCACAGTTCATTTTCTGTCCGAAATATCAAAAAAACCTAGATTTGGGGGGAGTTATATGACACGTGTGGTTCATTCGGGTCTATATAATTATAGCTCTCTCAGCTTCAAGCTAGATTTTGGGTCACCACCTTAAGTGCGCTTCCATCATTGTGTTGTTGAGGGGTTTTTTTCTCTTTTCCTTTCTTCCTATGATACTTTCGTGGACTCAGTTTTAATTCTTTCAGAACATATATTTTAAGGATACACTTTTTTTTTTTTAAAGAAGCCAAGGTTATATCAAAAATTATTATAGAACCACAGAATAAACTGGTTTGAAACCAGAAAAATACAAAAAAGAACAGCTATAGGTACATAGACACATAGGACAATTAATAATTTGGAAAAAAAAGACTTACTTTCTTCCGTTCTGCTAATTTTCTCCAAATTTCCTTTAAATGCACTTTAAGCGAGATTTTTTTTTAAAAAGTTTACCCCAAAAAAAGAAAAAAAAGAAGAAAAAAGAAAAAAAGAAAAAGCCCGCCATCGTTTCTTTTCTTCTTCTTCTTTCTCTTTTTTCTTTCTTTCTGTTTTCTTTCTCTCTTTTTTAAATTTTTTACAAAAAATGATAAGTAGCAAGTTTTTTTTTCTGAACGACACGGGAGTTTTTAATGCATTCTGTAAAAGTTCATTTGACAGTCTCTTTTTCTTTTCTTTTTTTTTTTTTTAATTCACAGTCCATTAATTTTTTTTCCTGTCTTCTCTTAGCAAACTTGTAACATCCTTTTACATCCTTTCTTAGCAGAAGGAAATTTAAGAAACAACCAGAACCCAAATGTCATTTGCTTTCCTTTCACTCTCTTTCATCTCCCTTCTCAATTTTAAATTTTTTTTTTAAATTCTTTTTTCTTTCTCTCGAATATTTTATTGAATGGACATGTAAGGCCAGTTAAAACTGCTGCCAGACAGTAACATATCCCTGATTAGGGTTTCTATGGGGGTTTTACCTACCAAACGGACGAAAAACAATTGCTCTATGACAGAAGAGGAGACAGTGCGAAGGGAGGGGAGACGTAGTAATAGCTTCCCGAATCGTGTTGGCTGGTTGGGATACTGGCTCCTAACATACTCTTCCAAAGCACACTGTGACTTCTCCTGTAAACTTTCAACATGGGCTACATCAGAGAGACCACAGGCATCTAGAAGAAAGTGTATTAAAAAAAAAAAAAAAGAAAAAAAAAGAAAGAAAAGAAAAAAAGAAAACAATCATCAGATTAAAAAGTTGTTGTGGTGTTTGGGTGGGTTTTTTATGTTTTAATTTGATTTTTTTTAAAATTTTTATCGCTAGAATTAAGTGTAGATCGTGCGCCATCACCTCGCCCCCCAGAGTTTAAGTAGGTTTTACCCAAAGGGACAATCTCTTTCTGTGTGTGTGTGTGTGTGTGTGTGTGCGTGTGTGTTTGTATTTCTCTCTTCTGGAGTGTCTCCTTCAGGACTGAGAATCTCCAAGATTCAAGATATTTAATGGCAAGACAGACCAGAGGGGTTGACAAGGAGGTGCTGGCCAAGCGCAATTCCCGTGTATCTATGGTTTTAGGGGGAAAGGCTGGGGGTCGGGGAAATCTTGAGTCGAAAGGGGGGAAAGGGAGCCACTATTTCTCCCCCCTCCTCCCCCCTCCCGCCCCCTTGGAAAATAATTGGGGAGAACCTAACCATGTGATGAGAAGGAATACTAATAATAGTGATAGAAATCATAATAATAATAAAAAACCGGGCAAGCCAAAGATAATGGCGCCCCGGATACAGCAACAGATTCTCCCCCAAAGAAGACAACGCGTTTTTCTTCAGTCTTTGAAACTGATTTAAGTGGCCCTTTAAAACTGATCTTGTCAGTTTAGCCTATTCAGAGGCAGCCATGCAAACTGTGATCTCTCTGTTCATTTGAGCTGTTTCTTTTCCCCCCTCTTTTCTTTTCTCTTTCTTTCTTCCCCCCCCTCCACTCCCCCCTCTTTTTTTTTCTCCTTTTTTTTTTTCTTTCTTTTTTTTTTTTTTCCCCCCTCTTCTTCTTCTTTTTAAACCTAAAGGCCCTTACAAGAAGAAAACTCCCTGATAGGGTCTGGACATTTCCCCCCCACCACCCTTTTTTTTTTTCCTCCCTGATACGCTAAAATACAATAAGTTCCCTTTAAATCAGAGACGTCTGTGCTGAAAGAGCACAGGTTGTGACCTGACCTCCCTGTGGCTTTCCTAGGCACAGGGCTAACACATGCATATTCTGCGAGTCATTAGAACCCAGATTTTTTTTTTTCTCTGTTAAAAGAGGCTGCAGCAAACATTATATCCATCTATGTGCGTCTGCTTTACATCAGGGAGTGTTATTGGGGTGCTGCAGGAGCTGCACGCATCACCCTATTTTTTATTAGGGGTTGAGGGTTTTTTGGGGGGTTGGGGGTTTATTTTTTTGCATGCGGCTATCTTCCCCAGAATCAGATAACAAGAAACGTTTATCTAGTTGGGAGGCAATTTACACGCCAGGCCTCACATTTTGAAAATAGTAATAAATTAAACAGTTACGACAGGATCGGACGATTGTTTTCTCAGAAGGCTTAAAAAAAAAAAAAAAGAAAAAAAAAAGTGATTTGGGAGAAAAGACAGGATTGGAAATAAACTCCTCGGTGTGGGTGTGAGCTGGCCAGGGGCTGGGGAGGGATGTGGTGAGCGTGTGTGGGATCCTCGCTAAGCATTTGAGCGAGGGAGAGGAAAACGCATCCTAGAAAACGATAGAAAAAATAAATTAAGTACCCCACGTACACTCCTTCCCACTCGGGATCCCTGTCTCCCTGTGGCTAGATGCGCCCTGCTCATTGATCACGTTAGGACTTCAGTACGAGTAATTTGGGGAGGGGGGTGGGGGGGAGGGAAAAAAAAAAGGAGAAGTTTTTTATGTGTAAAGCAATAATATATAAAAGGAAGTTTAGGTCACGACCCAGAACCTGGACAAAGTCCAGAAAATGACTTCGTTCCCCAGACCCCCTTTAACACAACAAGGAACGGATTGTGAGCCCTTCTTTTCCCACATAAACTACATTTTTTTCCTGTTTCCTGATATCAGGCTTTAAAAAACTCCGATGAGTAATTATTTTACAGGTCCTGCTTCCATTCATATGTTTATCGCGTGGCCACTTTCCCAAGCTTTCAAATGAGTTACAGGAGAAATATATGTATTTTTTTTTAAAAAAAACCTTAATCCCCAAACTTCTAGGGCTCCAGCACTTAGGGTTGCCGATGCAGCCTTAAAGTTAGCAATCTGAGATAACGTATTGCACAAATTAGCGAGCAGAATTTTTTTCCCCTCTTCAAAAAAAAAAAAAAAAAAAAAATTTAGCCTCCAGAGTTAATATCAGGTTTATTACTCACCCAGGTTAAACTCTAGTGCAAGCTAATTAGATTTCACAACGCACTCAATTATTGCTTTATAACTCATGCACTATTTCTAGGCAGCAAAAGTTGACACATATTTCCCACCCCCCCACCCCCCCCTCCTCTCTTTGATTATCTAAGAAACACCTCGAGGTCTTTTCCTCGGGAGAGGCATAGTTGTGCCACCCCGGAATTACACTGCGGAGCGGCAGCTTCAGTCTCCTCTTACTTTTTCATACTATCCCTGTCTACTTATGGTAATGATCTTTTCGCACCCGCTACTCGCTTTGGACTATGCAGTTCCTGCTGGGTACAAATGCAAACTTTTCCCCTTAGCTTCAATGACACAGAACTGCTCACTGCCACATTCCGTTTAAATCAGAGACAGCTCTTTGGAAAGTTGATTTATTTTATTTTATGGGATGGCAGGGAACATATTTTAAACTCAGCTTTGCGCATTTAACTTTTTTTTTTTTTTTAATTCAATTTTTAATCCTGCAGGGCTTTTTTCCCTTCCTGGCTGCCCATAAAATGATCCTCTTTTTAAAGTGGTTTCACTGATAGGACGACTTGTATTTAACAACATCAAACAGATTTTGCTGCTGTTCGGATGCGTGTCATTAAATGCAACAACCCAGAGCTATACTGTTAAATAAAATATTATTTTCAATGGGAAAAGCGCAGTCTCTCGTGGCGAATGGGTGCTTCTCCCTGAGCCCCCTCTTCCCGCGTCCCCAGCATTATTCAGCTAGGGCTGGGGTGTGTTTTGGCTGTCTTGTGTCTGTGTGTCTATGTGGTTTTATTTACATTTTTTTTATTATTATTATTATTTTTGCACTCCCTTGAAGATGGGATGCTCAGATCTGAGGCCCTGAAGGGGAGACCACAGGGCACCGTTTCCTAAAAGGAAAGAGACCGCGCTGGTTCTTGGGGAGAGGGGAGGGGGGGGGAGGGAGAGGGGGCAGGGAGCGGTGATGGGGTGCAGGCAATAATAACACTTTGCAAGAGCAAACAGTTCTCAGGGGGGGCCGGGGGAAGGAAAAAGGAAGAGCAAAGAAATGCTGCCTACCTGAGGTGAAGAGGACTATGGCCTTTAAACAGCTATATTCTGCAGAGTCGACATGCAATGCTTTCAGTTTTTCTACTTGCTCTTGGAAGATTCGTATGTGGTCCATAAAGGCGACCACTCGGTCAGCAGACATTGGCGAAGCGTGGAGGCCAGCAGCTGCCAGGAGCGGAGCTACGTGGAGGGGCATGGAGCACTGGGCAGCGTTGAGGACAAATAACTCGCTCCAGGTCAGCCTCAGGAGGGCCACCTGGTCTGTGATCTGGAGGTCTGGGAAGAAGGGGATATTCCTGGCCCACTCCACCGCGCTGAAGAGCATCCTAGCTGCCAGTTCACAAATGTTCTCGATGCCCATGATGTTGTTGGGTTGCATGCACTGACTGCCAAAGCGGGAGGTGGGGTAGGGCTCTGCTCTCAGAAGAAGGGAGATATATCCGGATAGGTAGGAATGGCAGTTGAGAGGGTCCCCGTTTGTCAAGGCGAACTGACCATGAGTTGGCTGTGTGGGTGGCATTCTGCCCCTCTGGACCGCTGCAGTAAATAAAGAAGAAACTACAGCTATTAATATCTGAATTGCGACCATCGGTTCAAATACAGCCTGCTTTGTGTGCTTGTGCGTGCGTGTGTGACACCGTACCAAGTCAGCTTAAGGGGGAACAGGCATTTTCCCAGCCTGAGTTCAGCCCGTACCCGGTTTTAAGGCTCCGCAGTTCCCGGGTCAAGCCAAAGCAACAATAAAAGCTGAGCAATGCTGTCCGCTCGGCCAGGACCGCCCGAAGGAGCTCGAGGTCCTCACTTCCCAAAACACACCACAATTCAGTTATTTCCCCCCACCCCCTCCACCGCCACCCCTCCATCAAGAGATGCAGGATACGTCTTTGTGTGCCCGGGTATTTTTCTTCATTACACCTAAAACAGCTTATTGATTTGAGGCTGGGGGAGCGGGATGGGGAGGGAGGGAGGTGGAGGGGGAGAGGGAAGAAACACTTCAGTTCAAAATCCCCGGCGCTGGGTCCCACACGCGTTTCTCGCCCACTGAATAGATCGTCGCTGCTGTTATTATACATCCCCCCCTCCCTCCCCTACTAAAAAATATCAAAGGAAGCGAGATCACCCCACAACATCGCCGGCAGGTCCCCCGGCGAGGTTGGGGGCATTATCCAAAGGCACCTTCCTCAGCTGCCCAGGGAAAGTGGGCCTTTCATTTTGTTAATAAATTTACACGGTGACAGCGAGAGAAAAAGGACAGAGAAAAAGGGCTCAGGGGCAGAAAGACGGCAAGAAGGGAGAACGCCTAAAAACGTGCTTGATTTATATTTGTTATCGCCCGTATTACGAGGTTAGTTACTCTTGCAGAAACACAAAGAGAGGAGCCCAGCAAGTCCCAAGCCCCCTAACCCTTAACCTACATAGCAGCGTCCAGACACAGAGCACGCACTGGAAAACTGCAGGCTCACATTTCTCGTCTAATTTTATATCACAAAGACTCGACTTGCAGAGACCCGAGCACCCCACACTTAACTTCTGGGCTGCTCCTTCCCCCCCTCCCCTGCCACCACCCGTCCCTTCTACCCCCCTCCTGCCTCTCCCGGAGGGACAAGAAAATAGGAGGAAGAAAAGTGAGATAATAACAGTGGGGGAAAGGCAGACACACGGCACTACATACACACACACACACGCGCGGATATGTGTGTGTATATATATTTTTTAAAAGAGGAAAAAATCCGGCTGGGAATCCACAGTGGAGTGCTGTAGAGCCTCGGTAGGGTGAGTCCCATTGTAATAGTAATTTGAACCGCCTGTGTAAAATTGCAATCTAAGGCAGGGTGCTGGGGGATATATATATGTGTGTGTGCGTGCATCTCGTGAGGCTCCGTGTGTGTACACACACGCAGAGAGCCACGCAGACACACACGCAGAGAGCTGCTCGGGGGACGGGGGGTAAGGCTGAACATGCAGGAGGGAGCACGAAGGAAAAGTAACCACACGTCAGAATAATCATCTCGCTCCTAAGCAGCGTGAAACTAAAAATCCACTTCCAATAAACCTCCATCAGCAAAATCAAAACAAACACAAATCAATTACGAGTGCAGGAGAAAGCATGCAAGAGCCCCTGCCTCCCTTGCCCACCCTCTCCAACACCTCTTTCTTTCATTACGAGAAAGTTTCTGGCTGTTTATTCGGGGGGGTGGGTGGTAAGAGGGGGTGGGAGGGAGGGGGAGGAAAGGTTCTGGTTGGGTTTGGGGAGGGAGGTTGAAAATAATAAGGATAATAATTTAAAGGAGGAAAAAAAAAAAATCAAACCCAAAACCAAACCACAACAAACCCAACACAAACAACAAACCGCCCTAAACGCAGCGAGTGAAAAAAAAATTGCAAAACAAATGAAATCCCAATACCTTCCCGTCTCATGCCAACTTTGAGGCATTTTTTGAGGCGGCAGTACTGACACTGATTGCGGTGGTGCTGGTCAATGGGACAGTTCCTGTTGGCACGACAAGTGTAGCTGAGATTCCTCCTTACACTCCGCTTGAAGAAACTCTTGCAACCCTCGCAGGTAAACTGGCCATAATGTTTGCCACTAGACTTGTCCCCACAAACCACACATTCAATGTGCTGCTGCTGCTGCTGTTTGTCTCCTTGGTTCTGCTGGCTTGGCGGGTTGGTCTGGGCTGGCGTACTGGGAGGGCCCCCGGGCCCCGGGGTCTGTGGGGTGTGCGGGGCCCCGGCCGGAGGTCCCTGCACCGGCGGGGCTTGCGAAGGCTGCGTTCCCTGAGCTCCGGGCACATCGTCCTGGGGGTCTCGCCACACACCGACTACCATTGCCATATCTGTTGGACACCGTTGCCAAACTTCCTGTTCCCCCTTTATTTTCAAAGTTTGTTTGCTTTGCTTTTCAGATCAGCTCTGCAGCAGTCTTTTTTTTTTTTCCTCCCCTCTCTCTCTCTCTCTTTCCCCCTCTCCCTTTTGTTGTTTTTGCCTTTTTTTTTTTTTTTTTTTTTTTTTTTTTTAGGAGGGTCGGGGTGGGGGGGATCTCCCGGTACCGGCGAAGGTGCTGAAGCACGGGGAGATGGAGGTGTGTGTGCGGGGGGGCGAGTTGCGAGTCGATTGTCTGGGCTCCAGGAGAGCAAAGTAAAGGGGTGGTGGGGGTGGGGGAGAGAGGGAGAGAGAGAGAGAGAGAGGAGGAAAAAAAAAAAATCTCTTCAAAGATCTCCCTCTCTCTCTCTTAGAGCTGATCTGCAGCAGAGTAGTTGAAGGAGGAGAGGCGGGTGTCTGGGGGCCAGGTCCAGGGAAGCTCGCAGTCAGCCATTCAGGAAAGCCATCAAAATAAGAATGAATAAAAGGTTAAAGATTACACACACAGCGGAAAAAAACACGCACAGCTGAGGAGACTTTTCTCGGCGCGGAGAGCGGACGGTCTCGCCGTAGTTTTTGGAAGTCCAGCTTGCAGCAGGAACATCAACTGCGATCGCTTTGTTTTTGTGGGCTTTTTTTTTTTTTCCTCCTCTTTCCTCCTCTCTCTCTCTCTGCTCTGTCTCTCCTCCCTCCTTCGCTCGCTTTAATTCTTCCTCTCCGCCGCTCCGCCCGGGCGCTGCTCTCTTTCTCTCTCTCTCTCCCTCTTTTTGGCTCGGGGGTGGGGGGGCTGGCTGTTTGGTTTTTTTCCTCCTCCTCTCCTCGCCTTTTTTTTTTATTATTATTATTGTTATTATTATTAATTATTATTATGATTGTTTATTTGTTCCTCCTCTCCGTCCCCGCCGCGCTGCGCTCCGCTCTGCCCCGCTCAGCCGGTTCGCCGCTCCCGCCGCGCCGTGTCCCCGCCGCCGCCGCCGCTCCCGCCGCCGCTCCCGCCGCCGCCGCTCGGGTGCTGCTGCTGCTGCCGCCGCCGCCGCTGCCGCCGCCGCCGCCGCGCTGCCTTATGCTGCTTCTGCCGCCTCGCAAGTGGGCTCTCGCCTCCGCGCCGCCGGTGCTCACGGCGCGGGCGGGGGGAGGGGGGCCGCGGGGCGGGGGGGAGGGAAGGAGTCAACTCGCCAGCGCAGCGCCCAGCCAGCCAGGATGATAAAAGAGGGGAGCGGGAGGAGGAGGAGGAGGAGGAGAAGAGGAGGAGGAGGAGAAGAGGAGGAGGAGGAGGAGGAGGAGGAGGAGGAGAAGAGGAGGAGGAGGAGGAGGAGGAGGAGGAGGAGGAGGAGGAGGGAGAGAGAGAGAGGGAAGGATCATAACCCAGCGCGCAGCATCGCTCCTCAGCCCGCGGGGAGGGGGGGGGGGAGAGAGGGGAAAATCACCACGGGGAGATCGGGGGGGGAAAGCGCCAGCCCTCCCCCCCCTCTCCCCCCCCAAAAAAGCGGGGGCTCCCCCCCCGCGGCGGCGAGGGGAGGGGCGGGGCGGGGCGGGGCGCGGCGGCGCGGGCGGCGTGTGGGCCGAGTGGCGAGCGCGCTCCCCGCCGGCCGCTCGCCCCGCTGGCGGGAGAGTGAACTTTGACACGACTGCTGCAACTTAGCGCACGTTGCCATGGCGACCGCGCGCCTTATAAGGCAACCCGACCGGCGTTTGACTGGTCAAAAGCTCGCGCCCCGCCCCTCGGCCCTCATTGGGCCGCGACGCCCTGCGCGGCCTGCCATGGCCGCCGCCGCCGCCCGCGCGGTCCTAGAGGCAGGCGTCGCCCCGCTGCTGCCGCCGCTGCCGCCACGGGGGCCGGGGCGTCCCCCCGCGCACGCTGCTCCCTCACCGGCTCCGCGCTCCTCTCGCTCCTTGCTGCTCGCCCCGCTTCCCCTCACCGTGCCCTCTCCCTCCCCTCTCCCCTGCTCCCGTCGGGGCGAGGGGTTAAGGCGAGCCCGGCGAGGGGAGAGGAGCACCGCCGCCTCACCTGGGGCTGCCCGCCGGGGCACGGCCTCGGGGGTCGCGGATGGGGGTGGGGGCAGCAGCGGGTGACTATCAGAAAATTGACGGTAAAATGAGGTAGAACTCCGCTGAATAAAATCAAAACGAGCCCCGCGGCCGCCGGGGGAGGGGAGCAGCGCGGCGCGGTCGCCGTCTCCCCGTCAGGGGTAGGGCTGCGCAGGTACGCGGGCTCCCGCTCGACGGAGGTCCCGCCGGGCGCTGGCGGGGACGCCGTTGCCCTCGGCCCCCTCGGTCTCGCTCCCGGCTGACCGGCGGTAGACGGGGCCGTTCGGCGAAGCGGCGGCACTTGCGCTCGCTCCGGACGTCCGCGGAGCCGCGGGGCGCTGAGCGTTTCCCCCAGCCCCGGCGCTCCGGGACCGGCCGCTCGCACAGCCCCGTCCCCGGCGGGCTAACGGCGCATCGCTTCCCCGTGCGAGCACCTCTTCCCCAGCAGCCCCGGGCAGCCAGCGGGCTGGCCGAGGAAGACCGCGGTTTCACGCAAGAGACCGTCTGCCCCTTCCCCTTAAGCGGCATGGAGGAAAAACCCCGCTGCTCCGCAGAGCGTGACACTCGTGTCTTCTCCCTCGCAACCTCCACGGCATCGCTATAACGCAGCTGATCTCAACCTCTTTAACTTTATCTCAGGCTTTTTTTTTTGGGGGTGGTTTGTCGGGTTTTTGTTGGGTTTCTTGGTTAGTTTTGGGGGGTTTTTTTGACCACACGTACCCTGACGCGGTAACACAACCTCTGTGCCCTAGCCGGAGCACCACTAAATAGGTAACCGATCTAAGTACGCGGGGACAGTTGTTTATTTCCCGCTGAATAGAGCTACCGGGCAGCGCCACCGGGACTTCGAGTTCATCTGCTAGTGCAAATGGCCAAAAGACACTCGAACGGGCGCAGGGACGGAGAGACAAAAAAGAAAACATGTTAAATTAGAGGGATACATGCCCGGCCGGACAATTCCTCCTCCGCAAACACACGCGTGTACGTACGCTCTCATTCGAGCTGGTCACCAAGCACGGACGTGGGGACCCAGACCTGTGCACAACTCTGCAAAGGATTAATTGCCCCTCACCTCCTCGCACACACTTTTTCATGTTGCCACATGCACACCCCCCCGCTTCTGCCGCGAGGATAATATATGTGGCTAAAGCCGCAGGTGCTGAGATGATTGGAAAGTTGTAAAAAGCACCTAGACTTGACAATGTCCTGCTCAGAAACCTGGTGTGTTAAGACCCCACGAACGAAGATGGACTGCGGCTCAATTTCAAAGACAAGGCTGCAGCCTTCCCATTGATCCTGACGGAGCGAAAACAACCTTTCCCCGAACACAGGGACCAGGAGGGACTGGGAATACAGAAGTGGTTGTGGGCGAAAGGAATCTTTTCCCCCGTTAAAATGTGGGGAACTGCTTTATGATTTCCAAAATAACCCAGAGCCGAGGAGGTCACCTTTCGGGGAGGGTGGGAGAAGGTGGGGGTTCAGAACGCAGAACAGTCACAGATTGTTGCTGATGTTGAATTTCCTGAGGAAAAAAAAACCAACCCCAAACAACCCAAAGCAACAAACCCAACACAACCCCCCCCAACAACCCAACACCAACCTTTCCTGTCTCAAACCTGACCGAGCACACAGGATTAATTCGCCATATGAAAAACCATTAATGCCGTCTTAACAAACGCAGAAATCAGAAGAGAAAGCTGTTTTAACAGGACGTACAATATTAATAGTTTGAACGTAGGATCGTAAAAATGAAAAGCCATTGATATACGCTTAAAAGCCGCCGTATACGCTGATTGCTCAAGCATTAATGAAGAATGCCCCAGATTAACTATTTGCTCTTCGAGGGATGCAGCAATATAACTATCTATTAGCAGCATTAGATGCTTTGCTATTTATTTGAAAACACCCCTGCGAGTGGGTTGAGGCAGAACAGATGAATGTAAAAATGAACTGCAGCTGATTTCGCTAAATAATACTCGGAACCTGAGCGCCTCGCAAAGAAGGGGGAGATTCTCAACTCTCCTTCTCCGAGCCTAATGACAATAGAAAAGCTCTGTTTTTAAAAGTAGGACCGTATTGGTTTTCCAAATAAACAAATGCATCCCTCCTGCCATTTTACTGCAGATGTAAATTTATTTTAATGAGAGGGAGTGGAAGGATTTATTTTGCTAAAATAGAGTTGGAGATAGAGCCGGTGTAAATCTTTAGATTAAAAAAAAAAAAAAAAAAAAAAAGAAGAGGAAGGAGGGGGAAGCTGCTTTCCTGGCAGAAAGCTGCCTAACAGTCTTCTAATTCTTTCTAGATTAAATCGCAATATGAATACTGCATCGAACAAATACCGAGTTTCGCTCTGAACTCAGTGGAAAGCAGTTACGTCTAACAGAATTCAATGAATTCCTCTTCTCCCTCAATGTAGTATGTGTGTGTTTTTCTCTTCCACCACACTGAAGTTCCATGAATAGGGAAAGTGGCTCCTATTGTGTGCCTCTGAACTTCCAAGTCAATGCAATTTTTAACCACTGGCTTGTGGTACTTTGAAAATCACCAGGGGCTGTCAGAGTTGGGTCCTCTGAAAAATTTACAGTGCTAAATCAGAGCATATGCTGTGAGAGAGGAAAAAAAATTGCTTAAGATTGGAGCAAGTACAGTATCTGGGTGCCCCCTAGTGTAAGTCTCTTATCTGCCTAAAATTCAACTTTAAAAGAAAAGGATCTCTTAAAGGGAAACGACTTTTGGCTCACGTATGCATACGAGAATGAAACTTCTGTACATTTTAATCTGATTAATTCCTAAGGATTTAAAATTAATTGGCTTGGGCACTCCTAAACCGGACTATAAGATTTCTGCATCAGGGTTTCTGCGAGCGCTGTATCGAATAGGTATTTTTAAGGCATAGTGGTAAGGGATGGAGGGGGGGGGGTAATCCTGTTTTGTGATTTTTTTTTTTTTTAAACGAGGAACCGTGCCTCGCATGCTGTTGTCAGAGCAAAACACTTTTGCTGCTTAAAGCCAGATCTACGTCTTTTGCAATAATACTTAAAAAAAAAAAAAAGGGGATAAATAATTGCCTTAAAGCCTCAGCCGAACTGCCAACCACACCTTCGGATGGTGAGTATATTCCAGCTTCTTTCCATTGTACTTGCTTAGCCAGAGAAGGGACCGGAGGGGGAGAGGGGGTCTCGGCGCTATACCTTCACCACCGACCTCTTTTCTTTCCGCCCCCCCCCCCTTTTTTTTTTTCTCCTTCATTTCCCCCCCCCCCCCTTAAATAAATGCTGCCAGCTGCACCCGGCGACACAATTCCGTGCAGTTTAATACCTATCACTTAAGTTAAGAGACTTGTCTTGTCCTCCCCTCCCCACCCTCCCGAGCAGGTCAGTCCGCCGCTCCCCCTCCGAGCAGCCTGGAGCCCAGGCAGGGGAGGCTGCGACCGGGCTCTGCCTCCTGGACGCTGCTTTGGAAATGACTTTGAGGCGCTTTGCCTCGCCTCGGACCTGGAAGCCGATTCCGGTCGTTGGGTTTGTTCGCTTGTTTGTTTGTTTGCTGCTTGCTTTATTTAGCTAAAGGACGTGCTAACTGATGGTGCTGCAATTACACATACTTGGGTCTCCCCCCCTCCCCTCTTCCCCTCCTTAGAGCAACCCACGTAACCTTAGAAACGATCGTTTAAGACGTACGTTAGCTAACATTTGCTTTTTTGGATTTTTTGTTTTCCTTAAAAGAGAAACACAAGAATCACAACACATTGCCCGAAAAAAGTGTCAAAGAAGAAGAAAAAAAACTAGAAGTAAACATACCAAAACCATATTTGCCTTGTTCAAGGTCCCAAATCGCTTGCATCTTCCTTTTTCTACCTCTCCTTTAGTTTGGCAGGTGAAACAAACAAACAACAACAACAAAAAAAAAAATAATCAGACCGCTGTTTGCCCCCCAGAAAGATGTGCGTTGGGTAATTAAAGAGAAGTCTCCTTCTTGGTGTTTATCTAAGCGATTGTGCAAACTGATAAAAAAAAAAAAAAAAGAGGAGAGAGAGAGAAAAAAAAAAAGTAAAGTTACAGCCTTCAGGGGGAAAAAAAAGGAGGCAAGGTGAAGGGAATAGATTTCCCACAACCTAAAGGGAAGTGCTTTCGATGTATTATTAGCGATCAGCCTTGGGAGAGAGGAAAAAAAAAATCCTGAACACACTCTAACTTTACACAGACAAGATTTCAGGGGGGGCTTTGTACATAGCTGCTTAGGAATGTGCGCCTCGCCTTTAAGAAAAAATCCCCAAGCCCAAGGTAGGAGATGTCTTTGAGTGATCCTTGTCTCTCATTTCATTCCTTAGAAGGAAGAGCGTCTCGCTACACCTTGTTTGGAGCTGGAAAGGCGAGACTTAAAAAAAAAAAAAAAAAAAAAGGGAAAAATATTCACAACCCACCCTTCCAATTGGGGAGAAAAAAAAAAATAGAGAGGGAAATCTCCTAACTTAATGACTGTGGGGGTAGGATGGATGCGACCGATTTCAGCCCCCCCCTCCCCCCCCCCCTTCCCTCTTTCTCACCTCCCCCCTCCCCGGCAGGGAAGAGAAAAAAAAAAAGCTAAAAAAAAAAAAAAGCCAACCGCAAACAACTACAGGCTGAACTATCAACACATGCACCGAAGGGGAAAAAATATATAGTGTCCTGTGTAGGGTCGGCAGGGAACGCAAGCACACGCTAAAGCAAGTTGGGAAAGAATCCGAGCTAATCAGCAATCTCTTTCTCTCTCTCCCCCTCTCTCTCTCTTTCACTGCCCCCGAGATCCCAGCTCCAAAGAGGTACTCCACATTTTTTCATTACCAAAAAATCCGTTGCAATAATCATTTGTTGCTAATTGAAACCCTTGGAGACATTTTTCCCCACCCCCTTCACAAACATGGCAACTTTTAGACATGGGAAGCACGTTTAGTTTGATTTTATTTTATTAAAAGAAAAAAATAATAATAATACGGTTAGGAGAAGGCTGAATCTTTCACCCACCAGAAATATCAGCTCGTCAGCCCCCTTCCTCGGGGGAGGGGGGATGTGGGTGGGTGGTGGAACGGGACCCCAGTACAGTGAGGGCTTGGGAAAATTTGGAATACATTATACCGCCTTTGGCAGGAGAATACTCTCCAACTAATGGATTCCTGCTCCTTTTTGTGTGTGTGTGTATGTGTGTGTGTGTGTGTGTGTCAGTGTGGGGGGTTTCTGGAAAGAGGGGTGGTGGTCGTGGTGGTGGGGGAGCCGAGCTTTTATTTTAAGGAACTGTTAGGGTAAGAAGTGTGTCATACTTGACAAATGGAACAAACGCTCTTCCATTTCTTGCTTGTCCTTGCCTTAAAACAGGAATTAAGTTAACCACAGTGCTGCATGTTAATTGCATGTTTACTGGGCTAATGAAAATTACAAAAGGGTTTTGCCACCTCGATCGGTGATGAAAAAGTATGAAGGCGATTGTCATTGCAGCCTACGGGGAGGGCCGGGGCTGGAAGGGGGGGTGGGTGGGTGGGGGGGAAGAGGTGGCCGGGCACGAACAATATTGATCAGAAGAAGGATAAATCTTTTAACTGCTCGTTAATACCATAAATATGGTCTACACAAGTTTCCACTCTTGTTAAGTCTAATCAGTACATGGAAGATGGAGACATAGCCCACTTGAATGAATTTTTATTATTGCCAGAGGGGTACTTGCATCTGTGGGCTCTCTCCCCTCCTCACTTTGTGCTCCCCCCGCCCCAGCTCCAAAATCCCCTCTTGCAGAGGAGGATCGTGAAGGTGCACAGGAAGCACAAGAGACAAATCCAGTCTTTTCATCCTTTTTCCCCTTTTCCAAACGCTTCATTTCTGTAAAGCTGAACAGGTCGTGGTGGGGAAAACCTAAAGGGGGACCCCCCTCGTTTATTCTTGAGATCCGTGGATGAAAAGATGACCTAGTAATTCAGTTTGATGATAAGCATTTTCATGCCTGAAAACAAACTGCCAAATTAAATCCAAATGGAAAAAGCAGTGGGAAAGGTAGTGAAAGCAGGGCATTTCGAAATTCCCCCCCCACCTCTCCGAAAGGGATTGTTTGGCAAAAGGAGGAGGGAAAGGCAATTAAATAGACTAAAGATGATTTAAATCCCAACCAAAAATAATTCTAGGGAGAAGTTTCCCCCCTCCGGTGTTGCCCAGCCCTGGATTTGAAAACTTTGGCCCAACTTGTGGCGATAGCTACAACTTTGCTCCGCAGGGGTCAGAGGTGAGGGCTATTTTAACCCTAAAAGCCTGCGAGTGACCAAGGTTGAGGCTGGGCTCGCAGCACTAATAGCCATAATTACCTCCTCCCCTTCCAGGGACATTCCTCGCAGCAGCAATGTTAGACGCCGAATTGAAGAAAATCCTGGACTTGAACATATCTTGGGGGGTAAATAACAGCAATATGAAGGAATTTCGAAGTTCTCCCTTTTGCTTGGGGGGATTGAAGCCCTTTCTCCCCCCCCCCCCCTTTTTTTTTTCTCCCCCCCCCCCCTTTTTTTTTTTTCCCCTTGCCAGCATTCCCAAGGCGCTGGGTCTTTGTCTTAGAAGGAATGGAGTGTCTGAATGGTGTGAAAGGGACAGAGAGGGTCGCTTCAAATCGATTTTACTTGTCCTCTCTGTCTTTTCGGATCAACGCCCTTCAATGGACACATAGGTGCTCTTTCAACCAAAAACTTGTGCAACATTTTCTGCCTGTATTGGTGCTAAATACAATAAATGCTGGGCAGATTTTTTTTTCTCTTTCTTTCCAAAGCAGAAAGCACCCTAATTAAATTGTTTTATATGGACAGTCAAGACAGACCAATTAAGTATGCATTAGTATAAAGATATATTCGAGAGATAAGCGCTCTATAGGAGCCCTGTCTAGGCAAGGTGTGTAAAGTGTCCTCTCGAAGAGAGGCTGTAAGCAGGGTTTCATATGGATTTTTTCCCCTCCATTGCCTCCTATACTCGAGTAACGGACTGAATAAGTTAGCGAAAAGCCATTAGTGAAAGTGGTTTCTAAACAAAGTTAACAGGTGGATGTAGCTGGTTTTGGATTTGAATAACAGTCGCACATCTCTAACAGCCGTGTATTTATGCAGCACGTATGCATGCGATGTACATCTAGGGAGGCAAACGCCTCCGACCTACAGCTTACGTGCAAATGCACACACACGGAAATAAAAGAAAGAGCTGGGCACTTCTGCAGGCTGCAGCTCGTGATGTGGGTAAGCACACACACACACTCACACACACACACGCAGAGACATTACAGATATAACTGTGTATCTATTGTGTATAGGCACCCAGCCCTGCATCAAAGACAGACACACGCACACAAGGCGTAGCTGTCTCGCCTGGGTGTGCTGCACAGAGACATCTAACCGGAGATCAGCGGGCACACAGCACACAGTCCTGGGGTAATTACAAGTGGAAATATTTCCTATTCGAGGCATAGGCTTTCCCAGGAGTGAAATAACAGATCAGGGTAAAACATACACATACACACACGAACTTCTCTCTTTTTTTTTTGTCCATTTTATCACCCTGGGAAAGCTCTCGTGTATGGTTAACCGCAGGAACCGGGCTTTAAGCTCTTCTCCATTTCTATTACTGTTTTTTTTTCCCCCTTCACTGCAGGTTTTCCACGTAGTTTAAAAAAAAAAAAAAGAGAGAGAGAGAAAAAGGCAAACCAAACAAACCCCACGACAAACCCTAAACAGGCGAACAAACAAAAAAGCAATCTGCCTCAGCCTGATCCTGGGGCGCACAGAGCTGCGGGATGCGATGAGGAGAAGGAGGGAGGTGGGCTGGAAGTTACTGGGGCACCCTCCATCCCTGGGCACTCAGTAACCCACCCGCCGAGGCAGAGCTGTGGGAGAGAGTCCGGTGCCCGGGGATGCTGCAGTGTGGGACCGGGGAATCGCCCCTTTATCCTGACACTGCACCGCAGGGACAGGACGGGGTTTTGCTGGAGGGGCCGGGGAAGAGGGGACAGAGGGGTCCAGGGATGCGAAGCAACTGTGCGACGGCTGCCCGGTTTGATAGCCATTTTCTAGCAGCGCTTTGAAAGTGTTAGCCCATCAAAGAGAGGTGGGAGACGGGGAAGAATAAGCCATTCCTTGCTTAGGTGCTTTAATGTCACGGTAAACAGGTTAGAAACAGACGGTTTTAAAGCCTCAATTTCTCTTTACTGGTTACCTTCGAGGATAAATCATAACAGACTGTATGGGGGGGCAAAGAATTCATCTGAAGGAGATCTCAGCAAGTCACTACCCGGACAATAGTCCACCTCCTGTTGGGTTGCGTATTGATCAGGAGAGGAGCTGAAGATGTCGCCACACTAAATATTTACTGATCACACACAAATAGCCGGGACTTGAACGATTTTCTCCTGTGAGGAGAGCAGAGAGAGAAGGGTAAATCATTTTATTAGTGTGTATAAAGCAAAGAGCACACTCTGGCTTGGAGTGTTTTAAGATGTGTCTTCAGCTGGATGAAAAGAGTTAGGGAAATCGATATGGAGTGATTAGACGAGCCAGTCGTGTCAAAGAGAGAGGCTGTGAATTTCATGGATTTGGTTATACCGGGAGGGGGAAAATATATCGAGAGATTAAAGGGAGGAACCCATTGTAGCAGAGCCAATGAGAAAATAATATCTAATCAGACCCGGCAAAGGTAGGGACGGGATAAGACCCACATTTCTAAAGAATCACATCAGCTGGAGAGGGATCAGGGACACACATGAAAGAGGCAAACGAGGGGGAGAGCAGGAGAGAAGGAGCCTAGAAATACTACAGAGCAAATCCAGGAAAGGCAGAGAAAAGTCGCCTCTGTAGAGCAATGCTGAGACACCACGAATATGGGGACAAAAGACGCAGGAGCGAGGGGAAAGCGAGGGCTGGAGCTAACGGGCGCCTGACTTCGAGGTGAAGTTGAGGGGTCTCCAGCTCCGTGGGTCAACCAGCCAGGCAGGGAGGTCTCTAGCAGCAGATGCGAGGGGTTTAAATCCTTCTCCTGCAAGTTTGTTCTCCCCTCTCCTTCCCCCCCACTCCCTTGCCCCCCCAAAGCAAACGTGGTGAGTAAAATGGATTTTAGCGTTTAACCACCTCATTTTATCCACGTAATGACAAGGCTCGTAATATGTAATCTACAGATTACTGCCATTCGAGGGTGACCACAAGTGGCATAAAAACCAAACAAAAAAAGAAATAAAATAAAATCAGCATTTCTGGAAATGGCAAAAGGGCTAAAACCAGCCCGTGCTTAAAGAATCGAAGTTGGGGAGCTGCTGCTGCAGGATTTTATCGGTCGTAGGGAGCAATTCAGCCGTGGCTCAGGTACAGCCCTGGGGTGTCTCGGCGGATTAAAGAAAACTTTGCTGGAGACAAGCAAATGTCTAAGTGCCAAAGGGCAGAAAGCTGGGAGCAGGGCAGGGCTCTGCCAAGCCGCGTTAAAATACATTCTTTAAGGATGCTAGGGATATATATATATAATTTTTTTTTTTAGCCTCGAATCACTGATGTTTGGGCCGTGTTCGAGCTCTGTGTGTATTTTTCTTTAGCAGAAAGCAAGCAGTGTATTTAAGCTCTATGCATTTTTCTTTAGCAGAACAGAGGATGCGACTGCACAGAACTAAGTCGAAGGAGCGAGAGAAAGTTTGAGCCGCACTTTAAATGATGCTGATTGCTGGGAGGGAAGAAAGACATCTAAAGCTAGGAACCGAGGAGTAAAACTGATGTGAAAACAGCTTTTCACTTCTCCTCCAAGTGCTAATTTTGCTACTGTAAACAAACACTGAAGTTAGAAACAGCTGCAAATAGCCTGCCGGGCACCCAGGGCTCAGGGACGAGGGGGAAAAATGACTTTTGTTCGTCTCTGGGGCTGAATTTCACCCGAACTTTGCTTTCTGCTGAAATCCGTGGCTGATGCTGGGTTTAGTTGAGGGGAAAAAAAGCCCAAACCCAAGCCCAAAAAACCCACCCCGGCATATTAAGCGCATTTCATGTGTGCCTATGGAGTGCAGGCAGCTCGGCTGGATCACTAATGCAACAGGAAACCTCGGGATAGACTCAGCCTAATTAACAGTTTTCCATAGCTGAAGCGATTTTTAAGAATCCCAGTGGATTAGCCCAATATGTTCAGGTGTGAGGCTACGAGGGCCTATAACTCCTTTCACTATAATCTTATAACCTCCTTACCTAATTCCTTAGATTGCAGATAGGAAGAGTCTGACCCTGGAGGTCGTAAAGAGCTTGGTTTCATTAACCCTTCCCTCCCCAGCGCTGCTCCAAGGTTAACTGCGCTAGGCTGGGTGTTTGGGGGAGGGAGGGAGGGCAGAAGAAAGGGATTTGCAAGAGGGGTCGATCCGACGGATGGAGTGTGTGTGTGTGTGGGTAAGGTTTAAAATGATCTCTGCTCTCTTCGTTCCCCTCCCTCGATCCAGAGGAAAAAATAATGGAAATGGAACTTTTCTTTTCCCCATGAACCGGGAGGTGTGTAAATGTACAGATCTTTGTGAGACAATTCATTCCCTTTACACCATTTCAGAGGTTTGGGTTTTTTTAAATTTTTTTTTCCCCCCAAACGTGGAGGAAATGAAACATTCTGGAAACGTCTGATACTGCAAAAAGCAAAGCAATCTCAATCTTTTAATATTTTTTTTTCTAAAAACCCACCAAAACAAAAATCCAGCAGCAATCTCCTGAGCTTCTTGTCCATAGTAGAGCTGTAATCTTTAAAGAAGGGGAAAAAATATCTAGAAAAGCTTCTCAGACTGTATTTGCCTGGTAACACACCTGGTTTATATTTTAATAGGTAGTTACATTGTATTGATTCAGGGTACATCATTGATGTTGAAAGTTAATAACTCTCAAATTATATCTATCTGCCTACATCCATAATTGCATACACAGTATAACACTGTAAGAATTTGCATTTTGCAGCACATTCTTTGTTCTTAAATCTTTTAACACATTGAGTTGTTCCTTTGAAGAAAATGCTATTGAACCACATGTTTAAGGAAAAGATGCTTCTAAACTATATGTTTAAGCAATGAAATTGTTGAGTGAAATACAGGTTTCTTTGTATTTCACACAAACCTTGCCATACGCCAATCTTAACCTATACATCTGAACTGCTTTTTTTTTTTTTTTTCCCTTTTCCTTCTTTTTTTTTCCCTCCCTCCCAGTCAGAAGACAGAAATATGTGAACTGCTGAGAGAGGTGGGTACTTTTTGGTAAGTATGTTTAGATATGATCTTCAGATACATTTATTGTACTTTCAAATTCTTCGGATACTAATTGAGCTAGCAAACAATATCCCAGCTGAATGTCTAAGCTCCTTCCCCATTTAACAGGCTCTTAATATAGAACTATATTGTAGCCATCCTTCTACTAAACAATATAGCTGAGGAGTCAGCAAAAAATTTTTACAAAAATTTAAAACCACATTATAATTGCTGCCTCATATCTGACTCCTCTTCCTTTCTGCAGTCCTAATGAACTCTTTAAAGTTTTTTTTAAATTTCTGAGTGACAGATCAAAAATAATTAGCAGAATCAAAAGCAGCCGGAAAGCTTGAAATAATGTGTCTAAATATTTCATATTGCTACTACTAACACTAGCCCACCAGTTGGAAAATGGAACCATTCCCTATTTATTCAGTGGTAGTTTATAAATACAGGAAAGATAGATCTCATCCATTTTTTTTTCCTAGGGCCTGTTTCAGAGATGACATAAATAGGGATTGAACTACCAAGAGGGGAAAAAAATAGAAGAAAAAAATAAAATAAAACAAAAACTCTGGACAGAAATAGGGACAGACAGACAGATACATAACATGTTTGAACAATGTTACGTGCCACATTAGGAGATAGTAAAAAAAAAGAGAATAAATAGATTGCATATTTATAACCTTGTAATTAAAACACACTCTTATCGCTCTCCTCTGAAAGGTTGCAGCTTTCTTGGAAGTATTTTGAGTGCATATTTTAAACTCTACGTCCCGAACTGAATAGAGATGAGCTGTTTTACCCAAGAGTAAAATACTTGTTTGCTATTTAAGGTTTAAGTTTCAATTGTCATTCTAATTGTCTTTATATTTTACATCCTTATGTTTGGAGGCTTTATTTAAATTGATGTTCGTTTATATCAAATCCTAATTCCTCTTTCTAGGAAATTAGTCATTATTATCCAAAATAATCCCCTGTGTTTGGCTGAGGTGAATCAGATGTGAATTTTTCATGTTCAAAGAGTTGAAGATAAACTGAAAACTTTAAAGCAGAGGGATGCCAGCAAACAGTGCAAAATGGCATGTCTGCTCCCTCTTGACAAGTTTGCATCATATCGCATGTAAGGAAGCACACATTTTTGAATCTAAGACCAGTTTTAGTTTTTAATAGGAAATAATTACATGGAACTTTATTTCCAGAGAAAATGTCCCTTCCAGCTATAGTGTTTTGCTTTGATCTAAGTATTAACTGGTAATAAAATAACCATATTTTGGATCCTAAGCATATTGATGCTTAAAGGAATGTTATGCTTTCAATCAAATTCTAACTTTAGATTATCCAAAGGTATTCATCCTTCTTTTGTCAGAAACCAATTTGCTCTTTTACTCCTGCAGCTACTCACATGTGGTTTAGTATACTTTGTTATTTTATAGTGGAATTTGCACTATCGAGGCAGAACACTTTTAGATGGAGCAAGATCTTGTTCCAACCTGGAAATTTGGGCTGTTTCTCATACAGGTCCCCAGTCCAGTCCTTCTTTACACTTGTTATATGCCACCACCATCACTCATCTCTGAGGGCGACTACTGTGAGCATCTTTGCGGCAGTATTTTGTTTTAAATCTTTAGACTTATTTATTTATTTCATTTATTTATTTATTAAACTGGGGAATCAATCATTTGGACCCATCCTGAACAATTAACCTCCCCTTTATATTACAGCCCCAAGTGCAGTACTTCATAAAGACATGAAAAGGACATCCCAGACACCAGAACCCGAGCCCAGGCTTGTCACAGAATATAAAAGGAGAGAGAAGGGGAGTTTTTATCTCTTTGCTCTGCCAACTCTTGATAGTTCTAAGTTTCAGTGTGACAATAAAACAGTTTTGATAACACAGCTCATGGGTTTCTCTGCCACATAAAGTTTTCTTAATAATAAAGAAGAAGAAACTTTATCCCTGCTAAATTAAAATAGGGCAGATGTTGGATATGGTTCATATTAGCCAGCCTTTCACCCCTTTGCCCCTGGCACTAAAGTTCTGACTTTTTCTTTCTACTATGTCTGTTTCTAACTGAAAGGTATTATTCCTGCCCTAGCTATCTTCTTCTATTTATTTTTTCAGCGTCTAAATTTAAACCTATTCATTTAGTAATATACATTCTATTTCAGATTGCTAAACCTGGCCAGAGAAGGGAAACGTTTCCCAAAAAGTGATGCACCGCTGACCTTAAAAGAAAACACGAAGCAGGGAAAGCTGTTCTTAAAAGGTTTATTTCTAGAGAGTTTTGTAGCTCTGTTGACATTATAGGGATAATGGCTGTATTGCAATGGGCTTTCAAGGCCCAAGAGGTTTACTTTTTCTTCTGACCATAAGTATAATAAAATTTTAAAGGTGCACAAAGTCTCATCACTTTAGATATTTAAAACTAGATTGAAAAAACCCCCAAAACAAAACAAAACCCAGTGTTGGGAAACATAGGTTATAGTGGAGAGCCCTGCTGAGAAAGCAGGGGATAGGGAAAAAAAATTATAAATACCCCAAACCCAAAGGCAAACAAAAAGCCCTAGGTTTTTCATGCTAGCTCTATGAAAATCCTGGCTATTAAACTCCCTAGGATAGCACAGCTCTTTTCTCCAGGGCTGTGAAGATAGAATTTATTGTCCATTTGGAACGATCAAGTTTAGGCTAATAAAAGGCCCTCTGTAAGCAGAAATGCCCGAGTTGACGTTTGGCAGAGTTTTCAATGGTAGAGTTTATATAGGATGGGGGGCTCTGCGCTATTTGAAATTATTCATATTCTCAGCAGCTGAAGATGATTTGACATAGAGAAGTAAACGTTAGTAGGCAGCGGCTGAAGGTTAATCAGCATCGCTTTCTGAACTGGACGGTTGAAAGCAGGAAAAAGGGAAAGCTGCTCTCTCTAGCCCTTCCTTTTGCTAAGGCACTGCTAACTTTTATGATTTGGTTTTTTTTTTTTTTTCCCCTCTTCGTCTTTTACTATCTGTCTTTGTGCCTGAGGGCCAGTGAAAGAACACTGCAGATTCTAGATTGCTTTCAGAGTTTCCCTTTGCTGATGATGGATTACCATGTCAATTTAAACGGCATAGGATTAATTTGTTTCAATGATTTCTCTTTAGGCTGAATGCCAGTCTTTTTTTCCATCTCTCTTAATAATAATAATAGTAATAGTAGCAATAATAATAATAATAATAATAATAATAATAATAATAATAATAATAATAATAATAATAATAATAATAATAATAATAATAATAATAATTCCTTTAAAAACCCAAACACTTTTGATACCCCACATTAAAAAGACAATAATAGAAATAGACAAGTTAGGGGTAATGTTGCAACACAGTTATAGGTTTGAGTGTTTTTATCTCATTCTAAGGGGCTGAAGCGTACAGTCAGTCACATTAAAATGAAATTGGATCCAACGTTTATTCAATAAATACTTGTCTTGTAGGTAATCCAGAGCAGAGTGCTTTTGACACATAAGGACTTAATTTGTCTTGGATAACAAGTTATTAATATGGCACATTTAAACTTGCCACCTACAATAAGGTCATTTAGATCTATAATACAACTCGCAGGAGAACTTCATAAAGCCAGAAACAAAGTTTGAAACTGCCTCCGAGTCGTGGAGCAGACGCACGGCTCGTGGTTTGCTCTTTTCAGAAGAAAGTTCAGAGCAAGTGGGAGCCACCCAAACCCAAACGGTGTGCATCTGCTCTTCTCTGAAAGGCAAACATAAACGGAGTAAGGGAGGGGAAGGAGGGGGGGGGGAAAAGCCACCCAACTGCCCAAACACGCATTTTTGAATGAGTAAGCTTTAAAGCTGTGCTGTGTCTGCTAGCAAACTCATCGCAGCTTTGAAAGTGAAAAAACAACATTTGGTTCCGAGTGGAAATTCGCCTGGCATTTGCACCCTACCTCTTGCATGTGCTTTGCAGTTTACTTGCTTTTAATAATAAGCGAGGAAGTTGGAACATAATCCAGCCATAAATGTAATTTGGCTGTGCTGTGTTTGTTCATGCATTAAGCCGTATACGTAAAGCGAAGTGGGGAATGTATGGTGGGTGATCCCCGTACAGCCTGAACAAACAGAGGTGTTTTGGTACATACTGGATTTCAGCCCCCAAATACCCTGCAATTGTTTTAAAATTTGGAAAGTGAGGAGTTTAGTTGCAGACCTATCCTAAGTGAGCAATGCCTGCAAGAGGTGCATCAGGAGGGGAATATCGTGGCCATGCTATGCAGGACGTGTTTTGTGGCTGTCGATTTGCTCTCCACACTGTATGCGTGAGCTTTATTATCCTGTTTTTACGTACTAAGCTGTTGGTTGCTCTTGTCCTTTTTTAAGTAACTAAATCCCATTTCCCAAAGCTCTTCCTGGGAGAAGGATGTTACACATGAGTAGAAAAATGCAGGCAAGAAAGGCTAATTGAATGAAAAGAGAGAATTAGGTTAAAAATAGAGTACAATCTAGTATCACATTTTCACTAGTGTAACCTGAAATGAAGGTGTCTCCAAGTCCCTAGTGATGCCAGAGTGTTTAGATGTTGGGCACAGATGGAGACACCTATTGAAATGTGTCTGAAGAAGATTAATAGGACTTGTCAGTGTTGGGAAAGCACTGCTTTGCTGTAAATTTCTACTAGCACAAGATGAATTACCGATGAATGCTCAGTTATCAACCCCATCACTATCATTGGACACTAAATCAAATTGAGCAGTTATCTACAATCAGAAAATTTCTTTTAAAAATAGGCATACACCTTTAGGCTTAAACTCTTTAATAAGACAATATCCTCTATGGTATGTGTGTGTTCACGGAGGGATATGATTTAAAGTTTCTCTACAAAAAGCTTCTGTTTGGAAATGAACTCCAAGTTCAGTGTGAAATCAGGGTTGTCAGACAATAGAAGACATTCAGAAAATACTGGGTACACACTATAATGTTCTGCTGGGGGCCTGATCCAAAATGGATGTTTCGTGCATGATTTTGGACCCGTCCCCATTTGTAAGTGGGTGTCTTTTCTCATTACTCTCATTCCCCTTAGTTGTGGTGATGATAAAAAACTTCTCTCTCTCTCAAAGACTGAGCATCCAAATCATATATTCATGCAAAATAGCTGTCAAGACTCAGGATATATGTATAGTAATGATACCACCCTCCAACATATTTAGGAAATTACAGCTTAATATAATGAAACATGCAATGAAAGAATTGGCAAATAATATTTTAACTGAAAATATTTCCTTTTCTTCCTTATAAAAGAGGAAACTGTCACATGCAAAACTATCACAAGCGTTTACTAGCCCACTCATGAAGTATATTAGCTGTATTTACCATGTGCTGCTGCTGCTGACAACGATGTTAAATAAGCATCCTATATTTTTAATTCTTAGGATTTCTTTCTGTCTTGCCCAGGCATTGTACTACTTCATCCCGGGAGATTTATCGTGGCATGTTTTCCGAAGTCAATTTTTCCCTTTTATTATAGACAAGGGCAGTCATTTATGTTTAGGGAGGGAGACAGGTACAGTGCCTTTATCTGATCTGTGTCCCCAGCCACAACCACCTTCTTAATCGACGGCAAATTCCCGCTCTGGAGGATCAGGCCCTATCTGGGCTACTTCTCAGCCAAGGAACGTATCCTTCCCTTCATCTCCACATCTCTCACCTGTGATGTATGCTACTTTTTGAGGAGGGAATAATACACTATTTACCACAAAGCACAGCTTCAAAGCCTTTGTGTGTTTCTCATCTCCAGCCAAAGCTTGGCATTTACCACCTTAAGAAATTATCCGGGTGAGGGATAGTAGCAGTTATTGTCTTCATTTTTACATCCCAATTTTCACGCAGTGAATGCCCTGCAGTAGGGCCAGATTCTCACTCAGATGGAAGTTATTAACGTTAAGCAGAACGGAGCCGATTTCAGCCAGCCACAGCCCGTGCCCTTCTAACAGAGTCTCTTTAAAGCATCCCCTTGTTTATTTTTTTCTTTGGAGGGCATGATTCTTTAAACATGTTTGTTTTACACAGAGCAGCAGTTGATTCCTAACTTTTTTCTTCCCCCCGCAAGTATGTAAAGAGAATATTAATAGGGAATATTAATAGATCTGGGTGCAGCATGATGCTAGTTAGATTGTAGTAGCTGAGAAATATGAACTAGTGAACATAATCCATAAACTCCATTTGGTTACTATAATACTCCAATCTGTATTTATTACAACCCCACTCTGATGCTTATACAACTGCAATTGCTAGATTTATACACTCTAATGGTTTCACAATAGGAAAAACCTGTGTTCTTTATCTTTCTTTTCCTGTCCAAAATAACCCCTTCTACATATACTTCAGGCTTCTCCGGACCTTGTCTGGGTTTAATCACAGGCTGTGGGACAAAATGTGCATTATTAAGAAATATAAATATTTTCAGAAGCAATCAAAGGGTTGAAAGATTGATTCGGCATGTAGATTGGATTTAATTTGAAGCAGCTTTGTTCTAATGAGGACTACTGGGATACAAAGACGGCAGCCGCTTATGGCCACCAGTTGGGAACTCCAGCTCGCTGCAGCAACCTGTCAAGAATTTCAAGAAACTGCCAGGTATTAAGGAGCAAAGTGGTGGGGAAGCTGGTGGTCTATTGTTTTCAGCCTTCTTCTGAGGCTGGATTAGGATTTCATAGTCCCTGTTTTACCAAAATGACAATTAAGGTTAATTTCTTGCCACCCATGGGGCCAAATCCTGCCGTCCCTCACTTGGAGTAAACCCCTGTGGACTTGATGGGAGGGGGGCAGGGGGTGCCTAGGGGAAAGGTGGAAAAACTTGGCTGAGCCCCAAGCCCAGCAAATTCAAGAGAGCTCTGTAGCAATTTATACTTCCAGACCTGGTATGGATGTTTTCAGTATGACTTTTCCTGTTAGACTTTGCTACCTGTACTCCTAGTTGTGATGGGACCCTTTTTGTACCGGGATGTCTTCCCCCCCCTCCCTCCCCCCACCCTTTGGAGCAATGCAGCTCTATGTTGGCTTGGAAGCTCTTCCATCCTCCTTGGGTGACCCCACAGAACTGCCGGACCTGTTTTGCTTCCTAGGGGAAAGCCTGAAATGTCCAGCAAAACATCCTTGAGACGATGCTGAACAGAACGAGATGCTTGATAGGTTTCCCCTCGGACTGAAACAAAAAAACCCAACAGCAAAATTTCTGTGTGCACCGTGTGGGGGGTGTGTGTCATGTCACAGGTACTTGGGGAGCACAAGACCCTGGCAGCTTTCCTAAATGTCGAGAGTACAGTCAGAATCACAGTATGTACAGGATCAAACACCGACTAGTTTCTCTCTTCCCCCTAGCCACCCCCCCGCCTACTTTTGTCCATAAAAGCAATAGAAAGAGAGAAAGCTTGAATTTTCTGAACTGTTTCACCCATCCACAGCTGGAATTCCAAAGTGAAATGAAAATGCTTTTAAAATCAACCCTACATGGGAGCCTGAGAGAACAAGTTTTCCTTTGTTGTAGGGTATAGTATTATTTGCTGTAGGTTTTTGATATACATTCTAAATTAGGCCTGCAAAGGAATGCTTCATCTTTAATTCATCACTCTCAGCTGAAAGAGATTAGCAATGTCTAGCACGCACCCTTCGTATGGTGCTGACCTCATCAAGTATGGCCTGAAATTAATTAGCCTCATTCATTCCAAATGGAAAAGGATAATGGAGCTGCATTTTAGAGATGACCATCACAAATTGTATGCAGCATATTTAAAATCCCCCCCTCCACACACCCACCCCACTCCCCTCCCCATTAAAAAAACTATGTAGATTAAAATTCTTTCCAGAACTTGCAATATGTCAGAGTTATCGAGGCATTAGGAGCAGAAACCACTCAGTTTTTATTTGTGGAACTGGGAGCCACATTTTGTGTGTGTGGCTGTAAAAGCAGCAAGCCTGTCTTAATGGCAGGACACCTGGAAATAATTTGATATTTCCAGGTGCTCTGGCAAACCGGGGCATCAAGCACTTGATGTTTAAACATTCTTCTACTGGCTTGCTTAAATCAATATGAAAGTGGTGTCCCTTTGTCATTCATACATGCAAAGTGCTAGCACAAACTCCAGCTTGGCTTCAGAGTCCTACATCACTCATAATCTAATTAGAAATCAGAGCAGAGCTGAAGCAGCATTCTTTGTGGATTCTTGGGCAGCAAATAGGGATACTTCTCTTTTGTTTCCCTCCTGGATTGCATCGCTCGCAAAGCTTTCACACCACATCTCTAAAGGTGGTTAGGTGCCTCAAGATGTTGACAGGCATGAAGGACAAGATTATTTAGGTGCCTACCCTGGGTGATTTCAAATGGAATTAAGCAACTGGATGTTACTAAGCGGGAGCGGGGGCTGGGGAGGGGGAGCAAAAAAGCTTCCAGTGCCTATGAAAAGCTCTAATTTGTTGTCCTAAACTCTAGCAACATGGGTGATGTTTTTCCAGGGTAAAATTGCCTCTGGGTAAATGTACTGAAGTCTGCTAATCTTTATCGAGGTCAGTGGGTACTTGGTTTTGGGCAGCACAGCCCAGCCTGGCAGTTCAGCCAGCTCTTCTCTGGCTGGGTACGGTGGTGGTGTGTGCTCTGGTTGCTTCCCAAGAGACAGGGAATGTAGTAAAGAACATAGGATTTCCCACAGGAACTTGGAAGATGCCCACGTCTAAGGCAATGGTGAGGAGTGGGCCAAAATCCAGACCCAGCCTGGATTCCTCCATCTGAGTAGTCCCATCTCGACCTACGACTGCTGATGGATCCCAGCAACGTGGACCTTTCTCTCTCCTTGCTCCTCAGCATCAGATCACCAAGAGGGCCTGAGATAACACTGTGAGTAAGAGACACGCTTTTCCGCACACCAGATAATTCATTGTGAAACTTCAGATTTTGAAATAACAAGGTCCAAACGGCCTGACCTGCAATGCCAGGGCTCAGGGAACCTTCCTGCAGTTCTTCTGCTCAAAGCTGGATAGGCAGGGAAAACGTTTTGTGATATGTGTTGTAATCACCTGATACCCAGGAAAAGTGAGAATTAATTATTTCTCTTTAACACAAACAAATATTTGTCTTCCAAAGACTCTGTTCGTTAAAACTGCCATTGAATCCAGGACTGAACCCATTGTTATTAATCCTAAATGAATTCAAGTTTGTCTACCATGAACAAAGCTGCTCACCATCTGATAATCCAAATTTGCTCAGGAAAAAAGAATGAGCAAATGTTAGAAGCAGCAGGTGAAATCATACCACAGTTATTAAGCCTTCTTTCAGGGGAAGCACAGGATAGATTAAATTGTTATGTTAGGCCATGTTGTGAGTCCATGTCAATTTTGTTTGAGATCTTATCTTAGCTCAGAACTGTTTCCTCCTAAATTAAACTAAATGCTGAAGACATGAGAAGCATATTGACCCAAAGATTCAAAACTTTGGACTCAGCAGCCTTCTGATCTTTTGTCCACAGAATATCGAGTTGTAAAGCTGTGGAATATTAAATAATCATGATTATCTTCAACTTGCCTAAGTTCATTTGTCATGCTGAAACACTGGCACGGTTTTTCCTTACTGTTTTTTTCAGAGCAAAACATTGATTCTGCCTGAGAGCTGATTTCATTTGCCACTGATCTTACAGACTGTGGTCCTATCCTAATATTAAGTCTCATACAGTAACCGTGGTCAGTAATTCTGTCTCTGGTGCTCTTAATCTCTCTTTCACAAGCACCATTGTCCGATACAGTGACAAACAAAAATCTTACAATCAAAACAACTGAACTATGCTGGTAGTTCAATCAGCTGTTATCGTGCAGAAGCAGTTTTTCAGATTCAGAAACGCAGCGTAATTCACTTGGGAGAAGGAATCAAATTTAAAAATGAGCTGAACAGACATTTTTATGAATAAGAAAGCTTCTAAATAAACCAGCTTTTTAATTCCACCTTTTCTGTATTAGTACTGTAAATCAATATAGTCTGCAGTCAGAGAAACCAGATGAGTTTGAATTGTCATAATTAAATATCATCTTATTTCTTGCAGCACAGCCAAACAAGGAGTTTTACTCCTGACACAAGAGTTTTCTCAAGTGAGGACAACTTACTAACTTATTGATTTAAGCTCCAAATGGTTCCATCATTTTTTAGAAAACAAATCTCAACCAAAATGTGTAACACGACTCATCCCTGGTGTCAGGGCACTGAAGAGATGAAATAATACTGTTTAGATGCTTTTTAAATTCAGACATAATGATGATACATTAAATAATGTGGTCTACTCGGCCGGACTTCCAATTATCCACATGCAAACTGTGTGTTCATTCATCACTTCATTCACCTCAGCTGTAACATTGGTTAGTGGGAGATGTTAACACTAAGCCTGAAGTTTGAATGGGAAGTGAAACAAGGAGAGTGCAAAGCGGTATATTAGCTGGGACAAGTAGGATGTCATTGCCAGTCTGAATTTGTTGATGACACCAGGCATTAAGCAAGTAAATCTTTAGCCTGAAGCAACAGTTCACTCTCGTTCGGTAATGACATCTGGGAGGCAATACTCTGGGTTTAGCAACAGCAGGTACCTATGTACTAATAATGTCCAGTTAGCCCCAGCCACAATGTAATGATTCAGAATGGAGGTTCACCTTTCCACTGATTTATTTTTTTGGTCTCATTTCAAATGTTCAAGAGTTTGGGTCCGATTTTTTTTAAAAAAATATTTTGTTTTTTTAGTGGTGGGAAAAGATTTTGGTTTTGCCTGTGAAGTGTTGAGCTCAGGGAATCATTTGGGCAATTTCCATTCTCACCTCGCAAAGACTTCGGAGATGTTCAGTGGTACAAAAGTGGCACAAAAGCACCCTGCTCTCAATCTGGGGGTCTGTGTGTGAGCTCAGGCCTTTCTGTGTGCTGTGGTTTATTCCCTTTTGTACCAGGTATCAGTGACCTATAAAGGTTTCTCCTAAATTGCCGGACACTGCGGATCCACACACACACACATGCTGAAAGCAGACACGTGTTGAGCAGCCATCATAGTTCTTTGTCCTGGCTAAATGATTTGGCTCTCCCTTCTACAGGTTTTTCTTTCCATACATCCTAATTCTACTGTCCTTTTCCCCTAATAACAACATAAATGAGCACTCTATAGGTGTAATTACGATAATAGTTCTTTTACTGCAAATACTAGAAGACTGTAACCTGTAATTCACTTTTTCTGATACTCTTCTATTCTAACACTAGACATGTTATTTTAAAATGTCTAGGACCCGAGAGCTAAATTTATATAGTGATATATAATAGCAATGGAAACTAAACCTCCTCTTTAGCTCAGTCTTTAGAGCTGTGTTGCATCTCCTTGCCAGTTGGTGCCTTGTTCACCTGTGAATGTCATACCCACCACCCCCATAATGGTTCCAATATCAGAGTTAAACAGGAAGAAGCAAGATTCCTCTCCGTCTGTTTAATTTAAGGTAAGGCTCTATGAAAACTGAAAGCATACTAACACACAATATCTTCTCTTGCATTATTCCATGGTGAATTCAGAGGCAATAAGGGCACTTCTCTGCAGTGAATCTGCCATCTCTCTTGTAACAACAGCTACCCTTCTTTTCTAGGGGTGAACCATCACAAGAAGGTGATTGGAAAGTGTGGGGACTGAGCACACAGAGACAGAGCGGATGCAGCTGGTTCCCTGACTGTTGCTGGGTGGTGGCTCAGCTCTCAGTCATGGCACAAACTACCAGAGGCTGGAGAAACACCTCACGAACAATTCCTGTCCCGACTCCTTGTCAGTCCTTTGTGGGGTATGAAGCCCTGAGAACCAAGCCAACCGTGAGCACATGACCAGGCATTTGCTTCTCTCATGGTCTGTACCTGAAGCACGGTGCAGTTTCATCCTTTGCTTCTGCAGGTAGGAGCTCAATCTAATTTACAGATTTAGTATTAGTGATGAGCAAGACAATAATGCTAAAATAACCCTTGTGAAGCTTTGCCCCCTTATAGAACTGACATTGTTTCATCATTTTCTCTTCATTTTCTGGATGAAGCAGGCAGCACGAGGAGGGCATGCTGGCACACATCCCACTTGATAGCTGACAAGCACAAACTGACAAACATTTTTAATATGCTGCAGCTTATCAACATCCCAGTGAATAAAGGGTGAATGATATTTTCCATTGGTTATTCATAGATGTACATGGATATGCTGATAAACTGCCATTTAGTCCAGGGGCTGGACAGAAATAAATCAATGGATAAAATATGTTATTTCTAATGAAAATCTTTATGGAACATGTTATTGCCC
Source organism: Gallinula chloropus (assembly GCF_964237585.1). Classification (NCBI taxonomy): domain Eukaryota; kingdom Metazoa; phylum Chordata; class Aves; order Gruiformes; family Rallidae; genus Gallinula; species Gallinula chloropus. Next base: position 14,991,375 of record NC_140094.1, on the reverse strand, counting down.
CAAACCCCTCCTGGAATGGGTGCAGTCATGTTCCCTGAGACCTGGCAACCCTTCTGAGCCAGCATATGGTCTGCTCAGTGTTGCAGTACTGGTGCACGGTGAGTAAACACACAGCAATGTCAGAGCAAACAGGAGGCTGTTTAATAGCATGAAAGCCTGTAGCTACTGCAGGCTTCATCGGTACTTCAGAAATGGATTCCCCTTCTCTGCTGGAGCGTGCACCATTTGCAGGAGAGGTAGGAGAAAGCTGTGGCAATCTGGGGGTGGATGGTATCTGTAGCCGCCTCCCATAAAGCTGGTGCTGCTGTGGGAAGGGGTCCTGGTGTGCCAGGGCCTGATGCCATCACCACATCTTCTGGTGATGCTCCACTGCTGCCTTCGTTGCTCTGAGACGTTTACCAGGGCTGGTGAAGAGCAGAACGTTAGTGGAGCAATTGTATTTCTGAGGGAGTCAGCAAAGCCAGACTTGTCAACGTTAGCAAGCAGATCTAGTCCTGCCTCTGCTTCTTGCACTGGCAGAACATTGCACTGAAATGGCTGGAGTAGGGATCGGGCCAGGAATGAGCGGCTGAGTTGCAAAGCAAATTAATTCCTGCCAAAAAAGTTCAGCTATGCTCAGAAGTATGTAAAGTGTCTGATTCGAGAAGTGTCAAGTAGCATTTGTGACCAATTATCCAAGATGAAGGGGGCAGAGCTATGTTTACATGTACTAATCTTCAGCCAAAGTTTGAAAACTCCAATTCATGGACACGCATCAAATTTCCTTTCCAGGCTTGGCATTTGCCTGTACGCACGCACACACATTGCTTGGGGATGACAGGAAAACATGATTACGACTTGCAAATAATACAAATGAAAAAAAAAAAGTGAGAGGAGCTGCCATGCAGCAGCAGCATGGTAATTAAGTCTATACTGTGATATGAGTAAAAAAAATATATATATATATAAAAAAAAATCATGGACCTCTGTATGGGTAAAACAGCTTTATCAGCTGAGCTGAAATATGATGTGTGGTATGTCTGTATTGTTAGTTTTCCTCAACCTGTGAAACCCCAGGAGAGAAAAAAACTACACAAAAGAATAAGAAGTAAAAGCTGCACCTGCCATCTTTTGTTTAATTAACACAGGTATACCAAATTAATGGATCTAATCAAGATGGGGATTGAACAGTAACTCAGAGTTGACAATGACAGTGTTGCCACTGCTATGGCATGGAGTGGGGTACAAAATGATAGTGGTGACTAGAAACACTAAGAACAAGCTGAGTGGAATTTTGAGGGGGTGGTTCAGAGGTTTACGAAGATCTGTTGGAATTTAAGGGCAGCTGATTTTTCATGTGGCCAAGTGGTTATCTGCCCCTGCCCTTCCCTTTCCCCTCTTGGACCTTTCAGGGTAACTCCCAGAGCGGCAACAACTTTCAAAGTGATTCCTCTTTCTTCTAACAGGTTTCTGATGTTAAAGGTCTGACCTTAAAATGAGCAGTGCATAGGGCAAGAATGGGCACTGCAGTGAGCTTTTGGCCTTCAACCCTTCCAAATACAGCTATTTTGGTAACCAGAACAGTATATTCATGACGGGTGAAGGAACAGAGCCTTCCAGTGAAGGATTTCTCAGAACATTAACTCGATCAGTGCTGGTGACTGTGTCCCTGTGCAGGTTTCCTATGTTTATTTAAGATCCTAAATGCAGATTTGCAGAAGTCTGCACCTTTCGGTAAATCCAGAGGCATTCTTTAGTGCCTGCTGCACCTAAACCCAACCATTTTTCCTCGTGTTTTCCATGTAGATAGGGGGAGATCTGTGATGCCATGCCCTGTGAGTAGTTGAGGCTTGGATTTCTTGTCCACAGGAGAGGCGCAGCCTGGTTTGCAACAATGCAACTGTCCTCATTAATGTATTTCAAACCCTGATGTACTGGGACCACCATGGTTGGGTAAGAAGATGGTTGAGTTTTCCGGGCTCATTCTCTTGGTTTAAGAATGTTAAATTGGGTGATAATGAGTAGTAACCGTGTCCCTTTTTATGGTGAAGTTGACACTTGGCTTCTAGTAAACAGACGCAGCGATGACCCTCCTCATTTCACACAGGTCACCAAACAGCCCCTGGGATGGTAAGGGTTATTGGCCATTTACCAAACTCTGTTTGACTTGGGTTTATGGGTGAGAGATGAAAGGCACTATATTGCATTACCAATCCCTGGGGCCAGCCAATCTCCCTAAAGAAGCATTTCATTTAGCAAGGCAACTGCTGGCCCATGGGAATCGGAGAGTCAAGAAAAAGAGGATGCAGTTTCAATTGCAAATGCTTCCTTAGGGCAGACGTCTTAAAGCCAGGCTTAAACTCACTGCTTCAGTGTCACAATAGGTGCCCCAGAACACTTAACGGCCAGCAGATTTTTCTCCATAATCTCTCCTTCCCACCAAAACATGCATTAGGTCACTCCTGGAGTTTCTGTCTCTGCTCTATTCTGTTTTGCTCTGTCTCCCTAGGGTAGATGCACAGGCCCAATGCAGTAGGTATGAACTCCTACCCTTTCTAAGAAAGACCTCCAAATTCCAGGTAGCACGTGTCTTCCCCATCTCCCAGATGAGATAGGCAGCCCTGGTATCACACTTAGAGCTGTCAGGAGCTTGGGAAGAGAGTAGCCTTCTCCTGAACTTCCCAAACATTTTCAGTATCCCAAAGCTGAGATGCTGACTGATTTTCCTGGCTATAGTGGAGTGGCCCTTGCTATTGGGGTGATCCAAGTGCTGCTGTTCTACAAATGATGGATGCAGTGCTTAATGTTGCAATGGTTACAGGAAGGAGAACACCTGCTGCTCAGACCAAGAACTCAATCTGGACCCATCCTGAATTTCTTATGATCTCAAAATCCAGTGTTCCAAATTCATAGGTGGTGGTCAAAATCCTCTTTCCCTTTTCTCCCCTGCTATGTGCGATGTGAATCATGAGACGTTCAGAAGTTGCATGTGTTGTTTGATAGTTTCACATCATGGTGGCAATAATGCATCCGTCAAGTCAGCAGTTCTTTCTGTGTTTGTTTGTTTGTCTAATATTCCATTTCCAGCAAGTTCTTGTTACCCAGTTCCTGCTGACAGCCAGGGAACAACAAATCGGCTCACAAAATGAACGACTAGAAGGTAAGTGAAGAGAATAGTAAATGCAGGCCATTCATGTGACAGGTTCCGATTCATTTTTATGTCAGTGAGATTTTTTAAACAGGGCTTCTCCCAGCGGAGAGCTCACCATGCTCAAGACCTGCTTCACTAGAAAGACAATACGTAATTATTCAGAGCTTATTATTATTTTTTTTATCACTCATTTTCCAGGCACATGGAGTGAGGGCACAGATGAGATCAGGACCTAGTTTATTGCCGTGTGCTGTACAGACTGTACTGTAAGAGCCCTATAAAAGGTGCTAACTACCTGCTTTATGGGGGCAGACAGATGCACCCAGGCTGAAGGTTGAAGCTGCTGGTCAGAGATGGCAGCAAAAAGGGAGACATGGCCTGAGACCCTCTGCCTCAGGGTCCTGTTGCTTTAGACATCTTTTCTTTTTACATTTATCTTGAATCACCAAACAATGATTGAATAAATGCCACATCCTTTGAAGTGCTATTTATCATATTTATAGAAAACATTATCTGTTCTCTCAGGCTAGTGGAAATTACTAAGAGTGGTAAACTCATCAGGAAAAAATGCAGGTTGGGTGTGACAGAGAAACTTGTGTTTTATTTTGCAGTGCCATCTCCGTGTCTGGTTTTGGTGTGATGGACTATGGGGTCTCAGTGATATCACACCATCCTCTTCCCTGCTTTCAGCCCAGAATCACAAGTTGGATTTGGAAGAAGCAACTTTCACACAGAGGTGTGACTGGAGTATGAATACTATTTCAGGGTAAGTGGATTTTTGTTTAATTTGGGGTTTATACAATGTATAAAGTCTATACAGTCTGTTGTTAATCCCAGCCTAGTTGTGAAACTGCATTTGACCTCTATTTGGTCAAGCCAATAAAGCATACCTGTGTGCCACAGCAACACCTGCTCTGTTTATATATTGCAATTATTTTACCAGGTCAGCCCTTTGGGATTTAGCATTTCATTCATAAAGGATTCTGTAACACACAGCAGTTGTGCTATCTCTCTACTTTCTCATGAACTGGATGGTTTTTCTTAAGCCCATTTATATTTTAATTTCTTGTAACATTTCTTTACTTTATTTGAACAACAGGCTTCTACAAAAATAACAAGAGCTAAAAATTAACTCTCAAAAACTGGATGCATACTTATGATTCTCTGTAGTACTTGCAAGTCTTTGGGTTATCTTACGTTACTGCAAAGAGTTGACTACTCTTTGTTAGTTTTGCTCAGACACAGAAGGTAGGGATAACAGATAATGCATCTTACAGGTTTCTTTACAGATTAAACCAATGAAGTGTCCCAAAGTCTAAGAACTACTTGATACTAACAACTTATGCAACCCTCTGTGCTACTACTGCTGCTTTGAACCAATTTATTTAGTCATTTTGAATTTTAAGTACTCAGATGCATTCCTTCCTGCTGCAACAGCGGTGATAGAGGAAGGTGTGTTTTAAACCATGCAGTCATTTCCATCCTGGATTTCACAAGGGCTTATCCTTGTCTCAGATGAATCACTCAAATATCCTTCTACAGATTCCTGGTGAGTTACTCACATTTAGATGCTTCCAAGTAATACACAGAAAGGTGCTGAGGAAATTATGAGTCTCTGCCTAGTCAAAAAAAACCAACCCTGAAACAGCTCAGCAAAAGTAGATCTGAGCAAATTACAGGTATTAGAGCTCAAAACCTTTCTGAGGAGATGTGGGGCCAAAGGGTTTCTACCTTCAAAAATGGGTGGCCAACAGGGATGCACAGTACTTGCTTTACTGACTGACCCATCGGCTGCTCTCTGTCCCCAGAAACAGTTCAGGAAATGACTGAAAGTATCTGAAGATATAAAAAGGATAATTAAGTTTCATTGTGGGAATAAGAGGGTAATCTGTCCAGACAAATCTAGGACCTAGTATTGAAAACCATAGTATCTGAATATATAAAAAGAGTAATTTTGAATAAAGATGTCTATCAGGACTGTAAATTCAGAGAGTAAAAAAGTAGCTTTGCTTAATAGACCATCTCTCTTCTCCATCTTCCTCTAACTCATTTTCTTGTTCTCTTTCTTCCTTTTGTGTTATTGCAAAAAACGCATGTAAAATCTGATATAGAGAATGCTTTAGCTTCATTTCAATCTTCTCAAAATGTTTTGTTCCACTGTGAAGATTCCCCCTATGAGATAACCTTAACCATGACTGCACTAGGCTTTGCAGGGTCACATATTTGCAGAGAGAACAGCTGGATTTTGAGGAGTCTCCTAGGTAGCCAGGTCCCCAGCTCTTCTGAGGCTCTTGAAGATGTTTTTGAGCTGGCATGAGAAATCACCTGGGACTCTGAGCAGATCACAAGGTGCTTAGGACAGTATTTTCTCTGCGCCTTTTTTTGCTGAGTAGAATTGCTGCACTATAAACAAATGTGAGTTTTGCCTCATTCTTAGATACTGTGAGTTATGAAAGCCCAACTCTAGATGTAATGAATGTATAGATCATTTTGACCAGATAATAATCTATTAGTAAATAATGTTCCCTGAAAATGTGTAGGTGAAATAAAGAACTTCTCGCTACTGGTGCTGTATGGGTATCAAGCATTACTGGTGAGGCCAACGCGATCCTGAAGTTTTGTGCTACTGATGTTTAAATGCAATGCAGAAATAACTACAGGAAATTTGGTAGCAAATTTCCTCTTGGATTAGGATATTCAGGATTTATGCAACTGGAAACAGAACCCAAAATTATACAAAGGTTACCTGTCCCTAGAATTCACCATCAGCCCCAAACTTCAGTTCACTGACATTTAGAAAACTTTTCCATTAGGCTACCTGATTTTGGTAGTGATATTAGGAACCAGCACAGCAATTTTCTGATATAGCAAACCCCTACAACACCTATGACACTTCTTCACTCTCCGTGGAGGAAGGCCAAGGACACCAGGCTAAGACCTATGGCCAATTGTCAGCACAGTCCCTAGGCCAGGGGAAGGTCAGTTTTAAAGAAATGGCACTTATGGGACATGGGCATGATGACAGTGACACATGCTACAGTGTCCAGAGATTGGACTCTATGTATTTTCCTCTAAATCTAGAGAGGAAGTCACTAGGAAAAAAGGGAAAGAAGCACAGGGGAATAAAAGTACTTTTGAAAGAGAAGAAATCTACATTTCAATGAAAATCCTTTCAAGGCATTTCAAATAAGAGTCTGAGAGAAATAATTACAAAGTTTGGAGAGAAAGAACGTTAGCTTTGATATCTTTTTCTTCTATGAAGCAATTAAAATAAGCAATTTTTCAAATACTAAGCAGAAAATTACTAATGGCTGAACCCAAAAGCTTTCATTTCCTTCTTGGGGCCTTTATTCTTCTAAAAAAAGACAAAAAAAATGTGAAGGTGGTTTTCCAGATAGATTAATGCATAAAGCAGTCGCTAGTTGGATGTCATAAAAACTACAGCAGCATAGAATAGCTGAGATTAAGAGCTAGATTTAAATCATGCAACAGTCCAGTTAATATCAATGTCTAATTAAGAAATGCATAAGAAGTCTGTAATGTTGATTTGATGGAGAAAAACTCTAATAGGGTTTCTTTTGGAATTTTCCATTTCAATTGCTGTGTAGACTTTTAATGGATGTCCTATCCAGTCTTTGGTATTAGCAGGAATCATCCTCAAATTAAAACCAAGGCCTAAAATGGAACACAGGTAGACAAATTAGCTCGTCTGAGAAGCGGTCTGGCTAGAATGACAATGTGAGCTCAAACCGAAATTTTAGTACAAATGAAAGAGAACAAATGTCTCAAATCTGGCATGGAAACCCTATCTGCTGATCGTTTTAAACAGGTTTAAACCCTGTAATTTTAAACAATGCAAAAGTTAACCCGCTTCCCCACCTTCCTAAGCCTGCTGAAATCCCTGACAATTCATACTTAGAAATCTAGACCACTAAACATTATTAATTAGCTTTTTTAAACAGGAAGGCTTTCTATAGATATGTATATTAGTAGTATGCAGAGGTGGGCTCTTCTTTGCTTGCGATGGGATTTAGAGCACACAGTTCCCTATCACTATCAATGAACATCCTAATCTCCCACTCCTCTCTGGGTAACTAAAGCTCTTAAACTCTTTGAGCAAAACTAAACCTGTGGCATCCGCTGTGTCGCACGGATCATCCAGGATGTTTGGTCTCTAGGTATGAAAGGGGAACTGGTTTTGTGCTGCACTAATGCCCTGAAGTTGTTAGACTAGGAGCAGTGTGGCTGTTAGCATGCACAAATCCACATTGCAAAGAGGGAGAAAGCCTAGCACTGGATTAAAGCAGCAGTGTATGTGTTATCACTACTTTGTTGTTGACCCAACAAATCCGGAGGGAATTATCTCAAGAATCCAGGAAGATGGCAAACTCAAAATAACCCCTCTGACCCAGGCAGCAAGCACACTGGGGAGTAATTTTTAAGTTCATTAGAACACATTAAAATACAATACATTGGCCATGGTAAAGTGAGACATATGATTCCATCTGTCTAGATATTTCTTTCCAGTACTAAATCCATCCAGAGACCTTTCAGAATTATATCATTAAGCCTTGCCACTGCACTTAGCAAACAGAGAGTGGAAAAGACTGGAGGTAAAAATCAGTATAACAGTGAAAGTTCTTCCGAGTCACTGTCATTGCCTGAAATGTCATGGTCCAAATTAATGCCTGGCATTACTCCATTGATCAATGAGGCACAAATACGTCGTATTAAATAGTGATACCATAGCCCTGAGGGGTACCCCAAGGGTTTTTCTCCTTGAAAAAGATGGGAGCTAGAGTATTCTTGGGCATCTGCCTTCCGAATGATGCAGAAGGTCTAACGTGGGGACATTTGGGTCATCACAGGAATCAGATTTGCTTACCCTGTAGGGCTGGTGAGGTACCATGGGTAAAGATGTTTCTAGATAACTGCTCAAATGGAGCACTCCTTTAGCAAGGGGCTTTGTCCACAACCTTTGTTGGATTTATGCACTACTTGGGGGGAAAAACACCCAAAACACAAAGCAGGCTGTCTTTTTCAAAAACATACAACAGACAAAAATAATGAGACCTTAATTTGTCCAACACATTTAAGGACTGCAAATGCTGTTGCAGTTTTGCTAAATGAAAGGAAAAATTCTCCTTCCCTCCATAAAATTATCCTTTTAGACATTACTGCAGTCATGACCTCACCACAGATCCTGGATTCTTTCTGAACAGATTAAAATGAACTAATACACCAGTGATCTCATCATAGTGTAAAGGACATCTTACAGTGGGGAAAAAAACCTTAAAAATCAGGAGAACTTCCGTGCTTCATTTGTATCAAGAGTAGAAAAAGCACTAACACATCATTGTGGAGAAACACTAAAGATACAGTGCCAGAGGCACATTTCCATCTTCTTACAAACTCTTTGGATTTGTCCTACCCCATCCTGCCTGTCACACCTGTCACCCTTTCAGTTGTCTCCACATTTATTCTCTTTTCTTTTTTCCCTTGCTCTAGTCCATACCTTCCCTTGTCTTTTCTGTGCCTTTCCTACACATTTTAATGTAGCCATTACTTTGAATCATATACACTAGTGTTATCAACTACCCCCAAAATACATTTTCCAGAGTATATACACATACTATCATTTTACACAAAGTTATTCACATGTACTTCATCTATAGCTTACATTATGCTGTGTAGGATCACCATTCCTACATGTACATGCAGTTCTCAGGCCAAGGGGTCTCCTCTGCTTTGGAACTGCTGTATCATCTAACAGAAATCAGGAGGATTAGTAGGGAGAGATACTTTGCTTTCTTTGGTAGGAGAACCTATAAATTAATATTCATGTAACTGGCAGTCCCACCACATTTTTAATGTTGTATCACATGTTGAGGCTGGAAACCAGAAATGTCTTCAGAACATGACGACTATAGTGTTAATAATGTAATCTAATCTCTTGCACCCATAGGTGCATCTCCGCTCTGGCTTGAGATCACACTGTTAAGCAATGAGATGACAAACCGGTTTCCTTTCTCAAGCTGAATGTCACGTAACTGCCCAGGGGCCTGTTTTGGTGACAGGAGCATCCTTTGACTTTTCAAGGAGAGATATGCCAGTGCAGCCTTTTCCCACCCTGTATGCTTGGCAGGAAGAGGCAAAACTACTCATCTCCATCTGTGACATTTCTCAGCCAGGAAGAAAGCCATGAGGCATCAGGCTATAGCCTGGGAGGCATCAGAGCAGCCACCTGTTAGACACTGACAAAGAAACCTCCAGAAACCACCCGAGATGAATCCCCAGGGCTAAACCAAGCTGATATAAAGGGTGATGATACCTTTCTACCCATCCAACAAGATCTCTTACTACTAGATGGGACATATTCAACCCCAAATGCCCTGCAGTTGCTAGATTTGCTTTAGTGAAGAGAGCCTTGACTATGCTGCAGCATTAGTAGAGGTCCAAAAAGCCAAGGAGCAATGCAGAGTATCTGTTACCAACAAGAAAATAGGAGGTGAAAAACTGTTGTAATTCCTGGCCCTAGGAGCCTGCACAGACTTCTCAAGGTGGAGAGGAGTTGGAGAACTTGTGCAGTTCAGTAAGATCTCACCACCAACACCCCACAGATTTACCAGTTCAGGCCAAAGGAGCAAGGCAAGGTCCTCAGCTCTACTCATTCTCTATTGATTGTGAAGAGGTATTAACAGTAGATCAGGATCTTGAACAGTGACTGGCCTACCAGCTGAAGCTGTGTGTATGAAATCCTGTATTCCCCAACTACAGATAAAAACAATGGCCAGTTTTAACCTAATCATCACTTCTGCCAGAGGAAAGAAAAACTCTTTGAGGTAAGTTCCCTTGGATATAATTCTTTCTTTCCAGGTTAAAGAAGGGCTGCAGCTAATACATATCCTGAGTCATAACGTGGATTTGCACCTTTCCCGTTAAATATAGCTGGTTCTTGTCCAAAGCATCACTTCTATTCCTAATGCTCACTTATATCCTTACAACTTCTACATTAGTTGCAGGTGTGAAATGCCAACTGATCCACACATCTCTTGCTGTCAGCAAGAGAGTTAATGCATGTCAAAGGCCTGATTCTCGGAGGTGAGGTCACCAGGATCTCCATTTGCACATCTGCTTTGCTAAACGCAAAACTCTGGAGATTTGCAAAGCTCTAATATGCATAAAATAGGATGAGTTCACTCCAGTCCATATATAAGAAACTGTCTGTGCTGCTCATTTAGTAGGTAGGTTGCAGAATTTCCCCCTCTATACAAAATATTTGCTGTTTTACAACAGGCAGCATTTTGCTACTCTTAATATGCATACACTTGTATGATCTCTAGTATTAGGGAAAAAGGCTACACTTCCCACATCACATGATACTAGACAAATTAGGATACCAATGGCTTGAAAGAGTCCAATACATTAAACAGCTTCAGAAAGTTACCAGCATCAAATGCACCCCTGCTTGGACCGTGCAGGTGTTGAGATCAGGAGACTTCATCAGAACTCCTGGAGAGATGGTGCTCCTGGACCCTGCCCCACACTGAGGCATCCAGATTTGGTTTTGAAGGCTTCAAGAGAAGCATTCAAATATTTTTACTTCCTGCAGATTTTTTGTTCCATACCTCTGAAAAAGTCTTCTGATTGTAACGTGTCTGCACTTGGTGCCCAGATAGTAGTTCTTGCTCAGGAACCTCTAATACACAGCATTTTCTACCTCCTACATTTAACATGAGATCAAAGGCTAATCATACACATGTATGCCTAATTCTTTTTTCATTTCTGTTAATCTAGAATATCAATAATATCTTCAATAAAGATTCCCACAAGTAATCTAAACAGACTATTTTTATCTTCTTCCTCTATGGTAAGTATTTGGTCTTCCAATGTTATCTAGTTATGACATCATGATTCTATTGTTTTTCTGGACTTACAGGACATTTTAAACATGTGCATCCAAGCATCCTTCGCCACTATGCTTTTCCTCCCTTGGTCAACTATTTCTGAATTTTTTTTGGGGGGATAGTGAAAACAAAATTGATCTTAATATCCACAAAGAGAACACAAAATTGGTCATCATCTGTATGCTTCATTAAATGGAAATTAGACCTAGCATCCTCATTGTGACTTAATTTGAATTAAAACCAAATGTTGATATCAAAACCCCTTAATATACTGGGGAAATCCACAACACAGGTCAAAGTAGGTTTCACGAATATCTGAGATTCCAGCCCTGACTGCTGTTCAAAATGAACATCTCCTTAAGGAAGCTGTTAAAATAATTTTTGCCATGATCAGAAGAGATGCATTTTTAATACTGAGGAAGGGAAGCATTTGCCTTTTCTACAAAAAGTTTAATTTTGGAAGAGGCTTGTTGTTTTGGTAGGTTAAAGGAACTGTGCTGTAGCCAATAGCATGGCTTGTAGGGCTCCTCATGGAAATGGGTACTGAATAAAAGATGTCCTTCCCCCTAAAACTTACAGCAAAAACTCAGAATGAGAGTTTGCCATGTTTTATCAGACTGACTTCATTACCTTTGTGAGTAACAGAAATTACACTTGTTTCCCTGGGCTGTACAACAGACATAATAAACCCAGGAAAAGAAATAGGGAAAAAGAAGAAATACTGATTTTCTTGAGATGAAAACCAGAAAACCTGGGCTTGAAAAACATTTGAGTATAATGCTTTGGATTTTTAAAGAAAGTTTAAAGACACATTTTCCAAGTGCATGCCTGTTAGTTTAATTTTCTTCTTTTGCCATGTATAATTATGAGAAACTTACAGACAACTCATAAGATTTTTAGTTACTGTTGAGAATTGCCTTTTCCAAGATAATTCTGTACGCTATTACTTTAGCCCACTGGGTATCATGTAGGCAAGGTGTAAGATTACGCACATGAATATTTCTGTCTACCACTTATGTGTGCTGGGACAATATCAACTTATACTTTCTTTTGTCATTGGTCCTTATTCCATAGAGGATGTTCTTAATTACCAGCAAGACAATTTGGTAATATCATGTGAAGTGTTACAGCATCATTTCTGTGATGATTTACACCTGCTACGGGGCTGATCATTGAATTTTATACCATATTTTAACTTCAGAAGATAGAGAATCTTTTTTTTTTCCTACAGAATACTTTCTATTTTTATTATTAGTACTCTCCCTTGTTTAATTTACTGGCACAGGCCTAAATTATATGGAACTTTTGAACATGAAGACACCATTTCTACACATTTGCACTGCCCTGGAAAATTAAGAGCACACTACTGGCTTAAATCAACTCAAGTCTAAATGCTTAAATGTTCTTTTTGATAACTGTGCATGAGGGATGTACCTTTACAGGGATTCTAAAGAATACAAAACTAAAAATATCTCAGTTGCAGAGTGAATTCACTGTATTCCCTCCCCCACTTTGTGGCTATGGATATATATATTTTTTAATCCTTGCAGGTTGATTCCAGAGCCTGCTGGAAACGATGGGAATGATTCGATTGACTCCAAAAAACTACTGGATGCTTGTCCATCAGATTTGCTGGTGATGTCTTACTAAAAGGAAATGAGAAATTTTATAAACACATCAGGGTGGGTAGAGTGCCCACTGGAAAAGATGTCAGATAGAGATCCAGAAATTATAGTCTACTTGTAACAGAAATAAAACAAAGAATGGGTACTGATGAGTCATGAATTTCTTTATAATTGCTTCCACATTTGGGACAACTCTTTCCTAAATCATCTACAGAAACCCTGCAATTCATGGGACTTTTGATAGTGGTTATGATCAGAACAACACATCTCATATATGATAAAAATTACTTACATTGAGAAAGATTTTTTTCTCCTTAAATTACTTTTCCGAAGCTAATTTCTTATCTTCCTCATTTTCTATTTCTAATATAGAAACATGAGTTCTTATCAATTTAGAAGAGGAATAAAAACTAAAGAAAATTCAAGCATGGTCTATTTTAAAGTTTCAACTCAGCTAATAAGAATCTGTTTTGTGCTGTGCTTCTCATGAACTCAGTTTTCCACAGTGCATTCAGTGTTGTAATAATGCAAATCAAATACAATTTTAATAACTCCTTCCATTAAAATGATCTATTAATGTTTTAAGACTCCAACACTTATGAGCATGATTCTAATTGCATGATTTTGCTGCGGGCAGGTTTTATGGATCTGCCTGATCTTCAGATATTTGCACCGTTAGGATTATTTTAAATAAATTAATATTTGGAAGAGCCTCAGTCTCAGTAACAACAGTTGAGCTTGATAGTGGTTGTCTTGTGGGTAATTGTATGTATCTGCTGCTACGCAAGGAAAAGCTGAATAAATTTAGAACTCTGAAAGGAGATGGCTGAAGTTGACATGTTATGAAGAATGTTCTGAAGAGAGGAATATATATTAACTATGTTAGTACAATATCTATTAACTATGTTAATACAAGGAGCAAGAGAGGTTTAAAGTGAACAAAAATTTATATTTATGTTACACAATTAGATTCTGGGACTTTCTGCCAAAGAATATCCAAAAGGGGCTAGAAGTTCATGTAAGACAGTTCCTTTGATAGCATTAAACATTCTTGGTTTAGGCAACTTCAACTGTCAGCCTCTGCAATGCACCAAGTGATAGGAACAAGGAAAATACATCAGGAAGATTAGTTTGTGTTTGGCCTCTGATATTTTTCTGTCTATCTGCTAGGAATTACTGCTACTGACATGGCAAGGGGCTAGCTGGACCTTTGGTCTAACCCAGTACATCTATTTCCAGGCAAGACAAACAGTTGTTTGAAAGAGTGTTTCTCCAGAAACCTGTGGAATACCTCAGGGTATTTTTTTTGTCATTCTGCAGAGCTGGCTGAGGAAAACAAGCAGGACAGGCCTTGGGAACAAGGTAAGCACAGCAGCAAGAGTTGCAAAGAAAGAATTTGCTGAGTGGCTTGTGAGGGCCCTTACCTTGACAGTCCCCAGCCTTTATCTGTAGTGGTAGGCTCTTGGCCACTGGCATGCTGGCTCTCTTTGTACATGCTGTTCTTCCTTTTGAGCATCACTTGAGATCTACAGCAGAAGGTTCCCTCCAAGATGCACCAGAACATCAACACAATCCCTCACACTACATTTCTTCTGTAGAGAATTTTCTCAAAGTCTTGTTCACAGCAGATACCTACATAAGCCATGAATAAATGAGCATTAAGCTGCAGCAATTTTCTTTGGGGGTTAAAGAATTACTATTTACTGTGTTAATTGTGCACAAAGAAGTGATTCCTTCTCTGCAAGAATTAACATTAATGAATATGGCTTTTACCACTGATACTGTTAAATCCTGTGTCTGGCATGACAGAAAAGAGGAACATCTCTTCTGATCTCAAGCACACATTTTCCTTGCAGGATGGAGTTGCAGCAGAAGGAATTGTTGAAGAGTTTACACACTGGCAAAGAAAGTGTGTACAGGTTGTGCAAAATGTATGACAAATTTCTACTTCAACAGAAACACTTTAGATTTGTCCTATTTGAGTGTAATGGAAAGGGCAACAGGCCATATTGTACAGGCCTTGAGAAATACAAGCTTTTACATGAATGGATGCTCAGAATTATGGATAATTTCAGTAGTATTCAAAATTTTCAGTGCTGGATCAACTCAGAGCATGAGGCTCTCAGTTATTCCTCCTCAGAAGCCATCTCAAGCAAGAACACCCTGAGATACTGAATTGATGATAAAAGTGGATTATGTCTGGGGTTTTGATGAAAACTTTGTATTTGTATATGCCAAAAAAGCAAAAAGGTTCAGAGGAAATCATGTGGTTTTCATGAAATTTCTCAACTGAAAACATGTTAAAGAGGTTTCAAAATCATTGCAAGTGTCCTGATAAATGTTAATTTAGAAAAATATCTATTTACTTTGAATCATGTTTTGATTTGAATTTATAATTTATAAGTGAAAGCAAAAAAAAAGAAATATTTTTAAATTACTGAAGCAAATGACTCAGTCTAATTTATTTTTAGCAGCCTATTGGTTAGCCAAAGAATTACTTGGGAAAAAAAGAAATCTTGAAAACTCCCAAAGGACAGAAAAAAGCACTTCCCTGCTAGCTGTAAAACGAGAGAAAAATATAATGACATTTTAATTTAGCACAAAGATTTAGTAAAATAGCCACATTTTCATAGAAGTTGCAAAGACTTGAACTCAGGCACACATTGTGTTTCTTTTCAAGTCCAATGATAACTGACAACGTTTTTACTAGACCTGGTCATTTACACACTTAGATAAGTAACTAGAGATAGTTCAGCCTCTAAGGGGGTTATAGTCCCTGTTTCAGACTGTCACAAGGAGGAGGGCAGGAAGCAAAGGCAGGGAATTTCACAGCCTTAGTCCAAACTAATGTATTTAAACAGGAAATTATGATTAATTCTTAACTAATTTAAAAGTGGGATAACCAGGGAGAAAGAGCCATGGATGCCAGGAAGGGTTAACCTTGGAGGGGGGAGGGCTGGGGAGAGCTACTGTATTGTAGCTCTAATGATGTAGGGCAAGAACATCCCTAGATGCCTGCTCAATTTGTCAGGAATTTCTCTTCTGAACTATTACCTCCAGCTTTCTCTAGAACACCCTCAGTCCTTTTATCTGTGAACTATCTCCAAGTTTACCGTCTGCCTATCGCCTCGACTGAACCACACTAATAGTCAGCTAATTACATGTGAACACTCTAATTTGCTTTGTGTCTTCCTCAGAAAAAAATCCCAAGCCAGTGCATGTGCAGGCATGCACGTGAGCAAACTTCTGCTCATGCTATGAAACTGCAGCACCATGGAGGGTTGGTGCATGATAGAATGTGTTGCAGGCTTGCTGCCCATTCTGTTGCTTTTCCCCCACCAAGCCACCACCGTTTGTCATTCCTGATTTGCAGCATCACCTGATGCTCCAACACCAGGCTTCTCTAGACCAGAAACTGGAGCAAAGAAGAGAAATACATGTTTGTCATTGAACTGAACTGAGAAGAAGGAAGAGGAGAATGATAAGATCATAGCCTGCAGCACTTTGTTTATGAGAACATCCTTCCAGTGATATATGTCTGCACCAGGTGAAAGTATTGTGTCACCCTTAACATATTTTAAATGCCAGGGCTGTCATGCAAGAAGACAATGATGAACAAGTTTAAACAGAATATGGTATTGTAGCCATGTACAGTGTTACCCTTTAAAGGTTTGGTCTAGCAGTGCTTCTTAGCAAAATATTCCCCTAGAGAACCAGTCTTAGAGATTTTAAGCTAAATGAAAGTATTTCTATGGCAGATAAGTTGATGGGTTGTACATAAACCAGTGCCTTTCCTTACAGAGTATTTTCAGGCCACTTCACATGTCTTCCCTTGCCATACTATTTGACCTTCTCACATCTCCTTGGACAGGAACTGCACTTCACTTAGGCAAATAAAGGTATGTCTATGCTGTGCACTGAAGAGCAGTGTGGCCCCAGGTCACTTCACATCAGAGGTTCGCTCAGACTAGCTCTAGCATACTCCTGCAGACTGAATTCCCGTTAGCTGCTAGAGCTCCCAGACCACATCATGATTTCATGAGAAAGAATTTGGTTTGCGTGCTCCAAGACTTCTTCACATTGTGGGGCAGGGTAAGCAGGGTCACTTGGAGGATTTACTTCAAAAGTGCAGGGCCAATGTGAAATGCTAATGTAGCAGCACCGTTTTTTCACAAAGCAGGTATACCCAGAGCTATCATCATATGACAGTTTTCTTCCCAGATACTTATCTTGCTCTCCACTGCACGAACACCATCACAGTCCTATAACATTATTGCACAACATGACTCATTTGCTCAGACTGACAGCTCAAATTGAGCCTTGGGAAAGCCAACATCCAACACATGATATTGAATATAGGCATGACCATATCCACCTTGGATTCAGGTGAAAGCTTGTGCCATGCATGTCACATGGGAATGAAGGCAACCGTGACACCACTGAGTTTTACATCTTTGAGACAAGCTAAGGTCAAACACCACTCTTTGAACCATCCAGGATAGTATTAATAACACTTTACAAGAGAGGAAAGGGAGTTTCTGATTGTTTGAACAAACATTCAAGGAGCTAGGATTTCTTGAGCACTTACCAAAGTCCTGTGTGGGCTTGTGTAAAGCGTTCAGCATCTCCTCATCAGTTTTCCCTTCTGTAAAATTGAGATTCCTTATTTTTCTTACAAGGTTATTAGGAGGATTTTCCAATTAGGATTCTTTATAAATGAAAGTGTCTTGCAAACAGTATTTAATCATTGACTAAAAATGATCTCCAACTTCTTTAGGCAGAACATTAGTTTTTACAGGGACTCCTCATGGTGCCCAGCTTAACATAAGGCTACAGGATCGTACACTGCATCTTTAAGACATAGTTTACTTCTGAATCAGTAAATGTACTAGACAAAGCAGCCATTATTTATGCATTCCTGCATACATGGCAAGGTGAAAATAATAGAATAAACATCATATACTTCATTATGATATCGGTTTACACTTCCAGGGTACACAAAAAGAGGCCATTTCATCAAGCTAATTGCCTGAAAGTAAAAGAGAGAGAACTTTAGCTATTAGTCTATTATGGGGCTTTTTTCTTAATCACAAATAGGGGCCGTGTGTCCCCAGGGGGATGTGTATTCTAATTTACAATTGAACTACAGATCAGAGCAATCAATCTTGTGCAGCACTTTTACAGTGTAATTGCTGCAACATAACAAATAAAAAAAAAGCAGCCTAAGTCGAGTTTCAGCTTGAGGTGGAGATATTTACCAGGCATTGGTTCAGGGTGGGAGGGAGGCAGAGAGAGAGGAGAGGCGCCAAAGCCATGAATATGCAATGAGGGCTCATTAGTGCCCCAGTGTTGCCATGACGAATGGCATTATCCCCAGACTGGTGCAGCCTAAACATGAATTTTATAACGACCCATTTATCATGACTTGTCATGGGTGTCTTTACTGTACTTTCTACTAACTCACACCTTCCACCATTATCACTTCAGAATTCCTTTTGTTATTCTCTCTTATTCTAGCTCAGTTTTTGGTAAGGATTCTCAACTGATAAGGGGACTGTGAATAGTGATATGCTGGTGTTTAAGAGTTTAGGGCTTCCTAAACTGAAGACCCACCGACAAACATGTAGGTGGTCTTCAGTCCACTTACTAGTGGATAAGTGTCCTCATTGTCACAAATATCTGCAATCTTGTCAGTTGACTCAGCAGAAAGGTCTCAGATTGACTGAGCATCAAGACAACTATCTTTCCATTCTGGCAGATGTGATGGATGAATCTGTTTTGTTGACCTAGGCCTGTCTAAAAGTGCTCTTCTTCAGCCCACTCCAGCTATGTGCACAGTATAAAAATCCACCCTTCATCTTCACATTGATAAAGGTACCACGTCGGATAAACAGACAAAATGTGTTTTCTCCCCAGCTTCAGTTAAACTGAAGAAAATGTACTAGATGCAAAAGCTAAGTGATAGGAAAAGCATTTACCTTCCAGGAGTGAGAGATCAGTCAACTCTAAAAGAAAACAAAATTACTGCAAAGTAATTAGTGCCTGGCTCTAGCTCATTTTGGTCACTGCACTTTGTCTCTGTTTTACTGCTGTCCCTTTGGCTTACCCGATTCCACATTTAATATACCACTGCTTATAAAGAAATCCCTGTGGCTCAGAAGGCTGAATTGCCATTGCTGGGCTAGGACCTGCGCTCTAGTATATAGAGGCTTTCATTTCCCAAGTTATGAATCTGACATCTCATGGCCAAATCCATGCCAGTTTATTTCTGAGAAGTCTGTCCTCATTATTTATCCCAAATAGTTTCACTGTCAGTACGCCCTTTTTCCACTATGAAGTGGCTGGAGTATCTGAAAGTATCAAACCTCTCTTTGTTGGATTTTACACTTTTGCTATTACAAGAATGTGTCTTCAGGGATACAAAAATCAAGCAACTTATTTCCAGCTATTACTTGGATAGGACTTCATGTTCTTAAACAAGTTGTGAGCTCCCATGATCTCTGCAAACAACTCTCCTGAGGTCTTACATCAGGGTAGTCCTACAGTTCTTTCATTACTCTACTGGACGTTTGAAAATATTAAAAGGCATCTAACATCCCAGTCCAGCAATTTATAGACTCAGAGTCTGGTGCTGTAGCCCTCAAAGCCTCTATTTCTTCTACAAAATCTGCACTTTGCTATTATTGTCACCAAGACAGGCACGTGTTTCACTAGAGGAGTAGTTTGTCAAAGCAACAGTCCATTATCCGAAGATTCATCACAGGTTCCCACTTTGGCACGCTTTGGAAGAGAGTTGATGTCAGAAAGTGAGGAGAAAGTAAAGCTTCCTCTCAAAAAGGTGCGTTAGGCAAATGGCATACCTTGATTAAGCCAGGCATAGCTGATTGGGTCAGCATATGCTGATGTGTTCTTGCCATTTATAAATTTTTTCTCCTTTTCAAACCCATCTGTGTTCCTCTAAAATATATATGTAGTGTTTTAAAGCCCCAGACAGCACCTTGCACAAGCCCTTGACCTTTAATGGAGACCCCCCCAGCTCCCACTGCAATACAAACGATGTTCTGTTAATTATCAGGACACAAAAGAGGAAAAGGAATCTCTCAAAGAAGCAAACCAGGAACAACTCCTAATGTTGCAGAAAGCATCCACTGCCTTCACAGGGACTCAAGACACAGCAAATATTATCATTATTCCCAAGAATGGTTGCCCTATGACCTAGGAGAACTGGGTCATCCATTGAGTTAAGAATTAGAATTATCAGAAACAATATGACATAATTGGTCTTTTTAAACACTTATTAGGAGTTCTAAAACTTGCAATAGTTAGTCTATAAGGTCAGATTGATATGCCTGATTGCCAAGCCATTATCTGCAGTTTATGTGATGGAATAAACAGATTCCTGTTTGAATTGGCATTAGTAATTCACAGGTCCCACACAGAGAGCTTATTCTATTATTTTATACCAATACTTGCAGGTCCCTCTGGGAAACAAGCTCATCTTTCTTCCACTCACCTCATCAAAGAGATAGACATCAAAACAAAGATTATTAAAGGCCAGCCAATGCAGATGACATCTAGCTCTATGCACTTTAACGTCCAGTATCAATGCAGTCATGTTAGATACTTCTAGGCTGAGATCAACCACCACAAGGAGGGCAGCTGCCCAGGACAGAAAAGCATTCACTCAATCTACAAATACCAATTATTAAAATAATTGCAATCCTTAAAATAGTAAGCCCTTGCTTCTAAACCATCAGGTCTCTAATGATAGAGGCACCCAAATTTCAGAAGGAAAAATGATGATTTTCATTGTCAGATGAATCCAGCTTCCAACATCAGCTGTGAGAATTCAAAGAGAAATTAAGAAATATTGGCAAGATTCTAAAATAGAAGCAAAGCCTATAAGGTGGGACTTGTTAAATTCAGGGAAAGTTTAGTGACTGACTGCAGTAGGATCAGAAGATGGCTGTGTGCAAACTCATGAAAATTCTGCTCCAAATGTATACCTTAATGACATCACATGTTGACCATATAGTAAAAACCTGAAAAGTTATTTTCATTAGTTTTGTGCATTTACAGATAGAATTAAAGAAAACCTAAAAAAAAAAGCAGATACTATTTCTCTGTACAAACCCCACACTTTTAAAGACAGTAAAATTCTAGCCTGAATACAAAACTCACTCTAAGTAAATACTTAGGTTTTGCACACCTAGCTAGTGGCAGGAAGATACCCTTCCATGCTTGCGAGGACTACCAGTTGTATTACATAAAGCTGCCCAGTCTTTTTCTGCTGTTTCTTTCTGTGGTGAAATCCATTCCTCCTCAGATGTGTTTCTAATATGTCCTAACACTTTCTGTGTCCCTTCAAAGCTTAGCTTCAATCATCCTGATGAACTAGTGATCTTTTCCTCTGGATAGATTTCAGCTTTGTCTTTAAGCTCCCTCCACCTTTCTCTATGTGGAGCCAATGGCTTGCCATACACAAACAAACAAAATGTCCTTTTCCCACCTCCTCCCCACTTTCTTTAATGACATCTTCAGTCATTAATGAGTTAATAAAAATCTCAAAGTCATCTGGGAATAGATAAGGGGAAAGAAAGAAGAGTATTGTACACATAATGACAGGCTCCCTGCTGGCCCTAAGATGTCATGGGTCAGCCATGTCAAGAATGTGTGTGCCCAATCATCTGCTGATTTTTATCAGCAAGGCCTCAAGCAGAATCTGACACGGCCAGTTTGGGAGTTACAATGAATAAACAATGACTTCTTGGATTGTTGGCGGCTGTATGATAGAGTGAGAGGGTTTATATATACTAAAACATGATGACATTAGCAATCAATATACCAATTACTGGACAAGTTATTGGACGAAGAATGCACATGTCTTGAGCTTTGTGCACTTTGAACATGCTACCAGTGATGGAGACCACAGAAATAATGTTACTTAACCCTTTGCAAGCTAGATGTGCTAATACCTGACAATGCCTTGAAGTTTGAGAGCATGCAGTAAGAAAACCACCCTGGTCTGATTTAACATGTTAAGTCTTTCAAACTGAAGACATAGGCCTGACAATTTTCTTTTTTCTTTACACCTTGAAAAAAATCTATTCCTTTTTTCTTCAAGTGAGCAGCAGGGTGTTAGAACAATGAATTCTAACAAATTTAAACTCTTCTACATAAAACTTCAGAGGAAACAAATTTCTTTTCACCCAAATACCACTAGCAGACTACACAAACCTCATCACTGAGAAGTTAGAACATATCTTTTGTGGAGTGGTTAGGCAAATAGCTCAACAGCTCTCACCTGCCTATTCTGCAATAGAGAAAGGAAGATTAACATACTTTCCTTATTCCAATGCTATTAGAAATGCATTTCTGCATGTGGTCAGTGATCACCTGCTTACTTCCTTCAGTCAGCTCAAAACATTCAGTGCTTATGAGTTTATCTTCAGTTCTTCTGGAAGTGATTGTGAAGATTCCATGTCAGTGTTATAATTGAAGCCAGAACAAAACATGGTTAAATAAATCTCCTAATTCGAAATACAAGTTAGAAGACAGCTAAGGAGGAGCTCAATGCAGCTGGAAGATCTGCTATACCTGTGGGCATAGCAGAAGCATTGTCTAGATTGAAGTTAAATGGTGTCAACTCTCCATTGTCCATTAAGATGGACAAGGCCATGATCCAATGGAAAGCTCATGGGTTTTGCCCTGAGATGCATCATTAAAATGATGCAGGAAAGATGGATTTTAGGATTATTTTCTATCTGTTTCTATGTAGCCTGTGAATGTAAACTTTTACTGAGATCTGGGAAGCAGCAATACCACATACCCCTTCCTTTTACTCAGGTGGGAGCAAACAAGGCAGGGCATAAATATAACACTTAACTTTGCCTGCCAGGGCATAAGCCAAGGCAGCAGAAATAGTGCAAGAGCAGGGAGGTAGAAGAGTTCAGACGTCAGCCTGGCACTGTGTACTTACTGTGTATCACAGGACGAGTAAAATCTTAAGATTCATCTTTTACAGATCACTTTTGTGATGTAAAGTATAAAGTGTTACTCTAAATTACAATCAAATCTGCTCCTGCTTCTCAGAACACTAAGCACTTCTCAGATTTGTGTTTGACAGTAATGGCAGAGGGACTGGTCTCGAAGGGGAAAAATAGATGAGATTGCATCTGTTTTTAACTGCAATGGTCATAAAAATGTTCAGCTGGATCTTCTCATATGGGCCTTCCCTTCCCACTGAGGAAGTTCTTGAAAAGTTTGGAAGTTAATTTGTCCAGCACGTCTGATATGAATAACAAAATGCTTTTAAATGTAAATGTTTCATAAAATAGCTCCATTACCATACATTACAGTGAATACAGTTAAAAAAACACTCAATAATTCCTCCTCTGTAATTTACAATTAACTTTTTGCCTCAAGGTAACAGCTACATTCACAAAAATAACGGTAATAGATTGACCTTGTTATGAATGGATAACAAGCTGGAAACAATATAGTTTGTCACAGAGCATTAACTGTTACTGTTGAAATTGTAAATAATGTGTAGAGAACTTGCAATGTAAATGGCACCCCTTAAAAATATTAATTATGTCGATTAAACACTTGATGCATAATGGATTATTCTGAAACCTATTTAAGTCCATGTCAGACCAAGTACATCATTTTATAAGATCCCATTCCTAGACTACTGGAAAAATCTATGGCTGTGCTCTGGCTGCTCAAGGTGGACAAAAGATTTGCAGTGGAATAATTGCCTTAAATTAAAGATACACAGTTGCTTCTTTTGTTTGGATTGCTTGCATGCTTTTTCACCAAGTACAGCATCAGAAGATTGGACTGACTAGAGACACCAGGCTCTTCTGAGATGCTTTCAGGCTGCTTTGAAAACTAATGAAAAGCAACCCTTATCCAACAGTGCTGGCAACTCATTGGAGGATCTCTATGGGATACAGGGCTCTCTACTGGCTTCTTTGCAATCACTGGTAATAGCATAGAGAAATATAGGTAAGTTTTTACACCTGGCTGGTTTCTCACACCAAAGTGGTGTAACACATAACCCACAAGCCAGCAAGAGCTAAGAAGGCTGCTGCTACTTGGTTGATCTCCACTTTGTATGCCCTTTGGAGCCCGGGCTGTGCTCATCTAGGAGCAGGAGACTGCTATCACATGGCTTTCAGAGAGTGATTCAAAACTGGTATATAAACACATGGCATAGAGGAGATTAGAGTTTTCTCCCAGTGCCTGGGGACCACTAATTCACGAGCAAGAGACTAGGCCGTATTTTTGTGCTTCCCAACCACAGTAAGTGCTCCTCATCTGTAGCCTAAGACTGGAATTAACAGCACAATACTTCAGTGTTCTGGCTAATTACCATCTATAGACTGTTGCATTATAAAGGAGGGATTCCCACTAGATTATCCATGTAGAGTAAGTGATATTAAAATGACAAGCCACCAAGAGGTCAAATAACCAGTTGCCAGAAGTTAGAATAACTAGACTGTGGAGCAGCAATATCTAGGAGCTGGCACATGTCCCAGGACTGGTTGTCACACAAATGAAAGAAAAGACAGCTGGAATCTTTTTGGATCAACTGTTATTTTCTCTGAACATAGTGTAAATCTATCACTTTGGTTTTTCAACTGAATGTCTGAAGTGGGAATTGAGAAACGAATTCAGTAAAATATAAGGTCTCCCTATACCTCATGTTTCCACGTGTGATCATCTACTTTATTCAGCTTTATCCTTTAGAATTAAGGACTGTTCAGACAGACTATAAAGAGTCTGATTACAGATAGGGTTCTTCAGTGCTCCCCTAATCCAAGTAAATACATTACATCCTCTCTTCCCAAAAGGTCTATTCTCCCATCTGTGCAGAAACAAAGTCACTGCACATCGACAATTGAGCAGGCA
Organism: Gallinula chloropus; assembly: GCF_964237585.1. Classification (NCBI taxonomy): domain Eukaryota; kingdom Metazoa; phylum Chordata; class Aves; order Gruiformes; family Rallidae; genus Gallinula; species Gallinula chloropus. The sequence continues at coordinate 14,966,797 of NC_140094.1, read as the reverse complement.
CCTCTTTCCCCATGACAGGGTCAAAAATACCAGCACAAGGGACACTTAGATTTCTTTCCACCTGATACTTTTCTCCCAGCAGCTCTTGTTTCACCTTCAGTTAAAGTTTAGTTGTTTGCAATACATTTGGTGCCATCCCTTTAAAGATGTACATCTGAATGGGTGAGAAAGTTGGGGATTAGCAATGGGCAGGGGTCAAGTCCGTCAAGACTTTAAGCATGTTGCTGGTTGTAAAAAAGATTACATTACTGGAAGTTTTTTGCCAGATCAGTACTTTGATGCCAAATGTTAATCCTTGCTGGGGACAAGATGGCTTGTAAATGTTATAGGAGAACATAGCTTTTCCTATAGAAAACAGGCATTTATGGTTAAAACACAGGGATTATTTTCTCATGCTTACGTTCGCATTTCATGCTGATTCACTCTTGCTTGCTGTGAGCTTCGTTTCAGTACTTACATTTAATCACTTCTGGTCTATATCTGTATAACTAAGGAGAGTATGGTTGGGTTAAAGCAGTGGGCAGCAGAAGAGCCAAAACTCAACCTCAAGATTTGCTAGAGAATTTATTCTGTGACAGTGGGCAAAGTCCATTTACTTGCTGAACCTCAGTTTGCCCATCTGTAAAATGGAACTGCATGTAAAAAGGATCCAGTAGAATTTTATTTATGACTGAGAGCCCTGTTTTACATTTATAAAGCAATCTACCTATTTTAACATGGGTATCTATGTACCTTTGACTTTATAAGTAACATCCTTTCTTACAATTAGATAGCTTTGGGTGAGCTCAAGCTTCCAAGTGTTTTACACCAGGACAACAAAGGCACAGTTAACACAAGGTATTTTAAAATAACAGCAGACTTAATTGGCCCAAAGTTTATGCTGTGGACCATGAGCATAACTGGATGTAAGCAGCAGCTGTTATTAAATGTATGCAGGACACTGCATGTGACTAAGCAGTCAGGGAATTAGTATTAGATCAGTGGCTCTCCAACAGCTGATTATACTCATACAGCCATACCCTAGTGCTCAACCTGTAGGAAGTCCTTTGGCTGTCCTATGGGAAAGGGAAGCAAGTTGATATGGGTGCAAACTGTGCTCACACCACCTGCTTTTGGTATCTTGGGAACCTCAGTATCTCTGTGCCTCAGTTTCTCAACTGTGTTTTGGGAGGTAATGAAACTCTACACTAAGGGAGAAATCAGTAAAGCTTTACTTTAAAGGGTCTGATGAGATCAAACCCACTATTGCCTCACGTACATTGGTTCTAGAGTAAAGGAGACCACGTAACTTCCCAGATAGATTTGATAACAGAGTTCATAAAATAAGAAAAGCAAATTCAGTCTGGGGAAACCTGAGCTCCTATGTTTCATGCCACATACACTTAGTCGCTACAAAATTAGAATACTCTAGTAGAAGGGGATTCAACATTTTTCTGGCAAGAAGTTAAAAATGATATGTGGCATACTAAGTATTAAATAGTGTTAGTTCAGTTTTGTTATGCAGATAGATTTTTTTTTCCCCCTTCTCTTCTACTCTTTAAAATGTTTTGAATTAAAATAGCTTACTCAAGGTCACTGAAGGCATATGGTCCTGCTCAAAACTTTAAACAAAACATTAGTTTTTACAACCTTTTGTAATTTGGTATTGTATACAACATGGTTATAGACGGAGTTTCTGTAATCTTTGCAGTGGGTGACAGAAATATGAGAGCCAAATTTATAAGCCATTTAGTGAAGCATTTAATCAATTTCATGCATAGGAAATAACTCCAATTGCTTTGCTTTATCAATCTTGCTTTCTCGGAGACCTGCAGTCACCCCAACCTCAAAACACTTAAGTGCGTGTGGGGGGAACCATATGCAAAAATCCAGTGCTGTATGCAGTGTCAGGAACTTCTGAGAGCTGCTTAAACTTAACTTGCCAGCATCAATAATCCCTCTTGAGGCTGTTAACATATTTCAGAAGAAAGGCAGAAAGCCTAATATTTATAGGGAGTTGCAAGGCGTCTTTTTACAGACTTTTTCATTAAACACCCTTTGTCTTGAAAGAGTCTGTGACACTGCAGAGTTATGCAGATTAAACTTGCTTCTAATACAGAAGCATTTATGTATCTTGCCTTTAATTACTTACAAACACTTAAAACCCCTCCCTATATCATGAGTGCCCATGATTCCATAAAACATGAGTAGCATGTCACTTGGTGAATTCAGAAAGACACTGAAGCAATACTGCTCATTATGGTCATAAGAAAATGCAACAGTGAGGTCCAGACTGCCTTGAAGCCCATGTTAGGAGTTAAAAGTTGCACTTACCCATGACTGTAACTGGGGGAAGCTTTGTCTTGTAAGAAACTGAACTGAAGGGTTAGAATAGTTCTTCCGGTCTTCAAGTCATGGCACTGGATATACCATCTAACCCCTGGCATTGGGCAGGTGACTGGTGAGCTGGAAGATCTTTAGCTCTTTTTTTTATCTAGTGGCATCTGTACTCATAAGGAGATGCAATAAGACTAATATACCAGTGTATATATACATACACACACCAGCACACATTACTATTCACTCTACAGGAGGCAAAGGAAAAATATTCTCCAAACCAGTCTTCTTCACTTCTCCCATATCTAAAATCCCTACCTGGAGTAAGAGGCAAGGCTTAAAAGACTTGCAGAGCTCACTTTTCCTCGTGTACTACAACAGCTTGTACAATACCCTAAGCAGAGTACTACACAGTGACTTTTTTTCTGGAGTGAAAAATTCCTGAAGGAGCAAAAAGGCAATCTCTCTGATAATCATCAGCTGCTCAACTATATTAAATTTAGACAAGGCTACAATAGTGCCAGAGTTGTCCCCTGCCCTCTAAAATTAGAACTGAAAGAATGGTGGGCATAGCGCTAAATATATAACTCATTTAAAAATAATGTGCTCTCAGGCTTTCTGAATGTTTGAAAAACTGATCATCATAAATCCCTGAAGATCTGTTTTCACTGCCAGCCAGCCTCCACCAGCCCCAAACATGGTTCAGTTGGCTACATTCTTTTGTGAACATCTACTTTTCTTTACAGTATATATGATAAAAACCCCAAGAACGATCCAGTAAATATTTGCTGCAGTTAAGCAATACACTTCCTATTTATCTGAGGACTAATACTTAACCAGGCCTCTGTTTTCCTTCAGAAAAAAAAGAAGCAGTAAGGAAAAGTTAGTATTTGTTGTCTATTAGTCTTGGAAGAGTGGAGAGAGAGAGAGGCTACTCATTTGATACTGCTTCAAGGGTGAGCTTCAGTTCTTTCAGCTGTAGGAGAACCTCAACAATCTTCCACAGAAAAAAAACCTGAAGCCCCACAGCAAATTAAGAAACCTCATCTTCCTCCTTCTGTTTCTCAGCACCAGAAAAACCTAGCTTTAAATGCTCCATAATAAATAAAGTAAGCAGGGTGGATTAAACACAGTTTTGCACAGGAACAGCACCACAGAAAACCCACAGTAGAACATCAATTCCTTCCTTCAGCTTCAGAACAGCTACTACCTATCAGCAAAGCTCTTCTTTCCAGACTCACCCTCTTCTAACAACACATAGGATACCCCACTCCTTGCCTAGGGAGGATGCACTAAGGAAAGGAGCCCTGAGGCTGCACTGAATTTATAGCCAGTTGGGACCTGGTGTGTAAAATGGTCCAAAGGAATGCTGGGACCTTGGAGGACTTAAAAGTTTACATTTTCCAATGCATCCCTTATCTCATGAGATGGGGACTTCTATTTGCCAGCTGTTTCTCTTTTTCAGTTATTTCAGCTATCAGAGTACCTGCAGCAGATGGTGAGCCTTTGAGAGGTGACATAAGGGGATAGGAAGTGTTTGTTTGGGAGGGTTTCATGGAGGTTCCCCAAAGCACTGCCCTGTCTGGTGTGGCTCTTCCTTGGGGCAGGGAGAATAAATCTGGGTTCTATAAAAAGCCAAATTCTTCCTTAAATAGAAAAAAAAAAGTAATTATGTGTGCACTTGGGGGCCTTGCTTACTGCTGCTTCACCACAAAATTTGGCTAAAATTTTTGATTCCACTCCTCCTCCTCTTTAGCTGCTCCTTTCCTCCCTGCTTACGGGAAGAGGCAGTTTAGGTCTGTGCTCTCGCTCTTCTGTAGGGCTGTGAGGTGCCTGAGCCATGAGGAGTGGGTCTGGACTTGATCTGCTGCAAGTATAAATGCTTGTTAGGGAAGCAAACAGGTCATATTACACTATTTTTGTACCTTAAATAAATCAAGAAAGGTGTAAATGTGCTAGTCATGAACTTATTTCTCCCTTGGGCTACTTCCATGAGATGTTTCTTTCTCTTCCTTCCCCCCCTTCCCCTACCTTCACTGCTTTGGATGGCATCAGCTGATTGGAAGGATTTGTTGAAAATAGCAATATTAAAAAGGCATGTTTTCTGTTTGCTCATCTGGAATATTCTAGGAGGGATTAACTCATTTAGTTCTTCACCCCATAAATTTGGGGTTCCCTTTCTAGTTTTGTCTTGCAGAAATGTTAAGGCAATAAAAGTATAAGTAAAAGAAGCTGCAGGTTGGTTTTTTTTTTTCCTAGATAGATGTATACCTCTTGCAATCTTAATCACCTGGTGATCTGTTTTTTTTAAGAACAGCAACTGGAATAAAAATATATACGTTTTTTTTGCTGGAGAAAGACAGTTCCTGCTTAGAAAAGTTTCTCACAATATGTATTCAGGTTTTTGGGAGAAGAAAAATAGCATAGGAACTTAGGTCATTTAATTTAATTTAATTTTACTTTATTTTATTTTAATTTTTATTTTTTTTTTATTATTTTCTTTTAGCAGGTGGATCCAGTGATGAGCAGGCAGCACAGAGCCTGAGTCTGGTGGCTGCTTACTGGGACATCCCGGATAGATATCTGTGAGGGGTCCTGCAGCTGACCGATGCTTTCTAGGTACTTCCCAAAAAGCTCAGTTGGCAGAAAGGCCATTCTCCTCCTTTTACCCTCTGTATCCCCAAGGAAGTAGATGTTTGGATCTATTCCTCCTCTGCTCACAAGAGTATAAACTTAACTCTAGAAGAATTCCTTAACTCTCAACCAATGGGTTGTTTCGGGGGAAACTACTGGTTTTGATGACCTGTTCTGAAAATGATAACTTCATCACTCCTGGGAACTGTTTGCTACTCTGTGAACTTCTCTGGACTTGGTCTAGAGTTGCTCAACTTTTACTAATGAAAGTAAATGAGAATCAAAGAAATGCCACTGTCTGCTCAGTCGCCAATGATGAGTTTTTTGAAGCAGCATAGACACAACAATTTGAAAACCTCAATCAAGTTTTTTTACTGTTTAAAAAACACAATATTTTATGGATGTAATTTATACACAGAAAAGAAGAGGGCTATTCCCAATATTATCTTTATCTTCTAGACATAAATAACAAACAACTCCTGTAATCAAAATTTACTGCAATTGTAATAGGTTTTGGCATTGTTTATGTATCTCAGGGAATGTTAACATAATGTTGACTTTCAGGACTGAGGCCAGGCTTTTTTGGTTGTTATTTTTTTCTTTCCTTTTTTCACTTTTTTTTTCCATTCCCCCCTCCCCCTCTTTTTTTTTTTTTTCAGCTGGATTCATTATATATAGTGAAAATAAAGACCAGTCTATTTGTGGCTTTTATGACATTTGAGAGATTAATTCTCATAAATAACACTGTTTATACCTCCTAATCAGAAAGTTGAAATTATCTGTGACAATGTGAACACTAAAAAGTTGTATACTATGAAAATATTTCAATAATTAATGCATGCACTATCTAGAGCAATTGACAGTGAGGTCATAAACATAATGGGCCATCTGTGTTTGATTTGTATCTGAAAATGCTTAAAGGGAAAGGCAGGTAATTCAGGCTTCTCTTACAAATGTAGACAGGCAAGATTTTTCACCTTCTCAGAAGGTTGTTGAACCATTTCATTGCTTTAAAGAAGAAGAAGAAAAAAAGTTCTTCCAGGCTAGAGCCTTTTAACACGCTTGCATTTTGCTCTTGTACTCTCTGACAAGCAGAGCACGCCAGTGGGACTTTAAGTTTTCTTTTAGAGTACACAGAGGGTTGTCATTCTCCCTTATTTACTTTATATTGTTTGCTCTACAAAAAAAAATGTCACTTCAGGCTCCTGAGCAATCCCAGTAGCTCACTTTGCATTCTGGGACCTGGGTTTAAATAGTTTCCTTTGGACCTTTCCAAGTTCAAATCTGTGCTGGGCTGTTGAAAGACAGCAAAACTTTTATGCATGGATCTGGCTCGTTGCACCTTTATGACCCTTCTCTGGATTTGTCCCAGCTTGTCTCCTGAACCTTTTCTCCCTTGTGAAAGTCAAGGTTCAGGTTACCTGCATATCTGGGATTGGATTTAATTTAGCACTGGATTTGTGTGCTGTAATGGGGAGAAATGGATTGTCCTGCTATTGTTAGGAATAAGTCTTTATCTCAGAACTTATATGCATTGGCATAAAGCCAATATTGGGCTGGAATGGCTCAATAAATAAACAACCAAATACTCCTCTTGTTTTCACTGGCTGATTTGATGACAGTCAGACTCCTGCTCTTGGCACTGACCGAGGCTCTACTGAGGGAAATGCCATTATCTTTCTTGTGCCAGGCAGAGATTAATACATTCTTAGAAATTGATTCCAGACAGGACTTCTAAATGATTTCATGTGACCTCCTGTATATCAGGGCTATTAAATACTACAAATTACCTATGATAAGACCAGAGATTGCAACCTATTTAAAACTCTCTGCATTTTTTCCCTCTGCTCTGCCCTTCCTTGTTGCCCAAACGTGAAGTGTAAGCAGAGAATAGGACATAACCAGGCAGCACTAACAGCTAGAGAAACTGTCTGAAATATATCCCACACAGCAAGAATTCCTTCACTGTCCCTGAGAATCTGTCCTGGGCTTAATTTCCTTCTCAGATCTGAATCTTGGTGTGATCCTGAGCACGAAAAGAAGAGACACCAGCTTCCATCTGTGAGATCTCTCCATTCCCCCTAAAATATGGACCACCTCACTGGTATCTCAGCATTGCAAAATCTTTTATGTAGCCAAGGGGAAAAAATATTGGAATAAAGCAGGACCAGAAGCTGAATTATATCACCAAGGTGTGAGAATTATTGATGTTGCAAGTACCTCTCTAATGCCAAGGACTCTGAAGCATAAATATTTTCTTAATGTTGAACTAAAGGGTAGTAAAAGAAGGCAAAGCCCTGAATTCGTGGAGTAGTAAGAGGAAGACTTTTGTCTATGGATAATGAGGCTGGCACTGTGCTTCTCTCTCTTGCATAATCATCCTCCTTCTTTCCCCATATCCTCTCAAGTATGAGCGTGTATAAATTGCAGGGTATTCCAATCCAGACCATGAAGAAGATAAATTCTATTTTGTCTCAATTAAGGTGGATAAACACCCTTCATCTATGTTTATGTTCAGCTGTGCTGTCGAATCTACAGACTGAAGAATTTCTCCTAAGAGCTATAGCAGAAACTTCTCCCCCTTTTAGCATATTTTGCCTTAAACACTTCAAGCTTGCTGGTCTCAAAGTTTAGCAGCTTTCAGTACTGGGAAACTGCATTTTACCTCCTAGCTGAGTTTCTGTAACTTCTGTTTCCACTTTTGCATCTTGTCATGTTGTTGGCAGCAAGGTCAAATGCCCCATGTTATCCTATATTCTCCCTGCGTACAGGCACCGCTGCTCAGGAATCAAGTCGTCCTCCTTCCTTTTTGTTGAACTGCAGAAGTTGAGTTTGTAGATTGCACAACAGTGCTTGCTCAGAGTACCCAGATTATTTTCATCTCCTATGGTTTTGCTTCAGTGTTTGCCTCCTGTTTGAAAGCAGAGTTGGACCCAGGTGTTTAATGATTTATCTTGCCAGTGCTTTTTTTTTTCAGAGACAAGATTAATTTTCTTGTTTCTACTTGGATCTTTCTTTTTTTATTCCGGCTCTGGACTCCAGAGGGTTTTGGCCTCTTTATACTATAGCATTCGATAGAGGTGGAGATGAAATCCTTAAGGTTCAACTGTTTTGAGACAGTTTTGCATCCTATAAAAGTAGCTTTGTTCCCTGACTTTAGCTAGGTTACAGTAAATACAGAATAACAGACTGCCCTGAATCAGAATCTTGTCCTCTCCTATCATTTGTTATTATAATTCTTCCTGTCATCTACAGATTTTATTAGCACAGTTTTATGTACTGTGTGGAAGTTTCATAATAAAGTTCATTATATTGTAAACTGCAAGTTGGGTCAAACCAAAGCAGAATTAGACCCAAGCGTGGTCTGAGACAGATGCTTAGGGAAAGCTTAGAGGAGGACTGTGTACAATCCGGGTTTCATAATCAGCAGTTAGAAGACATCCAAACCTGATGTTTAATTTCACTCACTGAATTTTCAAGTGTTTTAAAATCCTTACATACTTTTGTTCTCTGCTACCTCTGTGCAAATGAATTCCAGCTTTTAATTCATGCCAAGGAGAAAAATGCTTTCTTTAACCAGTGCCCTATATTGTATTATGAAAAATAGTGAATAATCATTGTTTACTTACCTTCTATATTCCAGAATTTTTTAGGCCAGATATCATGTCTCCTCTTTCTTTTTGTTTTTTTTTTTAGATACTCTTTACTTAAAATAAGGCAGCAAAGAGTTACAATCTCCTGTATCTGAGTCAGAAAGACCAGAACTACTGTGGATTTATTTATGGCATGAGGATATTTTCTAGGTTTTCATTCTCTACTCATATTCTTGTATCTTATTTTTCCCTTTTGTGGAGCACTGAATTGATGCTTTACAGTGAATTATTCACAATCACTGAGATCTTTCTGCCACAGATATATCTACAGTGCGTGTGTGTGCGTGCATCGCACTTGCATTGCTCTCCATCCAGTGACACCAAATTTCTTCTGTTTTTCTTGGATAAATCAGAAAAAAATTGGGTTGGAAGGGACCTTTGAAGGTGATCTAGTCCAAGCCCCCTGCTTTTAATCAAGCTCTACTTCTCTCTCTCAATTTATATATTTTCATCAAATTTTGGTGAACCTTCCTGAATAGGAGGAGTTATTTTGGCTGCTAAGCCAACCAGCATACTATAAGCAGTTTTCAAATTCTGTGTTATTTCAAGTAAAATTATTTTCCGATTATTCTGCTGTTTCAAAGAATCTGATTGGATTCCAACACTAACAATGTCAGCAAAAGAGCCAGGGACTTTTTTTCCTGAGATTTCACTAAGGTTTGCTAATTAAGAAATGTGAAGAGAACAAAAAAATCCCAGGTCCTCTGCACGGAATATGTTGTACCTTAAGAGTTTGAGTAATAACTGTTGGATCAGTGGCCATAAAACAGTCCTATAAATGCAGAATATAAGATCTGAATGGGGGCTTTGCCTTGCAACAATTATGCTGGTAGCTAATGGTAATATCCAGTGGGTTACCCGTCCTCCCTCCCTCGCCATTTAAAGTGACACCATCCCTGTTTTCACTCTGCATCTATCATAAAGACACATTGATTTCCTTTCGGAGGAAAACACATATTTCTTCCCTCCTGCTAAGAAGATAAATCTGACAGATTTTAATCAAATGTAGTTGTTCACAACTATAGAAATGTTTCCAGTGTCGTAGATGAAAACCTTTTCTTTGCCTTCCCCCCCCACCCCCCTTTCCTTTTTTTTGAAAAGGAGGATGTTTCTGGAAGCCAAGTTTATTTGGAGAGTACACCTGTGCTAAAAATCTTACTATATGCACCGGCAGTTAACATTTCAGAATGCCCTATGGGCAGGTTTAACTTTACTGCCCTCCAACATAATGCCTGTCTTGTAGTGGTAACCATGAATACTGCTATAGTTAAGGGTCTGTCAGAGGTTCTATCATAAACTCCCCTGTTTCCAGGGTTTTTATAACTCAGCCATAAAAACTCTCTCCAAGCTAAAGCTTAGCTTACCAAGGCAGACCCCGATTCTGATCTTGGAAAGGCAGATGATACATATTGCTCTGTCTCTTCTGAAATTAGCTATGATCCCCAAGGAAGGGCTCTCACAAACCATGGGTGCCATACATGTCCAGCAATATGATAGATGAAGGGGGAATAGTGTCTTAGAAAGGCTTTCATCCTCTTCAAATGGCAAATAAATTGGTCTTTTTACTTTGAAGCAAGAGGAGTCAAACAACACAGTGCTTTCCAATTTAAATTGCATTTTTACTTTAGTCATTTATTTCTTAAAGCAACTTTAGGAGTTCATTACTTCTTAGCCTGGGCCACAGGCAACAATCTGATAGCATTTAGAAATGTGGAATATCATTCACTATTTAAGTATTACTCTGGATTTAAATCAGTGGGAATGAATGTAGAAGTGGGTATCCAGAAGAAAAAGATCAATCAAATCTGAGTAGAGCCGATGTTCAGAGCAACACAGAAACCATGGTTATTGTGACCCTGAAAGAAAGGAAGAGGTCTTAAAAATATAAAATTACAATTGAGATTTCTGCTTATTTGACTGTAGACTTAACCCAGCCTGTAGACAAAGGCTGGCTGCAATGAGCTCCAGAAGTAGAGCAAATGTTGGTGCATAATACTAATATTCTATAATGGCAGCTAGTATAGATTTAGAAATAGGTCATATGTTCCTCCGTAAAATTGTGATGTGATAGATGGGTGCTATCTGTATTATGGTTCTGGTTCTGTGTTAATGCCCACTAATTAAAACAAAGAGCAAATTTTGAACACTGTATTTTTTTGGGGGGGGGGGGAGGGGTGTGTATGTGGAGAATGGAGGAGGAAGAAACATGCAACTCTGACAGGATGTCCTCAGGCTTTCTGTTCTATGGTGGTAGTTACCTACTGATGCTTGAGGTACTCCAGTCCTCTTTATTCTGTTCCCGAGTGCCCCAAAGCTGAACACCCACTAAATATTTTAAATTTGAACCTGCACATACATCTGTTCAATGCTGAAGAGAAAAATAAAGTAAATAACCTTGAATGGGATTATTCAGATCAAAGGTCTGGCCCGCAGGTCACCAGCCTGCAGGACTCAGCAGGCCAGCACTGAGTCCTGCTGAAGCATTTGGCTAATACTGGTTGATATTCAACTGATAAAGCTCTACCTCTGATCATTTTAAATCTATACACTATTATTTTAAGCCAGAGATTTTTTAAACAGCCTGGGTTTGGTGCACTGAGTCTTTCTGCTCCTCAGACTGACTTCAGCCATAGCCTCCAGTTGGGTAGTAGCCAGCCGACTAAACGGTTGAATTTGATGTGGTTGCAGAAGACAACCTGGCAGAAGAGCTGGCACCTTCAGCACCTTCACAAGTTTATTCCTAGTGCTGGGTCATATCTCTAGTATTTGACTTTTTTGCTATATTAAAATTTTGGCTCTTAGGAGTAGGAAAATGGTGACTCAAATTGTCGCCTCTCCTACGGCAATTTTATTTCTGGGTGCCATACGAGGCGTGTGGAGCCTATTGCTGTTCCCCTGTCTAAGTGAGGAATAAGCCTGTTTGCTTTGCCCCATCCTCTGGTTGTTGTTTTGGTAAAGCTTGTTTGGCTCGACCTGGGGAATAACACGGCACTGCCTACAGGGAGAGAGGGAGAACAACAATCCAAAGCGTGTCCTGGTCCTCATTCCTCCCCTGCTCTGCTCCTGGGACAGCAAGGTTGGTGGAGGTTCAGTGCCTCCAACTGCTTCACACTCCAACCCAGGGGAGCAAAGGAAAGGGAGGAAACTACTGATCCATCTCTTCCAAAGGGCAGTTTATAACAGTCTAAGGAAGAACTGTGGAAAATGAAAACAAATTAAGTAGGAAGGGGAAAAAGTGCCTTTTATTTGCTATTTCTACACCGACAGTGGAACATTAATTTAAGCCAGGACCCTTTTTGGCAATGAGACAGAAGTAAGCCCTGGCCAAAGACATTCTTATTTTTAAACAGTATTTCTGCTTCTGTGTTGCAGGAGGCTTTTATGGCTCCTGCCCTTAAGCCAGATCATTCAGGCCTTAAACTTCTTTAGATCTAAGCCAACAAAATGATGTTCTGGTAACTAAGCTTTTCTCTAACGCTTGTGTCGTTATGAATCTTCTCTCTTTGAGATATCAAGGAAGTTTCTCCTTTTAAGGAGTTTAGTTTCCCAGTGATCTTGGGTTGGATTTGCACATTTAAGTCCCATCAAATGCTAATAGGAATTCCTTGGTCAAATCCTCTGCTCCGTCCCTCTTCATGCCTCACTGGGAGAAAAGAGCCATTAGTGTGTTTAAAAGTAAATTTCAAGGTTTCCTTTCTGTGTGTTCCAATGGCTGAGGTTTATTCCTCTCGTCCTTTTTATTTTATTGTGAGGCACCTTGAGTTATTTGCATGATAAGACACCCTGTAAATGGATTATATTGTAATGCATTGTGTAGGTTTAATGCTGACAACAGCTCGGTTTGGAAGTAAGATAGCAACTTAGATTTTTTAGTTTCTGATGTGCCGTGCAGAGAAATGCCTTTTGAGAAGCATGAGGCAAAACAGGAGGGATGAGGAGGAGGCAGCTGGAGTTAAGTTGTATGAATAACACTAGGGAAGGCTGGCGTTAAAGAGGAGTTGAATACATTAACTTCTCTGCCTCCAAACTGGAGACAATCAATGAACGTGAGTGGCTCTCCCTTCTCTGCTGCAACAACTGATGTGCTTTTTCTCTTCATTTTTTCCAAGGATAGAAAAGGAATGTCAATGTTTTCTTGTAACAACCTTTCATTTGTGATTAGTGTGTCTTTGCAGTCACTATGCCCAGAATATTATGTCATTATATACGACCTACTTATAAACTGCAGTTACTCTCCTGGAGAAACCCTGTATTTCAGAAAAAGTGGTGGAATGTACAAAAATCTGTATTTTGGGAGGGAGGTAGGTTGCTCTTAACTCTCACTGGACCATGTAACGAGTGCTGGTGCAGGAAGTTTGGTAGTCTGAGCATAAAGCATGGAAAACAGACACTGCCCAGGAACAGTATGTTTAAACCTGGCAGACCCAGGCTTGGCTTTTCCTTCCAAGGCAAATATGAGGTTTGTGTTGAGTGGGTATTTTAGATAATTCCATAAAAATATAAACTTGGTGAGGAGACTAAAGTGCTTGTCAGGTATGGTGAGTCCTGCATGTGGCAGTATGGATTGATACACTCTCAGGGTTGTATGTGAAAATGGAAATATTCCTCTTCCTCTCTTCCATTCGCAATAATTCAACTCACCAGTTTTTTAAAACTTTACTCCATACAACTCAAAACTTGAATAAAATGATAGTAATTAAACCAAAGATGACAACTCTGTTTCACTTGTATCTTTTTAGCTTAATTCTGTGTGGTACCCAGCACCCTTCTTCTGGTTCTTGAGCATCTCTTCAGCTTTTGGCATGCATGCAGTATCATTACGTGCTGATAGAATTATTCACATATTACACTTTAGTTTGATAGGTAACGGTAATTATTTTAACCAACTGTTTATTACCTGTAGTGTTTGAATGGTAGGAAGTTGAACAGTCATGCAAAATTTATGCATCACTTAAAATGAAATGCTGCTTGGAGTCACTTTAGGATCTCATTTTTAAACTCAAAGTAGTCATGAATAGCATTTTTAAAAGCACTTTGATCATTGCATTCTTAAAAAAAAAAAAAGAGGGGAGTATCTTTTAGGAAGAAGCCTTTGAAATCATAAAGTGTAACTAAACTTAGCCTACTGTGACCTGTCAGGGAAGGACTGATCCTATTAAAAATCTCCACTGCATGTGGCCAAAATACTTTAAAGAGAATTCTGTAGATTTCTGTGTTTACTGACGTCAGTGTGGCACAAGGGGAAGATTGGCTGCTGTGAGGATTTTTTTTTTGCCTTTTTTGGTTGGTTTGTTTGTTGTTTTTTTTGTTCAAGAGAAAAAGAACTGTTTAGAAGAGCCACCAAAGCCTTCCTGATTTTTGCTGCTCTGTTGGTTAGAGTGCAATTTCTGGGACATATTGTAAATTGATGCAGCTTTCTGAATCTGTGACTGTTCAGAAAAGGGAGATTCTGATTTACCAATCCATTCTTTTCTATTAAAATATATAGAGTTGCTTGTCTTCCCTGCAGTTTGGATCGACTCCACAGTTATGAGGAAAGAGTTGGGCATTAACTGTCCCTTATAGATGAGTGGCGTGTAAATCTGGATTAATTCTAGCAATCTGAGGGAAGCAACCCGAGGATACTTATATTTCTCACTTGAGTGCATGATCTTTCTGCCATCACACTCCTACATCGATAAAGGGACACTGTACAGTTGTATAGCCAACAACAGACTCCGGGCAAGAAACTTTTAATATTAGTTTAAATTAAAGCAACTTGTGCTTTTAAAGAGAGGAAGAAGTTCTTTGTAAAATACAAATAAATTCTCCAGCTCTCTCTGTGAAGACGTCACTAACAACTCATTTAAACTCTTCTCATAAAAAGAGCGTTTGTGTTCTAACAAGAAGTTTTGCAATCTGGCACAAAATGTTACTGATTGGGGAATTTGGATCTCAGCTGCTCCTGAATGACTCCAGATTTAATTCCATTCATGTCAGTCCTGTTATTTCAGATTTGCATAAGGGCAATAGATCATACTTAAAGGAATCAGTGTTACTGAACTATTATTTGATTAAAAAAACCCAAACCAGAACCTTCTTTTGCCCCTAGAACCAGTACTCTAAAGGCTTTCTGCAGTTGAAAATGTCTGAAGCAGGTGAAAGCAAAGCTGTGCAGCTGGTGTTGCATTTCATGAGAGTAACTGGCACATGGGGTGTCCTGTCCTTTGTGAATTCACCTGTTTGTGTGGTTTCTGGCCTGTGTGGGGTGAGCAAGCTGTATCCAAGATAGCCTAGGATGCAGTAAAAACGTTGTAAAATAAATCAGCCCATATTTTAAATCAGAAAGAAATTTAGATTTATGTAATTATTTATATATCTATTTTTTTCTGCTTGTACAGGGACACACAAACTGGTATGAGACTCCTGTTATCTGAACAAAAAATGGAGTAATCAAAATTGGTTATAATTCTTCCATTAAGTGACAGATAAAACTTTAATTAAGATAGCCTGCTCGAAGCACAGGATGCTTCATGTGTGACTAATTCTGACTGGCAAAAATATTAATTTTAACAAACATCAATTAGCAAGTTTTTTTTCTGTAGCTGAGAAGGGAGTTATTGCATGCAAGTGTATGCACATGGGTATGTGTATCTATATGCACGTAGGAGTGTGTGACATCCAGTGAAAAAAGCATGAGGGTTCTCATGTATCCCACAGTATTTAATACAAGGCTGCTGGTGTCTAAGCAATGTGCCTAAACATATGCACACATGAATTTCTCAGTGCCATAGGGTGCACTGAGCATACACAAGCACCAAAAGGCCAGTGGCTAACATGAGCTGTGCATACGTGAGGCTGCATTGAGTGTCTTTCGGTGGTTCACCAAGAGGGCACCAATTTGGGATTTCTTCATTTTCCTGTGCCTAAGCTGAGACAAAGTGGGTGAAAACCTGGCCCCACTGCTTCAGGCTCCTGACAGCCCCAGGGAGAGGTTAAAGCTCTGACTTTCTCCCCCCGCTGAGGTGTCTGGGGCTATTTCCATCTTAGAGCCTGGAGTTTCCCCATGGCTCATAGCCCCAAGGGACTGTGCGGTTGCTTGTCCTAGAGCCAGATCAGACGGAGGTCAATGGCATAACTTGCCCTCTAATTTTTGGGGACTAAGGTTACACCACTGATGTTACAGGAGAAGTGCTAAATGACAGAATCAGCTGGATGTAGTCGCTACTTTAGAGTGTTTTAGCCCCGTGGCTTGAGCGTTTGGGTTATATTTTAGCAACTGAGATGACCATTCTTTACAGATATTAAGAATGCAGAGCCTTGTGAATAGCGGAAAATTTAACATTTCATGGATATCACAACTCATGCTCTTTTTTCAGTAATACTAGTGTGTTGTAATTCTTTTTTGCCCTCTATTATCCTCTTACACTGCCACAGAATGTACTTTCATCTTTTGGAAATGACCCTTTAATGTAGTGGCTAAAATTTAATTTAGAATATTTTGTTCTAAAAAGTGTGAGCTTTGTTTCACAGGAATAGCACGGGGGCTTCCATGGTTTTTATTGTGACATTTTTAGAGCAACAATGCAGTTTTAAAAGAAAATTATCAGATTTTTTTCCTGACTGCTTAATCTGCAGACTCTACTCAGCCTTGCAGACTGGGCAGCGTTCCTCCTGAGGTGTGAGCTCTCCCTACCAACACGAATTCTGACATCACATTCTTCCAGTAATGGCTGTGCTGCCTCTTTCATGCTAAAACAAGCATAAAGTAATTAAAACTTAATTTTCTTTGCAAGCTATGGAAAGAATCGTGATTCTAAAGCACCTTGGAAAATCTGCTTGAGAAACAAACTGCTTATTTAATAATAGTTCCCCCCTCCCTGCCTGTAAAATAGAACTTCGAATTTTGAATGAAGTTTATCCTCCTGTGTGGGCCTTAATATGCAAGTTGTTACCCACTCTCATTTCTCAGAAGCTTTCAAATCCTGTTTAGCTGGAACATCAGAGACAGTCCCTTCAGCTGGCCAGAACAATTTCAGTTCCAAACATCTTTATAAAGAAATGCAAGAGCAGCTGCTTGTATCTTTTTATTGTCTTAATGCCTAATTTACTTAACTGTAGTAGCTACAGAGGACTTTTGCCTGTATTACTGTAATTTTTAGAAATTTTCCTGTGTGGTTATCAAAGTTTTCTTCCATTCCAGCTACTGATTTTATTGCCTAATGCTGGCAATACTCAGTTATCTTTATCTCATCTTGATCTATGCTTTTTATTTGAGTTGCAAAAGACCACAGCCACAATTCAGCCTAAGATAAACTAAAGTAATTCAAGCCCAGTGAATGGTTTTATTCTCTTGTGTTCATACTTTCATAACTTACTACTTGTCTGATCCATTTTCAGCTGTAATGTACATATAATCAACCTTTTCAGACTTCTCACAAGAAAAGCTTTTGTTCACTGTGCAGTAATCAGTATTAAAGGCCTTTAAAATGGTGAAAGTCAATGACACTGGCGCATTGTCCAGATCCATTGTTGTTGATGAAGTGAACTGATATTACTGTGAAAGACCAATTTCATCTCAAAGTTTTTTCATCTGTGGTGATCACAACATTTTTCACATATTGTTCTTCACAATCATGTAAGTTGGTATCCACCTTTCGTATTTCATTCTAGTGGTTTTCTTTTCTCTTTCCCCTCCCCTCCCCCCCCTCCCCCCCCCCCCCCCCGCCTGAATAACTACAAAATGATTTGATGGCTTGGAAGAAAGCATTGAATGGCTTCAGTCCACTAATGGAGCCTCAACAGTCACCATTATATATGGGCTATATAGGTATTGAATCAGTGAAGAAAAAAGTCTTACAGCAAGAAGATTCTTGATCACAACCATGATTGTGTCAGTATTAGATTTTAAACCTAAGAAGAAGAGTTATTTAAAAGGGATGAAGAGGAGTGAAATGATCAGATTTTTTTCCTAGGGGACCACTGAACTGTATGCCTAATCATAAACCTAAGAGTGGTTTCAGAGATTTCAAATCCTTTAGCATTAAGCTTGTGGTTAGATACTCTGTTGTTTGGAACTGTTGGGCAGATAATCATGTATTCTCCAAGTTTTAAAATGTTTATTTTTGACCCATGGCAAATTAGGTTTCTATTTCAGGTGTCAGATAGAAATAAGGTTCTTCAAATCTTACAATCACCTGTTAATAGGCAGCTTGTGATGGTCTCTACTGCTTTACAACCTGGTAACTCAAATGGATCTAGCACAAAGGTGGGGAACATCCTTGTATCACCCAGAGCTGGCTCATGGAGGAAGAGAAAGCAACTGGACTTTCTGGCTCTGGTTGCTTTCTGTTTGCCCTCAGGCAGTCCAGCTGCTGAAATACAAGCTCTTATGAGTTTTACCACTCCATGAAGCAGCTTTGAAGATTGTTGATTTTGGGGCACCTTTTTGACTGGAATACTAAGTGGAAGTCCTTACAGAACTTGGCACTCAAAATGAATTGTATCTGACACATACAGGTATATTTAGGACAATATACCTTGATATTGTCCTAAAACATATTTAGATGGAAGCATTGCTACTTTTTAAACTAAGTCAAAGGCTAGTAGCTGCAATGCCTTTTGTTAGATTCCATAGTAAAGCTGGAAAAAACCAGGCAGCTATTGCTGTCTGAAACACAGCAGCAGACTTAGCTGAATACAGTTGAAAATAGTTGCCACATGTTAACTGTATTAGTCAATTAGACAGTTGCTGACAGGGAAATGGTTGGTGACCACGAGAAGAGAATAAAGCAAAAGCTTCTTTTCAGATTTTCCTGTTTCCATCTTTTGTTTGAAAGAAGTATTAAACATCTATTTCCTAATTTTTAATTTTTTTTTCCCCTCTAAGAGAATGAGTGGTGGTTTGGATTTTTTCCATCATTTTTCTTTTTCCTCCTTTTGCACTCCTATCCTTCTTATCCCTATTTTTCCTATTTTGAGACTAACTTGTCAGACTAACTAGTTCTGGAGAAGTTACAGAAGGGAACAAAGGAAAATTGAAACTCTCTAAAGTGGTTGGACTAATTTCATTTTTCTTTCTGCTGTTACAACTTTTCCAAACCAAACTGAAATTCTGGATATCATTCACTTATTCAACTAAAGTAACAAAAAGGAAAAATGAAAGGAATTGGACAAGGAACAAAAACAATTCCAGCATTTTAAAAAAATCTCATGTAAACAGTAGGGAAAAAATTATTACATTTTGTACCTTGTTGAGGGGAAAACACTTTTGAGTTTTGAATTTTTTATTGAAAAAGTTCTTCCATTTTTCAGCTGCTCTGAGAAATCCAAAGACCTCAGCTGTTTTCATCACTAGTGTTGCTGCATTTCTACTTGTCTTGGATCTTGCTTTTACAAGATGCTATCGCTGCTATGCTGTGTCTCTTCTGAATTAACTGAGGTTTTCAGCTGCATATTTTAAGTCTACATGAGTCAAACGTTCACTGGACTCATCAGTCATCAGTCCCATATATCACTAATGTCAACTTTGATACTAAGATGACTCATGTCCTAATTATTTTGAATAACAAGTGTGCTCTTGTGGTAGGACAATATGATTTTACTTGCTATAAAATTGATCAACAGAAAGTGGCTACATAATGCAGGCTTGCAAAATGGTCATGAGACTGCATGTTGGCACAAATTTGTTCACTCTTCCTTATTTTCACTGGGGAGATTTTTCTTCCCCCCAATGGGTCTATTAAGCAGCCCTTGGCTCTCTGTAGTTAACAGGTACTTGAAAGTCTGAATTTACTTTTAAGTTACTTTTATGCAGTAGAATTAGTTCACTTACAATTCACTATGACAAATAACTAGGCCAATGATCCACCAAAAAGGCTGTTTTGGTTTGGGTTTGGTTTTTTTTTTGGTGATTGCAATTTCCCTTTTGATCATTCAATGTCTGTAATTCAACATTGACAATACTACTTTAAGACCAAGGCATCTTCCATACCTGTTGGAAAAACTGAGGAAAAAAAAGTCTCAGACAATCCCAGAGATATGGAGAACTTATTAAGACTCATCATACAGGAGAAATGAGAAGCCTGGGGAGGCTACTGAACTGTGCTGGGCTGGAAATCTCAGTAACTTCAATGGTGGCGTGTCCTGTTCAGACCATGGCATAGGACAGTGAGTGGAATGAAATGTTTTGGCTTGTAATTGCCTTCCCTATCCCATTTCAATCTAGCACCTCAATGTTTCAACACCCCAAGAATTTGCCAAGAAAGAGGTAGTGCTGATCTTTGGTCTCCTTCAACTAGTCTCATAACAATACCTGAGCAAGCTCCTTTAAAGTAGCTCTATGCTGTTCTTTAGTTCACTGAAGACTTTATCTGTATTTACGACATCAAACACAAAAAGTTGCCTCTTATTTGCAATCTTTAGATGTTATTGAGGCAGTTGTTATGTTACAGCATCATCTATCAGATTCATGTGATCAGGAAGGCTGTTGTGCAGTTGTTGCCCCCACCTCTATAACTTCTAAATAGGTGAAATTATTTAGCTGTTTTACAACTGGTTTGTTCTCATCAATTATACTACTACTTCAGGGAGCAATGAGCAAAGTTTTACTTCTGAGTTAGCATTTTGGGAAGTTTTTCTTTTGTTCTTTGAGATGTGAAGTTGACCAGACTATCTGCTCTGTAGGCAGGAAGCAATGAAATGCTTGGCAAAATTATGCCCGAAATCCTCATCAGCTGAAAACAAATTGTTTCTAAGATGAAGCTGCCTATTTCAGCTCAGATGGAAAACTGAAGAAGGTAAAATGTAGAGGAGCATGTGGACCACACAAAACGTAAACAGCTAGCTGATCTTTGGCCTGTTCCAAACAAACGCTGTTGAAATCATTGAAAATATGCCAATTGACTTCTGTGGGATTTACAGCAGGTTCTAAGTTGGCAAGTACCCTTTCTAGCAAACAAATCTTGTCTACTTTTACATTTCAGGCTTATACTTAATCAAGTTATCGAGACAGAAATGTCTTTGGCACGAACATGTTTCTCTGTTTCTTTTCCCTGCAACTAATAATGTTTCTCCAGAAATTGCTTCCAAAAAACTCAAAGGCCAGTATTTAGATAAGCAATATCAAAATGCTTCAGCATTAAGCTGTGATAAGTATTTCCTCCTGTTTGTTGTAAGAAAGAAGGTTTTACACAAGCCATGTAGTCTTAACTTTCACCAAGTTAAATAAAGGTTTAGTAAAAGGATTTTGTGCCCTTTTAACCCCCAATAACCAGAGTGCATCCTGTGTGACCATTCATTACATATGAAATGGCTGTAATTTATACCAAATGGGGTAGGTGAATTCAAACAGAAAGATACCATCGGTGATAAAAAGATAACACTTCTCTGTAACAGATGCTTCATTTTATGATGGAAATGGGGAAGCCGAATGCTGCAGGTGCCGGGCTGACACTAGGCCTGTGGAGAATCATTAGAGCCTCCTCAGAGATCGAGGTTTACTCTGTGTTTAATCAGCCACAGTCAGAAGAAATGGCTTCATTTCAGCTTGATGAGAGCCAGATTACAAAAGGAAGATAGATGGCCAATAAGGTTCATCACTATAAGCATATTGTCTTAATTTGAAGAAACAAGCTGGCATTCTGTGCTGAGGAAAAGTGAAGTGCAATATGGCTAGTATCAAAACCTAGTTATTTCAAGTCTCTGTGCTCCCCACAATGAAATATTCTGGCTGTTCTCCCTTTGACTAAAACATTAAAAAAATATTGCACACGCTGCAAATGACCACATTTACTCCTGAGATACTGCTGCTTTGAGTTCCAAAAGGCTGAAACCTATCAAAGTGGTTGTGCTCATCTTAACAGTTCTCCAGCCGCTTATTTATACGTACATAATATATTATAAACATAAATATATTTGTGTGTATACACAAGTGAAAAGGTTTGAATTGACTATTGATCAAAAAAGGTCTCTGAGCATAATACGAACACGCACCTCCTAAAAGGGTCGCGGTGTAGCCATCTATCATGACTTCCCACGACAGCCATGGGGACAATGAGACTGTCAGCTGGGGCAGGAGGCTTGCAGTGATGGGGGGGATGGGATTTTTTTTATTTTTTAAAAAAAAGGAACCCAAACCAGGGAACTCATTCACACAAAAGATAAACAAAACTAGAGATCTCTGCTTTCCGAATGAGATGCATGATTCATTGCTATTGCTTCGCTCTTCCTTTGCCCTGGGTTTTTTTCTCTCTTGTGCATAGACCGACTTTCTGTATAAGCTATTTCTTCAGTGCTCTCCAGAAGAAAGAGTGCTCCTTCAAGCCAGGGGAGCTCTCAGGATAAGAGTATGGGAGCCTAACATGATGATGGAAACAGGATAATTTTTACTGTTTATTTTACAGTAGAATCCAGGTGGTTTTATTAAAGTCCAAACCTTTTAGTATCAGGCAATCTACAAATCCCTAGAACTGTGATTTTTCAACTCATATTGAATTGTGAATCCAAAGGAATTTTCTCTTCTATGGTAATTTAAACATCTAAACAATAGGTTTACAGTTCTAAATTGCTCTTTGCAGATCTTTTAAGGGAAGTCCTCTGCCCCAGGACTACCCAGATCACTCATGCAGAGCTTGAGGTACAAAACTACTAAACAAGAGAACTATAGTAAGAGAAAGCTGGGGGCTAAATGTACATGGGGAATTTGTAGTAAATGAATCCCTGCCTCAAAAGAATTGATGGGATAAAAGCTTGATCTGAAGGAACTGATGGATAATATGAAATAAAGGCACGATAAAGTCAGAAGAATCAGGCCACGAGTGGGTCTTAAACAGTATTTTTAACAAAGTCCCAGGGGATACTGTGCTTGGTTTGAGGCGTGCTACAGCCAAGGAGTCACCATGGTGGAAGAAATGGAAAAAAAAGATTAGCAGAGGGCTTCACAGTAGCCAGGGCCTGAATAAGTATTCTGAAGTAAATAGTTTGTTATGTAGAATAATAGGAGGTTTTTGCTTTTGCCCTTACACCCGGAACACTGCTATTTCTTTTGGTTTTCCTTAAACTCACTTTATAAAAAACTAATTTAATCTTTCCACCTTTCTTTGTTCTAACTTCACCCAACTTTGCATGTTAAGATGAAAGCGAAGCAACTCCCACTGCCTTTACAGGTCTGAAGGGAATTAGGAATTTGACTCATCAAAATTATCTCTCCTCCCACACTCTTTTCCTGAAACACTGAAGAAACACACTCCTTCATCCCTCACACATTTTCCTAATGTCTAGTTGGACTAAAAGTAGAGTGCTCGCAAGCAAAGAGCCGCTTTTACACAGCTCAGACTACACCACATCTGTGTTTCTGCAGTACCTGCTACGCTGCTAGTCCAAGACAGCTTGAACTGCCGCCTTATTTTATGGCTGTACTGACACAATCCTGCAGTGAACTATGCGACCCCTGAAGTGTTTAGAAAGGTGCATTTGTGTAAGGGAGCCTTTTTTTTTTTTTTTTTTCCTCTGGAGTAAATCAGAGGCTCCTAGATAATCTCACATGAACACATTATTGACTTGTACCTTTCCCTAGGCAAGGAAGGCTGCGTTTTCCAGAAGATGATACGCTGAAGCATTCACAAAGTGGAGACTTAGGAAGCTTAACAATTGGTAGAAATATTATCATCAGCTATCATGGTAACATTATCCAGCCATTCCCACCCACAGATACACATGCACACACACTGGATTTTGGCTTAGAAAGCCCTGCAAATAATGCACTGTAGGTGTGTGGTCCTTAAAGTGTTTAAATGTTTGAGGATGAAGTGAGCAGGAACATCTTGCGTGCACCAGCTGAAAGAGGGTTGGGAGAAGCAGGGGGTGGATTTCCCTGGACAGATGATAATTCTCTATCCTTCTATGTGCTGCCAAACTACCTCAACTAGTGGGGGGTTTATAAACTTTTTTTTTGTCTCTGAAGAGCAGATCTCCTAGTGTTTTTTGGAACACATCAAATGCAGTACAATTAAACAGGAGAAAAAACCCTATTCCCAAGGCCCTTCACTCCCTTCCTTTCCCCTGTCAAGATATTACTTAATTTAAATGCTGCCAAAGTTAATAATGAAAGACAACATTCTCTGGTGTGTCAGAGCTCAGTGCCCAGGCAGAAAAGCATGAGTGGCTTTTTTGCACTCTTACCTTTGCTAAATTTAACCTGGAAAGAAAAACTAGAGCAAATCCAGGGATACTGTAATTAGCAGGATTTATAATGGTCTCTTCAGGTCACTTTTCTTGGCCCAGAATTGCCCAAGAACTCAATACCTGAACAAGGAATCTGATATGCCTGTGCCATCACATGGTGCCTATGGTGTAAGGCTGGAAGTGCCACCAAGTCAGTTAAGCCAGGTGTATGTCACGCACGGGTACCCCCGTTGGTAAGAATGGGCTGCTTTGTGACAACATCTTTCCCCTACAAAAATGATGGAAAGTGGACAGAGCACAGGTCAGAGATGCACACCAAGATCTTGTGAATATAACTGTCAGGGTGTTTTGAGGTGGACAGAGGGAAGGGAGCTGGTGCTTATTGAGGACCTGGGAGGTTTTGGGGTGAGGGAGGTGAGAGGAATGAGGGTACCCTCCACATTTTCTCCCTCCTCCACCTTCCTACAAGTCTAATACTCCGCTGAGGTGATGAACAGAGCAGATGAGCAGTGGCAGACATCAGCTCAGTGCTTTTTTTAAATGGAAACTTTTTTTTTCCCCCCCTTTCTAAAAATAATTTGTATGTGAATCAAAGGGGGAAAAGAAAAGCAATGCACAAAGATACAGAGCAGCTTATTAATTAGTATGAGGTGCTCTCAGTGCTCCTGTATATATGGAAGGGCTAAAACTGTAAAATGCCAAGGTGACATTG
Organism: Gallinula chloropus; assembly: GCF_964237585.1. NCBI lineage: Eukaryota > Metazoa > Chordata > Aves > Gruiformes > Rallidae > Gallinula > Gallinula chloropus. Next base: position 14,942,320 of record NC_140094.1, on the reverse strand, counting down.
TAGCCACTGCTGGGCCTGTGGAACATCACTGTGATGCGTGTACCCGCTTTGCCTGCGTAACTCAGTCTTGGTGTCATCCCAGTTGGAGTCATACAAGAAGAAATGAAGGTTGCACAAAAAGATTTGAGGTTTTGGCTCCAAGCCTGGAGATCAGGATTCGTGCTGGGTTTGTGCAAGAAGGACTGTTCTCCCACAACATGTCTGCTATGTGCAGGTGACTCTCAGTGGGTTTGCCCTCTCCTTTCCTTAGCCTCAGCAAAACTCTCTGCTGAAGTCTTCTTGCAGGAGGTACTTCAGGTTCTCTAGCGTGACAGCCTTTGGAGGCTTGCTGCTACAAAATTAATGTCCTCCCTAGAGTAGTCCCCATTCTCCCTGGTCCCTAACAAGGCAATCATAGTCCCTACTCCAGACAGCAGAGTGCTGCAAACCATAGTATTCACCTGATAAAGGTCAAGGTCAAAACCTGCCTGGCTGTAGATCGGCATACCTTAATCACACAAGCCTAATGGCCTTTTTCTGTAGCCGATGAAGCAGAACATCATGTGATGTCTATCACTGACTTCCCAGGTACCACTTACAGCTCAGTCATGCCTCTAAAGCAGAGCTTGTGCTCCTTTCTCTGGGTCTGCAGGAAGACACTTTAACCACCTCAACCTTGTGACTCTGATACCAGCATGTGGAGCAAGGGGACCTGTTATACCCTATGCTGTGAGTAGGTGGTGACTGAATCCATTTGAGCAACCCCAGGAAGGGCCTGCAACTGTGTTTAAACCCAGTCAGTGTTTTGCAGGAGCATACTAGTTCTGGGGAGGGCTGTTCATCTTCTCCAGTTATGGCTGTAATCTCTGTTTTTTCTCCTTTAGGTATGGAAACTTACAGTTTAGAACAAATAGAAAAACCCCAAAAGCAGAAAAAGAACCTAATGAATACTTAAGTTGTTAATGGAATCAACTGGGCAGCATTGAATATGTGTGATAAAACAGAAGAGTTCAATCTGTCAGCTAGCAACAAGACCAGGTTAAACTTCTCTCTTCAGCGCAGTCAATGACATTATGCCTGCCTGTCTGTAACCTCCCTTCCCTAAACAACGACTGTTTATCAACTACAAGTTTTATGTACTTAGTAGCTGGTTTTTGTTTTGATGAGAGGTCACACATATCCTATAGCCTGTACCAAAAGGTACCAAAAGAAAGCAAAAGTCATTACTAGTTTTGAATGATCTCTGAAACTAGTTACTCTCTTAAATACAATTAAATCCTGAAAAGCTTCTGGAGAGCAGTGAATGGCCATGCCTGGATCCATCACCTGAATGCCACGTACCTGCTTTCCTGCTGTATGTCCCCTCATTTCCTTGCTAGGTAGAGGGAAGAAAAAAGACTGGTAATTTATGACTCCTATTAATACAGTAGGCTGGATGTGTTGACAATATGTCAATAATTATTTCTGGCAAGACCCGAATGGTATAGTATGGGTCTCTGTAGGATGACTCATTTTACCAGAAGACAGATATGTGTGACCTGAGTTTTATGACAGATGTCAAATATATCGAAATGTGGTGTGAGGAAGATCATCTTATTGGCAAAGTAATGAGAAGCCAGTGGGAAGATTAATGTTAAAGCTGAATTGTGTGGTGCCTCCTTCACTCTGTGTTTTTGATAAGTGATGCTGGGGCAGAAGGGAAGGGGTTATCCTCTGCCTTGTGTGGGCCAAAAGTGGGAAGTTTGGAGGAGCAATAATATTAACCAATGTGACAACTTTCAGAGGGAGATAAACAGACTTTTTGAAGGGGAGGGAATTGTTGCAGGGGGTTGATAAATGCGGCAGTGCCAGGGGAAAGGCCAGCTAACCAGACAGCTTGGCCTAAATTTTTCAAGGTGACTGCTGTCGTGACAACTTAAACAGTTCTTATTTTCAGCAAGTGCTAAGCCTCCTACCTTCTGAAAATCAAGCCCTCGTGTTTCACGCTGGCTGCCACAGAGTGGAGATCAGCTGCCACCTTGGGAAGTGTAGGCTCAGAAAGCCTCTCCTCCTGCAAAGAAGAGATGATTTCTTTGCAGACTTGGGCTCTTGGTTGTTGGAAAGCAGTTCCCTGTTCCAGGGGACACTGGCACACCTCTGTAATGTATTTGGAGCCCTGGTGTGGGACATCGTGGTCCTCAGGTGCCACCAGAGCGGTGGCTGCAAAGGGCTCTCACCATCTCATCTTTCTGCAGGCAAGCTCTCCCTCCACACCCTTTACCCTTCGGTCCTGCTGATCCCCTGGATAAGGCAGTTCATGCAGACTTCACTTTCAGATAAGAGGTCTGATTCCTGCCTCACCATGGGCATGGGTCTGCAGGCTGGCACTGCTGTACTCTTGCAGAGACTACCTGCTTTGTACAGAGAGGTCCAAAGGATTAACCATGCTTCCACTCTTTGCTCCTGATGGTAAGAAGGTGAGGAGTTTCCTCCTTGGGCAGTGAAGGAGAAAGTCTGACTCATAGTGGAGGCAGGAAAACCCCCCACTCTGTAGCATGATCGTTTTTGGTCCTACAAAACAACTGCTAATGCTCCATGGGGAGTCATCTGTTCTCCAAACTGCAGTGTTTCCAGTGGGCTGGATTTTGGGGAAAGCCTGTATTGGAATGTGTGGGTAATTTTTTTCTTGTTTGTGTGAGAAGGCCCTTTTCAAGTGACACAGGTCCCTCAAAGTAATAATAAGGTCAAGCTTGGAAGGAAAAAATTATATACTTTGAATAATTGAGCTGTATTTTTAGCCCTCATCTTGTGATCTGTGTCATATATATATATATGTGAGTGTGTGTGGCTCATTTCCCTGTTCACCAGAGACACTTTTGCCACATTCAGGTTTGCTACCTAGAGCAGAGACACATGGACACTTGGTGAACTAAAGGCACCTCTTAACTTCTTTCAGCCCAAAAAAGAGTGGCAGGGTTTTTCTTGCCTTATCTTTTTCTTGGAAAGGTCATGATTATAATTTCACCACAAATAGGACAATTTTCTTTCATTCAGCTCTAATAGTGGCACAAATTTAACTATATTGTGCTAGCAGGCACTGATATATTAATTAAAATATAGTCTAATTATTTACCCTAGTTAGTTCATACAAATCTCAGTAGTGTAATCAGTGGACTCCCTTAAGGATTTTTGCCATATTCAGCAATAGAAGTGGTTTCCTTTTTTCACTCTGCTCAGGAATTGAGTTAGTTTGGGGTTTTATTTCCAGGTCGGTAGTTCAGTGGCCACCATGGCCTTGGTCTATGCAGGGGGATTTTTCAGCCACAACCACACTGATTAGTGCTAATAGGTGGATAAATCTTATTAAAAAGCTATTGTAGCAACTGCAGCAATAGGGTGAAGCAACTCTTCCTAGCCCTGAGTTTGAGGACATTCTTGAGCTTGCATTGGTTTCTCTCTGGTACATTTGGTCACATGTAGCCAAAGTGGTTTCTGAGAAATGGTGCTCTGATGTTCTTCAGCGTGAACAGATGTGGAACAATGTTTACATGGTGAAAATGTTCAGGCTGCTTTGTAAGGAAGGGAAAGGAATGCCTCCCGGCAAAAGAGATGAGAGGGATCTGAGCCGTTATTAAAAGGACAAGAGAAGCTGACGACCAGAGCTGCAACACAACTTGGGATGCCCAACTTGTGTGTACTTAGGGCTTATTTGCTGCCAGGTGTTAATTTTAAACACGAGTGGTATGAAAGTTGCAGATGGCATTGTTGAAAGGGACAGAAAAAACGTTCAAAGCAGAGGTGGAGAGGAAAGATGAGGTGAAGCTGAGGAGGACCAAGATTGACCCAACCTGCATCTTGAAGCCCTGGCAATCTTATGAATACCTTCTCTCCCTCTGGCATATACTCATCAGTCTTTAAACCCTGTCTCCAGAATGTGGGTCAAGAATTCCTACTTTTGCTCCTTTTGTGATTTTCTTTCATTGGCAATCCCAACCTTCTCATCTCACCTCTGTTTTTTTCTTTTTCTCAACAAGAAGCTCAAGCAAAAGTGAAGGAAAAAGCCTGCATCACTAAGCTGCTGGAAGAGACAGCGATGTAACTCTATAGAGCCCTTGGTGCACACACTGCAATTAAAAAGTGTGTCCTTCCCTCTGCTGAAGAGAGGGGCTTGATGAATAAAAATTGGGGTATCAGATACTGAACCCAAGTTGTCTGTTGTCTGCATGAGTAGTGTGGGTAGCACCTGTGAACCAAGTTTTCTGTAGGAGTGCTGGCCCTCCTTAATTATACACTTCCTGCTAGCAATCACTAAAAAGATCAAACAGGAATTAACACACGGGCCGAAGAATCAGACTTTTCCAGTAAGACAGTGCAAGACTCTATAAAAACCCGCCTTAAACAGCAAAGTCATCAGCGTTCCTGGTAGTGCAGCCTGAATTTCTTTGGAAATCATGTACCCTTTAAGTACATTTCCATCATAATATAACCAATATACCTTTTACTACATTTCCTCTCCCTGTTCTACTCCTGGTTTAACCATGTGTGAACCAAGCTAACATGATTAGACACCTTGTTTTTCACCAGTCATTTCTGTTTGCAGTCTTCCATAAAGTGCTTCAAATGAATTTTAATATGTTGATGGTACTTACTGGAGAGATTAATATTCATAATAAATATCCCTTAGAAATAATCTTCAGCAAATCCTTTTGACAGAGGAGTCAGGGCTGCTAACGACAATAACTACTACAAAATGCAATTTGGTCAATTACTTTAATTAAATTTCACTCTGTAATGTCTTCTCATTTATATAGTAAACTAATAGGGGAAAAGTACATCATCCTTATTTGCCTCCACTTAAACGTCCAAAACTGTTTCCTTATGTTTTGTTTTAACATTTGCAGCTCTCCCAGCTTCTCAGAACATTTGAGATAATTATGGGTTTTACAAAAAAAGCTTATTCTTTACCAAGAAAGGTTGAGACTTTCTTCTGAATAAAAAGCTTGGCTACACAGATCCTAATCTGGTATTTACAGACTAGCTGATTTTGGATGGTGCCAGCATTCCAGTGTAAATGGTAGAAGTGTCTACATTTCATCAAATGCTTTTTTAATTATATTGTTTGAAATTGGAGTAAAAAGGAACACAGCTGTCTAGAGATTTTGGTAGCATACAGGTTATAATGAACTCATGAGAAATAACAGCAGCAGTCTTTTTAATGCACTCCACTACGCAGAACATGGAATTTTACACTGTGGGCTACATTCTCAGCTGAAGTAAATTGCCATATCTCTGATTTCCTCACTGTAAGATGGTCTGAGCTCCTTGCTTAAAAAACCCTGAAGTGTTTTCAACTGTTCATGTGACAGAAGAGGGTCTGGCTTGGGTTTATTATGGTGCAATAGTGTGTAAATATTAAGGTCATCTGTTATCTGGAAAAATGCATGAATTAAGTTAAAATCAGTAATTCCCATCCCACCCTGTATCAGTAAAATCAATAAAACTCTTTCTGTGAGTATTCATGTCAACAGTCCTAATAAAGCATATGGGACTGTCAAACAGGCATGTGCACTGATTTAGGGGTGGCATTGTTTTGGGGATCCCTGCATTTCCTGCAAACAAAGCTCTGAGAGGGAGAAACCGCTCGTATTTTATTATGGGATAAAAGAGGGAGGGGCAGAGGGCTCTTCCCATCCTCACGAACTGTCTTCGATTCCACATTTCTTTTTTTTCCCTGTGGTTTCCCTAAACTCCTGTAAACTGCAGCAGTTTCTTCAGTGGTCTTCCAATTTCTCTGACGGTGCTATAAATTTTGTTGGGAAGATGAAGTCCTACAGTGCAATTAACTCCAAAAGTGGTACAAAGCAACAGCGCGCAGATACCCGGGCTGCAGTACTTAGCACTTAACTCTGAAATTCTGATAAGCCCTATCAACTCAGGGTTGTGTTTAATGTTCACTCCTGCTTATATACCGAAGATACAACCTAGCGGTCACAGTGTTAACACTCCCCAATATCTATTACAATTAGTTTTTGATTAAGAGGCCTAGCATGGCTTTTGAAGCCTTTTATGTTGTGTCAAATGGCTAGTGATGGAGTGAGATGCACAGACACCTCCCAGTAACAAAGCATCTTGTAAAAGGTTTCAAGTGAACTATTTTATCATCCTAATGGAAACCAGATGACTCTAACTCCCCCTTTAATTTCAACTATTTACTGAAGAGTCCTTGTTTTGAATTACTTAAAGATTTATTCCAAACCACTATCTCATGCATTAAGAATCACTAATAACAAAGGCATTCTGAGTGAAGCAAAGCTTTTAAAGAATGTGACTATGCCAATGCATTTATTCTTAAGTTTAAACCACATTTTTTAATGGCTTTCACATTTTTATATCTCAGTTTATTTTCTTGGGCTTTTTAAAATTTTTTTTTTCTTCCTTGAAATCCCAAACACATTTTTTCTCCAGACGTTTCCAGTCCTGCTGCTGTGACAGGGACAGCAGGCTGGAGATTGGGTGGTGGAGCTGAACCCTTGAATGTGCTCCTCCGTCCCATCCTCTGGAGAGTGTCTATTTTGGATCTCCTCGGTGGGTTTAGCAGAGAAGGGATTGCCAAACAAGGCCTAAGGGGGAAATTTTGTCCACTGTGCACAGCTTCGTTATTTCTGCTGAGCAGTAAAATTTTCAGAGGACGAAAGTGTCGCTTCACGTTAGCTGTCGTGGCCTGATGGCTGGAGTCACCCCAGCTCAGCAGCTCTCCCCTGGAAAAACAGGAGGACCTGGGGGGAATCTGCTTCCTCTGCCCTTGCCCACTATCTCTTTCAGGCTCATCCCTTCCTTGCAGCCACATCACTCTCTGCACTGCTGCAGAAGGAACCCTGAAATAGCTGGGATTAACTGGATTAGCAGTGCAAAGTGAGTCTCCTTTCTCTGCTGCGGCGGTATCTGCTGCCTGGGGTGCAGACCTCCCCATTTCCGTGGAGCCTCAGAGAGACATAGAAATTGCTCTTAATGAGCACGACCATGAACTGGTTTTCATCCCCAAATGTGACACTGTTATTTACATCTGTCAGTATTTTACCGAGCTCTCCTGCTCCCTGTGGACACTATCTTCTGAGCTGTTTCAGGCAACACAGCTACAATATTCTTTTGCCAAAATGCCCTTTTGACTTAGATTGTGAAGTTCTTGAGTATCTATTTTAGTGGCATTAAAACTATTAGAGAATGGCATAGTTAATTAAAGATAGATTTTTTTCTTTAAAGTAAATTTATGAGGAAAAGATACATATTAAAGAAAAATAGGGTGAAGAAGTAGCCATTAAACATCTTGAGAAAACCATAACTGTATTGAATAAGGAATTTGTACAAATAGAAGAGAGTTTATTTCTAAAAACATTAAGTAGACTTTTCTTGTGACAGGTACCAATAACTATTGACCTTTTGCAACCGTGAATCTTCTGAGCCACAGAAACAAGCAGTTAACAAATCAAACACCCACTCCAAATGGAGAGCTCTTCATCCTTCACCGAGGTTTCTACTATGTGAATATTTTCAAAATCTAGATCAAACAGATGCCCTTAGTACCTGCTTTGCTTGTGTTGGTCTTTGGACAGACCTAGAGTTCATGGGGGTGGGGGGGGGTGGGGAGGGAAGGAATGATGTGAATTAGGTGGGTTTCAGCCTCAGGTCATATATACAGGATGCCAAAACACAAGGCATATTTGGCATAGAGATGTCTGTGTCTTAAAAAATTTAGGGACAAGGATGTTTGTCTCTTCTTATTCTACATTAACAACAAATATTTTTCTGGTGATGGGTGAAACAGGTGTTAATTGTTAATTCTCAGTTCTTTAGTCTAGTTCTTTAGTCGATTTGCATTGTAAGCCTGAGACTGCCTATAAACTATATACACACATAAATACTTCTGCATTTATAAAATCCTTATGCTGGCACACAGAAATGGTGACTTCTGCATGTCATTAAGAAGACTTTAATAAATTACATTTTTGTAAAAGTCAGGGATAAACACTCTTCTGCCAGTGTAGCATGAATTTTGTGTTACATTTGCAGGCCCACAGAAGACTCCTGGCTCAAGTCCATCATCATCAGAAACCCTTTCTGTTGCACCATGAAATATTCCATCTACTTTTCTTTGGCTTCCCTAAAATGTCCTTTTTCCTATTTCTCTGCTCTCTGACTGTACCTTCTAGATGATCTTAGATGTTTCTACAATTTTACTCAATGTACAGATAGCTCTATTTTATTTAAAATTCAAACCAAATAGTTTTTCTGAACACTGAAAAAGCCTAATATTTATCTGTAGAAATATTTGTCAACATTTTTCTATAGTGTGAATACCACAATGATTATTGTTGAAGTATTTGGAAATTTCATTTCTTTCTCATATTTAGTTCTATATGCTTTGTACCATTTTTAGTTAAAATAATAGATGAATTAAGAAGCCAACTGATTCACATCTGTTGAAGTTTGCATTATGAAGACATGCCAGGAGAGATGCAATTAGCCTCAGATCTGGATGCCTTTATTTCCCTGAATGACCAGGGACCTATTTACAGTCAAGTCAACTAGGACTAATTGTGGACCTCAGAGTGAGGCCAGTCTTCATGGTAATTTTGGTATAGGTCTGGAATAAACAGATAGGGCTGCACAGGAAAGCTGCTGCTGAGATGACAAGCCAAAAGGAATTGAGAAAAAAAAATCTCACTTTTTAGGTTGTGCAAGAGAAATGCTGAGACTTTATATTTTAGGTGGTAAAAATTTTACCGTTGGCAATTTAAAGTATATTTTGCTTAGAATCAATAGGCAGCCCTAGCAAGCATTAATGGAATGCTAAGTCCAAATAATCACACTTTTTAATATCTCTCCAGTAATGAACAAAGGGAGGAGCTATATATATATTTTTTTTTTAAAGCCAGATATAGTTGGGAATGAAATAAATTCTTTAAATTTTACATATTCTACAGAGTTGTCAACAAGACAGCATCAGTCTGAGAATCAATTGCAGAATGAGCAGCTGTGCAATACTTTTTTCAGTGATTCAAATAACTTTACTCTCCATGAATTTAAAAATAATTTGTTCATAAATGGAGAGAAAGAAAAAAGAATGAGAAATGAATGCCTTTAAATTGGGCTCCTCTAGGTTAAATTTTTAGATGCTTTTCAAATATTGGTCCTTGCCCTTTCCAAAGTTATTTCTACTAGCTATTTTCCTAAGCTTGCTGTAAACTGCCAGTTTTCCTCTGTGTTAATTATTAATATGACCTGTTTATGTACCAGTTATCCAGCTAACCATTAATGTCTGTTTACTCATTGATGACCTTTGCAACTACATGCCAGGCTCTCGGCCAGCAAATGTCAACATTTTTTAATAACCTAAAAATACTCTTCATAGCTTAAGATTATCTACCTAAAATTTTTTTGACTTGAAAACCAAAAATTAAACACCACTTATAATTCACAGACATTTGTGCAAGGCTTTTTTAGCCAAATGGCACAGTGAAAGTAAAAGAAGGCAAAAAAAAAAATCTTTGCTGATATTCTTTGCTTCTGGCTTTGTTTTAAAATACATTACAACAGGAAAAAATCTAGGTCCATCATCCAGGCATAGTAAAATGCTTTTAAAAAGGAATTACTGTAGGTAAATCTAAATTTTTTTTCCCTTCAGATTTTTAGTATTAACCTCAGCACAAATAAGATATCTCTTCCTTATATTCTACTAATGACTAAAGGCTACACTGGAGACAATATTGGATTGAAGCTGAAAGTGGTGACACTAATTTTTACCCGCAATTACAAACTATATGTATATTTTTGCTCACTAAATGTGTCTAATTTAAAAAGACAGGCAATAGCCCAGGATGAAAAAGAATTTGAGGGCACTTCCCACTCAAATTGATGTGTAGGATGGCCTTATCCAATCTGCTACAGAGACGAGTGAAACAGTCAGGTTTCTTCTTCCTTGGTCCACTAACATCCTTTCCTAAGAAATACAGCCCTTGAAATATTGTTTTTGTGATTATAATTTGCAGGTTTGAAATTGGGTTCCTATTGAAATATTTTCAAATATTAGCATCATCCCAGCCATCAGTAAGTGATGGCATTTACAGAGATTGCAGCTCAATATATATGGAGGTATATGTTCACGTTTTCTTGTTCATTGGAGTTCTAACTTCAATAAAAATTAGTTGGGTTTCTTTTTTCTTTCTTTCTTCCTTTTTTTTTTTTTAGTTACAGCCTTGAACACTTGCTGTGACTGTCACTTCGTGTTGAATTTATCACACAGAATGTAAGTTGTAAGGCTGAAGAGCAATCTGTCAAAAGCCATTGTATCAATAATCTCTGAAGGGGTTTGTTTTGGTCCTGGGTGGGAGGTTAGCCTTCTAGATTTCTACCCTCAGTTGCATAGACCGTTTGGGCTCAGTAGTATTGTTTCAAAGGGATTTGTCTGCGCTGTAACACATTTACTTAAACACTGTGCCTCTGTACAGAATGGTTATACAGTACTTCAAGCATATAAATGCCTTTCAAGTTTTCTGTACTGAATGATAACTCACCTTGTCTTTCTTGGTGAGGTAGGTAATAAATAGAAATCTGGACTGTAACTGAGACATTCTGACTTAGTTAGATCTTCTGGTGTCCTGAAAAAGACAAGTAGACTCAATTACCATGCTAGCAACTACATAAAGATTGTCAAATTAAATCCAAAACCCTATGTTTAAATAACGGTATGACAAAACCTGAGAAAAGGCAAGAATATCAAGCTCTTCTGACATTTTGACCTGAAGTTACAGCACTGTGGAAACAAAGAAAAATACTCTTTAAAATGTGTATTATTATCTTGAAAGACTGAGGGGCAGGACTTAGTCAAATCCATCTTAGCCCGGAGATGTGGACAAGAGCTGCTGCAGCCTTTAATCCATGCTGTTTTCCAGCTCTTTATTGAGACAACTTCATGGTTCATTTGATAAACATGTAAATATATGACTAAAAGAGGGAAAAAAATAATATGCTACGCTTTCTCAGGAGTCTTTCAACCAGCACCTTAATTAAGCCGCCAAAAGCCTTGTGAGTTGGATAAGTGTTATATTGAATTAGCGTCACCCACTGCTGATATGGAGCTATCCCAAGGTTCAAGCACAACAGCTGTCTAATGGTGTATAGTGGCACTACACACTGGGGTAGAAGCCGAAGCAGCATACCACATCCGATTGAAACTGCAGGGAGACCTGAGAGAGAATTTAATTATTTCTGTTGGAACTTCTTCAGAACATTGGCTTGGCACCCCAGCCTTGCAGAGCCTGCCATGGAAAGTTTAATGAGCTGCAGTTGTAGTGGGAAGGCTTTCTTTTAGATATCACTGAAAGACAACAACTCAGCACACCTCAGCATCAAGCCAGAAAATGAATTCAGTGCTGACTCAGAGGACAGTACATAAACTAGAACCGTCAGCACCATTCCTTGCAATAACTAGGTCTTCCTTGGAGGTCTCTTATCTAAGACTGACCTAGCCTGACACATCTTAGCTTGTGAGACAAGGGACAAGGCTCAAATGTAATATTCCTGTGGGAAGCGATGTTCTGTGATCATCTACTTTTATGTGCAAAGCAATGATATATTTAATCGAGGCTTTTCTCCCCCCCACTTCAAGATGCTTATTATTTATAGGGAGCTGTTTAAATTTTCCAGATAAATATGTATTTGGAGTCTTTCCAAGCTATATAATATGCTCTATAGATCAGAGCAACTCCATTTAAAATTGTTTTTAAAAAACACAAATTATAATTCGATAGACTGGAGCAGCTCTATTGGTTTCATAGATAGCTGGGCATTTATTTTCCACTATAAAGATCATAATATTTACCCAATGGACCAGAACAGCTCCTTCTTAGCCTTTACTCTCTCTATTATGCCACAATTATTTAAATACAGATTCTGCTCGCATTACCTATTTTGTACCCAAGTAGATGGGCATCACTTGGATGAGTGAGTAAAAGGGGCAGGGGTTGTCTCATATATCCCATCATCTTCTTAAACACTGTTTAAAGATCTAGATATAATAGGAAGAGATTAAGAACTGATATCTTCCCTGACTATTTTTATTTATAATGTATCATTCAGTCCTCCATCTAGTTCAGTGGGAGAGTGGGTTATTCAGCCATGTGTTCTGTGCATTGCAGGTGGGAGATATTTTAAAGGCCTATATGCTGACAAGGTGAGTGGTTAGGGCATGATTTTGTTGTATACACACATATATATGTGTGTGTGTGTATGAAAGCACAAGAATAATTTCCATGATTATTAATTTCCTGCTTTATTTTTGTATGACCTCATATGGCAAGAACATAAATCCACATTGTGGGGATATGCACTGTCTTGTTATGTATTTTTGGAGAGCCAACACACTGCTTGATACCATATGGTCTGCATCAGAGGAGATACATGTACAGGGGTACTTCCTAGTGGTATAGTGGAATTGTAACTGCTGCAGTGTTTTCCTCATTGTCTGGGCAATGCTGCATAAGACTTCCAAAAACCTAGGGGTCGATTTGCCCACTGAGGAAAATTAGCAACCTTCATTGACATCAGTGGGCACTGCTTTGGATTGTCCTGTGCTAGATGATGGCCATTTACATACAGTTTACATTTCCTTTTGTATCACTTAATTCATAATCTCTGTTCTAAGATTTAAAAGAAACAATTTATCTGCATCTTATTCCCATATTTTTGAATAGGACTTACTCCTTCTTTAATTTATTTTAGTATTTTTGGTTTATAATAAATGAATACAGAGAGCAAAGTGTAACCATTATGGAAGTAAGAGCAATACATATCCAATCCATTTTAACTTGTGGTGAAAGATATGATTCATCAGCCTATTCCCTCCCCTAATTTATTTTTCTAGATGTTGTGTTTCCCTTAGCCAGAATGTTCTCACAGCTTTCAATAGGTAAAGACTGTATCTGGTGTCCATGGTCTCCTTCATTTAAGAGGTTAACTAATGATATTGCATGGTATGATTGCATTTTTCACCTACACGTGATGATGGTTGAACTGCAGGGTGGCTAAGCTGTTGAATTTCTTGTTTTTCACACTGTATGTCTCATCCAGCTCTGCGACTCCTTTCACAGCCCCTTTTTTCAAAGAAAATGCCCTGTCAGCAAGATCACAGTCCTCTGTCATGTTCAGCTCATGCCTCCCCATATTCAGCTGGTTTGGTTCCAGCTCCTCTACAGGCCTCCAAAAACACAAAATGTTTTCTTTCTTCCAGAAAGCTCCTTCTGATTTATATCCCAGATGAGCAACTTAAAATCTTGTGAACAGTCAAACATAGTTTGGGTTTTGAAGTTATACTGAATTACAAGAACTGAAATTTCCTGAGGTTCAGGGACTGTCTAGTGTGGTGTTTGAGTCAAAGGTATTCTCTAAACAAGACAACTTCAGGAAAAGATTTTCCTGGTTGAAAAAGGAATGTATGAACACCACACTTGAGCTGCAGAGAAGTCTCATTTTACTCCAGATAGTTACAGTAGTGGTTGCATGGTCAGTGTGTGGTCAATCCAGCTGTAGGCTGCTGATAAAAGGCAGTTCTGGCCTCAGCTACACAGTCTTGCAATCTAATTTGCATTTATACCAGTTATCAAGCCAGATGAACCTGACTGAGAGCTACTGTCTTTTTTATCCCCCAATAAGGTTGGTTTTCATATGGTTCAGTGGGCTGACCCTGCTATTCACACAATTGCCAGCACAGATACAACGGGGACTTCAGGGATATGCAGCCCACAGTGAAGATGAAGATGAGATTGGCAGCAGCCTGGGCACCAGCAAAAAGCATCCGTCTGGTCTCAGTTTTGGCCAGAACAGCTCTACAATCATGGAAGTCAGGCCCATCCATTAATGTCTGTCTAAACAGGGTCATTGCAGGGTCTGTTGGAGGGATCTAATTAGAGGTCTGTTTTTTCTTTAAAAGTCCTTGCCTAGTATTTCCCTTACTTTTCCAAACACCCTGAAGTAGACAATACATCACAATGAGGTCAAAGCAGAGGAAAGGGGGGAAAAAATGAATCCCAGCAGCCCCAGAACAATGACAGTTATCATTTATTATCTAGAAGTCATGTGAGTTTTAAAGTCACCAATCATCATCAAGAGAAGAATGGAGCTAGATGCTTGACAAGGAAGATGCTGTCTGCGACAGCATAATATTCAATTTACTGCCAAGGCTACTGACTTCTGAAGCAATAGGAGAATAAGTGAAATAATTGATTTCTTACCTCAAAGGTAACGTGGCATCAGAATTACACTAGCTATGTTCAGTTGTCTTATTTTTAAACAACTTTCATGATTCTACTCTGGTTCTTGACAAAGTAGAAGTTGTTAAGGCTGTCTAGGAGCCATACCATGAAAAAAGATCTTAGTGTATCAAGGGGGCAAAGAAAAACCTAAAATACGTGCCTAGCAAAACCCAGGTTATGCTGCGTGCCTGAGATTGCAAACAGCCTGCAACAAAATCTACCCTGCCTCTTATACATTAATTATATTCTGTCCCCAAACCAGCACATTCTTGTTGCAGTTTTGGGTGAGAGTCCTTGCAGAATGAGCTGAGGGCATCGGATTTCCTTAACATGACCCTGCCCCATTCCTATGCCTATATATTGGCTATTTAGGGAAACATTCCACTGTCCTTGCTCATGCTGAGCAGTCCCGTAGATATAAATCATTCTGCTGTGGAAGCAGCACAATTCAGTGTGACTAACGGACCCTTCTGTGCTGATGAACATTAATGGATGTGGCATCAGACATGCCTGTAGAGCTGAAATCAGTGGGACTATACTTGTGAACTAAAGGGCTACTCACTGTGAGTAAATGCACCTATGGATAAGGAAAGTATTTGGGCTAGGAATCTGCCAAATTAGTAAAAAAGCACTGTACTCAGCTGGATGGTTTAATTAAGTCTTAACTTACATGTTTATGTCAATAATGACACTGCACAGTTGGAAGGAACTGTAAGAATAGTAAGCAAAGAAAAATACAGAGGTGCAGTAGTATAATTTTACAATGTGGGATTGTCTCTGTTGAGGTAATTGTCAAACACAGTCATTAAGGGGTAGTTTTTAGTGCTCAGCAAGTGGTTACATTCAACAAACTTAAATATTTTCCAAAACAATTTATATTTATTAATGGCTACTACAAAATCCATTTACCTATAATCAAGTAAAACTTGAAGGTGCTGGCTTTCTTAAGTGCCGAGAGTCAACAATATTAAAGTAAATAGTGGAGGACATTCCAAGATAGTATTAACACAATTGATTTATTGATGATTGCACAATGGGAGGTTATCTTTTGTTAATTGACTCTGTAAATAAGCTCATAGGCGTCTCAAGGAAAGAAAAAAAAAATCTATTGCTACTAGAAAGTCTACAGGGTGAGGTAGCTACACCACTCCATAAAGGGTCTGCTCTGCTGTAAGACTCCTTAAACAGGCTGAATAATTGCTGAGAGACATTTCTAACAAGAAATCCCAGCAGGTGCTCATGTATATGTGACACTCAAAATGGACTATAGCTTGGGCTATCCCGTATGAGAAATAATTCACCTTGGATTTCATAGAAAAAGACAAGGGTGGAAATAGGAGGGACCATCCTGGAGCTCACAGGTACATTTACAAATCAGATGGAGTCCATAAAGCAGCCAGATCTAATCTCAAGTGTATTGTTTGATCTTTCCAGGTGACAGCTATAAAGTTTACTTCTTCACTCTGACCCGCCTCTACCACTTCAGACCTAAGGCTAAGTCATGGCTGGATCATCCACATTATGCTGTTAGATATCTCCCCATGAAATGTTTTACAGATGCTTAGATCTTATTATTGCTTCCCTTTGGAGTTCATCTTGACCATGTTATCTTCTGGTTTGAGTTGGGTAACTCTTGTGCGATATCCTTTCCTTGTTATTACTTGCTTTGGTAAGTTTATGGCGAATGGCAAGGGCACTGCTTACCCAGTGGCTATGGACTATCATATTCATTAATTTCCAGCCCACTTGCCTGACAATGTGGACAATTTGGTAGTCTACTTTTACCCACTTTGGTTTCCATTTTCCTCTCAACACTATTTCTTTTTGACCCCTCTATAGTCTTGTTCCCTCTGTCAATCTCATTTTCATCCCTCTTTGTTCCTGTCTCGACATCAGAAAAGAGCCATAATCAGACTGAACATTCTACTTCACTTGGTGTAGGATCCAAGAGGTAAAGTCCTTTGCTCCCAAGTTAACGCCCCTGATCTGTGAGCAAACATAATACCTACTTTTGGCTGACAACAGCAAATGGGAGGAACAGGAACACTGTGGCCAAAAGCTACTGTGCAGGGACAGCCCAGTAGAGCATTTTTATTCCTGATCTATAAAACGTCATGAGCTTTCAAAGAAATTGGCTGCTTCTAGTCGGTGACCCTTATGAAACACCTGCACTGAGTCATGCTCCTTTCCCTGTCAGATCAACGGCCTCAATATACAAAAACCAAACAACCTGTGCCACTTCTCTAGGAGAGTACCCAGGCTGTGGGAACAAAGGCTCTGCTGTTTCCTAATCTCAATAACAATTAAGACATCAGATTAATAGAATCTTTAAATGCTCTGACAGATGCAGGTGGAATGCTCTCTGTTTGCATTACTATAAAGCCTATCAGTACCCTAAGCATTAAAGGGCACAGGGGAACCTAAAGTATCAAGGTTACAAACAAGACCAAGCATGAAGTCCTGAACTAAAAAGAAAAAAAAAGGAGATTAAAGATATACCACATGTCATTTCTTGTTCTCTAGCTTCTGAAACTTCTGGTAGACGTCACTGAAACCCAAAGTTTACCTCTGAGAGGACAGGGAATTCCCTCCCCTGGTGAGATGCAGTTTCCTTTTTTATCTCCTTCCCCTTGTTCCTCGACACAAAAATGCCTTCAGTGGTTCACTTAATGACTGTAATGCCCTTGGTTAATAGGATTTTACTGCATTTCCTATCCTTTAGCTTGGCATAGGAGCCTGGTATGCATTCAGTGTTAGCTGCAAATTTTAAAGTGTTGTCTGCCTGGAAACAATTCTCCCAATATTCTGAGTAGTAATCCTTGGAATTACCCTGGATCAGGCAGAAGTGAAGATTTAGAAGTCCTGTAGAAGTGTCTAGAGGACTCAGATTTCTCTTCTGGGATCACAGCTCACGCAAAGATTAAAGGCCATATCTACAAAGCTATTTAGGCGCTTCAGTAGGAGTGAGGTGCCTGAATACCTTTCGTGGGACTGGCCCTAACTGCATTTTGCACCCCTGCCTCACAGCCAGGAGTCAGAGCACCAAAACTGATGGGAAACATCCGCTGACTTCCTTTAAAATGCTGGCTGAATTTTTGTGTGGAATTTACAATAACATTTTTCTGTGAAGAAGCCCTGACTCAAGGGAACCCTTTCTGGATCCTTCAGTTGGGCGAGGGTGGTGAAAGTAACTATTTTGTCTTATTTCTTTCTTACAGGTCACAGGATGAATTTCATATATTTCTTTTCAGTCGTCTGATCTGTCGTGACCCCTCCTGTGCACTTCGTGACACCAAAGTGCTTTTCCATTCTTCATTCCATTGCTTTGGGATCTATAAAAAGAGCGACAGTGTTGAGGGATTTCTGAACAGACTGTTTCATTCCTGTCACTGTCCCGGGAGGATTAGACTTGAGGAAGCTTAGAGTTAGACTCATACTTCCCTCTATCCAAATGCCTGGCTCAGAGATAGCGGTCTTTGTTTAGGAGGCTTTAATATTCCTAAGGCAGTACTTGGGATGATGTGTTTTCACACTGCCTGTCTCTATCATATTTGGTACTCTTCTCCCCATATGATTTCAGTAATCCAAGCCATTCTCTGGAAGCATCAGTGACTCCCGTTTACGTCTTTGCCACCTTTTCTAAGAATGTGTTCATTTCATTGATCCCATGTTTCAATGCAGCAGTTGTCCCTGCCATTATCCTTGACCTAATCATAGCATGTAGGGATCCGCGCGTCTCATGGTCACAGATGAGCACATGGACAGAAACTGCCTTACAGACCTACCCATATAGCTCGCTTTAGATTCATGAGAACGGCGTGCGAAATTCCTATTAGGTCCAGTTTCTTCTGAGCTGTGAGGGCCAAGATAGTTGTACTTCATAGTCTGCTGGAATGCTTCTTTGCTGGTTTGACACAGCCAATCCTGCAGAGGGAAAGCTGGGGGGGGAGAGGATGTGCTCCAGCCCTAAGATCAGATGTCGGGCACAGGTGCTGGCAGCAGAGCAGCGCTGCAGCCCCCCGGTATGAAATCGCAAGCTGGCCTCGTTCTACAGACCTTCTGAAAACAGCCCGAGATTGTGTATCATGAGTTATGACGGTGATATAAAACTGAAAGCCTGACTGCATCTGTTAGTTAAAAATTACTGTGAGAGCCTGTGAGGCTGCTAGCTCGGTGTTTTAGCTACATCTCAAATAGGGTGGCTGCACTTCACCTTCCTAATTAAATTCCCTCTTAGTTTTTTTGCACATAGTAATGTTTACTTCACTGTTCTCTTACAATCAGACATGGATTAGAAATACTGATGGAAACACCTATTCACAGTGTAAACTTCGGATATGGATTCATATCTTGCTCTCTTCCTTAAATGCTATAATGTCCTTCAACATGGAGCCGACACTTTCTGTCCCAGGGGTCACATGTCTGGGGCAAATAAAAAAAGATTTTCTCTTACAGAGGGCGAAGTTTTAGTTGACTGGAGATGTTTTGGTGCAAGGTTGAAATTTTTGCCATTTTTTTCTCCAACGGGCAAAGAACATATTTAAATACTGGTACCACACATCTGATTTTTTGCTTTGCAAGTGAAGAAGCATCTTTCTACACAGGTACAGAGCATGTACAATCTTTTACATCATCATTTTGATAGTATGTACTGTTTTATTTCTCAGGGTCTGGCTGGTCATAGATGTCATCCTGTGTATTACTTTTCTCATTTTGTGTCACAAGTGAAGTATCTGGTCCTGTTCTTGTGCAAATGAACGTCAGACATCTTCTTGGCTTCCTAAAGGCACTGTCAAACCTAACTGGGGAAGAGGCAGAACACTGCTGGGATGAGACACTCCTAAAAGCCTCTTAAGTGATCCAGGAAGGAGCGTCCATAAGTGGTCCTCTAAGACACTAATGAGTCACTCCTTAATCACAAACTGCCTATGCAGAGCACTACCCTCCTGACACAAGAGCACACTACCTCTGCAAACCTTCAAAATAAGTCCTCTAGGCTTACCTCTTCAGGAGGTAACTGACCCCAGCGACCTTGCTCCTCTCCAAATCGGGTCATTGCATCACAAGTTCATCCTATAGATGTGGGGGCATATAGTATTCCTTTCACTTCCCGTCTTAAACCCTGGTCATAGCCTTAGTGCAGGGAGATCCTGGAAGCCCAGGAGATTGCCAGGGTTGTCCTGTCCCTCTTCCAGCAACACTTCTGTAATGGGCACGCTGATCCTTTCCCATAGATTGCATGTCATTTTTTGGGGGTGTACAAAGCACTTTGGATCATTTTGAGATAAAGAGCACTATAGAAACAGAAGCCATTATTAAATCAATAAATAAGAATTAGCTCCTTGCTGTTAGACATGTGAATTTTCACCTTGATTGCCACATGCACAACTTGGCATTGTTTTTCTATTTCCTTTATGCTCTTGATGGGCGAACATGCCATCAAAAATGGTTCTCGTCGAAGTTTTTATGTTGGCAAAATGTTTTCAGCACATGAGAGGTCTTGCAGAGTTGAAAAGGCAAACTTGCCTTCCTAATAACTCATAGCTGTTGTGGCTACTATGTAAATCTCTTTATCCAATCAATCAGATGTGAAATAAAATACACTGACCTGATGCTTGGCTAGCATGTAAATTCCAAGTCACATGAGGCCTGTGGAGTTACAGTGCAGAAGAAGGAGTTTTCATTCCCCATTTGTAAGATGATATCTGCCGGGCTCATTAAGTGAAAATATTTTGGGGCCTGTGTCTTACAAGGTAAACTTGCTCTATTGTGCAGAAGAACATTCACTGAAATAGCTAACATGGATCATCTGATGACATTAGCTTTGTAAGTAATTTCCATGATGTCAAGGGTACACTGGAGATTAAAGGGGGATTAAGGCCTACTTGCACAGTCAAAGCATCACAGTAAATTGACTTGACTTGGCAGGCTGCACCTAAAGTTGGCAAGTTTTCACTAACTAATCATATAAAATCCAGGTTTGTGGTGTTAGTTAGACTACACTTTCACAGAGGCCAGGAAACGTTAAGCTTTCAAGGTGGGAGGTTTTAGGAGCTCAAGGAGGAAAAGGGAGGAGAGACTGTCAAGGAGACTTTTGCAATGTCAAGGTGCCAAGAGGTGCTGAGTAAAATAATGACCCGGTTTTGCTGGAGAAGGCTCTGTCTTTCAGGAGCAACCTGGTTGGATTTCTACCCGAAGGGCTTTTCCTCCAGCAAAGTTTATTTTTTCCCTCCCTCTCACTGTCACAAAATGCAATCTCCTCTTAAAGGATCAGACCCCGCACAGGAACTTCACTGAATAAAGATGAGTTTATATTTTAAAAAGGAAACAGCTGGATTGCAAAAGCAAGGGAGGTAGGCAGCTCTTGTTTCATTAGCTCAGGGAAACTCAGGGCCCCAGAGGAGAACAACTGGGAGAGCAGCCATGACAGAGTAGAAAAAAAAAAGGAAACAGAAGATCATAAAGAACTAATAATGAAAAATGGAAAGTGAGAATGGGCCAAGAAAAACAGGCAATAAATAGATTAAAAAATAAAAAAGAATTTTTTGGGGGGGTGAACCATGCATATAAAGTGACCAAGCAGGAAAAGAGCAGGGCAAAGAGTATAGGTATTCTGGAAATAAAATAAATAATTCTGAAATTTCTCAGGAACTTTTTCATGAACAACTGGAAGCATCTCATGGCTCATCTCTCAGTCTCCGAAGTAGTGGCCACTTCAATATGAAAATGAAGGAGGAGAACTTTGTATAATTGCCCAGCAATTTGTTTGCTGCTTCCGTTGGAAAAAAACAGACTGATTTTTGGCTGGGCAAGAGAGTCCAGGCTCCATCCATGCTGATGAATTAGGGTCCTCTAAGAGCAGCTTATAAAAAAATGTATCTCATGATTGTTTAGAAGGATCTAGTCAACTGTTTATCTGTGCAGTAATCACTGGATGATGAGTTGGAGGTAACCTGGGTGTGGGACTGTGCATAGCAGGAGTCTCTGAATGGTTTCAGATGAAGAAAGAGTAGAGACTGAAGGAAGAGGGGTCTAGGAAGAAAAGCAGAGACTAGTCTGTCCTTCGTCTTGAAATCTGTTCATTGTGATAAAATATATAAACATGGCCAAGACTTCATAGTTCAGGAGAGAACAGATTTTTTTTCAGCTGCCTTTCAATTTGATCCATAATAATCCTGCAGCTTTATATGGTTTACAGACGACACTTTGCCCAGCAGAAATGGTGCTATTCTTTAAATTGTGCTGTGCTCATTAGGTTTTAATAGGAGCAGTTGTTTAAAGGGTGGGTGGGGGCGGGAGGGGGAATGCACTTGGTGATGCATAGTGGAATGTACATTAATCTTGTTAATGACAACACAGTTAATGACTGGCAAAACATTACTTTTGAATTAACCTTTCTCTTGTGCAGGCTATACTTGAGAAACAGAGCCAGGACACTGAAGATACAAGGAAAGTGCATGAAGACAGGGATACAGGATTTCCTATGATTTTATGTTGTTCTTAATTAGGAAGCATATTGGCAGCAAATGCTAACATGTGTTGGGATGTTTAGCTGTAGCCAAATAAATGTTTTCTATTACAACTCTGAATTCTTTGCCTAGCCAGAGCCCATGCTGTTCTGTTCATGTCTTACAAAATCCCTTTATAAGTCATTTTGGGGGCCAATTTTCTGTTGGCTTATACAGCAGAGTTACTTTGAACATATGCACTCAGACTCCAGAAGGGTCGTTGTCCTCATCTTCACTTTTTTCTTTTTTTTTTTAATTCTAGTTTTTGGTTTTGAGTGATAAATGGGGAAACCCTTCTTATAAAATACTTCTATAACCCAATTAAACAATAGCCTACACTGAACATGCTCATTTAAAGCAGAAAAAAAGGAATGAATTTAACAGTTTTTCTCCAGTCACATGTTCACATATAGGCTGAATGAATAATCCATAATGAATCATTTATCTGACATTTAATCTCCTTCTCCTGTTTATGAATGGTCTGCAAATAATCTGCTGTTTTTTTGTTTTGTTTTGTTTTGTTCTGTTTGTCATTTCAAATTATTAGTTAAGTAATTTCTGATCTGGATTGTAGGTTATTTGAGAACAGCTTGCAAGGAGTATTCACAATTTATAACTACTGTTACTTCAATTATGTGAACATATAACTAGAGTCTGACCTGAGTAGTGCAAGTATTTTCTTGTTTAAATGGAAATTTAGGGGTTTCCCTTTGCAAATATGGTGCTACATTTACTTTAATTATTATGTGATTTTTTTTCTTGATGAACTACCCACCTCTAGGTAGGAAATGCAACCAATGCCTCTCACTTCTCTATTTGAATCTTGTATGGTCAACTTATTCTAGTAGAGGTTGAAGCTTTCTGAAACTGGTTATCAGACAGTATAGTCGCCATGTATCATCATATAGGGTAGGTCCTGCTTGCACAAACCAAGTAGAGCTACTGTCACAGGGAGCATGAAAAGGGAATTTAACAGAGTTTTCTGAGTTGCTGTGTTATTCTCCAGTCCCAGTGCTTGCTCTAGTGGAGTCTGACATTGGGTTATTGTGTGCTTATTTAAGCAGGGGCCTGATTCTCTCCTGCAAGGACTGGAAGATTGTCAGCCCATAAATGCAGAAATTCTCTGTTGATTTCTCTTGAAGAATCAGAAGGTGGGAGTGGAATATGCTGACTTTGGTTTACATCCATTTCATAACATTTTTACATCTTTCTGGTCCAAACTGCTAAGTTGCATAGGTGAGGAAGATAAGACATACATCTTGTGAAGAGCCCTATGTCTCACTGTTGAGGCACTCATCCTAATAAAGCCTTCAGCACTAGAGCGAAAGAGGAAGATGGAAGAGAATACCCTTGTGATAAAGACACTGTCTGGATTCAGGACATCCTTCATCCTTTCTCAAATAGCAGAAACACTCAAGAAAGCTGCAGTGACTCAACATAGAAAAGCAGAGCTGCAGATGCAGCTAGTGGGAATAACCACTGGAGGACATAAATAAGTAAGGGGTTAAAGGTAATTCTTGTTAGCAGGGAAAATATAACAACTAATCTAAGATTGTCCATGAGTCTGGACAAGGCACTTCTCTGCTTTGATGTCTGTTAGCAAAGAGTTGCTGATGGTAGACAGTGAAATGCTTTGGGCTGTGAGACAGTAAAAATTACTTTCATAGATTTCTGTGTATGATTTTTAAGTGTATGAATTCATACTCTGGGCTGATGAAGGTTTTTTTTCAGATTATTGTGCAAAAAATTCAAGCTAACTAGTCTCAAATAAAGTATATAAAAGTTATTGTGGATGTATGAATCTTGTGTTTATTAGTGCACTGTTTGGATTCCATCATATTTTGATTGAGGATCACAATGTCCTTTCCTTTGCTCATCAAAAAAACAAAGGATTTCTTTTTTAATGAAAAAAAAAAGGATTTATCTGTATGACTGTTTTGTATGGACTCCTTGCTGCTAGAGGGGGAAGGAAGGTGTTCAGGCACTGCCCACTAACTAGCATGTATGAAAGGCAATGAACAATAGAGCTAAAACCAACACAACCATATAAATATAGCAGTTGTTCTGTGTTGCCGCAAATACCGATTTATGGTGAAAAGAAAATAGACAAGTTGCAGTATTTAATTACTTACGAATGTGATTAGCTGCTTGAAAACTTAAGGACCATATCATATCAAAATTCCATACCATAAAAAGAAACTTGTTCTTAATTTTCTTCTCAAATTGGACTCCATTAATCATTGTAAAAGTTACAAAATCATTTGGCTGAAGAACTCAGATAACAGGAGGCTTTCAGAAGGTCATGCTCTCTGATTGGCATTCTTGACCCTCTGTTGTCTCAGTTTCCCATCTTCTGGCTTCACTCTAGCTGTAGTAACCTAGCTGCCCCTGGGCTAGGTTGCTCTATTACTGGTGTGAAATCCTCCATGGGCTCACGTTGCATTGGACTGGACTGTACAACAGAGCACGCAGGAAAGAGAAGTGGCACTGTGCCTTAGAGTTCAGCTTCAAAGAAAGGCAGGGGTTGCAGTGGGATGGTTGTGAACCTAGCAGAGATTATAAGTAGATCTTTGGAGTCCCAGCTGACATTTAAAGGCTTGAGGCCTGATGTAGAGCAAAGAAATGTCAACCTTTAAAAGAGTGGACTGGGCTGGTTAGTAGGAAGGAATGTCAAAAGAGAGTTTATAGGCATCTCTTAAAGTTGAAGTAAATGTATTTCATTCCTTTGATATGAGCACGTTTCTTCTTGATTTACCTGTGAATGGACGTAACAAGAGCTAGAGTTGGTTAACAGATGCTTGAAATGACATGGGGGATGCACAGAGACTATGAGACCAGTTAACATTTGACTGGGGGCACATAACTTCTAAGCCTGCCTTATATTGGAGTTAAATCATCCCATCTGATGCATTGGGAGCTGGATCTCCACACTTGTTTTTGTGGCTCAGAGACACATTTCAACCACTGAGTGGTTATTCACACCTAACCCTTTTTAGGATTCACCATTATTCTTATTAACAACAGTGAACATTACAAAGAAGGAAAAAAATAATATCATTCTTTCCACAAAAAGGTAAAAACATAATAGTGAATTAAAGTTCTAAATGATAGGACTGTTAACATAATGCCTTTTGTCTAGAATGAACTATAAAACACACATATATACAATGGAGAAAACCCTGTAAATGTGTAATGGACAAAAAAATATATATATAATAAAACTGTTGAAAGAATGCATTTTCTCAGCACCAAGGCTATCCATAAAATTTTTACAGTTTTCCACTATATAACATTATCCTTCATAAAAAATGATATTTTAAAGCAAAAAGGTTGGCAAAAGAAACAATTGGTAGTTAACGGAAGGACGGGATTACAGCACTGTGCCTTTGCTCTGAACGGTGGAATAGAAAATGAAAAACATTTGGGGCATTATATGAAGCCCAGCAGTCATGCTCCATATGGTTTGAAGACTTGAGCAATGCTTGACAAAGATTTTACGACTTCATTTTCTTAACATTGAATATGATTCCTTCAATCTAGGCCTCCCACCCCATTCCTTGCCTTAAATTTCTCCTGTTTTGCAGACAAAGAAATCTGTTTTATTAGTGTGTATCGTTTATATAGAGTTTAATCACATCTGGTTTAATACGCTGTTTTGTTACCAGCATGGCCTTTCTGAGGAATGCCCTGTGATCAAGGTATTGACGCAAAATTGAGGTAATCCATTCCCCAGATCCTCTAACAACTTCCTGTGTGACCTGATGCAAGTTATTCAATCTCTTTCTATTTCATTTCCCCATCTGTAGAAAGGAAAAAATAGTATTTCTATATATTAGACATTACTGTGATAAGTTTTAGGATAGATAGCTAGAGTCATCTGTATAAGAGGACAGGTCAATATTTCTGGATAATTGGATTTGGAGCACAGAACTTCCTAGCTCCCAAACCTGTGCTCAGACAGATCAGGAGATTAAAATTTTATCTCTGAGTCGGCATCATGACTTTCAAAACCAAATATTGCTCCCCTCTGTCATAAAATAGAGATTGATTAGTTATTCTTCAGTCTACAAGCTACTGCCATGTGTGCTGCCACCAGTAGAAGGAAGTCCATAACCTTCCCCAGAAATGCATGTGGATTATTCTGTATGTTTATTAGACATTTAAGTCATTGGGCACTGCTGGGGATTGGGCCAAGTTGTATGTTTGTAAGGATGTGCACACTCATCATGAAATGGGAATTCCTGCTGCAAAACGCGCACCAGGGAGACCCCAGCATCAGTACACAATCCTTCATGTCAAAGACAGGTAGTATGTTTACTGTTACTATGGATGACCTAAACTGGAAAAAGACCAAGATCTAAGCTTTCTGAAAGTCTGACTATTTGAATCTGCGGTGTTAGATTGGATGGATATCTAAATATGAATTACTGTTGTCATTTATTACATCATCTCACATACTATGCAATACAATATAGATCTTCCTGGAACATCGCTTTTCATTTAATTTATTTTACTTCACAGTGAAAGGCAGTGTTCCTCTAACCCTTCTCTTGCTGTATCTGAATCATGCCCTCACATGTGGATCTCACATGCAGTGGTATTTCAGATGGCATGTTCTGTATTAGGTGGATAGAGTATTGCCGGTGGTATGTTTTATCCCCCAGACTCAGCACACTGGAGAGCACTCAGCTGGTTAATATTTCATTGGGATTCTTTTCTCTTTTCTTTCCAACCATCTATGTAAACTTTAAGACAGCCGGTCTGGTTTTAGGAGGTGATTTCCTTGCTGTGGATTAAGGATCCATTTGTGAGTCACTCTTCAGGCACTTCAGAAGAGTAGATTTCAGACCTGAAAGAATGTATTGTAAACAGAATAATGTGCTTTCAAAATTAGCTCACGTACCAAATTATGTATTTACTTAATACACCTTAATGGCTTTTGAAGAAGCCATTAGGCTCTACTGCGTAAATAGTATGTATACCAAAATATGTATTTAACCTAGATAGGGCAGTTTCCCATTGTTGGTTTTCCTTCCTTCTTTACAAAGTTTTATCTTCACGGGCTTTTTAAAGTCTATTATTCTTGAAGAATTTATCCTCCAAGAGATTGCTTTGGACAGTGGCAGCTGAGAGGGCAGGGAGGAGAGCACGTTCTTGAGCTGTAATGTGTGGAAAGGAGAAATAGCTGTCAGAGTGGCTTGTAGGACTTTGCAGACTTTGGAGTGGGGAAGGAAGAAATTAAAATCACAGAATCACAGAACATTAGGAGTTGGAAGGGACCTCAAAGGATCATCCAGACTAAATCACACAGGAACATATCCAGGCAGGTTTGAATGTTTCCAGAGAAAGAGACTCCCCATACTCTCCTGGTAGCCTGTCCCTAGGCTCCGTCACCCTCACAGTGAAAAAGTTTCACTTTATGTTCACATGGAACTTCCTCTGCTCTAGCTTGCACCCACTGCCCCTTGTCCTATCACTGCCATCACTGAGAAGAGCCTGGCTCCATCCTCCTGACTCTCACCCTTTACGTATTTATAAACATTAATAAGGTCACCCTTCCATGGCATTATATTTGCACATTGGGCTGACTGCGAACAGCCCTACACCTCCATGGAAGAGGTGTGGAGAAGAAAAAGAGCCCCTTCTCTGTTCCTACCACCAAGGTGCAGGATCCAGCGATGCTGGAGGCACACTGCCATGGTGGGAACCTCCAAGGGCTTCCCAAGCCCTTAGGGTCAGGATACAGTCTGACACTGCCAGCCTGGTAGTTCAAAGGATTCTTAAATTGTGCTGGGATTTCAGGCAAGGAAGCTAAGGTTTCTGTTTGGTTCTCCACCCCTATATAAATATAGAGAATTGGAAAAATGATCCTTGCCAGTGGCTTTGTAAGGATCACTTGATTGGAATGGAATTAATTGCAAGAATAATAAATGTGAGAGGGCTGCTAAACCAGTTGGGACTGGTGGGAAATAAGTGGGGAAGTAAGTACAAACAAGCTAAACCCGCTGTGTTTCACTGTTTAACTGCTACCTCCTGTAACTGGCACAGCAAGTAAACCATATATCTGCTAATGTTGCAGGTGTACTCACAGCTAGCTCATAATGGAAAAAATATCTGTAAATAACTGCTCAGTTACAGCAAATGCCAAAAATTACAGTCCATGTTATTCATAGGTGATTCCACTAGCCCTAGTCACGTTCATCAGTTTGGAAATAATAACAAACCCATATCAAAACTCCAGAAAAAGATGTTATCTTGCTCAGAAAATGCAATGAGGACTAGCAGCTAAGTGCTAAAAATAGAAGTGTTATATGAAGCCTTGTAACTTTGGCATATAGTCATGAACTGCAGAGTGAGAGAGGGAGCAGAAGACATTCCTGGCACTGGGCAAGAAAGAAATGAATGATGGGTGTACAGGGATAACCTGTATAAGAGGAGAAGAAAAGTTTCCTAAGTTTTAATGGAACTTAATATAGACTTATGTATTTTTATGGGTTCTGGAAAGTTCCTCTCTATTATTAATCAGTCTTTTAAACAAACACCTCTGCAAACAGTCTGTGCAAACTCCTCAAGTTGTTTCACCTGGGTCAACTTTCAGGATGGAAGAGGGCAAGGAGACTTACTGGTCTTCTTAAGAAACTAGTTAACTACAGTAGGATCAACATAATGAAAATGAATTCAGCATCATGAATCTCTGACATGAACTGCTTTCCTGCAAAAATCTCTCTTTTATCAATCTTCTTGTCTATGTGAATTCAGGCACGTACCTCCAGGTCAAGTAGGTTTTGGATATACATGAAATTGCCCTGACTTGATTTCTAAAAGACCACAAATTAATTCCAAATTTGAATTAGGAAGGAATAATAATAGTAGCAGTAGTACTATTACTAGTAGTAATAATAATAGAAGAAGAACTGGACTACTGCTAGTAAGTTCATCAATGATACAGTTTTTTATCATTAACTCGAATGCATGTATGAACAGACGAGTATACCAGAAATGATGTTGTGCAAATGCATTCTAGCAATGTTATCAACTGCAGACCAAAAATGCAATTGGATCTGTATTGTTCTTCTTCATTGACTTTTTGTTGACCACAGGAAAAACTGGTTTTAAAGTACAACACAGTAACACAGTCTAAAGGAGTGAAAAACTTGTAGAGCCAGTTTGAGCTGTGTGCTAACTTGTGACCCAGACATGATGGTGGTTTTAAAATGAAATCGAAACAAAGAAGTTCTGTTGTGCGTTTTCCATATTCCCTCTAGGAAATCATACTCTGTCTCCTCTACTCTTGCCCCACAGACCTTCCTCCCACGTCTATACTCATCTACTGTGCTCTACTTGTCGTCTCATATCCATGATCTTTGTACTTTGTTGCTTTCCTCAGTAGTGACCATCCCATCACTTCTGAGATACCTTGGATTGTGTATTTCCCCCATTTCATTAGTCTCACTCTAATAAAACTGCTTATTTTTTTTCCTGCTCAGTGATTGAATTTAATAAATAATTTGTAGTATTGTGCCAAAATACTTTTTTTTTTTTTTGGTGAAAGGATGCAAACCTGCCCTATAGAAAACTAATTGTATATATTTATATTTTTTCTGATTTATATGGCTATCATCTTAATGGGATTTTAGATATATTTTTGGATTACATAAGGTTTCCAAATAACACATTGAAAGGTTCTCTTTGAAAAATCAAAGTAAAAAATATTTGCTAAAGTTATTTGCAAAGTTTAACCAAAACTACTAAAAATACGTTAATGGCCCTTTCATCCTTTGTGAAATGCTATTCTTATTTTCAGTGTTGGGGGAAGGATAAGACAAACTGAGCTGGTCCATGGTTTAGAAGAGACAAAGTTTAGAGGATACAGTTTTGGTACTTCACAACATTTCTGCCACAGTGACAAACTTATCACAGAATCACAGAACGTTAGGAGTTGGAAGGAACCTCGAAAGATCATCTAGTCTAACCCCCTGCCAGAGCAGGATCACCCAGACTAAATCCCACATGAACACATCCAGGAGGGTTTGAACGTCTCCAGAGAAGGAGACTCCCCAACCTCTCTCAGCAGCCTGTCCCTGGGCTCTGTCTCCCTCACAGTGAGAAAGTTCCTCCTTATATTCACATGGAACTTCCTCTGCTCCAGATTGTAATAATAAATTATTTTTATTAATCTGTAGCTGCTCCCTTAAAACCAGGAATTTTGCATTTTTTTTTCCTCAGGTACTGGGAAATTATTCATTCCTGGTGTTCCATCAGGCATGTAGAAGACAAATACTTCTATGTGCATCTGTATTTTGGCCACCCATCCTGAATATGTGGCTCAGCTTTTCATGCTAAAAGTCTCCTGAGATAAATTTCATGCTGCATTTTCTCTGGGTTACTTACAGGTGCCATTTTTCTTGTTTTTATTGAAAAGCTAAAGCTGAATTGTATTCCTAATCAAAGATATATTTTTTTCTTAGGACCTGTTGGCCACACATGTCAGAGAAGTGCAGTCTTGTCTTTGCTAAAACATTGTAGCTTGTCAGAAATTTGCTTACAGAGCTTTCATCAGATTATTGATTGATAACCTGATATATATTTGTGTGTTTACAGATTTCTACAATTGTGCTCAAAGTAAGGTTTAGAGACATCATCAGTGACCTGTTTTCGGATATACTCAAAGAAATTAGATGGCTTCCAATCACATACATGTGGATATGCAGAGTTTAAGAGAAAACTGGGTACTGTTTGGAATTATTGTTCCTCAAAAATTCATAAAGATGTGGTGAAATGCTTAGGCTGTATAACTTTAATCGAAAAGTATTTATCCAGCTCTGATTTCAACAGATGTCTGAACAACGGGAAAAAGAAACCCCCCACCCTGTAACAAAACATCAACCTGCTTCCAGACTTCCCATGATGAAGTTTTTATGGTGGTCAGTGGCAACAGTATTTTTCTCTCACATTTTTGTAAAAGCTACTTATTTTTTAAAAAAGACTTTTTCCCTTATGCACTTTGGTGCTGCCCTATCTGTATTTGCTGATTTTCAGCTGAAGGTTGAGGATAGTTGCTTTTTCACACTGAGGACACCTGTTTTTGAACCCCATGGATCAGTTTAAGAAAACAGGGGGAAAAAATACTGTGAAACATTTGGATCCATCTGGTTGGATGTGGGAACGTTATGATCATTTGGACATCTGGATAAGATGGTAACTGTCATCAATCAGTTTGGCAAATAGTAGATTTGTCCCCGCTCTAGCTTTTCTGGATGGTCCAGAGGTTTTTTTTGCCTAACAATATACTTGGTCATCCTTCTCCAGCTCTGTCTTTCTTCCCCACTCTCCATCACCATTGGTGGGGATTTTCCTCTCCTGCATCAACAGCAAACCCTCCTCTCCTATCCCTGCTTGCCATGCTCTCCTCAAACAGTATTTTTCCATAGGGGATGTGCAAATCCTGTTGTTTTACATCATATTGTCACTGCAGCCACAGGCATGTGTCTGCACATATCCCCCAGCAAGAGAGAGACGTGTGCTTCCTCGTGCCTGTGCTTGCAACATGTGCGATCCCCTCTCGTTCCCCAGCCTCTCCCAACTGCACTCATCCTGCCTGCCGGGGCTGTGCCTGCTGCAGGACGCAACCCAAAAGCTGTCTCCGTTTAGGCAATCGGCGTGAAGGGAAAATGGGATTGTGCAAGATGGGAGGTGAGCCACCCAGGTGTGTTCAAGAGGAGGGAGGCTGGGAGATGCAGGGTGGCAAATTTGCCTCTGCCTCCATGTTGATGATGTTTTTAAGCAGAACACAAATTGATGTGAAATTATCCTCTTAGCTAAGGGACTGTACTGTCTTCGTGGTCACTGGTGTTGAAAATGCTATCTTTTAGGTCTGTAACAAAATTGTTACCTTAGGATCTATTCCACAGTCAAACATTATTTAATAGGGCATGTAGAACGTCCCATGGCAAGACGAAGGGAGATGCCCAAATGTTGCCTCAGTCACTGTATCATACCCTGTGACTGCTGGGCAATGGCTGGAAACCTGCTCAGTGCCGCTCTGTGCCATTTGATGCTGCACGCTTCCATCTCTGGCCCATAAGCACATGCCGAAATTCCTGAGCATGTGCGTAAAGTTAAGTACTTAAATGCTTTGCTGAATAGGAATTGACTGAACATGTGCTTAAGTATCCCGCAGAATTACAGCATTAATCATTTTTACAGCTGACAAAATCACTGCCCCAGAAAAATATTCTCCAATTAGAATGAGCGGGATTATTTCTTTTCGTTTGTGTGAAATAAGCGTGTTCCCAGTTGTACTGAATGTGCTCTGTTTTCTGTGCTAATAGCAATCATTTTCCGTAAGATTTCATATTGCTCAAGAGAAAACTTGAGAGATTTTGGAGTTGATCTGGTCCCTGGATTTGGGTTTATATTAAGAAAACATTGTAAGAAAAGACGTAATGGGCCAAAAATATGCATTTGCTTTTTTTCATTGACTTCACCTAAGGACGGATCTCGGGCCAGTGTGTATATTCATTAATCCTCTCTTGTGGGAGCTGCTTCTTTCCCTATCTGATTTTAATTTGTTTGCAGACACTGAATGTAGTTTTTCATATGGTAGAATGTTCCTTTTTCTCCTCTACTTTCTTCACATTCTTTTCATAATAGAGTTCAAAACCAGAGGAAAAAAAAGAAGACACCCCCCCTCCCCACTCTAAACCAACAAACGCACCCTTTTTGTATGAGCAGTCAGTTAAATAGATAATAACAGTAATTTTTCTGCTCTGCTAATGATGATAATATTGATATTTATCAATAACAAATAGCAAGCAAGCGCCTGGATGAATAAGAGTATTTTGCACAGTGGGGTTTTATATCTATATATGAAACACTGTGCTGTAAGGGCTGCTGGCAGGCAGGTGAGGGACGCTGAGCGAGGAATTGCCTCACAGCAGAGCGCCTGGTAACAGCAGAGGGGATATTTAGTCCAACCCAAGAGCAGAAATAATCCCCGCAGTAAAAAAAGCTACAGAATCTATAATCTCAATATCCAGCCCAACAAAACCCATGCATCTTGGGGCTCAACTAAGTGAGCTCTCACTGGAAACGGTGTGGGTTCACTCTACCTAATTTGGGAATGGGAAGGTTCAAGGCAAGTCTGCTGGTCATCAGAGCTAAGCCCAGGCAGCCTGAGTATTTCCAACAGGCTGTTCAGGCTGCTGTGCGATCCCTTTGCTGTTCAGTGTGTTTTATTTTATTAAGTCTGCAACGGGGACTTTGAGAGGCGTTATCTTCAGGAGATAAATTTACAGCTGCTTTGCTTCCTATGTTATGTTTACATTTTGAACCCGTGTGCCTGAATATTACCAGTTGGTAAAGCTAGTTCTGTAATTATTGATTTTGAGGCTTATGATTATTCACTAGACAAGGGGGAGAGGGAAGGGTGGTCACAGAACAACAAGCTATTCCAAGACTTTCACAGCATATGGCCCAAATACCACACCGGAGCAAAGTACTTGTACCTACAGCGACGTTCCCTGAGCTTGTTTACTGAGGCCAATTTAGGATGTGACCTTTGAGATTTGTTGCAATAAATGACTTGAGGTATAGTGAGAAACATTTATAAGGTGTGTCATGCTCACTTTCAGAGGTCCTGGATGGAATAGAGACCTGGTTGTGGACCTACTATCTGAACATACCTGGGTGCTAAATCTATGCATACGGGTGGCTGGAGATAGCATAGGCACTTGCTCTTGGCATCATCCATGGGTCTGACTCAAAACACATCTTAAAATCAGCTCTGGATATGGACAAGTTCAGGAGGAGCCTTCCTTCCTAGATGCCACATACATCCAGCTCCACTGATCTAATCACAGGATCACAGTTTGTTATGCTTATAGTCACTACCAGATCCAAAGGAGACAATATTACCTTTTTAAACAAAACACTAAAGCAATAAACAAACAATAAACCCAACACTCCAGATGTCTTTCCTGTGTTAGATAACATAAAACTAAAGAGCGCCTGCATATGTACACATTTTTCTATTTATTGTTTTAGCATCAGCTGCAAAATATTTCTATAGGAGAGTCCATACTAGAAAAATCCCAACTCTTTGAATGTCAGTCGTGTGTATATTTTATTTTGTTAGGGCCTGAATTTATTTCCTAAATAACACACATAAAAAAAGGCTTTTAGCTTTCATTAGTTTTCACTTGAATTTTCAGCAGCAGCATCAACATGTGAGTTCCCCTCCCTCTGTGTGCTTCGCTTGACATGTTTCACGTTACAGAGACTCTGTGAGAGACTTTGAGAGGTGTTATCTTTGATAGAGGAATTTATGGCCATTTTCCTATCTACCGTATGTTTACATTTTGAATCTGTGTCGAACATTTGTTATACTCACTTGTTGTGTCTTGTCTTAAATTAGATCATAAACATTTTGAGGCATGGACCATGTCTTCCTGTATATTGCTTGTTTATTTAGGCCCTACTGTTATGGATGTGGAACTGACTGGGGGTGATTGTAATAATAAAAATAATACTGCAAGAAATTATTTTGTCTTGATAAAGAAATGTACAACTCCTGCTATCAGAATGTATCAGATAGCAGAGTGCTTAGCAGAGACTGTAGAGTAGTAATCATCTTTGCAAATGTTTTGAACCTTAGTGTTAAGAAAAGGGAAGGGAGAAGTTATATTTTGATTTATAGGGAGCCCTGGTAAAACCATTCCCAAAGTTGCCAAAATCCAAATATTACCTATAGACTTGCACGTGCATCTAACCAAGGTTTTGAACAATTACCCCTAATTGCACTCTTCTTATATTCTGGTGAACAGAAAAATCTTCATTATGAGGACGCATGGCTTGTAAATGAAAGAGATGAAAGCTCATGAAAGGACAGAGGCAGATCATACGTCATCCCACACCTAGGCACAACGGGATGCATTAAGGAAGCATTTATGAAGAGGCATTCCATCAAGTCAAGGTGTCAGAGGACATATGGTCTCTTTCACCATTAACTCAGTGAATTTCCATACCTTTCCACTGGTCCATATTAATCTCACTTTGTGACGGTCTGCTTTGTTTGATATCGTTCAGGCTTTGCTCTGAAAATGCCCAACATGCACATGCAAAATTGATAAACTAACTTAAAATCACCTCTTTGCACTTACTTTTTGTAAAAGAGAAGTTAAAAAAAACAAAAACCCATAGTGGGTCAAACAGAAACATGGTCAGTAATCAAGACAGAAATTAGGAAATATAGATATGAATACTTTGGTTTATCAATATAGATACCCGCTTGACCCTGTTTCCCGACTAGAAAAAATTCTTAGTGTGTGTCTCTGAAATACAGATTAGCACATCGGTACCAATTTGTTTGGCATGTGAAGGTGTACTCATCCATCTTGGTCATTAGTTGTGATCCTAACGATATCACTAGGATGCTGGTAATTACTAATAAAATGCACGTGTAGAGATACCTATGATGAATATTATGTCAGGAGATGGAGTCAGGAGTTGAGAGTGATAAAATTCTTACTTTTTGGTCTTCTATGACCAGATATGCTTCCATCTTTGATCTCCTCAGTTGGCTTTGGGGATCTATGGGAGAGGCTGAAGCAGGAACAAGTCTTCCTCTAATTTTGAGGCTTTCCCTGCACGCTTTTGCGGATATCTGAAGAATGTCTAAGTTTAGTTAGAGGAGTGTGTGCTAGTCCTAAACTCAAAGCTAAGCTTCCTTCTCTGTGGATTTATTGTCATCTGAGAAAACATCATGCAGACAACTTAATCAGCAAAAAGATAATGAAAAATAGATCATGTACATATGATCAGACTAACCAGAAGTTATTATTATTTTTTTAAGATGGAATCTGCATTTATTTTTGGTATTTCTTCAGATAAGCAATGATTGTAGCCCAAAATCTCTGCAACTTCTGTCAGGGAAAATTTGAATATAATGACATTGTGTTTCTCTAACTAATAATTGAAATAATACTAAAAATTCCAAGAAGCCCTAATGCTGGGGAGGGGGGAGAGGGAAAGAATTTGTGAAAGTGCTAGGTGGGAATAAGAAAGCTTTTAAGACAATCATTATAATAATACCATCATAATAATGCCTTTATCTTGAAAAAAAAAAAAAGGAAAAATCATCAGCCAAGCAACCACCATTGAACCTGGGACTAAAACAATCTCTGAATTTTCAATTGTCACAAAGCACTGGTGTTTTCTGAGGGAAAAAACAAAAGACAATGAAAATGTGTGTCTTGGCTTTATCGCAACATCTTGTTTTTCACATTACCTTTCTCCTGTCCTAGAGACTTTGCCCAAGGTCTCTGAAAAGTCTCACTCCTCAGTCAGAGTGCTTTACACATTTGGATTGAACAAAATACTGCTGTGCTTAGTAGTTTAATTTCAGAGGCCCTTACATGACTGTTTAGAAGCACTGATATAGTAGAGTGGGAAAACTGCCTGTATACACCTATTCCATTACATTTCCTGGCAGAGAAAATGTTGGCATGTCTAACTGCTGTATACTTCCTAGCCCTCCAGTATAGTCAGTGTATGTTCATACATGTGTGTTTAATATACGTAAAAACCCTAAAATGTTTGCACAAGAGTATTGTTATTCCCTGTATGCTTTATCTGATGCTTACCAGGAAGAAAAAACCCTGGTGGACAGGAATGTGGAATGAAAAGTCAAATGAGTGTAGACCCTTTACTTAGCCTAGATGCTAATGACACATTGTCCAGTGTTTTAGAATATATGCATTCAGAAGATCAAGCTATTAGAGAAAAATTCTCCATCCTGAAAAACAGGCTTATCACTGAATCAGGAATTGCCAGTAATGTCTCCTCTGGGATGCTTGTTTTTAAATTGCCCTTTGGGAGGCTTTTATGACTGCATCCACATCAGTGCTATGATTCAGAGCAATGATGCAGTTTTGCAGCAAATCCCCCAGACTGTCCCATTTACTGTGCAGTGGTTCAGTTCTCAGAGTGTTTTTTGCAGCACATAAGCTGGATTCTATTTGGAGAAAACTAAACTGGAGGCTTTGATCCAGGCGTGTGCCAAATGTTCTCCAACTCCTACTGGGGAAATAAAAGGCCAAACCAATGACTAGACCTCCTGAAAGCTTGGAATCGCACTCTGGGATGTTTCAGTTCAGGCATCCAGGCTAAATCAAGTTTAAAACAACCCTGTTTCTCCACCTCCCTTGTAGTGCAGATAAAAAAGCCTCTGCACCAACTGCTCCAACCTATTGATCTGCTCCTGTGGCTGCAACTTCCTTGAGAAAGTAGTTGTAGCCTATGACATCTTGACAGTGTTCCAGATTTTACAAATGTTTTCTCTGTTATGTTAGTTGTTTTTCACTTCTCTGTTGCTTGGATATGGTGCAAGTATTCTTAAATGAATTTTAAGTGATCTGAGCTTGTGCCCATTTTTGTTGCAAAATTTAAGATCGACACCCTCTTTTTTTTTTTTCCTTTCTCAAAAGATCATCCTGCACTGTGAAGTCATTTAGGCAATTTGGGGAAATTTGTTTTCATCTACATTGAAATTGCTGTTTATGGAGTTATTTAAGAAGATGATGTACATTCCTGCTCTGAAAAATGGTTAAGAACTACAAGAAGGTTTTGCAACACTTCTGTCCTTTGTTTTCAAAGCTGTCTAACGTTGCTTTACCATTGAAAATAGTCAAATCCCAAGTCTACGTTATGCCAGTGGGCACCAAAGCTTATGATCAAGTATAAGCAACTTGTGGTGCTTCTAGCTTTTGGTAGAACATGTTTGCTTTGCAGATTATTTAAATTGTGATTTTTAATTTAGATATTCATCTCTTTGTATGTTTTTCCTTATGTGCTAGGCCTCA
This sequence comes from Gallinula chloropus, assembly GCF_964237585.1. NCBI lineage: Eukaryota > Metazoa > Chordata > Aves > Gruiformes > Rallidae > Gallinula > Gallinula chloropus. Next base: position 14,904,688 of record NC_140094.1, on the reverse strand, counting down.
TTAACCTGTCCGGTTGACCTGCATCATTCTCTTGTTGACAAAGATAGGCGTTATGAACCTTAAAATGTCATAAACACCTCTAAAATGTGACCCTACTTGCGTGCAGTGGGGAAGGTTTGACAGCATTACACCAGTCATCTGATAAGCTCAGGTCAAAAGTCTCCCAATTGCTTGCCTTTTGTTTGGGTGTCAAAGAGGCAAAAGCTTTTCATGTTTTTAATAAGCAAATTAATGAAATACTTACAGTACATTGCATACATTAACTCTTAGGTAGCTGGTTTTCTTCTGGGGCCATCTTTCCAAAGGTCAGAGGCCATAAATGCAGTTTCAGTTTTCCAGGAAACAAAGAGGACAGTATATTTCAGTAATCCTTTTCTGCATGTAGTTAAGATTCCCTTTTTTTTTTTCTCCTTCACTTTGGCTTACTTTCTAGAGGCATAGTAACACTTGCCAGCTAAGCCAGATGTAGCATTTCAACCAAAAAAAATGCACCGGATGCACGTTCCAAGTTTGCCAATGGCTATGCATGAGGCTGGAATGTCAGAGCAGGAGCGGCGGATTAGGAAGATTGTGTTCATGTTACTCAAAGCAGAAGGAGCCCAGAAAATGTCTCTGGAATTTCACTGTTTCAGCCACTTTTTTTTTCATAGCTGTAACACGTTTGTTTGGTAACATTTTCATGCTCTTTACCATCATGCATTACAGTGTCACTTACATTTTCAAGATATTAACCAATTAGTCCTTAGATGTATGCTCCTCTATAGTTTAGAAAGTCTGATTTTTCTTTCTCTAATAAAGAGAAAATAAAGAAAAGAGACTTTGCTTACCTAAGGTGACATTAAGACAATGGCAAGATAGCCTTATGACCTCTCCTGCTTTCTTCTTTTCACCAGATAAATCTATGGTTTCTTAATTTATCTGAGAAAAAAAATTTATATTTTATATAAAATCAGTTTTAATGATGTACCTTTGGCTGGGAACGATCATCTACCTATTACTTTTCTCTGGGGTCAGATGACCTGGTGTAATTATGTGATGGAAGAATTTAAGCTCCATCTCATTTGCCACAACTGGATGGCAGGTATTCCAACTTATATTTTAAACTGATTTAAACCATTATGTGGTATCTACTATTTAACATTTCCCATCTTTCATGCTCAGTCACAAGAGCTTGCTGCACAAACGGGTGAGCACCTTACCTTTGCAGGTAGGGAAATGAAAGGCAAGAAATTAACTGCAAAGCCTGGGAAATATTCCTCCTGCTGGGAGTTTTAGCAGACAGACTTTCATTCACTTATAGACTAGACATAGAAATCTGAATATCTGTGTCCTAAGGCAATTCACAGTCTTCATGTTAGGAGAACATCAGTAGATGGTACATTTACTAGACACCTTTCTCAATCAGGTTGTGTTTGACCGGATGACCAAACACTTGTCATCTTAAGTTTATGTTTTTGCCTGTCTGGAAATGCTTCTTAGATATTCTCTGGTGCTTTAATTCTAGAATCAAATCACTGCATGCAATAAATGTAGTTCAAGATGTGTTTTACTGAAATTCATCAGATGCCGTGAATTTCTATGAGGTAGGTTGCTGGAAGTAATCAAAACGACTGAAACAAATTGACTTCTCAGACCTGTGGTCAGGGTAGAAAATCAGCTTTTCTATTAGGCACACTACTGACAAGAAGAAAAGAGCTAAGTCAATAGAATACTCAAGGAGAAGGGCAAAGATATTATTTCTTTCATGTAACTGAAAATCTGTAAGCATCTTTAAATGATGCTCATCATCTCGTTTCATACATTTCACTCTCAACATGCAAACCAGCAGCCATAGACTGTTTCTTTTGCAGACTTAAGTAACTAGTGCCTGAAATGTTAAACATAGAATGAAACACCATAAAATAAGACAATAAGATGTGTAACACTGGCTAGAATAAGCTCTTCCTGCAATGGGTCATTCAATCCAGGCTAAACCGAAGCTGGTATTTTTGGGAAGCATCTTCCTGTAGCCCAGCTCAGGCTAAAGCATTTTATTCTCTAAGGTTCCATCTACAGCTCCATGCACTAATGTTCCACAATTTACTAGTGAACAGATATCTAAGTTACATAAAAGACATAAGAAATACAACCATGAGATGATTTTATCCCCTTTGCACTGGTTGGACTGCTTTCATTCTAAAATGAAGTAAAAAAATGCAGGGAAAACTGCCTTATTAACAAAAGCTATTAAAGTAATCTAAACATCACATTAAGCTTTGCTTGCGCAGCAGTAGACACAATAAGAAACACATATTACAGTCATTTAGATGCAAGATAATTTACTATTTTTAAGATCTTATGGCATCCTTGCTCCAAATTCTTTTCTTTTACTCTTTGCTGAATATTTTGTCCCTTTATTGAAAACCATGAAAACTTTTTAGCTGGAAAACCTTCCTCAGAGAACATGTCAATTTGTCGCTATCAAACTGGGCGGTCATGTCAGTAGAGATCTTACAAGGGTTTATCCTAAGCCTGGTTTGTTCAATATTCACTAACCCCTAGGACTGTGCAATAGAGCATGCCCTTATCAAGTTTGCAGATGGCACCGAGCTGCCAGGGTGCAAGCACTTTTGGCGCAGGATTAGAATTCAAAATATCTCTATTAAATTGGAGAAGTGACTTGCAATTCAATTAAGACAAGTCAAAAGTACTACAATAAAAAAAAGGGAAAAATCACCAATAAGATTGGTGTTCTGCAGAAGAGAATCACGGGGTGAGACCTGGACCACAGACAGTCAACAATATGATGCTACTGCATCCTGAGATGAGATGAGATGGAGTGTGGCACGTATTCCTGCTCCTCTGGTGAGATTTTGGCTGCAGTTCTGAGTCCAGTGTTAGGCACTGCTCTTCAAGATGCAGACAAATCAGAGAGAGTCCAGAGGACAGCAACCAAGATGATGAAAGGTTTAGAAAAAGTGACCTATGAGGAAAGGTTGAAAGAACTTGGTTTGTTTAGTCTAGAAAAGAGAAGACTGAGGAGGTACATGATAACAGACTTCAAATATTTAAACGGTTGTTATAAAGAGGAAGGGGATCAATTATTCATGTCCACTAAGAATTGGACAAGAAATTAGGAATGGCTTTAATTTGCAAGAGGAGGATTCCAGTTAGAAAGCTTTCTGACCGCGCTGGAGCACATTAGCACTTCCCGCAGCCTCCCTGGGTATGAAAGGTTTATAAGAATGGGTTGAACAAACTTTCTAAGGGATGTTTTAGATCTGCTTCTGCCTCAAAGCAGTGCTTAGGACAAACAACTTCTTAAAGCCTTTCCTGGCTATACTCATATAGTGTGTAATAGAGATTTGTAATGTACACATCCTTACGTAATTGTACAAGTGCTAAATTATTATCTGAAAGCATACTCATTCTTTACTTATGTCTCCAGGTGTGGGATGTAGGGGTAGTGGGGAAATCTGTGGATTCTGCTACTTGCTAAAAGAGAATTGCTCAAGAGTTTTAAAAGCCATTTGTCTAAATGCAACAGTGGAAAATCAGAACTCATGCCTGACCTCATCTGACAGCTGCTGCGGCCCTTATAAAGGGATTAACAACCTGGACATAAAACAAAGGTTATTGCCAGTCATTAAGGTGTGATATCGCTCAGCACAATTAGGACACGTCACAAGTCTGCATGGGGCTATGCCTGAGTGGAGAATTACAGAGGGAAATGGTGATTTACCGATCTCTGTGAAGAAGCCGTGGTGCTGTGATGAAGGGGAGGCTAATCAGGGCTTGGAAACATCCTGAGAGAAACTGGAAGCTGCTGATGCTGGGGCACAAAACTGTGTCACAAGACATCCACCTAACATCAAAAACATCCCCCAAGAAAAGCACTGCACAGAATGTGTGCTCTCTCTTGTTTTCCCGTTATCTACATTATGTATACATCTATCTGTACTCATGGGATCCTTTAGGTCTGCGAAATGTGCCTGTATGATGCAGTACAGTGATCAATAAGAAGAGCTGAGTCCTGACCCTGGCAGGGTTTCTGACTGCAGACGACGCCTCCAAGCCCAGACGAGATCTGCCTCTCTGCTGAGTAAGGAGCCACTTTGGTAGCTTGGTTCTGCAAAGCAGTCTTTAGCAACTTTCACTCTTCAGAGATGCACACAAAGAGACAAAATGATGATTATACTACATGATAGGTATAAAAAAATAAAAGTATTGTAATATTATTACTTAGTTTTCATGGCAATTTAGAGGTAAGCCCATGTGTTGCAATTATATAAGAATGAGTTATCTTAAAATATGCTAATTTCTTTTTATTAGTTGATTATTTTTTCACTTAAATTCTAAAAAAAAGGTCATTCTTTCTTCATGTTTAAGCTTTCACTTCTACTGCCTTCTTTTGTAGTGCTTTTCTTAATTACCTGTGGTAATTTGCATCAGCAAGAAACTAAGAATGCTTTGCATGTCTTTAGTGTCTTCCCTCCTCTTTATCTATTGATGTAGCTACATAGAGAGGGCTCAGCTCTGTAGCATCTGGCATCTCGAATCACTTTTAAATGCATTAATTAAATAAACCTCTCAATACTTCTGACAGGTGATGAGAGCTTCCAACTTCTGATGGGAGCTCTGGTGCCCATTTTACAGGTAGAGAAACTGAAGGCATATTTGAATTGTGAGGTTTGCAGATACTTCCCGGCTTCCAGGGTCCAAGTGCATGCCCTGACCACATCCCAAATCTGTGCTGGGGCAAAAGCCAGGCACTTTCTCCCCAAGGATTTTGGTTTCCTTAGGAAGGAGACCTGAGTGCTCAGACAGGGAGGGGTGGCTAGCACGGCGAGGTGTTGAGTCAGGCCTGTGGGTTGTACTGCGAAGCGTCATCCCCGCAGTCTAGACATAACCAAGGCAAGTTAATGGATTTGAAGGAAGGTCATGATGATCCTGCATTAAAGGTAGGAGCAGATAAAAAAATCCTTGGCTTCCTCATCATGCGCTTCCTCTCAGTATTTTACTACCAAGATCACCGCACTGGTTTTGCACATTTAACAAGACCAATGCAAACAGGATCTTTTCCTCCGTGTTCATCACCTTCGAGATGTTTTACTTTCAGAGGTCCACAAAGGCAAAAGTACAACTCAAATAAAATCACAGGAGTGACTGTACAGAATAAAAGTCTCGCTTCATTTTTGGAGCAGAGCTTGGAAATTGTGGCTGCAATCTAAACTAGCAGAAAAGTGCAGCTGCCTCTTTCTAGCTGCTTTCAGCACGTGCCGCAGGTAGCAGAGTCTTTTCAAGCCCCTCTGCTTGCTGTGCAGAAGGAACAAGCTGGGAGATGCTTTTCAAAACTGCAGCATTTCAGTGGTGCCAGACGCACGTTTTTGCTTTACAAACTCCTGAATGTTTTAGCAATTAAATTCTGCTTTTCCTGGATTAAAGGTCGTTTTGTCAGCCACTGGACAATTACAATAGATAGTTGTGGGGCTTGCCTTTCAAATTAAAAGTTACCTTGCCAGTAACAGCCATTCTTTCTTCGACAGTACACCTGCCTTTCCACATTTTATATTTTTTCCCTGTTTTTATGGTATCATATTTTAGCTCTGGACTATTGAATTGATAGTCTGTGAGTGGTCAGAAAAGGTCTGGTGAAATCACAGAGCATCATTTCACTGGCCTCTTCAGAAGTGCTGGATTAGTCCTGTTGCCTACAATTTAAGAACAGACCCCTATCCAGAAAAGCACTTTAACACGTGATAACAATTAAGCGTGTACTTAAGTGCTTTTCTGAATCAGGGCCCATATAAGGAAGCATTTCCAGCTAGTTCAGTGTCTAACTTCTCCAGATATTAAAATTACTCTAAAATATACAGGCAGAACTCCTTCCAATATTGAAAAGACTTGCTGACTTCTTCCCTTCAAACAATTGTTTGGAGATTTGTTCTGTTATTGATATAAGGAAGGATTCAAGTTGCAAAAGAAAAAAAAGTGTTTATGCAAATATTAAGTGCCTGAAAACTACACCACAGCTGTTTAGTTTTTTGGATGAAAGTCTTGGCTTGTTGTGTAAGAGGCATCAGCATCCATGAGACATAGAAAACATCTTTTGTTACACGGTTCTTTCAGTGGAAATACACTCTTCAAAACTTTCTCTTCCAGAACAAATTCAGATTTCTCTGCATTTAACATTGTAAAAGTATGAAAAGCTTCTTGGCATATGTGTTCCTTGTCAAAATGAATCTAGAATGAGATAGTGACAATGAGAAATGAAAGTTTGGGTATAACTTATGCTCTTAAAATTTTGCAACATGGGTTTCTGCTCTAATTATAGGAAAAGTACAGCTGGCACGAGAGTTCAATCTGCCCGTAAGAGGTGGTCATTGAGTGCAACAAGTGGAACAGGATGATTTCATTTCATATGTAAACATTAGTGATAAGAAAGAGAAGCCTCCTATGTTGCTATTTTGCCTTTTGTTGCATTAACTTCAGACCATGCATCATCTCTAATGAGCTTGATAAAGCATAGCAAGGAAAATGTGCCATAATTCATCATGATTTCCATTTCAAAAGTGACAGCCAACTTCAGAAAATAGTCCATTTTACAACAAAAGAAAACCAACAAATGATAGTGGAAACAGTGTCCTCAAATCAAAACTTATAGTCCCCTCAGATCTGACTACCGTGATGGAAAAGTGGTCTTGATTTTCTAACAGTACCCAGAAATCCTCTGTGGTTCTTCTTGTAAATAGAGCACATGATTTTTCTATATTGTCCACCTTAGAGAAGTCAGCACCCCAAAATTTTATTGAGTAATAAGAGCTGGTATATGGAGAAAAGCGGGAACAGCATTTTAAATTGTTGGAAAGTATAACATTAGATTTAATTCTTTCCCATTAAAAAGCTATGGCCCGTGCTGCAATGGAAGGTATAAATAAACTGCTTTCAATAACAATAAAGGAGCAATCTGTATGTTTTGGGGAGCTTCTGAAGAATTTTTACTTCTTTGCATGCAAATTTTTTTTTTTTTTGGTGGCTGCAATCCTTGTTTAGACATCAGTCTAGATTCTTCCTGCTACATCCGTGTGCCATAGATCTCACAGCCCTCACCATTTACGTAGCTTGCCTTTAAGCTTCAGTCTCTGAAATAATTTAGTTTCCTAGGAAGGGTGAGGCTTGGGTTGGAAAAGAAAGTGATAGTTCCTGAGGTGAGGGAAAAGAGAGGCGGAGGGTGCCAGAGCAGAGCTCAGCTCTTGACCCCAGCACCCTGACTCCTTCGCTTCTCACAACTGAATTGGTGTTCTAAAGAAATTGCAGATTTGTCCAGGGGTGTCAGATCTACTAAACATGATGTTGATAGGCTCTAAAGCTTTATCTATCTATCTATCTATCTATCTATCTATCTATCTATCTATCTGCCATCTTCTTTAAGAGATGTGATGACAAGAGAATATTGTGTTGCATGTTGGAGATGAATGATCTCTGCTGAACAGCGTGTGCTGGCTTAAGATCATAGAAGAGATGACTTTTGCAAGGCAGTAGACTGGTCAGCAGCCTGTCCAGGATGGTCTCCTGGGCTGGGCTGTTGTATCCCAAATTGGAGGCAAAATTTGCCAAGGAATTGGGAGATGCTGCCTCTCAAAAAGGCTGGCTGCTGTTCTCCTGGGACACCATCTGCTCAGCATCTGAGAAGTCACACCCCACCTTAACTGGGCTCACAGGTCATATTTGTGTTTCTGTGCATGAAACAGATAAGAGCAATTCTGGTCTCTGATGATAACTCTGCTGAAGACAGAGCAGGCATCTATTTTCTGTGAATACTTTAAAATACCCAATTAAAATTAACTGTTTGGAAAACACTAGTTTTTTACTAGTTGATTGATGAACTAGGGTATCATTACAAAAATAGAAGAAACGGCAACGACTGGTGTCAGAGTGAATTTATGTGAACCTTCTAAGAAAAAATTCTCCAAAAATTATACTCAGGATCATTCTTATGCAGTAGTTAATTAACATGTGTAACTCACTGCCACAAAATACAGTATCTTTGAGGCATGAGTTTAGCTGGATTAAAGGGATTTATTAAACACTTATATGGATAATGAGACCATCCGCAGTTACATTACACGGGATGAAACCATACATTAGAGATATAAACAATTATGCTTCAGGACAGAAGCCAACTACTGACTAATAGAGTTAAGGAGGAAATTCACTCCATAATTATCCAGGATTTTATGCACCTTTTCTAAAAGTTCTAGTACCAGCACTGTCATGAATGGGCTACTGCCTTACAGGAAATGTTGAAATACAGGAAATATAGGAAAAATAATGAAATGCTGACTTATTTTATGTTCAAAGATAGGGTCTTATTTTTTCCTCTCCTTAATGGTAATAATTACAGTCTTTTATTTAAAAAAACCCTCATAGAATGGGGGATGAAAAATTAATCCAAAATTTATCAAGGATAATGAAACACACCCCAACCCCCCAGTCCATATCTGAACTGAGTATCATCAGTTGTTCATATTTTAAAATTAAGAGAAAGAACAAAGGACATTGCTCTAGCTGATGTTGCACCTTTGATTTGCTTAATGGCATTACAATATCATCAGCAATAGTTTCTTGACTTTTACTTTTGCATCCTCACATGCTGCTGTTTTAAGGGTACTATGAGTTGCTCTGAACTGTCTAAAAGGATCCTGATAGGCACAGACCCAACCTCAATATGAATTTTAATAAATTCTTTGAAAAGGGCTTTGCAATAATTTGAGTATCTAAGAAGCAGAACTAATGCTGCTCCATAGACTCAAGATACCATATTTTCCACGGTGTCCACAGAACACACCTGTGTTGTCATATTCTGCCAGAGGCTGGACTCTATCTACAAGGAGTTGTGTCCTTCTCCCAGCCAAAGAGAAGGATCTTGCAACATCATAGAAGATACAGCACAGCCTACAGTAGTGGAAAGAATGTATCAGGCAGGACTGAACTGATTTTGACCTATTTCAGCACCAAAATATTTTCAACATCATATTGCTTAAAACAAAAAAGCAAGCAAACAAACAGCATTTGTTTTTTCTGTGCAACAGGAAATCCCAATATTGTCTTCATCAGGAACATATGCAGTAAGTCCTTTGTGGAGCTCTGGGTATGACAGCAGGGGAAGTGTCACGTCCCTTCCCAAGTCTCACTTGTAAGGGCTTCTTGCTGGAAAGGGGAAAAGAAGTCTGCATGCTCTTACATTTTTTTTGTCAGTGACTTTTCTTGGCAGTAGTCTCTCGAGAAGCACTTGCTTATAGATTCCTGTGCACGCTTGCTGACAGAAGACCTGAGCATATGCAGTAAATCTGATGCATCCAAAGTGTCTCAGATTTGCTGTGCACGCACAGAGCATCACTGTACACCACTTGTTCTGGCCATGGGTGGGACTGCCAGATGCTGTAGAGCTGTGAAATTTGTGGAAATCTTAAATTAATAGCTAAGGCTCTCAAATTCTTCCAAGGTGAAAGTTTTGGGTGGCAAAAGAGGAAATTCATGGTGAAATCCAGCCTCAGAGTAACCGGTTGCTACTTCTCAACAGCTTCCTTCAGCATCTTTTGTTCCTCAAGGAAAGGATTCATAAGCTCTAGGTTTTCTTTGCTTGTGTTAAGGGGGAAATTTTAATGTCTCAAATCACATATCAGGATGTACAGGCAGAGGGCTATGCAAATAATACATAGCTAAAAAAGCCTATGTACCTATACCTCTGGGGCCAGAATCAAAATCACTCAAGTCAGTGGAAAGACTCCAGAGAGCTTGTCTATCAATCAAAAAACACAAGTATGACTTGAATTAAAGACAAAAAAAGCAATAATAAATAGGAAAACAATGAGAGGAGCAGGTGTTCAGCATATTTGAAAGGCAGAAAAGCAAACTTTTATGTTATAGCAGTGATGCTCTGCAATGAAACTGAAGTCTGTCAACATCCAGATATGTTTCACACTGTATGTTTGGCATCGCAACAGGTGGTTACTGCCAGATATACCAATGAAGAATATTCCAGATTTGTTAGCTATTGCATGAAGTCTTTCCACCAGATGAATTGGCTGTATCTGGCAACAGTCAGTTAGTAAATAAAAAATGATCTAGAGTTCATAACTATTGTAGGTTTAAAAAGCCAGCTAAATAACATTGTTTTTCAGCGGTGACATTCCTCACCCAGAAGGGAAGTCCCAGAGAACACAGAAAAGGAAGAAAGCTCTGACAGTCAATAAATCTGGGCAATGTTGAATGAAATGGTTAAATAAGTAGGGAACTCATTATTAAAAATGTCCTTTAACAGCCTATTTACATTTAAAGAAGAGGACTGAGAAATGAGGTAAAGCTTCTGTACAAAGATAAATTTGGTAAAACCGCCATGTTAATGTCTAGGGGACGGCATGTGCATACTCCAGGGCTGGTTTTTTTTTTGTACTCTGCTTGGTCTTTAACCTTCTGATTTTCCACTGTGTTGCACAGCCCCAATGGACAACTTCAGGCTGCTTTTACCTACAAACACAGCTTTGGCTAGGAACAAGGTTTCAAATTGTAGTCTGCTGGGATTTTTTTTTTAAAAAAGAAAATTCCTTATTCACTGGGAAATTTGCTGACTGCTTGAAAATGGAAACTGTTTAAGGAAAGATCAGTTTGGGTGATTTTCCAACTTTGATAAGAATCTGGGAGGAAAAGAAAAAAAAAAGAAAAAAAAAGAAAAAGAAATTGCCAGCACATTCCTTTCTGCCATTTTCAAAAGAAAAGCAGCCCAGTGCTCATACCGACACAAACAGTTCAAAATGATCAAAACAGCTGTTTCAGCGAACGGCTTCCTCTTCATCTCTTATTACAAGCCCCTGATTTGCTGTTTTTGTTTTAGAATCGCTGCCCTGTTCTCCTCCTGAAGCCTTACCTGTGTTCCAGAACCGAAATAAAAGCTCGGTGCTGTGCAACTTTAGGTGCGTTTGCCTCGTCTTTTTGCCCTTGGATCATCTGCTGTGCTGCCTTTGACAAACTGTTTAACTATGACAGGCTGAGCTAATGATTCTAATTTGGCGGAAATTACTTATAAAGCTGCTCTATACCATTAAAAGTGATATTATACAGTATCAATTTATGCTGATAATTTTCCAGCCACATAAACCCAAGGAAGGAAGCAATAACATGACACACATTGCATATGTGTTTTTACCATTCTAAGGGCTGGTTTAAGGGAAAGTCGGTGTTTTTCCAGACTATAGCTTCCCCTGTTGCTACAACTGATGGAGTTGCACTAGTGGAGCCTTATTGGTGTTTGTTTCAAGCATTAAGTAACCTTGGAGAAGCCTTTTTCTTCCTTCTGCCGTTCTTTCGTCTGCTCACAAAGCAGGTTTCAGGTTTGGGCCTGCCGGTTGAGGGGAATGCTTAGCTCGCCTATTTAAAACACAACTGGATTTTGCTATTCAAATGTAGGAAACCTAATTACACATTGGTAAATTCTCTTCAGTCTACCAAACACAGAAAAAAAACAGTGACAGAAACTGAAAGGCCAAAAAAGAGAAAAGAGTCCCTAAGACCTAATGAATCCAAACTAAACACCTCTCCACAGAAATGTCAAACATTTCTCTTAGCACAAAACAAGGCTTAAAGAATTCCCTGCTTTTGTCTCTGGGCTAATTCCTTAAGCAGAGAGGGGGATTTTCTTCTGGGAGTGTTATTTCACAAAGAACTAAACAGCAAATAAACAAAAGACTCTCAAAGAGTGAGAGAGTATAAATAAAATTCATGACTCCTTAAAGAGTTTACACTGAAAGAATGTGGGGGATTATTTACAATTAAAGCATAGTCTGTGGAATACAGTTATTATTACAAAAATGAATAAGAGGGTATTTCATTTAGCTCACAATAAGAGTGCACCTGGGTCTTCTCCATTTGTTAAAATTGGAGAAAACTCACTCGCCCTCAGAATCATCTGTTCGGTTGCTTTTAGCAAACTCTTTTTCATATACCAGGCTGGGTAATCCAATTGAAAACACTTGTTTATGAAGTTGCAAATTATCTATGTTGTAGCTGCAGAAAGTGCCAAAAGGAAAGGAGCAAAAACAGGGGGAGGAGAATGGGAAAGTTGAGAATTTCTTTCATTTCAAAGAGAAATAAAAAAACACCCAAGCAAAAGTTTCTGCTGTTTTTCTGTGGAAAGTATACTTCAAATCCCCACCCCCTCAGCCAGCCCTGCAGAAGCTAAAAACAAAACCCAAAAACCCCTGTCAACAAAATGAAGTGTTTTTATTCTTCAGGCCTAACGGAACAAAAATTTTTAGTAAAGTGAAAAGTAACAAGAAAGGAAGAAAAACTTTGGGGGAATCTCCTTTCTCCCTTGGCAAGCAGAATATGAAACAATGGAGTAGGTTAATAATGGAGACAAGGTTAGCCGAGGGATAAGATGAACATGGAACAAATACAAGATTTCACTTCCAATAAATTAGGCAGACACAAATGAATGGTTATTAAGATAAAGAAGCATAGGTTGAAGAAGTCACTTGATTATAAATTATAGAGCAATTAGTCCTCTTTTCAGTGCTTTTTATTTTTTTTTGTACTAGGCATTTTGTATGCTGCAGCAAATGTGTCATAAAACAATGCTGATAATGATGTTGTTGAAAGCTAAGGTAGAGCAGCCAAATCCCATATATGTGTGTGTGTGTGTGTGTGTCTGTGCACACGTGTTTTAATAGGGTTGAGTGATATATGGGGTGTGTGTATCTGTAGTGGTGTATGTATACCTGTGTGTGTATACATGCATGTCTGCCTGCAGCATAAATATCTCCAGGCACATCCATGTGCAGCCCTATTAATTCTTTAGATGTGATATATTAATACAAATTAAAAAAAGAAATCTATATGACTCTTATGGAATGTACTTTATCTATCCATCTGTCTATATTATGAGTCTCTGTCATGTTAAAAAGAAAGCCTTATAAGAGAGGTTAGGCCACGGAGACTTATTTCATGTGCCTGAGTGACAGAGACAGAATTTAAAGCTTTGCTGAATTCGCAGCAAAGTTTTGATTGAGTCTTATCCTGCCATGCCTGTCTCAGTAAAGTATCCGAAACATTTGGCTACACACGATTAAATGAACAGTATTTATTTTTAGCATCTGCTGCCCCTGACTCAAACTTTGCTACTAAGAAAATTCAGCTCTATGGAAAAGAATTTGAATTCCAGCTGGGCAGTTTTCAAAATAAGATGAAAAGTTAAGCAGGCAATTGGTGTGTATTTAGGGCTCAAAACACCTTGCCTCCTAAGAAGTCTTGAAGGAGTTAATCCCTTCTCAAGATAATCCACTAAAGAGCATCCTTCATTATGATGTTAAAAGCAAGGATCAGTGCTGGGGGAGTCTAACAATAGGACAGGGGTGCTTTTCAATCCCCATCACATTCTTCCCAGGTTAGAAACAGAAACTGCTGTTATTCCAGCCGAAAACCAGGACGGGTTTCTCTCTTGGTGTTAAATATTCAGATTTAAAAAGGGAGGGGGAGGAAAAAAAAAAAAAAAAAGCAGCAATCGCTAATCCACTGCATTAACTAAACTTCTCTCTTATTGGGTATTTTTCTGCCAATCTTTCTAACTTTTATGACAAGGTAGAGAAAGCAGAAGGGCTGCATTGAAATAACCTACGGCTCCCGTGGACATCAAAAGAACTTTTGATAAGAGGCTTGTAAATAATTTCCTGGTGGTAACATGTGAGTAGAGAAAACCTGAAGCGAGTCAGTCTAAGTTCACTGAATGAAAGGATGGTACTTCCCTTTACTCTGGGCTGGAATCTGACTTCTAATAAAACATGGAGGAAAAAAGCACATGTACCAAGCTGCTTTATGTTACTTGTTTGGCTAATGTTCTGGTTTTCACTTTGTTTAATACTGAGTATCCTGCTTTTAATTAATGAAAAGATAGAGATGTGTAAAAATACAGATTTTGATACCATGAAACCATGTTTGGGGATTGCCTACACACATGCACTTACACACTGTTTAGTGTAGTAATTCTCAAACTCAAAAAGTTTTGCTAACCTATCCAAGTAGAAAAAAAGGTAAAAATATTCATAAAGAAAGGGATTTTCTCTGTATTTTTAAGACAGCAAAGGAAAGACATTCAACCTTAAAAAAGACTGTAGCTTGAAAATGAAGAAAACAACCCTCTTACTTTGATAGCTGGCCATACAGCTGATTTAGGATATGATCCAAGTCCTGTGGATCTCCAATAACCACAATTGGTGTTTGGATCATGTCCTCAGAGTACAATAACAAGTTTTTGTAGCATGCATAATTGATGGGTTTTAAGGAATATCATGCAAAACATGTTTCACTGCGCATTGGAAATATCACCTTAAGGAATTCTAGCCTCATGTTGGGGCCAAGAGAGACTACAATAATATTTCAGTCATGATAATTAAATGCTGTAAGCACCGTTATTTTCCTATTTGTTGTAATTCCAACTAAGAAGGGCTCTGATTGAGACCTGGCAAGAAGTGGTTGAAAAATTGCTCTTCCAAAGGGGGAAGCTAAAAGAGCGCATGACTCAGCTGTAGATAGTAATTTCGATTCTTTTGTCCAACATAATCAGCAAACGGATGGTAGCTCCAATTCCCTGCTAAAGTCTGCAGCAACAGTAGCTGAAGACTTCCTGACACAGGGCCACAGCTTCTCCTGAGCATAGCAGATCTCTTTACACGAGCAAGATAATGGCTGGACAGGAGGAGGAGCAAACCCTGCCTCTAGGTTGAGATTTCTATTGCTCCATGTAGCTGGAGCACAGGGCAGCTCACTTCTTCTTTCAGTTGTCCCCATGAAAAAAAAATGAGATGGCCTTATGCTTATCAAATTTGGAGGAGATGACGATGAAAGGATAAGTGTATCTGAGTACATGGGACCCTTTATGACTATTCTGCCTTCAGTCCTTGTCCCTGATCCAGACCTAACTGGAAGTGAGTGAAGCTGTTCTTTCAGTAAAGAGGCAGAAAATATTAATGCTACAGAAGTTGCACGTGTCTATTCACTCTTTAGATGTAAAAATTTCTGGGCCTGTTGAGCAGGAATAGTAAATTCCCATCTGTTTAGAGTACAAGCAAAGTTCTTGTGTTACTGCAAACTCCTGTACACTCATACCCTCACTTGACAATTGACTCTGGAAGGGTTTCATCCCTACTTGCCATCCATGGTCCTTCCTGTAGTGAGGGATCTCACAGCTGCCCTACTCCTCACTGATGATTCCAGGAAGGAGGAAAATGCTGGAATAGGAACTCTTTTGAGGAGGTAGCTGTTGACATACGAGACCAAGTCCATCTTTCTGCTGTCCACAGTCACAACTTTGCATTTACTGGTTAATGCTTCTTGTGCCATCACTTTAAATACTCTTGCCCAAATCAATGGCTGAGGAAAAGAGTTGCTCAGAGGAAGTGATGAGCCCTGTCTTTTACAAGCATCATTTTTTCTGATTTTAAGAATCCCAAATAAACCATAGTTATTAGGAAGAGGATACAGCTCTCAGAAATCCCGGATTATAACATATATATGCTCTGGCTTTCTGACAAAAGCAGATTATTTTGATACATTAAATGTTTATCAAAGTTTTTAAAGACCAAAGGGTCTGATCAAGATGAGTTCTTTGGTTAAAACCAGGCACTAAATAAACAGAGGGAAGGACACAACCTGAGCCCTTACAGGACCTCGCTTTTGAAGCAGAGTCCATTTCAGGATAATAGGAATGGCTGATCCAATTCCTGCCCTTCAACTGCATTCAGTTTCTGGAATTAATTTATCAAGCTACATTTAAGGATTAAAAGATGGCGCCTGACATTTTAGAACAAACCAGAAAACCCCAAAAACCCAAACAAAAAAACCTGTCACAATTCAGCAGAATTTGCAAAAGAAAAGAGGCTGTATGGGATAAAGGAAACCAGCCCAAAGTCCTCTTAGGTTGATGATCTCTTCAGGTCACGGTTCAAGTTATCTTGATTTTCAATTGTACCCACCCAAGTCTGTACTGCTTCTCCCTAGCTATTTTTTTTTTTTAAAAGACTTTAAGTCGCTGCCTAAATGCTCTTCTCCTTAATGAGAATGAAACGGACTGGCTTTTATTAATGAATCCCATCTTTTGTGCATAGGTTTTAGTTTCTCTTTAACATCTTGAAAAGTCATTAATTTATTGCTAATTTAAAAGAAAAAGAGAGAGCGATCCTGTTGGTTCGAATGAATACTTTTCCTTTGGTTGAACCAATAATTCAAGCTCCTGATTATACCAATTAAAGACCAATTTGAGGAAAGGCCTCCAGCACTGAGCTGCAGCTGCCATTTAGCCACAAATTATGGGCCTTATATGTGGGTGGACATGAAACTCTTTCAGAGAGAAATAGATTGAGAAATAGGGAAACTATTGTAGGGATTTTAGCAGAAGGGGGACATTAATTGGATACATTGCTTGAAGTCAATCAGAGATTCAGCTACTCTGTGGGCCTTTTGACTTCAAGACCCTTCTCTTTTTGTTCATGTACCTTCAACTAGATTAATCACAGTGACTAAACAAGCAGAGATATTTTTCAGGGCTTTTTTTTTTTTTGGTGGCTGTGAGGAAGGGGCAGCCTGTTCTGCAGTGAAACGAATACTGAAGATGGTGAAAATAAGTGTGATGGTTTCAATCTTGAAATGAATTCCTTAAATACTTTGAGCTAAGAATATACAAAGTGATACCAGGATGAAAGTTTCTATTTGCTAATTTGACCTTATAAGCTCTGGTTTTAAAAATTAAATGTATTAATTAGAAGTGCAATGAAATTCTAAGCTTTTGATATAATTATTTTGGCTATCGGGGAAAGAAAATATTCTAATGAAAATGCTTCTCAAAGTTTGGACCTCCATTGATCAAAAAGTGCACAACAGCAATCAGAACATCAGTAAGTCATTGATAAAATATACAGTGTCAGTGCTCATAGTCAAAATGCTTTAATAGTACCGTGTATTAGTCTCCATTAAACTACTGTATGTTATCTGAGTTTTGCCACTCAAGCTGCAGTGGTCTATATGAAACCTCACTGCTCAGGACTTCTTGTAGTTAACTTGAAGGTTTCACTGCTGGAAACCCAGTAAACTGTCTTATATTTCAGCTTGGGCATAAGCACTCCTTGTGTGAACTCCTTAATTCTGAATTCATCATATACCCTGATATTCAGAGGTGTATTTTTCCATAACACTAGCACCCTTGAATTAGGTTGGGTATAGGATTTTTTTGTTTGTTTATTTATTTGTTTGGTTTTAGTCATATTGTCATTACTCACCTTGACTAAGCCAATTAAAATTCTCTAAGGGGTTGCCTGATCATGAAGTCAAAATCTATTTCTCTGTTATTTCTTATGAACTATAGCAAACTCTTCTCAACACATTTGTTGTTAAATTGAGATTTGTAATCTGAATGAGTCAAAGAGGTTCATACAGTGCCTGCGAACAGACATGGAAAAGACTCCTCTCTTCTCTTTACCTGGCATAGGACTTGTTCAGTTGGTTTTTAGGTCATTATGTTTCTGTGCATTTGCTTTGAATAGAATTAAGACTTGAGCTGTGTTTTACATTTTAGATTAATGAGACCTCAAACAACAATCTTCAGTGTTCAAAATTGTCAGTTAAAAGAAAATAGGAAAGACTTTTGTTCTAAATTTCCATTTTTCATTCAAACTTGCTAATTTTATCCTGGTTAGGAAGTGGGATTAATAAAAGCTACTTTTGATCCACCCAGAGCAGGAAGTCATGGAAATGCTGCAGGAGAGTTTTGTCCTCTTAAAGGAAGAATTTGCTTTATACAAATCTGCTGCCCCAACTTCTTATTCTTTAGAGGCCTGTATGGTGCAGATGTTACTCTGGTGATTTTACAGTTTTTCTGGTGATTATTCAGAATGGAAACATTTGTGAGTTTTCATCTCCACAATAACCAGGTTCTAGATTTTTTTCTCCATCTAATATCTGTTCTTAGATCCTGCTCCATATTTTGTAAGAGATTTTCCTTTTGCTTCCTTACCTTTACACAAAGATTCTCTTGTAACATTTGCTGATGAAATACTAGATGTTAAAAGAAACCATGTGTTTGATTCAATCTATTCATTTATTTATTTTGCCATTTGCCTCCTTGATACCCCATGCTCCCTAAATGAGACAGAATGGTAAAAATTAAACAATCCTGAGTTCAACAAGTGAACTTGAAGGCTGAGGGAGTCCACCACTCAAACTGCCCCGCTCTCACCTTTTGATCTGATGTAGCATCTTCTTTACAGTGTGGAAAGGTAGTTTTGTGTTGGGTACGCTACCTGTCTGACATACCTGCATGCATGGGTAGGAAAGCAAGTTAACACATCTCCCCATTCCAGGTAGGTAATTTCCTGCCACAATATCCACAGTAACCCTTTGAAGGGACTGCCTTAGAAACAGAGTATTTTCCCCCGAGAAATTGCACAATGCCCATGGTTAAAGAACAACGTTTCAAGAATCTTATTCTATACTAATTAATCTCTGAGCCTTAACATTTATCTCTCCAGTACACAGCATACATATCACTGTGAGTTTCAGTTCTGAAGTCTGATAAAACTAATAAACCAAAACTGCCAGAGGTGGCACATTAAACTGGTAAAATGGTTTTCATCTTAATTGGATATGAGCAGTGTTATCTCTAATAACCCCAGGATACTTCTAATTGGAGTTTTCTTTTTCCTTTTTTTTTTTTCCCTTTTTCCTTTATTTTCCTTTCTTTTCCTTTCTTTTCTAACACTAATGTCATTGACCAGTGCTAATATTTGAGTGGCCCCTCTTCCAACTCCCCCTACTCGCCTGGGATATTTTGCAGGTTACCCTGATTTTAGCACAGTGAGGGAGGCCTATTTGTATTCCGTTAACAAAGGTGATTTTACGTGTGCTATCATTGGAGATTTTAATAAGATAGAGTTATTGATGTTAGCTAATAATGTTTTGAAAGTTGGTTGTGTTCACTGCCCTGAGATTCACCTCAGGCCAGCAACTTCTCAATTTTCAGATGTTATTGCAAGACAATGGCTGTCATTGTTTAGGCTCGGATTGTAATTTTAGTATAAATCTTGCCTCGGTATTTTAGTGTGGTAAAATCATTCTTGCTGCTTCCTGCTGAATTTTTAGACTCCTTTGAGAAGGCCACGTATTAATTGGTAATACTAAAATACCGTATATAATTAGAAGGCAGCAAGGATTTCTGCAGCTAGTATCCTTTTGTTTTATTTCACCAGCGTTACCAAGAAATCCTTATGTGGATGAGGAAATATCCACACTGCTGAAGCTTGCTCTTCACAGGAGAGATGCTTTACAGCCGATAGCTGCGTGGTCTGTAGGGGAGATTGGGAAATTGCACAACGGTTGCTTGTGGGAAACAATTCTGAGAAACTTTTGTTCACTATTTTTCAGGATTCTCTTTCTCTTTTTTGCTCTTTCTTTTACACACATAGTCCTGAATTAGCTATTCCACTACATCAATTTTATATTAAGTTTTTGTCATGCAAAATCAACTTCAATTTCTCTTTATGCTGCACTTGTCTGACAGTGCAGGTATGCTATTGGCTCCAGAAGGACTAAGATGGTAAAGAATTAATAGAAGAGAAAGGACAGGAGGTCTAAGAAAAAAGAATTGTATCAACAGTATAAACTGCCTAAATTTTTTTCAACAGGGATTAAAAAACGAAGCCTGCATGTGTTTTAAATGTGAGAAATTTTACTCCTGAGACATATTCAGGAAGATATAATTCATTTTCCTGCAGAACACACATGCATACACACACACACACACACACAACTTCGACTGTGATGAAGTCAGTTCCCTCCATCACACGTTTCTGAGCAAATGTTATCAAGTTCACAATGGTTATTACTTTTTCTATATAACTAAAAGTGTCTATGCTCATTAAAATAAGAACACTTTTGAGTGTTCCATAAACCCCCCAATTGCAATAAATAAAATTAGCACAAAGATCTGTTCAGCAATTTATATTTACATTTCAGGCAATTAAATCAGCAATACCTGGCGTGTGGATTAGTAAGGATCAAAGGCCTTTAACAAAAAGAGCCTTTTATAGTATCAAAGACCCCGTGACATCATGTTTGCCTTTTATGCTGAATTAGATAATTGCAAATAATTGTAACTCTGAAAGACATTTAGTTTTATGGGAGATTTTTTTTTTGCCTTTGCAGGTCAGTGTGCAACCCTTTGACCCCTCATTGTAGGACTAAAGTCTTTGTTAGAAAGACAAAGAATATTACTTTCCTAACTAACAACATGCATGATTACTTTTGTCAATAGTCATGGGGGGCAGAACAGAAATCTCATGATACACCAAACCTTAGAAGAAATATTCCATATTTTTTGTTAGGAATAAAAAAACCCCACAGAGTTGACTGAAATTCCCCCCACACCTTATCTTTCTCTGGGATTTACCACACCAAATGCAAACAAAACCAAGAATTATAAATACATTAGAAAAGATATTATCCTTCTAATTCCTCTGCTTGGGTCTTTCTTTTGCATTTTTACATCCTCATATTGTATCTGAACTCACAGTAGCAGGGTAATCTTGAGGGGGAATGGGGGTTGTGCTTTGAGCAGTTGCTTACAGGACCCAGGCAACGGAGGAGAGCCAAAGTGCATTAGGCTTGGTGTAAATCTTCAGTGTTAAGTGGAAAATCCTGCAATATGTTTCAGGAACAGATCTCTGCACCTACCAGCCAAAATGCTAGAGACAACATGGTCTGACACACTCCCCTACCCTCGTTTTGCTGTCCCAGGAGACCTCGTTGTGAGGGATATCTGTTGTCAATTTAAGGAAACTTTATATGAGTCATGACATTTTAAACTTCTGGACAAATAAAGACTAACATGAATTTAATCTTCTGCCTTGTGATAAAAGTGAAAGTAAATATCTGGTCCCTGGAAGTTTAGCCATCAGGCTTGCTGAGTCTGGAATTTTCACCAAAGCATAGTGAAAGGAAGAGCAATAAGGATGCCCATACGTTGAATACAAAAACTGTCTCTGAGGCTTCTCATGCTAATGAATTGCTCCTAGTTTTGCTGTCAAAAGCCCTAATTATTTCACCTGTCCCACTCTAGGAAGCAGCTTTGTTTTCCATGTGTGGGATGGAGGTGTGGTGTGGGAGCTTCCCTGTCAGCCTGCAGAAATGATGCCAGGTTAGGGGGATGCTTGTGAAGCATCAGCCTGTCATAGAGGTGTGTGGTTCAGGGAAGTCAAACCTTTGCCCTGTGCATTAGCACTACCCTGAACAAATGATTTGCAGAAATGCATATAAAATTTGGTCTTTTGGGAAGAAAATAAGAAACAAGGGAGGGGCACATAAGGGAAGAAAAGCTGCATGACTCTGAACATAACCAGATTATGGTTACCTTTCAAAGTGTTGCTATGCTTCAGTGCTGCCACAGGTTACAGCCTGCCAAGTGGGTACAAGACCAAACCAAGATATATTTCTTAGGTGACTCAACTGTCTTGGTCTTGGAGGTTCATTAGGAAGTTAAATCATGCCCAGAATACCAAAACACCAGGAGTCAATAAAGATGATATAGGTAATGCATTCTGATTTCCCCTAGCATTAACTCACTTAAAAAGAGGTATTAGATAGAAACTCAGACTTTAATAAGGTTGTAATAGAGCAAACAAGGTGGAAAAAGGCATATCAGTACTGTGTACTATTTGTCTGCAAAGAAAGCTAAAGGGGACAGTGGTTTGTTTGACTTAGGGTGATTCTGGGGTAAATAGGGGTAGACGTTTAGGTGTCACTATACTGGTCAGTGACTATGGAGTGGACATGAGAACAAACTGCATCAAATATTGCCCAGGTCAATGATTAATATATTCCCATAAACTTTGCAACCTCACAGTCTCCCCCTCTCTACATTTTTCATTTTAATTGAAATTAATGTGTTAGTTTTAAGGATCTATATAAACAGCCATAGCTATTATACATTTGACAGTAGATAAGTAAAAGATTGTATTAATGGAACAAAAATGTGGTGCCTTATTTAACAGAAGCTGCCTCCAGCAAACTGTCTCAGGAGCTTTAATAAACCCTGTGGCCATAATAGGCAGAAGGTCCAGATAGGTGCTGAGACTTGGTGGTTTGGATATAACTTGGAAGATAGCCAGTCTGTAGTGACATATGACCACCAGAGATCCTTTCCAACCAAAATTAATCTGTGATTGAAACATTTTTCTGTTGGTGATGGAACAAAACAGTCCTTTGCAGCTGTGAGTTTTGGGCTGGCCAGGCCAGCAGTCCTGGCAGCTGACTGTGACCGTAGGGGAGAGAAATCCCACAAACACCTACTCGGGAGGTAAAGACATATTTCCTCTGCAGTCACCATGTTTCATTATAACCTCCAAACTATCTTTACATGCTCACTGATCCTGTCTGGAGGCTGCTCAGACTGCCTTGGGTGGGAAACTCTGCTTTCAAAACTCATTTTTTCTTCTCTGTCCATCTGCTGTGGTATCTCCTGCCCACCAAGGGAGGTGATATTTCAAGATCTTTCAATTGCCAAACAGGCATGGAGTGGGAGCATATGTGTTAGAGCAAGGCATTGCACCTCCTCGGTGGTTCTGGCGAACGTGGGGATTCTCATTGGCATCTTGCATTTTGGGTGCTCAAAATACTGTAGATGTTTAATTATTTCTCATGAACAATTTTTTCCAGGAAATGGAAAAAACCCTATAGTTTTTACCAATGTCACCATCACCAAGGAAGCATGGGAAAGCAGGCCACAGAAGGACTTAAGGTTTTAAATTCCCATAAACTTAACAGGAAGAAAGCCACCTAAGTAAGAATTAGGTTTTCTGTTTAGGCAGCGTAACTAAACCAATCTCCTCTCGACCTTATAATCACATACTGATTTTCTTTCCCCTTCTTTGCTACCTCACAAAAGGGTTTAACATCTTTGCTTTTGGCAATAATATATATTTTTTCCTCATTAGGCATCAGAAAGATTATATTTCATACAGCTGTAGTCAGAATACCGCCGAAAAAAATCCACTTCATTTAGAGGATGTTTGTATTGCAATGTAAACATAGACATTTTCAAACCAGCGTTGCTGCTGCTTCTTCTGCCCCAACTGCAAAGCTGAAGGCACACAGATTTCCATGCTAAAAGTCAGCATCAGTCTATTTACTGTAGTAACCCGCTTCTATTAATGTTCAGCTTTTCACTGGAACTTGTCAAGCTTTAAAATATTGTGATAATTTTCCAATGTTATACCACCGGGTGCAGTAGAATTTCTCCTGGGCTGCAATTAGCCAACAGCTTATGTTAATTTTAATTAATTAACTTAGGTTGATACTAATGCCATGTAATAAAACATTTTGCTCAGTGTGAAACTTGTCCATCACATTTGTTTGTGACCTAAGTTAGTAATTATGTGTGCTTAAGTCAGTGGTAAATGGAAATAAAATGATGCGTCAAAGCCAAAATGAGGTAATTTGTGTCAACTCAGTTGGTTGATAGTGTTATAAAGGTAAAAGACACAGGAGTGCTGGATAGAAACTGGTCATTATTTTGTAATCCAAGGAATCCCTCATGATGCACATTCAGTACTAATCAAGACACCATTTTCTGGTGTGAAAAGTCTGTCTTGTAGCACAATAAATCTAACTAAAACTCTAACTAATGTACAAGGTTCAGCAAGAAGGTTGACATTTGAATTAAGATGAAATTGCTGTAGTTTGGTTCCTCCTCAGCCTTGGAAATCTAAATGACGAGCAAAAGGGAACGTAAAACTTTTGACTAATTGTTGAATGATTGCATTAGTTTTTAAAAAAAGTAGCTCAGGGAAAGATGTTTAGTACCAATGCCTTACAGCACATTATGGAACCTGAGAAGACACTTGCACAATATTTACAAAATTTGCTGCTTTTCCCATTTCTGTTGTGTTTTGGAAATAAGGTTCTCTGCCTCCACTGTTGTAGCATCCCACTAATAAATTTGAAAATTACTTTTTCCTCCAGAACTTGAATTTTAATTTAGAGGCGAATATCCTGTCTGGTTTATTTCAATTGTGCCCTTGTGTTTTTCAATGTTGCCTTTGGTTTCAGGGTGAAAGAAATTTGTTGTCTATAATTTTTTCAACTTGGACCAAAACTAATTAATTAGTTAAGCATCCAACTATTCTGACTTGCTTTTGATGTCTAAGTTTCCAAGACATAAAGCCCCCAAAAACCTCAGCAAATGAAAACAACAGAACAAAAAATCCACCCTGTGGATTATCTGTGAGTTTTTTTCCCTACAAGGTTCAGCTTTATTTTTTCTCTTGCTGGAAAAAAAAACCTCATTAAAGAAACTGATGATGTTACTGAGACTACCTACCTCTTCAGGCAGCATGACAAGCCCAGTGTAGATATATGCATTTCTTCCACTGGAGCTTCTAGAAAAAGAAAAATAACTTGTTTTCTTATTCTAATTTGTATCTGATTGTCATGCTCCCCCTCCATAGGTCTTCTTGAACAGATGTCAACAGGTGAAAGTAACCTTGATCAAAGACCAATTTGTTTCAATATAGTGAGTATTTCCCTTCGTGCTAGGAAAAAAAAAGCTATTAGTGAAAAATCACATATAATGACATGGAAACTGTATGTCCAGCCCTGGTGAGAGCATGGGAGGCAAATAATGTACCTATCATCTTTATGTGATAGAATCACAGAAGGATGGATTTGTTCCATCCTTGGCAAGTTGCAAGTTTTGTTTTGAATCAGTGCTGAAAATTTACCTTGACCTGAAACTATGTAGCTCTTTGAGCATTTGCATTACTTAATGCTTCCTGAATCAAAGTGAATTCCAAAAGAAAAAAAAAAAGCTATTTGGAAAAAGGAATATTGAAATGCTTAATCTAGAGTACATATATTTTTTATTTTTGCATTTTACCACATTAACTTGATCTTTTTCAAGAGTGCACACATTCATATTAAATGTCCTTTCTTATCATAAAATGGTATGTCTTGAATTTTATTCCTTAAAGCAAGTCTTTCACTATACAGCATCTACATTTCAATAATTTCACCAAATTGATATGTTCTTTTTCAGACTAAACAAATTAAAAATGAATTCTGGTCTTCTGATTACCAAATGGAGAAATAGCAATTTGGGGCTCAGTTAACTTTCCTACCCCCTCCTTCCCCACTGCCCCCCTCCCTCCCCCCTTTCCCCCCAGTATCCTGATTCTTAAGAAATTGCATTTCCTATTGGAAAATCATTCAAATGGAAAATTCTTGCTGGACTCAGCTTATAGCAGATTGGGAAACACGTCTAAATTTGCGCTGGAGAATGGAAACCTGCAGCGTGGGATCTCTTGAGTAGGTTTTACAAGAAGAGCTATGACTGATTATTATGCTAATATTAACTTCCAATTGTTAATGAACCTTTCATCTTGAAGGATCCCAAAACACTTTACAGAGCGCAGAGGTCTCCCCCACTCCCACTGAAATGCAGCCAGCTCTTCTGGCCCTTTATGCGACTTGGGGTTACTCAATAGTAGAAAATAACCTCTGCCCGCCTCTACACCGGCAATGTTTAGAAATGCAAAAAGTAATTACCAAGTTGGACTGCAGCCAAAGCACCGGTTCTGACACTCTTGTTCCCCCGAGTGAAAAGTGCTATAGTATCTTTAAGTGGCCATAAGTCAGAGCTTGGGTCTGGGCGTCTTATCAGAAACACAGAGGCACTGGCACAACACGGAGTCTCAGGGGAGGACGAGGAACTACTGCTTCACCCCTAGGATGATGTCTTGTAGGGGCTCAAAGACCTGTTGGGAGATTTGGAGACTCTCCCACTAGGAACTGGGCTGATGTACCCCTGTCTGGTAAAACTGAATATAGATACCACCTGATTTGCGGATGGCCACCATGCTCTTCGCAATGGATTAGGGTTAAGTTAGGCATGGGTGGAGGTGACACTTTTTAAAGTAAGCCTTTTTTTTTTTTTTCCTAGAGATCAGAGGTGATTTTCTGTGCTGTTATGAGATTCGGGCTTTTCTTGCATACTCACTGGGAGTTTACCTCAAATATGTGTGCATTTCCATCTGCCAAATAATTCATACGTGGGACACAGCTACACTCCTCCCACTCCTAATGGCATGTTTTATGAAAAAGATGTCAAACCAACTGATGCTCTCAAGTTTAGGAAGATTCAATTTCTAATTGTCCGAGACAATAAAAGGAGCAAAGATTTCTTAGCAAGGTACATTCTCCCTCTGATGCTAATTTAAATTAAATTGTGTTTACTGTAAATGGTGTTGCTGCATGAAATGTGCTTCTCCTGCAGAAGCAGTGATGTTTTTAATGATGGAAAGAAACGCTGTGTTTTTGGTACTTTTATTTGGAGCTTCAAGTCCATTAAAGTTACTTCATAAATTAAAAAAAAATTAAATCCATCGATTTATATGAATGACTATAGTTAATGAGCATGTGGCATTTGATTTGGAATTAAAGAAGCATTATCTCTCATTGTTTTAAAGGCCTGAAATGCAGGTTTTATTAACAAAAAGGTAGGAAAGAAGCATCTGCATTTTAAGTTGCTCTCTGCAATGCTAGCAACTTTAAGGCAATAACATAATGCTGGGTGCCTTAGGCATCTGAAAAGTTACTTTCTAGGTCAGAGCAGGACCAAACCTTGCTGATACAAAGGCAGCGGGGGCTGTTGTCTAACCCAGGTGATGGGCTTTGCTATCTCTTCCGGCATTAATTTGACAGAATGCTTAAGCATCTGTTTGATTTTACCAGGGGAGGAGATCTAGTAGATATTTACACATCTAAAGTTTATCACCTGGCAGATCTTGGGCTTTCTGCATTCCCCTTGGGAATTTACCTGAGCAAGGACTTCAGGAATGGGCTCCAGGATTTCAGTATAGCCCTCGCTCCCGAGAAGCCCACAGCCAAATAGGGGAGCGGTTAATGGCAAACGTATTAATTTAAGCGGTGAACAAAATCACACCAGAAAGTGACCTGCAAGGCAACCCATTCCAGAGTGGGGCGGAGAAGGCGGCAGATCAGGGAAATCGCGATGCCACGGTGGGATGCTCGTAGGTCTTTTCTCTTTCTCGCTGCCTGTTTGAAAAGCCGTGGGAGAGGGAGGCTGGCCGGCAGGACCTCTGCCTGACCCCGGTCCCAACCGGGCCCCCTGCGACTGTGTGTGCTTGCCCATGTCATGGCAGCGCGTGGATGGCTTGACAGAGTTTACTGCTTTCTGGCTTATTTTAAGTACCCTTGGATCCCCACCCCCCCGCCCCCCGTCCTCTCGCAAACTGGGGCAGGCTGACCTCTAAGCCACATAATCTGAGCATAAGTTAAAAAAGAAGCCCAGAATTTTCCTTTCCCGAACCGCTGCTTGACGGTCTCCGATCCAGCTTTAATGTTTAATTGGATGAGCGGGTTTTAAACAGAGCATTCTTTAACCCGGCTGACTCTGCCTGCCCCCATCCCCCTGCCCAGCAGCAGCCTCACTCCAGTTATCAAAGTGTCATTAGTAGAGACAGCTGCCTGTAAACAACAGGAATGTCAACACAACTGTCTCGGTCAACAGGAATTTAACTTTAATCTGTTCATTACTTAAAGATACATCATCCTCTTTCTGCGCTGTTATCTACATCACTTGCAGACAAAGGCAGAGAACAAATTGACGACGGTGGGGGTGGTGGTGGACCGGTCCTGCCTCGGCTAAGCTGGTTCTGTTCATCATTTCCAGTCGTGTTTCCCCCCCCCCCCCCCCCCCCCAACTCCTTCCACGCTCCCCTCCTGTATATGTATATATATTTGCTGGGTTGCGGGTGAGGGGGGTCAGGGGTTCCTTGTTTAGCTGGAAACAGATACTACATATTTATAAATGTAAACTTGGAGCGCCGCCAGACTCCTGCATTTAAGTGATTAACAAATGTTTCCCTTCAAGTGGACACCTCTTGTTCTAAATATATTTGACAAGAATGTAAAGAGTCAACTGGAGGGTAGAAAGGGCATACCGCAAGCATTTTCTGCCGAGGCTGCCAGCGTTCGTGGGCCTGGGCTCTCTGGCCGGCGATGCCGGCGTTCGTTCGCCGGGTGCCAGCCAAGTTCACAGCGGGCAGGCTGCCAGCACAGCCCGGCCTCCCCGCTGTTTAACGACAATGGATTTACTGCTTCTCTGCATATTGGTGTTATTTTGTGTAAACAAGGTTAACGCTCCTTTTAAATTAAATACACCACCTGGTGACTGAATGCCTGACCTTGGCAGACGTCTTTCACCTGGTCTTCAAAAAGGATGGGTACGCTGGGCTGTGCCACCGGCCTTTCCCACCCGCTGGCTGCCTTTAGTGCCTTGTCCCATAAAAGTGTGTCAGGCTGTGTGGTGCAGAGCGTTTCTGGGACTGCTCCCAGCTCCAGATGCACAGGACATCCAGGAATAGGAAGCTATTACTTATGAGCAAGAGTGTTATTCTCTCTTAACCTTGTGCTTAGTGCATAATTCTTGTCTACCCTGGACCTGCCGTTTCCCTCCTGCTTTACTCCAAATAGTTCTCTTGCTTAATCAAAATGCATCTGATCTTCCTTGATTTTCTGTTTTCTCTGTGGCCAAAAGGGAAGTTTCTGACCCCAGTCCCCTCTTCTCCTTCAAGAAAGGATGGGCAAACTTGGAAGAGATCTCCCTCCCCCCTTTCCAAGTAATAATCTGGAGAATAAAGCATTCTTAACTTTACCAAAGGTATCTAAACCTTTTAACTTCTAAACCATCATCTGTCGTACAGGTTCAGCTAAGATGTTTCAAGGGTAGCTGATTCTGCCACCTTTGATATCTCTAGAGGTGCCTCTCTGTTAAGGCTGAAGTCATTCATCACAGTGTGTTAAGAATGAAGAAAATCTTATACTGGGTAAAGAAATCTGAATTTTATGCATTGGAATTAAAAGTTTACAGCTAAAGAGTAGCTACATAGCTTAAAAACACCCTTGAAGGTTTCAGTATAGAGACTAAATAAAGCCTATGAGTCCTGTGAGCGAAACGTGTATTGGGGTTTGTAAACTCTGCAGGAGAACAGAGACACACAGGCTGCAAAGTACACTAGAGGTCAAACCCCCCAACTGTGCTACAGATCTAACCTTCAGCGGGTCTCATCAGGGAGGGACAGTGAATTTGGAAGGATGGGAGGTGCAGCTGGGTCCCTGTGTGGCAGCACTAAGTCACTGCTTAAAAGCAATTCCTGGGTCCATCACTAAAGTTTTCCCAGCAGGACTTTTATATCATTTTCATTAAAGTGGCTCATTTCTCATAGCCTGGCTTAGTGTGGCATCTACCTTTCAGCTGTCCAGTTTAAATGGAGATACGTGGCTTCTCCTTCCAAGGGTGACATCCCTTCCCAGTCATGGGTAGATACAGTACATATTCATTTTTCTCCTGGATGCCCACTCCTATTGAAATAAAGTGTTGGACCTGATATCTTTTGACAGTAAAATTAACAAACTATTTGAATTAAATTTTTTCTTTTTATGAATTTTTTGTCTGCTGCTTCTGTCTTACTGACTCTCCCCTTGTTCTTTTTCTGTGAGAAAATCAAGTCAAGGGTTTTCTGTTTTTTTCCCTGGAAACTTTGGAGAGAAATCTTAATAATTCTAAACAAACACTAAATATACAGATAAAAGCACTGACTTGGATAATGAAATATCCATGATATTCAGATGATGAGAAGTCATCTGAGAGACTATTTAGACTAATAGCGATATTTTTTAAAAGAAGTTTCAGACAGATAGGTACAAAATATGTAAAAATAATGTGCTGTAAATACATGTGCTAAACACAGATTGTTTCTAAGAATTTTTTGGAAAGTATTCCCTTATTCAGTGGCCAACTTGCAGAATACTGACCCTTCTATCTAAAAAATGCTGCACATTTAGAGGTGACTGCTTCAAATTTTAGTACATAGATGTTGTCCAGCTTCCAGGCAGCGTGCCTGTTACTAGGGAAAAGGCTATTCCAGCACTGGGGAAAGTGATGGAGTTTTAAGTGAGGAGCAAAAAGCAGAGTTTTTCACAGAGCTGCCACACTGGCTGTACAGATAAGGCTAGTCTAATTAAACTATCATTGCAAAGCCCCCACATTCCCCAGGCTCTTCTTTTGCTCTTAGCTGGAGTTTGGATTCGGTACTCTAAGAAATACAGTCTCTTTGAACTCTTTCCTCTTTGTGTTTCAAGGATTGTTCTCATCTGTGCTATAAAGAGCCCCTGTTATCTGTAACAGAGTGCGGTAGCATCTATCCTGACTGGACCACACAGTGATAGAGCTGGGAGCTCTGAGTGATACCTCATACCCATTTGCTCTCTGCTGTCTGTTTTCTCTCATGCAGAATTCTCTCTTCATAGTCTTACAGAGCAGAATTGCTTTTAATGAGGTTTATGATAAGCTCCTGATGTCCTTTTCCTGCTTCCAAAAGCTGTTTGCTAAAGGACTCACCTTTTGTTTCTCTAACAGCCGGAACTAAAAGCAGCTCTGTCATTACAAAGTGTCAGCCCTGTTCCAGCAACAGGAAGACGGTAAAACCAGACTAAACTCAGCCAGGTGCGATGGCCAATACTTGAACCTTCCCCCAAAAGTCTGTGTGGGTCAGTTTTGAAATAGATTGCCTGTATAAAAAGTTTTTCTTTGTAGGTCTGTCACTTTGTATTCAGTCTGCAGTGGGTGCACCTGAACTGATACAAGTTAATTTAGTCATCATTGGTGCCTTAGGGTACAAAGCAGGCGTCAGACACCATATAAGATACATATTGTAAGCAGGACAAGAAGTACTCCTGAAGATGGGATATGATTCTTCTTCTAAATACATTAAAGAAGTGAGAAAAAAAAGAGTTATTTAAATTAGTAAAACAATGCTGGCACAAAAACAAATGGGATAAACTGAGGGTGAATAAATCTAAGTTAGAAATGAGAAGAAGATTTCTAGTCAGTGGAGGACTGACACTCTTGAATAGCCTAATAGGTGCAGTTAAGGCAAATAATGAAACTAGTTTTAACTTGGAGTTCAATGCATTTATAAATGGGATTACACAACATAGTTGCATACTGGAGAGCTCGGTTAACTGACCTTGGAAGTTCTTTTCAGTCTTATGCTACATTATTCCTTCTAATTATTGTGTTGCACTAACCTTCAGCAGGATCTTTTTTCAGTTTTCCGTTCTAAATTACCCAAACTTCACATATTTTGGCAGAATTTTTGTATTTCTGGCATGGAAATGGATACTTGTTTCCTCTTAAAAATTCTTTAGAGTGAAAATATACAGGAGTGTTACAGAAAAACTTGTTGTTCTGCTCATGCATTATAGACCAGTTCAATAGAAAAGATTTAGTGTTTCCATCTCTGGAGGGTGGGAATGAAACTTGGCAGGGTGGCTCTGTTTGTGCAGTTTGCTGCCCTATGGAAAATTTGCCCCACTTTTCATCCAGTTTCTAAGCTTCTGAGAAAAAAAAACAACCAAAGAAAAACCAGTTCACACAAGGTCAGCAGAGACTTGCTGGAGTTCGGTAGCCAAGTTTCTAGATAGTGCATGCACTGAATATTTGCCAGCTTTTGTATGTACAACCGGTTGGATTGCATATGTACTATAACTGAGAAGAGTGTGAGCCTTTTTGTGTCTGGGGAAGGAGGGTCAGAGCTGGACTTCTGCTGAAGCTTGCTCCTCCTCTTTTCTGAAGGCTGCTGTGATGCCAGAACTGAGAGCAGAGATAAATTTCTTGCTGCTTAATTCTTCCCAGCTGGAGCTCATGCTGTGTGGAAGACAATGGGGAATGTAATTTTGACATTTCCTAAATTTTGTTGTGGAACTATCAGAGGTGAGCCAGGAAGTGACTCCAGGAGATGATCTGGTCCTTTGCTGTGCTAGGACAGGATAAGCAATGGTTTGGGCAAAGCCTACCTATGCTTCTCTATCTTAACAACCTGTAGCCTACAGATCCCTAAGTGGTCTATTCTAACAGTTAATTGTACTTAATTTCTTTAAATGTTTCTTAATATTATGACTCTTGTTAGTCAGACTGGACATGTAAAATATTTGATTCCTTTCACCCTTATATCTAGTTTTATGCTTTTGAAGGCTGCTGCCACTTCTTTCTTTCTCTTGCTGAGACCGAGCAAATTTAAGTCCTCAATATTTCCACACTGGTCATGTTTCCCAGACCTCTCACCTCTGCTGTCGTCCAGCAGACAGTTTCTATCTGGTGCAAACCTTTCTTGGATTACAGTACTGAAGGGAGACCCCAGTCCTCCAGCTGGTACCTGATGTTGGGAAGCATCTCACGCTCTACAGATTGCACATCATTCCTGTAGGACATTTCCATTCCTCCCTCCCCACTCCCAATATCCTAACATTGTTGGTTCAAGTTTAATCTGTCACTAACTGTGTCTCCTAGATCATCTTCCACAGAAATATTACCAGTCTTTCCTACAAGATCCAGCACTTTCATCCCTCTTGAACCACATCTTGATTTATTTAAGACCACACCTCCAATTAACAAGGATCATTTTGTATTTAATGTTACTCTCCAAACTGTCTGCAAATCCTACTGGTTTGATATCCTCTACTAGTTGAATAACTGCATTGTCTATACCATTAAAACATTATTTGTGTAGTTTTGGGGACTTGGCTTGGTAGGCTTTATGAACACCATATAAAATTTTGAAAGATTTGTTGAGATTTTTATACAAGTTAATAAATATAGTCCCTGATGTCCCTGATGTTGAACACTTAGAGACTCACTGACACATGCTGACACATACGCACAGCACTTGGCAAAAGGATGGCAGAGCGCCTTTTAAACACAGAGAGAGCATGTTGGAATCAGGGCAGTGCTGCTCTCATTCAGCTTTCCTTATCCGTGGTGCTTCTCTGCAGTGGAATAATGCCAGTTGGTGAGGCTTGGGAAAACAAGAAAACTTGAATAAAACCTAGAGGGCCTGTTGGGATTTCTCCATCTGTATTGTGCTCCAGTTTCACTCCATCTTCCTCTTCCCTTGCTTTTTCTTGCCTAGTATTATTTGATCTGGGGGTGTGCATCTGTATGTGTGTGTCCGTGCCAGCTAGATGCCAGCAGAAACCAAATAAAAAGATATAAATTGTTAATTTGATCATTCTTTTACTGTCTGTGTTCCTCTCTGAAGTTCCTATTGTTTCTGATAGTTCACTTGCCATGGGGACTGGATTTTTGCCAGCTGGGTGCCAAAAGCCAGTGAAAATAAATAGATACATACTGGGGATTGTAGAGATTAAAATACCTACCATTCTGAATTACTCAGGGATAATTTAGAAATACCATTTTGTTAAAGGCACCTGATCTGCTTTTATTATGCACAGGATTACAGATAAATGAACCAAAGGAGAGATAATTCTTTAAATCCTTGATTAATAGTCTATCTTTTTCACCTCTTTTCTCTTGAAAAGATGGAGCTGGTGAAAAAAAGATATTTCATATGACTCACCAAAGAGAAAAAAATAGAAAAATCAAAGATAGGGCAATAAATACCTCTGTTCCTGCAAACTGCACAGTTATCTTAAAAAAAAAAGAACCTGAAAGCCCAGAAACTTTTCCTGTAAAGTTGGACTATACAATCTTGCATTGTACAAACTTATTAGCAGGTTGACCACGTGTTTCAATGAGACCAATCTATCCTTGAATAAGCACTTCTATCTCTTCCATATCCCTGGGCAAAACCAATGTTCTGGAGTTAAGATTTTGTACTTAACTATAAGATACTTGAGTGGATTTTGCTTTAATAAGATTAAACAGAGCATGCATTTATCTGATCCAGGTAATGTGGGAAGTGCAGCGATGAAAAAAAG
Source organism: Gallinula chloropus (assembly GCF_964237585.1). Classification (NCBI taxonomy): domain Eukaryota; kingdom Metazoa; phylum Chordata; class Aves; order Gruiformes; family Rallidae; genus Gallinula; species Gallinula chloropus. The sequence continues at coordinate 14,870,818 of NC_140094.1, read as the reverse complement.
CAACCTGTTACCCTACAGGGAGGAGGGTAGGTTGAACAGACGTGGAAGTTAGCCTTTCGTTTCTGTTTTAGACATGCTGATTATTTGTGGAAAAGATCAGTTTGCAGATGCCATTTTCCAAGGGCAATAAAATACAAAAAAAGTGTTGCTCAGAAGCACAAAAAAAAAAAGATTGCAGAGCTGCATTATTGCTTCATTACAAGGCAAACTTTGTCTTGACAACAATTACAGTAGTCAAGTTTATGTAATTTGCAAGAATTCCCATCTTTCAGTAACATTTTTTTTCAATCAGTAGATGGATGAAATCCCACAGAATATTTTGCAGAGGTTTTCAGTATTAACAGGTGTGTTGAACTAACGTGTAAAGTACATATTGAACACAAAGCCAGCGGACTTCTGGAAAAGAGTTTTATTCCCTGATTAGCTATGAAGGAACATTGTGGAAACCTCCATTGCTAGGAGTAGCCACAGCACTTTGTACAAATTGAGGCATATGGCATTATTTTGCACTGGGCAGGCGATGGGCTTCATGACCAACAGGGTTTTTAATTTCTTACTTCTATCACTTTTTTTCTCTGTCCCCTATTAGCATGGCTCTTTCAAATCTTTCTCCCATAGAAAAATGTCTCCAAGACAAACTGGCCTTGTGGAGAGTAATGGCTAGCCTAATCAGATTCTCCTTTGTGTTTCTTATGAAGGCCACAGGTTCCCAAGGATTATATGGCAACAGCAGAATAGCAGAACAATGGGCAAGTTTGAGATCAGATGCTTCCTCTATTGTTTCCAAAGCAAACAGTTCCAGGAAGCATGCTGTTCCCCGCATTAGAGCTCTGTAGAAAGACCTTATTACACTAAGTATACTACAGGAGATACAGAAGCAGATCAATATGTGGCTAAGTGTTTTAGCCTTACTTTTATTATGTTTGACAGTGATGACAACGTCGTATGTATGTCACATATAAGATGACTAATGTGTGTACATGTGTGAACCCCCCGCACAAACAGGTTTTCCCATAAACTTTTAGGGAAGAGCAAGCTCCCCGAGAGTAGATCAGAGCACAGATTGAATCTAAAAACAAAATAAAGAATCAAACTAACCCCAAACTAATTTCAGGTCTTATGAGAAGCTGCAGTAGTATCAATGTCTGGAAACATCTACAAGTGGTTTCAATCCAGAATGATTTCCAGGAAATACTCGCCTTGAGTTGTGCTACAAAATGTGTCATCAGGATGTTGTCTGTGTTCCTAACCCAAAGGAGGATGAAGAATACTGCAAGGCAATGTGAGAAAATAAGGAAATGGAAAAAGAACTTTTTGTGTGAGTTGATGATTTTCTCTTGGGTGAAGATTCCCTCCAACACACCAGAAGCGAACCAACCAACATGAGCCATATTTCTGTAGATAGCTCAGTCTCTGTAGTAGGCCAGCAGCCAGATGAGGGGTTTTAAAGGAGTTATGGTAGTTATAAAGAGGGAAAAAATTTGCAAACACTGATAATAATACTCCTACACAGGAAGGTTTGAGCCAGTCACACTACTCCCCCCCCTTTCCCAGTGAGATTCAGAGTTACATAGGAACAGGAGATTGTTTTGGCTGTGATTAGATAGCACAGATGGTACCAAAATGTGTAACACCTACCACAAGTTCTTTAGTTTCATATCATCTGCACAACAGTTCTTCTTGGCCTTTTAACAGTTCATTGAATGGAGGAAGAGGAGAAAAAGACATGGGACAATTGCTGGAAATGTGCAGCAAGTACTGTTTTATTTTATCTTTTGGGGAATCCATACAGGAGCACGTAGATAGACTCACATAAAATCTTGCATATATCTTCTGTGAGATGGTGTGAAACTTCACTTGGCTCTCCTCTTTCAAGAATCCCCAAAACTTGGCAAGTAAATCTCACAACACATATGAGAATTACATCAGTAATCATTTTGCAGATACATACAACGAGGTACAGGAATTTTAACCAGTTTTCCCAGAACCACCAAAGGAGTTTGTAGCATGGGCGGCTCTTATCTCCATGGAGCTTCTCAGGAATCCCATGGACTTTGTTTTCTGCCCTGACATAAATAGCACTAGTCTTTGGTTTCCTCCTCTGACTTTGTAGGTCTTCTACATGACCTACAATAAAACTTTATTTTCCTGTCCTAATTTTTTCAAATAAGTGCTATGGTAGCAGCTTGTCGTCCTAGGAATATTTTACTGCCAATTCTAATATTATGCTTTATTCAATTTGCTATTTGTTAACTTCTGCTACAAAAGGCAATGAATTTCTATGCTTTTAATAGGTTTTCTAAGGGTCCAGAAGAAAGAGAATAGAAAATTATACTTCTTTCTTAGATAGAAATCCAAAAACTTCTAAACACAGGCACTGAGGTGCCACTGTGATGGACATCCTAGAAATAATGAGACTTTCAGTTTGAGATTTTCCAGGTTCCCTATTTGATTTGATTGCAGCAGGTACTCAACTCTCCTAGATAGCTTTGAAATATTCATTGTAATGTTACTTAACAATTAGGCTGAAAGCATGGAGCGTTCCCTGAGACCTAGGAAGAGCTGATGGCCTAAATCCTCTGTCTTTTGAGTACTCACCCACGGAATTTAAAAGTATTTGAGATTTTTTTTCCCTAAATAATGAGAGACCTTTTGCTACAGAGAGTAAAGCAAGACACTGGGTCTCTGTATTAAATAGAGAGCTATCTGCTTTAGGACTTCTAAGATGGCTAATGCTCAGGGAAGGATTACTCTAACCACATTTAGAGTGAGCTCCCCATTGATACGAACAATGAGCAATATGGATGTCATTGCACCAACTTCAGCTGAACTCCACTGCAGAAGGACATGGGCCACTGGCTCATTCTCCTGCACACTTCTGAAGAACTTAGAATGTAGGATAATGATGAAATTTTAGTTGGTGAATCATGCCTGAAAATGTATCCATGCAAGAGAAATATGTGATTTTCAACGAGTCAGAAATGTGAGGGAAAAGCAAGGTGCAATTCCAAGTCATTATACCACTTGCTGTAAATATTGTTTTCATAAAGACAGCCTACTCATATACTCAGATAACCCATCCTATTATTCTGGCAGCTACAGGACTCCTGAATCACACCTACTTGAACCTGAGGGATTAGAGGTTTTGCTCTTTAAATAGCATAGGTGCTGGGCTGGCCACATTTTTCAGACCTCTTTGGAGAAGCAGAATTGATTTTTTTTTTTTTTTTTGAAACAAAAAACCCGTTCAGGGCCCAAAATAGACATAAGTGAGCCTCCTCCTTTTGTAATTGTGTTTTTGAAAATCAGACACGTAAAATCTTTTGTAGCTGTGGGCTCGAAACTCTCTTTTGTGGAAACACTGGTGCACTGTAATTGGTTGAGTACTGCTATCCAGCCTGAGAGGGTGACCTTTCACACTCTGCCCTAAAAGAACACTATAGAAAGAGAGGTGGCGTAATCTGGGTTAAAGGCTTCTTACTAACATGTTGAGAGCTTGTTTCACACACACACAAACAGTTGCACGAAAGCCCCAGCCTGATGATAACTTAGCACTTTAGCGTGGTGCTCTTGAGACAGCCCTCTTCTGAGAGAATAAAGAAGGGCCCCTTAGTTGAAATGCAGGGCTGAAGCTCTTCATAACCACTGGGCAACTGTTACGAGGGAAAAAGAAAGTTAAAAGAGATGAGAACAAAAGGGGCTATCCTTGTTACAAGGCTCTGGTTCTAGACCTGAAAAACTCCTCTCCCCTAATCTTTTTATTATTTTTCTCTGTATGGCCCCAGGTTTTGACAGTGAAATCTCTTGTCTTTCAGGGCAAGCATATTCAGTGCTGTTTAAGAAATTCCCGTGGACCTGCCTTTGTCATGATCTCTTCGTACATGAAGAAAGAAAGTGAACATCTTTGCTTATTTGATTAAGAAGTGAAAAGAATGGGATATTTCTAAAGTTAGGCAATTAGAGGCAAGATGTAGCTTAAACAGTATAAAGACTCTAAAAAACTACAGCACTGTTATATCCAGCACACAGGAACAGGTGAAGATGTGCTTGCTTAGGTTGTGTGCAGATTTGAGACTTTTACGTTTGACTTCAGAGGGACTGGAATCACAGCTAGCCAGCTGAAGTCACCACCAGCATGGGTGAATATCCTGAGTGCAGTGAAGAGAAAGCGACCCCTTCGCTTGCAAAGCCTCCCCAGGGCTAGCAATGTGCCCTGGGCTGATGGGTCAGGGTAAGTGCCACTTGCATCTCTGCAGTCCCCTCACCTCTCCATTTTCTAATGCTTACTTCAACATAAATTAATATGGTACATCTGTCTCTCACAGCTTATCACTTTGTATTTCATTTTTCTACCTTACTCCTTTTCTAGGTTTTCTTTTCCATATGCCCTGAGTTTCTTTCTTACATATTCCCACATATTCAACAGTTACACTGCTATTCTAAATATTCTGTGTTTTTTATATATAGCTAATGTCAATAAAGTGCCACATGCTGTCACGGATTCCTGTTAAGAAAAAAAAAAAAGGATATTTAGAAATTGCTTTAGTGCACTTTCCTATCTGCTTATATCCCATATGATTTGTACAAAGTAAAAAGAGATGATAAATTTCTATATTTAACACAATGTTAGACTCTCCCATAAAGGATTTTCTTCTGGCTATCAGTTAATAGAACCAGGGAGCTCCAAAACCAGGACTGAAGCTCTGGTTGGGTTCTGGACCTTATGGACTGTAAAAATCCTCCTTAAGTTAATGATGCTGCATGTCAGGTAGTGACAAGTGTCTGAGCATTTCCTTCCTTTCTTTAGTGTTTCTGTTAGCTAAACTTTTGCCTCCTCTGCAGCAGAGTTAAGTTTGGTTAGTGGTGTCTACATTTCTGACAGTGATGACTCATTTCATGTCTTCTTAAGTACTGTTTTGGTACTTTTTACTTCAAAATCTTATAGAACTGGCAATTCAGATTACAACAGTCTCCTCCAGAGAGAGGACCCTGAGGTATAATGAATATTGCAGACATCAGGTGACTGACTCCTCGTGGAAGGCCCCAAAAGTGGTCATCCAGGATGGTGGACCAGCCCTGAGGAGGACTAACCAGGCAACTAACCACTCAGAGTCACGAAATCTCATTCTGAACAAAGCAAATTCCGCATTGTTGAAGTTTAGTTTCTCGTGGGTTAAAACTTGACCTCTTTGCCTTTGGAGGCTGAGGTTCAAGTTCCATTAGTGTATAGGAAAGAATACATTTGATGAGTTCATCACAGCCTACGGTGGGGATATTTTGTCACAGCACAAAATCACGGCACAATGCAGCATGATTGGCAGCTGGTTCCTAAGAGCGGCCCGTGGCTGTGGTTGGAAGGGTTGCAGCTGCTCGTTGTGCAGAGCCATTGGCAGTCAGCGATGGGGACTTGCCCACAATGTCCCTTTGAACCACGCAGAGCACTGGCTAGCCTTCCACATCCCTCCATTTGGGATTTGCCCAAGTCTTTGCCTTCCACCTACAATTTGGGAAATATCCTGATAGATAAGCTAGTTTACATATAGGAGCAATTGGGTATCCAAAAAGTATTTATAGATACAGCTGAACAAAATAATTGCAGGAGGACTGCACATAGGATATAGATATATCTGAACAAAATGATTGCAGGAGGACTGCACAGAGGAACGGTATCATTAAAAGAAGTAAAAAACCACAACAGAAAAGGAAAAGGAAACGGCACATTTTGTTTCTAAACCTTTCCAAAAGGAAAGGTTACGAAATTTAGGGAAATGAGCTGCAGCTGACACACCTGACAAATAACTCTCATGGAATCTATAAAGTGACTTTATTTGTGCCATCTTTTACAGGAAGGGCCGTGCGTGAGTTTTGTAGCATTGCCACTGGGGTTGCTGAAACACCCGGCTGGTGATCAACATTTTGGATGCTCATGAATAACTGGAATATGAGCACCTTAAGCACAAATTCAACAAAGGTTTTTTCAAGTTCATCATCACATATGAGATTGCATCATTCATAGTGGCATTTATAGCCATCAGTACTATACAACCCATGGTAACAGATGACATTGCACGCTGAAAGAGGCCGTGAAAGGTCTTTCATACTGTTTCCTGCTCCTAATGACAGCTTTTACTGCCAGTTAGGACAGAATCCAAACACATGAAGTCATGATGGCTGTAGGTGTTGATTTGGATATGAAATGTATAACCTAGCTTATGCAAGCACTGATTAACAGAGACAAGTTTTTCAGCTGACACGCTGCATGCAAAATGTTAGAGAAAACTATAGGTGAATGGACAGAGAGAATGGGCATGAGATAGGATATTACCCTGATACCCAATTTGATGTACAGAAGTATTTTGTGTTAAAAATGTGTTTGGACGCCTACACACATAATCATTTGGACATCATGCCCTTAGAGTCTATTCTAATTTACCATAAAAGAATATACATGTCTCTGGGTCCAACTATTATGTTTCTCAGCTGGATGCAAGTGACATTTATATCTCTCTGTATACGTGGTTTTGTTTGTGTGTGTATATATTGCACGTGTATTTTCACATTTAGCCATGAATATTTGATAGCTTTTGTTCATTAATTCATTGATGAGTTTTATACAGTGATAATTTGAAAAAATAATATGTCTGAAAGGCAAAAGCACTTTACCTATAAATGACCTCTTCCTCTTTTTATTTTCCCCTAGTGTTTTCCCAAACACTCTAGGAAAGTGTTTACTGGTCTATTTGTTTTGCTGAACCTTGGGCATTATCAGCACAAACGTGTATACATACCTATACATCCTCACTATGCACACTTACATCTTTTCCAGCCTATATCTAACAGTAGGCTGTTAAAGGCATGGAAATGTGATCTCTGCAGGGCAAACCTGTTGGTCAGTGCAAACTTGAGGCTGTGATGTGTTGGATGGGTCCTTTGTTGCTTGCAGGTTTGCTGCTCCCTTGGCCCAGCCTGGCATTGATAGCTCATGGCTGGGTGGTGTGTGTGTGTGTATGTGAGCGCACACGCAAGCGTGTGAGTATAATAAGTAATATAGGGTAATCCCCTTCTGATGACAGAAGCTTCAAGTGGTTACAAGTAGCAGACCTGCTTTGAGGTGACTGAGGTAACTGTCTATAAGGTGCGAGGTAAAGAAATAATTAATTACATTTACCGGTTAAAATGGGGGAAATGATATATGATAGCTTGATTTTATTGCAAGGGCTTTGATTCAACGCAAGGCAGGGGTTTTGGTGAGTGAAGTGTCAAGATGCAGAATATTTTTCTGCAGCCAAAGTTGGAATTTAAGTTTTTCTGCAGCCAAAGTTGGAATTTAAGTAATCACCCAGCGCGATTTTACCCATATTGGAAGTTCACAACTACTCTGCATACAGGGGGAGGAAAACAAGTGAAAGATGGAAACAGAGAAAAAACATCCCCTAAATTCTAAACATGCAGTCTTGCTGAGTAACCACATTCACAACTGGGTGGGAGTGATTTGTTCTGACAACACAAGACTACTTATTTTGCTGAATTAACAGCACTACTGGTGGGGGGGGGGGGGGTGGGAAAGAAAAAGGAGATTTGCTGTGGACATTCTCCAGATTATTAATTACCAGGTGATATAAAAGATACGCGTTCTACAGTATCACAAGATTTTGGTTGAATCCTTCTGGTGTGTTCTTCAAGCAACTAAATATCTGGAGCAATATGCTTAAAAGAGCAAGATACATGTTTATATTTTAAAATTAAAGCAGGCTTGCACTTGCTAGGCAAAGGAAAGAAGTTAGAAGATTGACTTGGATTCCTTTTTTACTCTGAAGCAGAAGGTATTTCACTAAGGGTCTTTTGGTTAATGTAAACTTTTATTCTTCCTCACATTTGGAAAAAAACATGAGTCTAAGATTATTCTCTACGAAAAGATTAATATTTTCAGTGCAAACTTTGGAATCCACTTGGACAGCCCAGAGCTTCCAGCTGTTGTTTATGCTGTTAGCTAGAAAATCCCAGTGCCATTCTTTTAAAACAAAATTAATAAAAAAAGCCCTATTTAGTTAATTTTGTGGAAATACATTAATAAGCATAATTTGCACTGTGCAGGTTTACTTTGTGGTTTGTGGTGAGTTTGTAGAGGTTTTGTGAGCAAACCCAAATGTGGTGACAGCAAAACCTTTCCAAAGCGCAGGCTTTTATTCTCTAAGCACAGAATTTCCTTTTGTGGTCATGTGTGACGTGGTTTTTGGATAATAAATGTCTGTAATAAGGTTTCCTTAGGTTGGCTCAAAAGGCCTGTGCCTCTGTTTTTAATGGCTGTCTTTGGAGGAGTTTCAGTTACATATATTTTCTTAGAATTTGAGCACTTCTTACAGACAGTGTTTAACGACCTGGAGGCTGATCCAGAGATGTATTGCTCACTCACCACTTCAGACCACAAGCACTGACAATACACCTCTGTATTACCTTGGCTAGCCGTTGGGACATGGTTTTATCCAGCAGAGAGAATCGAGAAAGGTAGCTGAAGGGGAATTAGCTTCAGGTGGCTCCATGGCCTATTGCATGTGCCGTTAAGAGCAATTTTGAGCTGCTTTAATTTTTTCTGGTCAATAGCAGAAGTCCCTAAAAGGGCTGGAAGGAGCTGGAGCCTCTTTGCTCTCCCCCCGGGACAGCAGCACGGTGGGAGCGCAGCTGCCACTGCTCAGGCTCTCTGCAGCAGGAGCATATGTACAGCAGAAGTTTTCCAACTTCATATTTCATAATTTCATCCTCCTCAACTCTATACTGGTGAAAGAAGAAATATCCCCCTTGTGACAGTCTGCATCATCTAAGCTGATACTATTTTTGTGGTGGAAGGGAGGGCAGAGGAAGGAACCACATTTGCTGTAGAAAACGGTTTCTATTCCTACATAATAAAAAAAGCAGATGAGGTACTGATTTAAAAAAAAAAAAAAAGAGCTGAAAGAGGAACCAACATGTTGCCAAACGCAAACCTACTGAAAACCCCCAACAAAAAGCCCAACCACCGAAAAAACATGCCTTTTGTAAGGCGCTCTTTGTCGCAAATCAGTAAAAGTTGATTCCTGTAATGAATTAAAATATTCCAAAAGCTTAAAGCTTCTATCACAGTTGACCTTTAAGGCATGTAGCAGCAAAGAAGTTAATACACTTTGCACATGTTGCAGAGCAACAGGTGGTAGAAAAACCCATGCAGGCTCCTTGCATTCCTTACTTTTCAAACTGGTGGCCCCTGGTATTCTGGGATTTACACTACCTCCCCCAGGCTCTGACTGACAAGCTAATCGGTGTGCTGGGAAGCCCTGAGCTATTGATTCCACTGTAACAGAACACCTCCCCGTCAATGAAACTGCAATGAAATGCTTCAACAACGAAGAAAGGGAGGCATTAGGCTGTTGAGCAACTGGAAGAAATTTGCTTGTAGGTAGTGCGGCAGAAATGAAAAGGCTCTCGGGGGCACAAGCTTGAAAAGCCAGGTTATTAAAAAAGCCACAAAGCTGGAGTCTGGCTGAGTGGAGAAAAATAGTTATGGCTCAGTTAGGCGTATCTAAAAGGAGGAGGGAGGGGAACACAGCTTTCAAAATTGCGTTAATCCCCCATGTACTTAATTTCTTTTCTTTTATGGCAGCTTGTAGTATAGCAACAAGTATTCAAGCAGTTAATAATTTTAAACAGTTTAGCTTTCCGTAGGCAATATATCTTTAGCCTTAATTAAAATTTTATTTTAGTAGGGGGAAAATATTAAAATGACATTCTGATCATCCTCTAAGATGGAAAATATATGATAATATGAATATTTTATTAGACAAACTATTATTAAACAGCTGGTGCAAAATCTTAGCCACTGATTAGGTGGGTTTGTTTGAAATGCAGGTCACTACTTCTTAATAACAGCCCAACCGCCTTCCACTCTTCATGGTCATGGACGCAAACACAAAGGTCCTGATGACTTGTACAAGAATCCTAATGCCCCAGAAACAGAACTGGATCCCTGCAGTGCCAGTCACATGGATGGTTCCCATTTTGGGGTAAAAAGCATGCCTACCACGTCACCTGGGTAGGTCTCAGGTGGTGAGTCCATAGCTGGATTCAGAGATGTGGCCTTTGTTTCAGTGGACCTGAAGGGATGAGTATCAGAAGGTGAATCAGCTTGGCCATTTTAATTGGGGTGGGAGTCAGAAGGGAGCTGTCAGAGCTGAGCTTTGAGGCTGGAATTTGCATCTGCCGTTAATTCAGGAGCTGGAGTTTGCTGACCTTCAGGCAATGTGCACGTCCTATCTATTTACTCAGTCTTTTCCCGAGTGAGCTGTCAGTTTTTCTTTTGGAAAGTCCTCTCCCCCCCTGCGTGGGTCGTTGAGTACAATAAAAAATGTGTAGGCTTTGATTGCACACGAGGCAAAACGGTGACTTGCTTAGGCGGATGGATTAATTTTTCAATGACAATAAAATGGCTGACGTACATAAAGTGAAACCAGAAAAAAGTGGCCTTTTTGGAAATTTCCCATCCCATCAATTATCTCCTGTTGTAGGTTCAAGAATTTTGCCTTGAACGAACAATGGAGATGGCTTTTCCACGAGCTGTTTTTTCTTTTCTTGATGGCAGTGGTGCCATCTATCTGAGTCTGTAGCTGAGTATAAATATATATAGGGGCTGTCTTCTTGTTAATGGAGTGCTCTGTGTGTAGAGGGAATGGGGGAGCTGGATGCTAAAGGTTGGTCTCAGTTTGCTTGGCGTGCTAGTGTGTTTAAGGTCAGCTGCATTTTACCACAGGAGATGGGCTTGGGTAAGTACTGAGCATCTCATGACTCTGATGGACAGAGCAGTGGGAGCAATGCCCAGCCAGCTCCACAATCATAGTAACACAGAGAACATCCACGAGTTAAAAAGGGAGTCAAGAAGGCAGAGAAAATATTAAAAGAAAATAACCTTATAAACTTAAAATCACAGAAACCCAACTCCTACTCATACTGAGGCCAATCAGAATATTGACTTTGATTTCAGTTTTATCAGAATGGAAAAAAAATAAAAATCCCTCTTTTATTAAATATATTCTGTCTGATGTCTGAGTGGCACATGCACAAATAATGGGTCTTTCCTATAGCTGACCCATATCTGTTTGCCTTAATTCTGTTCTTGTCCCCATATGAAATTCCTCCGAGGTTGATGGACATTCACCAAAAACTTGGATTTGTGTCAGCAACATTAATTAAGCTGAATTCAGAAATATGCAGCTCAAAACAGTGGAGTTCTGTTTTACATTTGTGCAGTCTGGGCCAAACTCTCATGGACTTTCCACTCATCAAAATGAAATGCTCCTGCCATGAAATGTATATGAGCAATGTACAGCTCAGCTGAATAGCAGGCCAACAGCTGTAGACCTAACTAATAAATTCCCTGAATACCATATTATCAATGTTTGGGATGTTCTTCTAACTCCAGATATTCCTACTAGTATTTTTTTAGGTTAATTCGTTTTGGTCCAATAGATGTTTAAATTTTAGAGACTTAAGTGGTTATCTGATAATGCAAAGATCATAGTATGTCCATTTTTAATGTGAGAATCTTGCAAACTTCAACAGCATTTTTGTTTTATGCTGGGAATGTTACCTAATAGAAAAAACTATTCTGAACTCTTATTTCACCAATTAGACACTAGTGTTTTACAAGTAATTTCCAACTAAAAATATTTTGTCTTGTTTTTCCTTTAAGATTGTATGAATCATGTTTTTTCCTGATATTCAAGAAATAGAAACATTAAAAACTTTGAGCCTTTTCCCCATCTATAAACTGTGTGCTCATGTAGACTTTAAAACTAGACAGCACTTATCTCTCAGGACTAGTTCATACCAGTTACTGATGTAGAATATTTTATTTCTGCAGCTTTGCTTTACAATGAACATATTTTATAGATTACCATGAACAGGAGGGGTAGAGGATGGAGGCCTGGAGATAGGGAGTTCTTTTCTACTACTCAGAGAAATAAAAAGAAAATAATTTCTTAAGATGATCTAAGTCAGGAAGTTTAAAAATAACCAAAGATGGCTGGAACACCTAGGAGAAGATAATCAGATCCGTTTATCTAAGATGATTGTTAATAACCCTGTAATTATTGACTATTATTAGTGAAAATGTAAAAGCAACTAATAGTTGGTTTAAAAAAAAAGAGAAGGTAAAAACCTCAGAAATTTAATGCAAATGGGGGTTGATTCCTCTTCAATCAATGGGCTTTTAAGCTTCCTCCAGGCTTTAGATTTGCAGAGAAGTCAGGACTGGCATGGCTTATAGCGGCTGTTAATGCAACACATGCCTATCATTTGCTGTTGACAGGCATTAATAAAAACCTAATCTGAGGAAATTATGAAAAACCTACATATTATGCAATCTGGTTTATGTTTTGGCATGTGGCAAGCATTGGTCCTAATACAAAGGAAACCGTCATGTATAAACTTTACTGCCATTGTTTCCACTGTAAAGGCAATTACTTTTTGTTGTTGTTGTTGTTGTTGTTTTAATATTCTTGATCCTTTAATTGCCTCAAGACTCAGGTTTGCTTTGTGGTACCATGGGTGCTACTTTAAATATTTCTTTAGCAGTTACTGGCTCCAGGTCAACAAAAGGGAAATTCAACTCTGATACATTCCTTGTCTGCCTGACTCTGCCCCTCTTTCTCTCAATACTGGTTTCTCTGGCATGTTTCCCCATAGTCCAATTCCCTTAGACCTGAAATCTTCTAAGAAACCTCTCCCTCAACCTTCCCCCCTGCCCCCAGATATGTAACCTCCCTCTCATTAAGGAATGGAGCCTTTTCAACAACATAATCAAGAAGAGCCAACCACTACCATGGATTCATCTTTGGCTTTCTCTTTTTCTAAGGTACTTCCCTGGTGTTGATGACAATTGACACTTGGTTGTGTGCAATTACTCCTTCTCCTGAGTTTATCTGGAGCTGCTGGGAATTCACTGGATTTCCCTGCCTCCTCACAGACATGTTAAACCTTATTTACTAGTTTCATCCTATACAAAAGAAAACATGTGTTATATCTTAAGACACCATAAAGTTCCGTTATACTTGTAACTTGGGGTGTGATAAATTCTTGCTTGCTTGCTTCTCCCTTTCTGCTCCTTTCTCTGTCTCTTTCATAGGGTTTTTCTGCGTGTGTTTTTGTAAGCTTACAATACCAAAGCATTTTTGTCGTTGCCTGAAGTATTGTACTACTAAACTCTTAAAAATATCTAAAATATGAATGCATAAGGGAACTTAGGGGAAAAAAAAAAAAGAAACAAAGGACAATCAATAATATGAGGGTGAGAAAAGGGGCAAACCAATTCTATAGATATTCAGGCTGGAACGTGAGTAGTAAGAAAAGTCTTTGGATAAATTCAACACAGATTTGGCCTGCAGCTCTAAGCTGGCAATTCCAGTAGAAGAGCAGACCTCTACCCTGTGGTAAAGAGGTACAGAATAATGCCTCTTTGAATTAGTTTCAAAATGTTGCTGTGATGCAGACGAATTGCTCCTAGATGCCGAAGTGCAGTGCACCACATAATAGCATATTGTTAAGTCACACTGCCATTAAAGGATATAGTTATTAATCAAATTAAGTCAAAACACAAAGCAAGTACAAATTAGTATCAGATGACATGTCTCACTGTGAGCAGAGGAGAAGGGATGGAGGGAACCTGCCATTTTAAAAGAAAACAATCATAAAACTAAAACAGAAGGTGGGGGAATATCCCACTGCATAGTAACTGGCAGCCGGTATGTGCTATCTGGACAGTATTTGCCTTTAAATTCACATGTCAGTCCTAGAGTGCTGCAATGTAACCAGTGTCTTTCAGAAGCTTGGGTTGAACTCTGAACAATGTCTGGTTTTGGAGATGTGGAAAATGTTTACTAAGAAAGACAAAAGTACTTGAAACTTAAGGGGGTTAATATTTTATTACACCCCCCCCCCCATCTGGGTACACATCTTGACAGTGCAAGATTTTAGCTCCACAAGAAATGCTAATTCTCATTGAAAGATGGTTTAGGATTGGGGGCTGGGGCAGGGGGTGGGTGGGACAGGAGACAGGATTTGAATTGTCATTTCATGAAACTCAGTAGATACTTGTCATTTGTGGGTTGTGAAACTGGTCCAAATACTGTGATTTGTGCATCTTTGTCTAGGTAGCCTTTCACAAAAAGAAACCATTAACTATTTTTATGCAACTTGAGTAACTATTCACACATGAACACATAGTTTACCCATTGTTACATGGACATACGTGTGTGTCTTCCAAAGTACCAAAATATTAGCTTCAACTCTCCAAATTCTTCTAGTTATGGTTAAAATTGGTGAGTAGTTTATTGAAACCAGTGATACTTACAGTGCCTGAAGGTAACGTAACGACATTCAGCAGAGTTGTAGGATCAGGAATCTGCATTATGATGTGCACCCTTGCAGTAAATTTATTTTCTTTATGGATCATCAGAAACAGATATAAAATGGAAGCACAGCCTTCTGTATGGGAGGAAAAGTGGCTTTTTCCTTCTGTGTTTTGAAGCCATTGTGTCTACTCAGGCATGAGTTACATGCCTATCACTGGGTAATCTAACTTTAAAATGATTCTAAATTTTGTTTACAGGTTGGTTTGCATTTTTTGTTAAGTGTTGGCTTGATTTGGAACATGACTGGTAGGTGGCTTTGCAAGTTACCTGTCAACATTCAAGTGTGTTTACTTCATTAATGGTTCCTGAGTGTGAAAGTTTGTTTCCCTTCTGCTCTTGTTTCCTGAGTCTGTGGTTTCCTCATCATCATGACATTGCCAAGAGTGGTGCTAACGTACTACTTCTGCACAAGAGAATGTCATCACATGGGATTACGACCTAAACAAAAGCCACAACGGCAAGGCAGTCAATCTCAGGTGAATTGCTTAAACAGTGCATGTTTGTATTAGCTCAAATGTTAATATAGGCTGCTCTCTGCCATTGTGGATTTGTTATGGGTGATAACACCTGGAGAATATATCTTTCAGAACTGGACAAAGAATAAACACGGGTCTGACTCAGTTCCTCAACAAAAAAAAAAATGCATTGAGATGCAACATCATTTCTTATTTGTCTTATTATAGGTATTACCTTATTAGGTGAATGAGACCTACAGGAAAAAAAAAAAGAAAATAGAGACAGAGAAGAGTGTTCTGGAGAGGTGTTTGTAGATGATGATAACTATCCCATTGAGTTCTGTAGAATTAGTTGAGTCACGAATGAATGGCAGAACATCTTCTTCCTTAATTATGGCTGTTTGGTGATAACAAGTTTAAAGGTATCTCTAGGGTGTTATGTGTATGTATTGTGATGAAAAGAAACAAAGTAAGAGGATGGCATTTCAGGGAAGTTCTCTTTGCAATCTTGGAAAAACACATTCCTAATAGGCTAAACTCTAGTAATCTTTACCATATTGATGCTTTGTGTTCTAAAATTTGGCTAACATACAGTATGATATGCCTATCGAGAGAGGCATTTCAGGGGTGGCATATTGTATGACAACAAAGACTTAGAATTCTGAAGAAATAATGAGCAGAAGCAGGTCTCTGCTGTGCTGGTGGCTTTAAAACAGGCTGAAAACCAACATGTGTGCTTCAATCTTTGCTCAATAGCAATGGGCTTAAAAACCACCTTAAATTATTTGCTCATTTGAGGCCTGTATGGGATAGGAATATAGCAAACATAATAGGGTGTTAAAAACAAACCAGCTCTCATGTAATTGGGCACAATTTCCCTGAAGCAAGTAGAGTTGCACCTGTTTGAACCAGGGCTTCATCTGGTCTGTTGAAGGTGAGCTTGAGGCCCACCAACACCTTTCAGATGGATCTACCATAAGTCAACAACTGATGATAACAACCTTCAACCCCAACAGCAAACAATCCTCATTCCAGAAGAAGTGTTTTGAGCCACATGGGAATACTGGGAAATAAACCTGTTTTGAGAAAGAGTGGGCTTTCCGCAAATAGCCGTGATTAGTTTTGAATGTTCACTCCATCAGTGAGCAAAGTAATGCAGCCATCTTTTTCTATTGTTTTTACAGAGATACAGGGGAGATACAGGCATCTTATACAAATTAAGCAGGATACATGTATGGTCATATAGTAAGGCGATAATAGATTCGAAGAGCTGTTTCTGACTGTGTCTGGATTAAGTAATTCTGATGATGAACCTTAGTTAAAAGCAGTTATCGAGATACAATCAGCTTTACACATTAAATATTCCAACCCCAAAAAGGAAACAAAACAGAATCGAAGCTTCTAATCAGTTTATGATCCAGAGATTTTGCCAGCCAAACTTATTGGAAGAAGCAATGTAAACAGAAAGATGCAAGCAAAGTCAGCTAAGTGGAATTTAAGCTGTCAAGCTACAGTGTAGAACTCCATTACCATATCTCCTTGTGTTTTTTTTTAATAGTATTCTCTGAAAAGCACTAGATGTAATAAAGTCAATTTAAAATTTGTTCTACCAATCTTTTGCATCTGTAATTTTCCCATTAAATGTAAATGCCCATGAGGCATGCTATTTGCATTACATTGCATTTGCAGTCTTTAAAACAAACTATAAATCCCCTCCTTGTTTCATGTGATTGATGCTGTGTGTATAAATACCACCATAAACCTCAAAGGGGGCTAACAGTGACAGTAAATTAAAGTTTTCAAGTCTGGCAGCATCTCAGCACTTCAGCCCTTGATCTTAAGCAGCGTTGTTAACCCCCGCCTCATTGCCCTCCTGAACTCACCTTCCCTCCCTCCTCTTTTTTTTCCTTCCCCCACCCCCCTCTCCCCTATTCTGTCCCTACTCTGATTTCCTTGGGAAACACCTTTCCATCCATACAAGCTGAACCAAGTCAGGAATATGCTGTTAATTAAAAAGAGGCTGCAGCTGTTTGCCAGATAGGACCAGGTCATAACTTTGCTGTCTTGGCATATCTAAGTTCAAGACTCTCCGACTGTCTTGGCTTTGTAAACAATAGCCAGCCACAGTTCTCTTGATTACACAGGACCACACTAATAATTAACTGGTTTGAGGGTATTTATTCTTCTTTTGTTTGTTTTTTTTTTTTTCTTTTTGGTTTGGTTTGTTGGTTTTGTTTGGGTTTTTTTTTTTTTAAAACTTCTCTTTTCTGTTTTTTTTTTGCTGATTCACTCTGAAGTCGTATGCAGAAGAAAGGAATTATGAATTGAGAAACACCTCCTCCAAGGCTGAGCCATGCATCATTGTGTCATTACTGAATTTTCTGGTTGATAGGTAACCTCACTCTTCTTTGTCGAGTTTTGTTATAAAATCTATCTTGATTTGATCTTATTGAATCTTGGCTCTGAGACATATCAGCTTCTCCTATAATGTCTGCCATTGAGACATAACTTATGCTAATATTATCCAAAAGATTGGTCTATGGGCCAAGCACAGCCTCATTATAGGTAAAGAGTATGCAGGTAATGGGGTAACACTAGCTTTTCACAACTTAGGGTTTAGTTCTCTACTTTTCACATCAGAACCAAGGACCAACAGCTCAGAACTCTCTCCTATAGTCAGGGAAAAAATAAATTGGTGTTGTTTCTTTTCTTAGGAAGGAATAAGAGATTTCCTTGAATGAGAGAAAATATTTATGAGAGAGTACTGATGTTACCATACAACACATGTCCCAACAACCTGTGGGACAGAGGGAATTCTTCTCAGATCAGGGAAATATTTGTTGCTAAGATTTTTAAAGATTACGGTGAAAGGTGGAAAGGTTAAAAAAAAAAGTTAAAAAAAAAAGTTGAAATCTGAGTGGAGATGAGGCTAATTAATTATTTTAGGCTACTCATCTCCACCAGAGATCCTCTGAGAATCTGGGAGCAGGTAGAGCGTCCTAAGTGGATACTACTTGGGATTTGCATAGACCTCGGGGGAGGGAAAGCTGTGGTTGCTCTTCTATCACTTCTTCCTCCCACCCTTCATGCTCAAAATGTTCTTCTCTTGCCTAGGGAGGAGATTTCTGTCCTCCTTGTGGCTTTGCAAATTGCTATCTTCTGTAAGCCTCTCTGAGCTATAACATTTAGAAGTCAGTGATGTCCAAAGTCCTATCAGGCTCCTTGATGATAGGGAGAAATTTACAATAAAAATGTTTCCTGCAGCATTTCTGAAGTGTCAGTTTTTGGTAAAAATTAAGAATGTGTACAATCATTTGTTTCCTTAAAATGGCTGGGTTGCATACAAATATAAGAGGAACTGGAAGTTTTATTGAAAAGTTTGAGTCCTGAAAGAAAACAAGCAATGCTGTTCAGATTTGATCCCCTGAAAAAAAAACCCCAAAATCAAAACAACTACAGGGGGTGTAAGTCATTAGCATTTTTTCCTGAGGAAAAGTATGTTATGTGTGTCTTTGCTGAAAATTTATTCAACAACCTGCATCAAACTATGCAGAACAGCAACTCAACAGGTGAATGCTGGTGGCTCTTCAAGTTTCCTTCCTATAAAATCTTCCCTACGGGTTTTACCTTGGAATGCAGTTCCCCACAAGTCTAAAGCAGCCAAAGGAAATGACAATATTTCATCTTCTTTGACAAACAGGTTTAGAGGTGTCCAGATCACGTACAGAAAACCCCAGGTTTATTCATGTTTTTGGCTGATATTGAGTAGCACTTCACTGAACCTTGCCAAGCTCGGATTTTATAATAACCTGCCAAGCTTTATCGGCTTCCACAACTTGGTTTTCTCATGCTTGTATTAGAGCTGTTGTCTTAAGGCTGATGATTGCCTGGTTTGGGTTTTTCCATGTTTTTGCTGAGAAGGCATTCCCATTAGCAGTCTCATCAGCTATAGGTGCAAGCAACTCCCTGTTACACCCTGGGATGTAGTAACGGCTCGTAGCATGGACACTGAGAGAGGTGCCTGTCTGTGCAGTGTTTTATATATAACCCTTAAAAAGGGTGCTCAGATGAAGGACTTCTTTGACCAAGTCTCTTCTGACCAAGGTTAAACTCCTGCTCAGGTAGTAAAAACTGTTAAAAAACTGTTTTCACTCTGAACCATCCCTTTCTTAAACCTTCATGACCCATTCCAGTGCCCCCTCTGTCTTTTTTGCCCTTTAATGTTCATTCAGGTTATCTGGACAGAGTGTTCTTTCAAAGTTGTTGTAGCAATTTGGCTGCAGTCAGCTGCATGATGCTTTCAGCAGTGGTCTGGGGACATGGTCCCTAATCTTATGAAGAAGTCGCTGAATGGCTTTTTTAAACATCCCTTGATTTCCTTATTAGAGGGAGTTCACTCAAAAGCAGAAGCTCAATGTGTGTCTTGCAGGTCAGAGAAATAACTCAGGACATCCCTTCTCCTAGAAATGAATCTCTTGAGAGTTAAGTTTACTGCAATCAGATTCACATTTACAAAGCAAAATGAATAAAATCCAATTTTGATAGTACTAATATATATACACACACACATATCTATATATTTTAAATACACTTAAATTTCATTAGCAATGATTGTTTAGAGAAACATCATTACATTCCTGGGCTTGGGAGCCTTCTCCAGGGTTGTGAACAATCAAAGATTTATTTGAGCTTTCTGCACACTGGGAAATGAAGACACAGAATCTCATTATCATGTCTATTAAAAGGCAGAATCTGGGGTACATCTAAGAAAAGATGTATTACTTTTTAAACTGCGCTGCAAACTGTGAAGTACTACAGGGACTTGAACTATTTAAAAATACTCTGGGCTTATGAGTAAGAAAAAATAGGGTCTCTTTCCCAAACAGTATAAAAATATCACACCATTAAGTTCTGCTGTTATTGCAGTCTTGGAAATATGATTGTATCTACTTTTCCTTGAAGCTGGTTGATCCCTGAGTTTGATGCTGGGGTCGAGGGACCATGGAGGGCTACCAGAGTGAGTTACTTAGGGGACGGTGCAGTGGGGGGTATGAACAATGACCAGTTAAATTCTAGTTAACCCCAATTATAAACCTTCACCTTTGTTAATTAGATTAATTCATCAGCAGGCACTATGCTTACAGTGTGTTGGAGGAGTGTGATCCAACATTTTCACCACTTATTAAAAGTGAAAATCTTTTATGTCATCAGTCTGTTGCACACAAATGGCTATGCAATATATTACTGGAAAGGTAAAATCAGGTTAAGTTTACCTATAAATTAGAAGGTAACATTTATTATAAGGATTCTTCTTAGAAGTGAAAAATTTGCCTTGCAAGCACTTTCTGTAGTTATTAAAGATCTTCAAGCTATGAATCTGAGAGCTTAATTAAAAGCAACAGAGACATGTCCAAGGAAGGAAAGAAAAGGGCTGAACATCAGTATAGGCAATCTTAGATTTTCAACGTCTCATTCTTCCCTTGATCAATGTCCAAAATGTTGTGTGCATTGATGCAATGTCTTAATAGTCTGACCTCTGGAGTGCTGTCAAGGTCTGTTTAAGGCCACTGGTGACAGTAAATGGGTTGCCTTCCAGAGCTGAGAGGTGGGTTGTATGTTCTGATGCCCCAGTGATCATACTTCCATGTGGCAAAGGGTCTTTTACTGCAGGTGTGGGAAGCAAAGGGCAAGCTTGAGCAGCACCTGTCTGGTCTGTGCTGGCTTGATAAATCTTTTTCACAAATGTGAGAACTGCTGGCCATTTTTCAAGCTAGCAAAACTCGTACAACTAGTTTGCTAAGACAGAGACAAGTTTTGCTCTCAGACTTATGTATGCAATAAATTTACACCAATCCTGCTAAACTCAATGGGATAATTCCTAATTTATATTTGTGAAACAGCTGCATTTTGTCTGTGAAAGACTAAAAGTCTTTCTAAGCTTTGTAAGATCCCTGTGAAGCAAATCAACACTGCACATAAAAAGATATATTTTTATATATATCCAATTTACATTTGTGCAGACTGAGGCAGAGGAACTCAGCTCCTGACAATGTCATAGTTTAATTTCCATTTTGAGTGAAGGATCTGTAGTGTCGGTTATACAAAGGGGCCTACCAGAAAGGTATTTCTCAAAATTAGACTATTTTTTTAATGTTTGAAAAGGTTCTTTTAAGAAGTGGCTACAAAATGATACAAAAGAGCAACACAAGTCAAAAGGATGCTTTTTCACTTGCCAGAAACACCTGCACACATTTCTGTGCCTGCAAAGCTTCTCTTAACCCCAGTTCTTCTTTTCTAATGATCTGAGTCATAATTACACAAAGTTTTGCATTTTAGAGGTAGATCTTTCTGTTGGCTAACCTCTTGGATAAAAGCATGCACAAGTCTTTCTGAGATTCGTTCAAGAAGCCACATTTTGACTCTGGGAGAAGGTATTAAACATAATGTGTTTTGGGATCTGTCTTTGAAAATGCATGAATGCTTAAGAGATGGCTGCAGGAGATTTTTGGCACTTTATTTCTACACATTTTGATGTGATATTTGATTGGGAGGTGTGGTCTAAAGAGAAACTCAAAGGAGAGTGTGTCATCTTCACAGCACTGCAGAGGCAGGGAGCAGCTGAGCTGGAATAAATGCAGGAAGAACATCTTCTTAAAATTGCTACTTGAGGTAAATAGGAAATGGGCTTAGTTTTAATTAAGAAGTACACGTATTAGCTGTTGCAGTCATGTGGTATCAGATATCCAGAACACTGCCCCCTTTTTCATACATGAAGTAGTGATGCTGTTATGTTACCCTCTCCTCTTCTGCTGAGGCAAGTAAACAAAAATTTCAGATTATGGAAATTAATTAAAGCACACAATGCTGCCTTTCTCCATGTTCAGACTCAACTAATTAGGGATTAGATTATTCAAGAGTAGCAAGATCAATTAGGATTGCTCTCTGTAAAAATCCACAGTGAAATATAGTTACCTGTTGAAAAAAGGAATCATGCCCCAGTACAATGGACGGATCAAGGCAGAATACTGTGCGTTGACAAAATAAATTATGAAAACAATAATCATGTTTATCCAATCTCTTTGTGCAAAACTGTTATTTTGATTCCAGTGCCAGCTGTCTGAAACTTTAATTTAAGTGCTTGCTTGAGGCAAGACATTTGGGATACTAGTTTAGAATGTTTTATAGCCTAAGCAATATGTTTTACTAACCTCAAATACTATGATGATGATTTTAATGGTAACTATAATATGTTCGAGGGGGTTCCGGGGTGATCTTTGATTTTACTAGAATGCTTGCGTGCCTAATGAACCCCGATATTTTTTGGCTTCATTAGCTGCCAGCTCCCCAGGAGTGGTGGGAGACTTCTCTACAGGAGGTGAACATATTATATGTCAAAGGGAGATACACCAAGTAATGTGCAGCACTCCCTTTACGCTGGTGCAAAATGTGTGGTGTAATTTGGGGAAACAGTTAGAAACAATTATCATCTACATAATACAAGAAGGCTGATAACAATAAATGCTTCATAATTCACAAAACTGTTTGTTTTCAGTAGTTGGTGCCTATTTTTATGCATAGGAAGAATACATTATCTCTCGATTTGTGGTCTGAGACTCTTCTCCAACAATCTGGGG
The DNA here is from genome assembly GCF_964237585.1 of Gallinula chloropus. Classification (NCBI taxonomy): domain Eukaryota; kingdom Metazoa; phylum Chordata; class Aves; order Gruiformes; family Rallidae; genus Gallinula; species Gallinula chloropus. The sequence goes on along the minus strand of NC_140094.1, from coordinate 14,848,294 downwards.
TCCTTGCTACTTGCTGGAGAAGGCAGAAAGACTGCCCTGCAAGGGAGAATCTGGCTGAACCTGATAGGTAACAGGCTTTGATTATTTGTGCTGGAGGTATGACATTCAAGGTCCTGGTTCCTGAACCTGTGTCTTTATTGCTCCCACACAGCCCATAGTCTTTGTGCCTCAGTTTCCAACAGCACAGCAGGACACCAGAGGACCCCTTCACTGGCTGTCCTCATGGCCAGCGCTGAGTGCGCCTAGGAAGGGTTGATACAAAGAAAGGATTCAGAAGGATTCTTCCATTCAGTGGGCTTTCTGAACCAGCCCAAAGAGATGGAAGTGTTTTCAGTGACTTTGTCTGCTCTCTTCTAAAATGCAACATGTTGGATAAAAAGCATTAATCTTTTAACTAAAGGGATTCTGAACAAGTGCTATAAAGATTTCTTCAGGCCAAAGGTAGGGGTTTTTTTTCCTCCTAAGTTTACTTGTTTTGAATGAAATATATCTTACTTTTCAATGTGTTTTTTGGCACCTTAACACATAGTCTAACCCAGAAATTAATGGCTTATTGAAATAACAACTCTGAAAGGGATTTTTTTCAAGGAATGAGAAAGATTAAATTTGCTGCATGCTGCCACACTGATTCATTCATGCTTTATCAGGGCAAAATGACTATTTGCACTAATGTATATATAAAATATATTTATAATACATAATATTTTGAGGGGTTTTTTTTCCCAGCAGGTCACATCATTTCCCCTAATCAAAGATGAAAATACTTAAATAAGTATTCCTGTCTTTTTTATTTTTTATTTTGAAATTAATACTCAGTTTGAAATGCTATACCATTAAATCATTTTAAATACAAAGCAAGTCTTGGGTAAATATTAATAAAAGGGAAATTTGGGCGTTGATCTTTTGGGTCTAATGCATTAACTGCAGATGTAACCTTCATGAAGTCATTAAGTCCTAAGATAATCCTGTGGTCCCCGATCTACAGCCTTGGGGCCATTTGCAATACTTTGGGATGATTTTTCTGGACCATGAGTAGCACTCACAGCTCAGCTCAGAGTTACGTGTGATGTTCGATATAATTAGCAATCAGATCTCTTTTCCTAGCTAGCAGGCTTTTCTTTCTTCAGCTTCTGTTCTCGGTTTTCTAAGTTTTTATTTACTAGTTTCTTTCTATGACTGCCTTTGAAACCAAATTTGCACCCTAAAGAATATTTGCCTTCCTTGCCTTTTACACATACAAGACTTGCTGGGTTATTGACTCATTGCATATTCTTTTTACTCCCAGTAAGAAATTAAACCATGAACTTTAAAATGCACGTTACTTGACTGCAACAGAATAATCCTAATTCAGAGTTAGTCCATGTAAACTCTTTTTTAATTCATTCCCCCCTTCTGAATACGAACAATGAGCATGAAACATGCTTACATAGATGATTTCATTTGGAGGAATTTGGTAAAGTGTTTTCATACTATTTGACTTACTTATTTGTACTGTTGGTGATAAACAAATGTGGAACTGAATGAGAGGTTATTTCATTCAGCCAATTTGTTTTCTCTGATGCAGACTGAATGGTTCTAAGTCATCCTGGACTACACCGAGTTTGACGTCCATCAGACAACCCGGGACATTTTTATTCCATTAGCATGAGTTTCCATTGCAACAAATCCTTTTCCTGCTCAAATCTGTGTCACAGATAATCTGGATCTTGCCAATTTTCACTATTAACAGGCTGAACTAGTTCTGATATTAGTAAACACTTTATTTTCATGTGTGTACAACAAAGAAACAGTTTGTTCTATTTCCATGCAAGTCTAGCAGGCACAATGTGGGTTTGAATATTTACTTTAAATTAACTGACATGATTTTATAGTTGTAGCTCTTGATTCATGACCTGTGGCAAGGAATAAATCTATGAGGTCACTGGAAAATCATTGCACACTGGATTTTTTCCACTTATAATATGAAGGTGCTAAATACCAAACAAAGATAATGGAGATGTCTTTGCAGAATGTTTTTACTAGGCTGAGTGATATCCAAGTAGAAAGTATCAATATCCTTTCTAATAAAGAGATTTTGATAAATTATAGCAAATTATATATATTTGATATAATACGATATAATTGATACAATACTCAGTGGATCACTCAGAGTCTGACCCCGTGTGCAAACATGCAGCCCTAGGTACAACCATATGATCTTCCTCTCAAAGAGTTGATTCCATATTTTGTGACGGAGGAAAGAAATTTAACATGGCACAGAAAATCTGTGCTTAAAAAGACCTGTCCAAACTGGTTGGATGTGATTCACAGGAGCTTAGACCCAAGTGCACTTACTCAGACCAGAAACACATCCAGATTATGGAATGTTTTTTCCCAGAGAAGCCAATGAGAGAAGGTGTGTTAGAAACATGACCCTTGAGAGCCTCAGAAATTATGATTAGAGATGGCACACATTCTGAAAATGTGGGATTTCCTTCAGCTTCATTCACATCTCTGTTGGAGACAAGGGAGTGAATTTTTCTGCCTATATTCCTCTTTGGGCAGATTGCTTATAATGTTTGGTTATTTTTCTGTGCATCTGTAAGTAAGAACTTTTTCCTTTATATAGGAAAAAAACCCAGAGAAGTCCCATCATAGTAGAAATCAGGTAAAGCACAGGGAAATGGTAAGGTCTAGACTCAGTGCTGCAAGTCTATGGCATTGATTGGACGGTCATACTTGGCCTTAAACTGATGAGTCAAGCAGTAAAAGCAGAAAAAAACCCCAACAAAAACCCCCAGAAGCTGGAACGCTATTTATTAATTTGAAAATCTCCCTTTGTGAACCTCTTGGTAAACACAAACGGAAAGTGTTGTTATTTTAGAAAATACCTCTTATTCAAATTTTATTCAATACCTATTAAATTTATGAGAGCCTATGACATAGCAGGAAGTAGCTGAGATTCCCCAATATGCAGGAAAAGAAATTCCATTGAGTTTTTATCTAGCTTTCACTATGTGCTGAAGAGGAGCTTGAACATAGAGTGCTGTTCAGGAAAGCATTGCAGCACAGGTATTATTAATAATGCTGAAATCCACATACAGTATTTACCATTGCATCCCAATTACTAGATTTAATTAGCATCCAGTAGTCAGGTAAAGAACAGCAATACCACTTGTTGTCAAGTAAGGTGCAGAGGTACCAGGAAATCCACACTGTCCAGTTGTGACATGAGATACAAGACCACCCATGAGGATGGTACAGGTTCTTCCTTAGCCAATAAGATTCTTTTCATCCCGCTCCTTTAGATTCAATAACTTTCCCTTTACAATTTGTTTCACTGAACAATAAGAATGAAATGATTGCTGCAAAACCCATGTATCTTAATATGCATTTTATTCTTTTGCATATATATTTCTGCTGAAAATCCGTAACAGATCATAAAGAACATTTCTTAAATAAAAACAGCACATCTTAAAGGCACCCTATGAGTGCAATTAGAAACATTTCCCATCATACAGCAAAGATAATGTTTCCTAAATGTTCTTAATTTCATACATCTGTTATGCTCTGTCATGATTTTTTTTTTCCTCCCAAGACAATTTTTGAAGATTTCTGCCAATGTAATTCAATTTAAAGCTTTTAATGTCAGCTCAATGGTCATGCCACTTTCTCCACATTCATATTAGGCTTAAGGAAAGCAGAAATATGATGAACACTTTTCATCAGTAGCCTGTATTCACAACAAATAGCCACTGCATTTTTTTCCATTATTTGTTGACCATATTTTGCAATAATTTTAATTTTTTTTCTCTCTTTAATCTATGCACAGACATATGAATGTACACATATATGCAGAAATATTTTATGTGTCATATTCTCAGATAACAATTAATTTGTATTGCTTTTAAAACTGGAAAGTGTCTTCCTCATTCACCTGTTTTTAAAACATGTCTGTTACTATATTTGGAATGATTATTGAACTATAACTATACATTAATTTTTGACATTGTCTTGAAACTATGTTCAAAGGATCGGACATGACTTTGCTATTAATTTTTAAGAGCTACCACCTCTGCTTACTGAACAGTCCCCAAGTTCTAGAGAAGTTAGGGTACAATCATATTTGTCAGAGAACGTAATAATCTGGATATGACTGTATGTCATTCTGTTTCTAGTACAGTGTTACTGTGGGATTTGAGCTCAGTCATTGTCTTAGCTGCTCCATTGTGAAGCTGCACTTTGGGTACCAGGAAAATACCCAGTGTAGGATTTTTACCTTTGTGTGAGAGGAGTGCAAGGTTTTGGGGGGCATCCATATACGAGAAAGAAAATAATAACATTATTTGTAACTACGTGTACATATTACTTTCATTTTGTCCTTAGTTTGAGAGAAAGTGTGAAACTCAGGATTTCACATGAAATGCAGATTACCTGTCCTGTGGGGTGACATGTTTAAAGAGACTCTGCCCTCTGATTGACTAGCTTCTGGCTGTACACAAACTTGAAAAGCCTTCGGATATTCCATGTGTGGGGAAATAAGGTTTGCTATGAAGAGGTGGTGGTCGCTGTTTCTAAAAAGGCTTCCTCAAAGCAGTCACTGGTGGCTTGTGAGACAAGGGAACTCCAGGACTGCTCTACTGGAAGTTCTTACCAGCCTTTGACCATTGAAATTGCAAAGACATGAGAAGCTTCACTTTCCTAAGCTTTTGGCTGAGAATAGGCATCTAACTATAGTGAACCTACACTGTTATCATCACTTGCACCATCACAGGCAATCCACCTCATTCATAATAACCTGTTCTCCTATACTGTATTCCTCTCTTGACCACAGTGATAAACATTCAGTCTAGATTCATGGTTGGTAATTCCTGCTGCCATTTTCTGTCACTGTATATCACACTGCCTCAGCTTTGCGTGAGTGTTGCACTCGAAAGAGTTTCCCAAAATAGGTGTGGATGTTCCCTGCAAAGGCCAAGACTATGTATGTCTTCCATTAGACCAGCTTTGATAGAGATGGGACCATCATAATCTCATGAATGTAAGCTCATCTTCAAGAGTAGGTTCACAGATCTCTCAGCGACTACCTATCAAGCTCTCAGCTGGGCTTTATTTTCTTTGATACTCAAAATGATTTTGCAGTTTTTGTATCTCTGTGGTAACACGGTACTGCACCAATGGAGGACTGAGTTAGCAGAAAAGATTTATGGAGCCACAGTCTGCCTCTCAGCATTTGCTTTTATGTCCAGTTGGGATGGGGAGTCCCTGTTTCCTCAATGGCAGGTTTGAAAGCTGTGGAAATATTTTTTAATGCATTTTCAATTGAAACAAAATATTTTTATATAGTTGAACCAGAATTGCTTAGTTTGGCTTCACTGAGGTGGCCATGACTGCTTCATTTTGTGACAATAAAATCCTGCACTGCAGTTTTGCTGGCAGTAAATTACCTCCTAGGATTTGTAAGTGGGAGGCTTGAGGCTCCATTTGTCCCAAAGAACTAAGTAAACTGGCTGAATGATATTTCCCACCATGCTCCTGACTCGTGTGATGCCATGACACAGCTTGGCAGGAAGTCTGTACCATATTAGTGCTTCAGGCTAATTCATATGGCTAAATATTCTGAGTGGCCCCATCCAGATTGCAGTGAGATACACAGAGGTCGATGTTAAAAAAATCATCTCTGCTCTGTCCCCATCAACATACCCTCCCACCCACACCTGCTTCGATTACATCAAGATAAGAAAGTGATTTTCCAAAAGGGAATTCTGACACAGGTTTTGCTATAAATTGCTTCAGTGTCACCCTTCGTGGTGTGAGGAAGCTGAAACACATCAAGATCTGCTAGCAAAATAAACACTGAATCTGTTTTCCCAAGGGAATTAGTGGCCAGGGAAGTAAAACCAAGGGGAAGTTTCACAGTCTCAAACACTGAGGGGAAAAAAAGTCCCGAAACAGTTAATGCCATTACCAGAGCCTGACCTTACAGCGCAGGGAGATGGTCCGTTGCCCCACGACTGCACACCAGCTCTAACACTGCTACAATTGATCAGGAAACCAGATTCAAAATATCATTCTAAGGCTTTTCTAATTATCTTAAAATAATCATTTAACTCCTCAAAATGAATACAGCCACAAAGCAAACCTCCCTGACTGTTCACCACACGCTAACAGACACAGACTAACGACCCTAGAGAGCAAGCCAGCTCTTCTGATGCAGCATCATCTGCTCTCAAAGACTAAAGTGACGTGTCCTCTGCTCTCCACGTGCTCCGCGGACCGGGAATGAAGCCACATCACTTCTAACACAATCCCGAAAATGACACCTGTTCGGCACAGATGCCACAGAGGGACTTTCAGAGTCAGTCCCTCGCAGCTATGCAATCAAAGATCAGTTTTCAATGAAATATTACTTACTTGAATCAATGTTGTCTTGATTCTTCGTGAAGGGTGCAGCAGGCATAAAATGTGATATTGATTTCTGAGATGTAGCCTGGTCCTTTCTTCACGGCCATTTCAAAAAATGCAAAGTATTTCTTTTCTTTCACATCACAGATCACGTCACCTTTACAAACTGGAGGTCAAGGCCCTTTTATGTTGCCTCATATTTATCTCCTGTCCTTTTTTTCTCGTCCTTCTCTCTTCATCTTGCAGTTTTTCTTTCTCCTCCTTGAGTTTTTATTGCCTCTTCGGCTCTCCTCTTAGCTCCTGTTCTAATTTCTGCCTTTTCCCCTGCTCTCCTGAGTGCTTTTAGATTCTGATCTAATTTCTCATGTCTTCTCCCAGTGCTGCTCTCTCTCCTTTCTATCTTTCTGACCCTTACCTGTTCTCCTTTCTGCATCTCTGACTCCGACTCTGCTGCTCCCCTTATGAGGCACCGGCTCTGGATTTTCCTCCTTGTCGTTGTTCCCCACGTTGCTCTTGGGCTGTTTTTAGCAGTCATTTCAATAAAGTTTTCCCTACTGTATGCACAAATACAACGTCCCAGCCTCTCATAATAATACATCTTTTTTCTAGGTTGCCTCCCATTTCCACGATTAGCGTGCATATCTTTTTAATGAACCCGTAGAAACGGCCAGGAACAAGGCTTCCTAAATCGGTAATCTGTTGCTGCCAGCCTCCCATGATAGACAAGGGTTACTTTTTATTTTCCTAAAGCCAATGTGAATTTAAGTCTATCCCACTGGTTTGGTTTAATTAATTTTGGAGCTAGAGAGGGGTCCAGATCAGAAATCATGAAGCTGAAACCATCTCTCAGTAGTCTACAGCACGCAATTGGGAAGAATGAATATATTTTCCAGTCATATTTTGAAGCAGCAGTTTTACATAGGAAAACTACAATTTCCTGAGTACACCACTACCTCGGTCACCAAATTAATATTTTAACTGTGAAAAGTGCCACATAGGCTTGAGCAACAGATTAGATGGAGTGTGTCTGAAACCCCCTCTAATGCCAGCACTTCCCTGATGCTCTGCATGGTCTCAGAGGAAGGCACATTATAGCCTCAATATCCAAATGATGTTACTAAGCATCTCATCTGTTTTGCCAAGATTTGCAAACAATTCTTGCTTCGTTTGTGGGAGCTGAAGAGATCGCTGCGCGTAATGATATGCCTAGAAATATTCCGGCTGATGTGCTGTCATCCCACAGCCTTTGAGCTGATCATATATAGGGTAACAATTTGATACCGTAATTGGATGAAGCCAAAGCTTAGACTTAGGTCTACACTACAAATACTTGTGGTTGCAAGCCTGAAATTCTCTTTCAATTGCTTTGTGTTTTATTTACTTAAAACATACTCTGAAAATACTTATTAGTAAACTCATTCATTAAGGTCAAGATAAAAAAATACATGCTCCATCAAGTTGTTTTATTTTCAGATTAAAAAAATAAGCAAAGAAGTGTAAGGTTACACCGTTTTAAATGCATGTATATATAGGTATTTACATACAGGTCCTCTAAAAAGAATATTAATCAATTTTTATGGCATCCATGTTTAAGTTCAATGATTGTATCACTTCCCTTTGTGTGACACCAGTTCCATCATGGTCCAAGTTCTGATGTAACCATCTTGTATTCTGACTCCCTCTTAGTTAAAACTGCAGAATGGAGTATTTTCTGCCAGCTTACAGAAGAAAACACAGTTACCTTTGCGTTACTCAGACATGGTTAAGACTGTGGACATGAATCTTCTGTGCTGAGAAAAAGTCCTCAGGCAGGGCAGTAATCCAGGGAACCCCAGTTGGAGAGTCTGATCCAAAGCCAATTAAAAGTGCCATCTAGGGTCTGATTATTTTCAGCTTGGCTTTGACCCAGGAACATGCCCTTCTTCTGCACAGGAAATCAAATTTTGGAAACAAATAAGAAAAGTCTGACAAATGACTGTAGCCTGTGCTAATTTCCATTTCATGCAAGTTCCATGGAAATCAATAGAGCAGCTCTTAATCTCAGTAGCAAGACTTCAAATCTCACATATTTGTCTTGACGTTATCTGGGTTTAGAGCAATGTGGCCCAAAGACTTGGTTTGGTTTTTGTTTTACTAAGTCACAGCAGTATTTAGCCCCAAATTAGAATATCCTGCAAGGCGAAACGTGAAACCACAGCACAACGCAAACACATTTCTCTTTCAAAGCTGTGTTTGGGAGAACTCAAGAACTTTGAACACTTTAAAGCTATTAAGTGGTCAGCCTTTGAGTTAAATATGCCTCAGTACTGACACTGATCTTACAGGAATGCAGCAGCCGTTTCCACAAATCCTGTGCTAAGGCTTTCTCTCTCTCTTGTTCCATGACGTGCATGTCCAGTACATGATTTCTTGTGATAGGCTATGAAACAATTCACCCAGCCCTATGCCACTAAACTGAAAGTTGTCTTCAGGAAGGTTTTGCTGAAAGCAATGTCACTTTTCAAAGAATCTTCATTGGAAAATATTTTATTTCACTATAAATGCCTTGAAGGAAGAATTTAAATGCAGTAGAATCTAATATAACATGTCATTTTATATTCCAGCATTCCACCAGGCAGAGGTAACATAGTTCAGCGAAAGCACACGTTCCTTCCAACATGCCACTTAGCTGAAATGGTGTGTACATTTTATGTATTTTCTCTTTGGTTTTCTCTTTAAAAGATTTTTTCAATTTACAAGCTTTAATTTTTCATAAAGGTAATCACTTTTTCTTGGCAAATAGAAAGCTGAATGAAATTTTCTGTGAGTGTATTCTTAACAGTCACAATCGACCCAATGACTGGGGAAAATAGTTTTTGGAGCTTTTGTTGTTTGGGCTAATTGCGGGGATTAGTTATTAATATCACCTTGATAATAATGTGTAAGTTCAACACTGGGAATTACTTCTGTGCTTTGGTGGGTTCCCTGAGAGATATGAACCTTATACGTACCTGTAGATACCTTGAATTTAAGATAACATTGAAAATTAGTTCAGGTCTCAGGTACAAGTATACCTGAATCAGATGGTTCCTATGTGTTTAGTCAAAATAAATCCCTGGGTCTGTACAAACTCAGAAGTCTGGAGATAGGCCCTGCATAAATACTTTATAGAGTGTTGTGTACACTAATTAATAAATACAATTCTTTAACAGCTTTCTGAACCTTGAATAAATATTGCTTAAACAAATGTCTGCAAGTTATTAATAGAAACTGTAATGTCCCTCTCTATCTATTATTCTTATTTGGCCTTAACTACTATGATACCAGAAGATTAGAAGAACAAAATGGATTAGCTTTGCCAAATAGGAAAATAAAGCATTCCAAAGCACAAAAGAAATAATTTTAAGGCCGAAGCCCCACACAAACCAAAGAACAACAAATCTTGTATTGCCCAAACCTTGTTGTTTAACTTATAATGCCAAAAACCTGTGCCTCCCACTAACTGTTAGATATTCTTGCGTGACTGCAGTGTTGTTTTATGTATGTGAACCAACCTTGCAATATAAGGTGACAAACAAAAAAAGATGGAAAAATATATAAAATGGAAAAAAAAAAAAAGAAAAAGGTCTACTCGCCACCTCAGGCTTTAAAACTCTTCTTACACACTTCAGCACGAAGTCTATTAAAGTGGAATATAGTGGAAATACAATATACAGCAATGAATGTCTCCAAACCAGCAATTTAGCGCTAAAGCTGAGGGCAGTTCTTATGCACCGACTTTTAATACCGAGACGATTTGTGGTCTCACAAAGTTCCTGCCTTGGGCAAGAATTGTGCTGTGCTCTAATAGGTCTAGTTTGTTGACTGTCAGAATAATGGAGAAATTGGTAGCAGAGGGCCTGAGCGCTGTAAACAGCTGAGATAATTAGAAGGTCTGTCAGGAGGAGAATAAGGCTAAAGTAGTTTACGTTCTGTCACAGGGCGGAAAGCGTTCATTCAGAAGGCTGCTGGATAATGTGAGATATGTTGCCTTATGTCCTTGCAATCTTGTTTGGAGGTGGGGAAAGAGTGCTTCCCGTCAACTTAGTCAGCTTCCTCTACTGTCTTTTCCCACTGCAGGCTTGCAAGAGTTTATATTTCTTATTAATAAAATAATACGTCTCACGAGCAAAACGCTGACTTGCTTTTTTTGAAGGCAAGCTGCTGGGTTAATCAGGCAAGGCAGCACAAGGGGGATGGAAGAAGCTGCAAGGGCTGAAGGAAGCCGTTTGTGCAGAGCTGGCACTAAGAGCACTCTCCACCCCCCGCCCAAAAAAGAAGCCGAGTGTACGGTTATGTCACCACCTTAACAGAGGATGCTCCCGTACTGATGAAGCAGTGCTCCAGAAGTTAACACCAGAAGTCTGATGCTTTAGCCAAGAGACCAGACAGTAGGAAGTCTAGATATCTAGAAACTGCTGTGACTAAGCCATTTCTAGGCAATGACATGCCTAGGGATGAAGTAAGTCAAAGTTTTCAACGCTGGTCTGTGGTTTTGGTTTTCATTTTAGGGTCAGACTTTTGGAAAAATGAAGACAAACTGTCTTCTAAAATCTTCTTAAAGTTCAGAGGCCAGGTAGTCAAAAAGGCAATTGCTTAAAATCCCTGGTATAGAATATAGAATTAGTTTGGGCGTTCAGGAATAAGTAGAGTAAAAAGTTATGCTAAGGTGAAGATATGTTAATGCTTAATAACAAGCAAATATTAATAAGTTTTGAGTTATAGAGAAACAGGGTGGGAGAAGTGGAACAGGCAAGTGGCCAAGAGACCTTTGCCCTTCTCCTCACTGTGCCATTAACAAGTCACACATTAACTTTGCTCCCATGTGAAGCTCTGTACCTCACGAAAGGGGTTTGAGATGTGTCTAGGTGTCAGATGATTTTCAAGTTGTTGTTCGTGGATGCTGCAGTTGCTTATATCTCACAGGGTAGGACTGTAGAAAGGAGATTCTTGCATGCTGGTTTTATTTAATGTGGATCTCAACGAGAACTACCCTCATTCTTCTGGATCTGTGGAAAAGAGGGAGGCTAGACACTCAGGCTAGGACTAGGTATTTTAAAAACTTGGATAGTCCAAAGCCACCTCAGGAAGGAATGTAAGGGATCTAATTCCATTCAAATATTTTAGTGACATCATTCAGAGAGCAATATTTGGCCCTTTTCCTCCTGCAACATCCACATCCCTCCTACCCTGCTGTATTTCAGCGTGACAGCTGAGTCCTCGACATCAATTTTTGCCCCTGCTTCCCTCAGTCCTTCTGAACACCTGAATAGCTGTTGCTTTAATAATTCGGTTGTCTTTTTGACAGGACCGGAGGAGTCTTTTTTAAGCTCCTGCAGCACCGTGCAACAGCAGGCAGCAGACAGTGCATGATTGCACTGGGACTTCAGAGCAAACTCCAGCTCACTGTCAGTGGCTGTGTGCCAGACAGCTCAGCCTGTGGAGAGCAAAACCTTTCGAAAGGCTGAGCATTTAAAAGGGAGACTGTCAACGTCCCTCTGAACAGATAGTGGAGGTATCGCCATGGAAAAAGGGAGCACATCTGAAAACGGAGGTGGATGGGGACAAGAGGCGTAAAAGGGCTAATTATCTTCCTATTCCCCTCGTATGCCTATTAAAGACCACCAAAAATAGCATCTTAAAGATGGGGATTTTTTTCTTTTCCTGCCTGTTAAGTTAAATGGACATCCCACCTGTCATTTGGTGAAGTGGAATCACTCACGGAAGATGGAGCTGGCCAGAAGCCACCTCCTGACAGTGAGAGGCAGGTTTGAACAACAAAGTTTGGATCAAGATCTGAACTTCCCTCACATCCAAATCTGCTCCGAACCAGGACGTTGGCTGACGCCCATGTCTGCTACATCTACTCTGTGATTATGTGTGAATGACCCTATTGCTTCCCACTACACTAGACCTAATCACTTCCATTTGGGCATCATTTTGCAAGAAAATCTGCTGTCATGATGGTCAAGGTGTGATCCTTTGCTAGATAAAGATTCCCTCCTAACTCTTACAAGACATCACTTTTCACCTGGAAACATACTAGTTGAGCTGAATCGATGACAACTTCCATACTTACAGTTCTCATTATTAAGTTGACTTTAACTCCAGGTTTAAATGGGGGATCCTTTCCCAAACTGGTATCCAAATACCATGTCAGCCTGCATGCATGTGGTGCGGGCCCGATTCTGACTCTTCCTTCACATCTGTTTTATGCCTGTGCAAAATCCCATTGACTTCAGTGGAATTGTTTCTGATCAGAATTTGATGAATACCATATCCTCCTATGTATCACCCACAGATTATCTATAAAAACTGCAATTTATAAGTAGTGTGGTTTACAAGCATATATGAGTAATGCAAGGGGAACTTTACTCTGGGGCCCCTGCTTTCCCAGTAGTCCCACTGCCTCTAATTCCTCTCCCATTTGCTTCCTTTGCCCCCCAATCCCCCTGCTTCAGATTCCTCCCTGCTTTGGGTTCTGCCCTGCCCTCTTCACCTCTGATTCTGGCTGCTTTGTGAGAAACCATCTGGGGATGTATTTTCAAGTGCCAGTGTTTTTAGGGAATACCAGTTCTCAAAGATACTCAGTATACACAAAAAACCCCAAGCTGACTGATTTTTTTTCTTTTTTCTTCTCCTGTTCACTCTCTGAAAAGTAGAAGGAAAAGAAATTGGTTGGGTCAGTCTAAAGGGAAATTTCAGCTTTCTGACTGAAATCAAATCTGGGTGGAAAACCAAAAAGATTTGCATTGCATGAAATGTTTCATTTAGTTGACAGGTATTCTGTATTCTTTTTTTAAAAACTTTTAAAATCTAATTAAGTTTGGCTAAATTTGTTTCAGGAATGTCCTTCTGAAATAAAATAAAAAAGGCATTTTTTTCAAGAACATTAATATGAAGCATTCTAACTTTTTCATTTCAGACCCCCCAATAAGCTGTTCAGAGCACAGTTTAACACACATTCTGTGAACATGTTTCTCAGAAAAAAAATGCCTTTAAAATCTACTCCTGATTAACATGAGGAAAGAGGTAAGTCAGAGCCTGTGTATTCGAGGAATCATTTACTTACCCTTAAGCTGGGAAAAATGAACAGAGGTGAAGGCCGATAAAAATCCATAATAATTTTTGGCACTTAAGCTCTTTTTTTGGAAGTCACGTAGGCAGCTGTGATGAACTACAGATAATGTCATGTATCTAACCCAAAGTCATGCAGCAAATCACCGGCACAACCAGGAGTACAAGTGTACTGCGTTTCCTCCCTTGCAATGTGGAGTAGCCACATGAAGATGGTTGGTTTATGTAAATATGTGCATCCAGTCTATAAATGAAAGAATAATTTTCACTTTATGTTGTGATCTTTCAATTTTTTTTTTAAAGTGAAGACTACGTGTAGCTATCATGGTTGGATGTCCTCTTTTGAGCATCTAGCAGAAATGGAGTCTTATGTCTCAGGAAAAGTGTCCAGTAACTTTTCACCTCACTTACACTTCAGCTACTGTCAGGAGGAAAATGCAATAAATAGTGCTATGCAAAGAAAACAAAATTATTATCCTACAACCTAATAAGCAATTACAAAGGGCAAATTACTTGCAACCTCTGTAATTTTTTTGCCATTAGATAATTAACATCAGAAGTATTAATGATCATTTTAACAAATTACCATATAATTATGATGTGTTTCTTCATTTAGTTATACATATTGTGCAAATCCTTCCAAGATTTGTCTATTAATTGAAAATACATTATTTATTGGCTTAGCTAAGTAACAACCTGCACTGGTAAGTAAACCTATTAAACAAATGCTGGACCAATAGTAACTAGCTGCCAATCTATGGTCACCAGAGTAATTCTTAGTGGACGCAAGTGTCACCGACCAAGCTCAAATTAATGATCAAATGAAAAAATGTAATAGGTCACAATATTCACTGGGATCACAGACCTAGAAATGTCACATACCTGACTTGTGTTAACTTCATCCGGAATGAAAGCTAAGAGTGGAACAAATGCACTCATGAGTTTACAGGGCCAGCACATGCTGGTGGCAATGCTGCTTCTTAGATTAATTAATTTCATAACATTTCCATAATACAGTTTTACTTAGTGTACTTTTCATAATCTAATTTTAGTTGAATTGCTTTGCACAATCTGCTCAAAATGTGTTTACAATTCAGAATTGTTAGAGTCCCCTTTTCATTTTGTGCTTAGCTGCCTTCGTAAAATCTGCCTAAATTGGTGAAATAAATCAGGGGAACACGGCCAAAATCATTTTTTGTACTATCCTAACATTCAAACCAATTCGGTTGGGCCAGTTTTGCAGCCCTTCCCATGAATCCTCTCCTAGAACACATGGACAGAAGGATGGCTGACGGAGTGAACCTCAGGAGTATGCCACAGATTTTTCTGTGGGAAGAAGATTTTGGATGAGGAGGGGCTGGAAAGCTGATTCCAAATTACCCATTTCCAATTTGGGAACAGATATGGCCCATGTGACCTAAGCATCTTGTCAAGACAGCTTGAATTTGAAATTGTGAATATGCATGTGGATGAGCTACAGACCCAAAATGATTCGCACAATGATATGGCATATCTATCTGAGTAGATTGAAATTCACCCTTGGGCAAAAGGCCGGGAGAAAGCTCTCAAAACTTGGCTCATGTGAGATGCAAGTCCCACAGTTTCGCTTTAACCCCCTTGGACAGTCTCTGTTGTACAGACAAAATATACATTAAAAAAAATTCATGATCCCCTTCTGACAATTCATGAAGGGGGAAACGGTTTGGAATAAATTATTCATTACAGAACTATTCAGCTTTGGCAACAAATCTGCAGGTTAAGGGAGAAGGGGAGCTATTCTAGCTGCAATGGTGTGTTACAGACATTTACAAATCTGGAGGCTTTAACTTTGTGACCAGTTGATAACATCCTGCCATTTTCTTCATGCCTTTCAGACCTGTTCTTCACAGGTCTCAGGATTTAGAGGGACAAAACAGGGTTAATACTCCTTAAAAATTATATAAATTTATATGTATATTAAAAATTGTGGGTTTTTTTCCTAGAAAAACCTGTAGTTCTACTTCAGGTATCCTCACACCTTGATAACCTATCACACTAATGCAGTTTTCTGCCCTAGGTACATCATACCTGCAGTGTTGCTCTTCTGGATCTAGGTAACAACAGAGAGAGAAGCATCCAATGGCTTTTCAACAGCACCTCTGAAATAATAATTAAAAAAAATAACAATCGTGGACTGTCTATCTGGCTGGCTGGGTAAAATACTTAACTCCCTCCCCATTCTTACAGTTATTAATGTTGTGGAGATCTGAGTGATGAAGTTCCAGGCTGAATACATCAGGATGAAGACTAAGGAGTGAAATCCTTGTCCCACTAAGATCTGTGGCTCAACTTGCATCCTCCAGGCAGTGTAGGACTGCATTCCAGATATTCACTGGCCATTCATTCTCATGGACATCGAACTTTTCTTTTTTTAATTAAAAAGAATGATTTTTTTTCCTGCTACTGCCATTTTCAGCTGCCTGAACAGCTATGATGACACCTTACAAAGCTGCCATTACATTGGTAATATTAGTATTAATCACACGTTGCTTGATACTGTAATTGAATAGTTTTTACGCAGAAGATATTAACTGATAAAATATGGCATCCTCATGAGAAAACATTACCTTGAAATATTAGCGTTATAATATGTTAATTTCTATGGAGGATACGAGTACAGATATATGAGGAGATGTAAATTTCCCAGCACTTCTGCTGACAATTTCCATGTCAACATAATTCTTAGGAATTCGTACTCACTATTTTGTGATGACTTATATGATGATGTATAACAACTTAAGGGGGTTTTAAAACGCAGTATTTTGACTAATGCGGTTTGGTAAATAGCACACAGGACTGTTTCTTCCTTTTGATTCTGGGAAGGCTGACATGAGCCCTTGGTATCACCAGAAAGTCACCAACCTGAGTGTTGAATGCCGAAGTGGGTGCTCAGGCTGCTGTGGGCACATTGCAGCTGTGTGTTAGCAGCGAGAGAAAAGGTTCTGATGGAAGGCAGCAGAATCCCTATTACAAATTGAGGCTACAGCTGAAAAGAAAATTAAAAAACCCCAAAAAACCAAAAAGGAGAAAAAGGCAGTTAAAGGGAAGTTCTGTGAGTCTTACAAAGCTGCTGGAAATGAAGTCTCAGTTTGAAATTCATGACTGGTAAAACACGGTCCAGAAAGTCTATCTGATGTGTAGACTTTTGATTCTGTTTTTCTTATGTTGTGGGGCAGGAGGGTCCTCAAGAAAAGTTGAGTCTGACTGAGTGCTGAATAGAATATACTGAAATGAACTGTGCTGAGGCCCACACTCACCCTCAGCTCCTGGACAGAAAACACAAGGTCCACTGCACGCTGCCTCGTTTCTTGCTCTTGTTGCAAACAGCTTACACCGACACAACTCCACTGGCCTTGCTGGCTTCTGACAATGCTGATGCTCCCTGTGGTTTCCTTGAAAAACAGCCTGTAATAACAAGGTGAAACCAGACCTAGGAGTACAGAGGGGGACCCCAAAGACAGGGGAGATGACAGCAGTTGAGGTTCCTACATTTAGAAACAGGCAGCTAACCTGGCCGCCTCTCTCCTGAGCTAATCTGAATTAATTGGTGCTATTTGTGCCTTTGATACTCAAATGTAGAGCTGGGGGGGTGGGAGTTCTCATGAAACAAGTGGCCACTTGGGAGAGCCGTTCCAGGTCCAATCATGTCATGGGCTCATTTGTCTCCCACAGTAATTCACTACTCACTTCAGTCACTTTAAATGTAAAACAGCTGCTGCTGCTTAGCCCTCTTTTAAGGTACCTAACCAGCAGCTTTAAACCAATCCTGAATGGGTCCCATCCCATAATAGTCTCCCACACATTGGTCATTTGGAAACAATTAATCCTTGATTCAAGATCCTCTTAAAGAATCTCATTCCAAGCCCTCTTCTCTTCTCCTCTGCTACACTGCATTGCCTTGGATGAGAACAGCTTTATCCTTTAGGATTGATGTGCCCACAGCAATCACCTATATGGTTCTTGGGGAGAGGGGGGGACAAATAACTGCCAGGGTTATTGTATGGATTTCTACATGCACCCTGTCCCCCTGCTCCCTGCCCCTCAATGTGCACTGAAAAAAATTAGAGCTACCAAATCAAAACAGATGGATGTCTTCAAATGAGAAGATTGCTTCCTCTCCACTTCTTACCCCCACGGTACCTGGGGGTTGTATTGACTTCGCATATTTGGCATTGCTGGTACCCCTCACCTCGCCTGTTCTCTAGCGATATCATGAACTGGAGATTAATCTGTTTTAAGGAGAGGCATCTGGCTTTGAGCTAATGAAATATCAATTTGTAACAGGGAAGAAAAGGCTCAGTGAGAGGTTTGCGTGCTCAGGGCTTGGAGACCGGATTTGACTTGAGGGTTTAATGCCACTTGTGAATTTTAGACTGTTCTCTGAGCACTTCAAAACCTTTCTCCATACGGTGGTCTCAACGTTCTCCAGAAGCACTGTGCTTTTTGACCAGTTGGCCTTTACTTATGTCAGGGGTATCTCCTAGCTCCAAGTCCCGCAGGACTGCCCCCTCTTCTAAGCATCCCTCTCCCCGCCCCCCCACTGCCCCACCTTTCCCTTTTCCTAATGGCTCTGTGGCCAGATGTGGTGGCCCCTTGCTGGGATGTTAAACTGGCAACACCCTTGATCCAGGCAGACAGACACTCAATAGCCAACTTCTGGAAAACCTCCCCCCGCACTGGCCGTCTCTGACACAAACCAGCTGAAGACATTGCGATGCCAGAAAGTGTTACAGCTGGACTGCCTGACAGATTGGCAGCACACACGCTGATTCGGGGACCGTATTTGGGGGCCTGCAAAGTACTCACTGTCCAGGCACTGAGCCACTAATCACAGTTTACATTAGGCAATCAGATACTTTTCCACTACTGAATGATCTGCTCTTTCCCCCACCCTGTTTTTTTTTCACCTTATGGGATCCTGTGCGTGTGTATATACGGTACCTCTGCGCTTCACATCTGCACCACGTTTTAAGCCGTATCTAATGCACAGCTACTAACACCAGCGACAAAGAGCCCAAATCACTGCTGCTCTGATTCCTCCTTCCCGCTCCCCCAGCCTGACTTCTGCCTGTTTCTGTGCTGAACCACTTGATTAATTTAACCTGGGGGTTACCTAGTTTTGGAAAAAACCTATAGATTTTTTTTTTCCCCAGCCCCTCCCCATCCATATCCTTCATACAAAAAAAGAAGGGAGGCTTTATGTGACTCTATAGGAGTCTGTCCACCTATAGAATGTTATGAGTGGTTTTAAATACAACTCCAGAGATCAGATCTTCAATGAAAACAATAGATTTTAGAGTCATTTCTCTGGCATGCTGCTGGCTTAATCACTTTTACATAGAAGTGTTTCATTAGGGATGAATCTATGTCAGCCCCATATGCCAAGTCTGATTTCTGCATTGGCCCAGCCATGATGCTGTAGATATATGTTCTTGTAAGATAAGTGTGCCATGGCTGGATGTCTAATGAATATGGCCTCATTTACAATAAGAAGGACTTAGACCTGGCTATGACCCAGAGCTTCTATTCCAAAGAAATGCTGACATTTCAGAAAACCTGGGTCTCTGTCAGAATGAATAGTTGAAATTTTTATGTTTTTACAAGCCAAAAAAAGGTGCTCTGAAAAATCTGTACTGTATTAAACATTAAATAACAGTTAGATGCCAATTTAAGAAAAATACATAAACACAGAACATGAAAATTCATATTTTAATATAAACATTGAGCTGAAATTAACAGAAATGTTTTGATGTTAGTGAAATGCGACATAACTTCTCACCAATTTTTTTTGCTACAGCTGATCTATTCCTATGGAAATGTTTTGATTTTAATGAAACTGTATGGTTTCCACCAAATAATTATTTTGTAAAAAAAAAAGAAAACAAATGGCACTATGTGAGAGAGTCACAGACTTGTGCCACTGAAGAGAGAGTTACCACGGTTGATCTACCTGAACTCACAACCCTCCTATGTTTGCTTGCAGAGTCAACTCCTGGGGTTTAAGCAGACCAAGAAGGACGCTATAATGATTTAACAAACGTTAAACTGTACTTTTTAGAGTTAATATTGCCCTCTTCAACTTTTCCTCCCCAGTAATCATGACCAAATATTGCTTCGCCAATTATGGCTCGGTTTCCCTATCTATAAAGTGGGAATGCTGTTTACTCACCTTTCTTAAGGTCTCTGCTTAGGTAAAGCACTTGTAAGTACCAATTAACCTTATTACCCAACTCCTGTGTGTAAACGCACCGTTGATGTGAAGAAATGGGCACCCATACAGTTGTGCAGATACACCAAAAAAAAAAAAAAAAAGTGGATTTCTTTTGGGCCCAGATTGTAGTTTCGCGGTTCCTGGGGCAGAGCTGAAGCTTACGAGGCTGTTTATTTCCATCCCTGGAGAATCTGGGATGCAACAACCAACAAACAATCCTGATGACAGAGCGTGAGCTGTGTGAGGGGAGAAGGATGCCCATTAGGTAAATATGGTGCATCACTCTGGGAAGGCAGTGCGTGCACGCACACACACTTAGACTCTGAGTGAGAACGGAGAGGACCCGAGAAATGTATTACGCATTCAGGGAACTTGGATGTGCCACTAATAAAATTAAGTGTTGGAACATAAATGTTTTAATTTTAGTGCGAATGCTCCAAGCAATACCCCCTCCTGCACCCTTCTTTCCCACCCCCAGCCTAGACTAATCCATTTAGAGACAAATTTACATTTTATTTCTCCAAACCCTATTAGCATTAATATAAAGGTCAGCACTGAAAAGGCAGCTTCAGAAGCTAATGTGCCAGTGTGCTGTGCTCTGTGACCAGATGAGGGCACGTGGGTCTCTCACCCACCAAGTCTGACAAGAATTTATAATTTAAGAGGGTGGTTCTGCTCTCCAAACAGCCCCATAGCTCATGGAGATGATCAGGCCATCCTCTGGAAACCAATTGGGACTTCTTTTCTTCATATGGGAAGAGGGAGAGGGGAAGAAATCGCTTTGTGAAAAGCCCTGGAGGCTGTGGAAAAGCTACTGACAATATTTAAGGGCTTTTAAGGAAAAAAAAACCCATTCTTTTTGGAAATGGTTCAGCTCCAACAGTGACATCAGAGTGTCCCCTTTTTCAGATTTTATTAACAGCTTAGGTGGGATACAAACAAGAGCAAGGCTGCCTGGGAGGTTCAGCACCTCTTGGCCCATTGTTGGCTTTCGATGAAGGCTGAAATATCTATGAGGAGCATCCCCACTGCTGAGTGACAATTGCAAAGCCCTGAAGAGAAAATTATTCTGGTTTCAGAAGCTCAAAATGTGCGTATGAGAACTGTATGAGCTTGATGTGGTTTGTGGTTTGGTTCCAACTGAGAACCCTGCCCTGGGAAAAAGCTTAATAACCTGGAGTAATCCCATTGAATGTACTGGGCCTTCTTATGTGTATAAAATTACTTACGTGCTAATTTTTCAGAGGATCAGAGCCAAGGATCTTGACCATGCATGCTGGACATCTAATTGACTCATGGCTTTGAGTCTAAATCATGTGAATTTCATCTCGGGTTTCAAACAGATGTTTGGTCTGAAATCCTAAGTCTTAGAAAGGAATGAAGTCAGCTTCATCTCCTGGATCAAGATCCTGTGAAATTCGTATTTTGGTATAATCACAAAGGAGACACCGGGGCAAAGCTGAGTGCTCCAAATTAATGTCATTCCTCCAGGCAAACTGTATCACGGATTACACTGATTTTTTTTTTTTTACCCTTATACATCCTGGGGTCTTCCTCCTCCTCCTCCTGCTACTGCTATTACTACTAATCCAACACTAAAAAGCCAAAGATTTCTTTGAAAAAAACCCAAACAAAAACCCTCAAGCCCTAAAGAAGCTCTAAAGCTACTCTTGGCTGATCTCTCTAATTCAAGAATAAACTGATAGAGCAGGTAGACATGCCAAATGTCATTAAGTTTGCCAGAGCCCAGCCCTGAGGAACACAAAGGTGAGAAGTATATTCCACAACAAATGACCCCTGACCAGGAACTCCCTGCTACCAGTCCTCCTTGCTTTTAAATTAAACCAGTAAGCCTACTTGAGTGTCTAGCTCGAGTGTTTCATTTGATTCCACTCCAGGGGAAATGCAGCCTCTCAATTAAGATTTTAGAGTTTCACACGTGAAACCAAGACGCAGAGGCTCACACGGAGAATTGAGGCAGGAGATCTGAGTTTGACTGAGGCCCGCAAGCCATGGTCAAATTGTTTCACCCTGTGCCTCAGTTTCCTTATCTTACAAATATACATGCTTGAAAAGCACTTTTAAAAGTTCCAGGTAGAAATATTTGTACATTCTGCCAATGTTTCTGTGTCTTCTTGTGTTCTCAGGATTGTATTAGTGATCTACATTAGAGTCCCTTTTCAATGTGCTCACACAGACCCAGAAATAAAGAATCAATAGAAAAGCCTAAATGTGTCTCCATAGGTGAGGGCTGAAGGAATGCCATAGTTTTCGTACCATCACATAGGCAGACATTTGAAAGATTAGGGACTGCTGAATGCATCGCTGGGGATCAGCACAAAGTTATTTGCAGTTGTTTCTGTAATCATGTTGCTCAGGGAGAAAATTCACAGTATGTCTTGCTGCCTGCTCGCTTCCCGAACATGCACCCTGCCACCTGTGTGCAGTGCTGGGGTAGTGTTAATGCCCTGTGCCGTGATAGGAGCCATATAAATTAATTGACTGGCTAAACACCTGCTCTGTGTTTGTTTTTTCCTTCCATTTTTTGCTTACAGTTCTCTGTTTAACTGAATGAATCTTTTCTTTCTTTCTTTCTTTCTTTCTTTCTTTCTTTCTTTCTTTCTTTCTTTCTTTCTTTCTTTCTTTCTTTCTTTCTTTCTTTCTTTCGCTCTTTCGCTCTTTCGCTCTTTCTCTCTTTCTGAATTGAATCTGATGGTTCAATTTTAATTCTCAGCTTGGTTTCTTACAGGAGTGATTTTCACCTGTTCTCCTTCTGGATGGATGGTTGGATGGGCATTCCTGCCCTCTGCATTTCACTTTTGGTAATTCTGAATCTTTCAGAAAATTTCAGCCAGATTTAAAAGACCAAATTATTAAATTCACGTAAGCAAATTCATGTAAGTTTTTGACAGAGATGAGAGGCTCTAATAATGTACCTGCTGAGGGAAAGACCAATCACTTGTGGTCAGTACTCATCTACCAGAAAATCCACATCAGAGAGCCACTGCCAATGCTCTGCTCACAGACAAAGCTTCAGCTGATATTTCCAGCTTCTTGCATACCAGAGACTCCAAGGACAGCCTTAGATATCATGGGAAACCAAGTCACCCTACTTCTGTTACCTACTGGCCTATTTGTTGCTTGGAATGATAGTTTCACTGAGAAAAAAATTGGGGAAACCGACTCTAACCAAACAGATTCAATTTTTCCACACATGGGAGAGCGCAAGTCCATGAACTTCAATGGTTAGAGGCCTCATTGATTCATATTCTCACCAATAACACAGCCAGGTCTTATGAAAAAGCGCATCTATTTGCTGTACATCTCACTGTAGTGAAGAATTCAATTAAGTCTTGTTTCTCAAAACTTCTTTGATGTTCCTGTCAGGGGTGAAAGAGAAGTTCACATTAGTGATGGTAAACCTCATAAACCATCAGGTAGGAGTGGTTGGTTTGATTATGGACTCAGAACTTTCGGTACTGCTCCAACATGATTAGAACTTCCTTAATTTTTAAAATGTTTACAATTTGGACAGGAAATCTTAAGAAATATGGATTTTTTTTTTTTGAGATCCCAGTTGTTTTCCTTTGGGAAGGCCATAGGAAAGCAGCCATTTTAGGATTATTTTTGTTCCCTGTTTTGTCTAAGATTAATTGATCCTGAGTCCCAGGTATTGAGCTACCTGACTGTTGCTTTTAGTGACTATTATCTGCACAGTCTGGACCAAGTCTTTGTATAGGTCTGTTCTGCTCTATAGAAGTCAATGGATTGTCAGTAAATGAGGAGACTCTAGGTTTTGAGTGTCCGCCAACGCCCACTACAGTTCTCAAAGTCTGGCCCAACTTCACGAAGTGAAAAATTAGGAAAGAACATTTTTTTTTAGGCACCACTTTATTAGCTGTTTCTTACAATCCTGTTTGGGAATTTGGAGTGGGAGATCCATGGGTTCTTAAAGTCAGGCCGTTTGGAGCTGTCCTGAGGACTTCTTTCTGGCACAGGTTTGGGTTGCTCTTCACAAAAAATTGAAGCGCATAGGAGTGACTTTACATCTAATTTAGATCAGATGGGGAAGGGGGGAAGGAACAGCCCTCAGCAGTTAGTTCCAGACAAGGTGGTTTTTGACTCACTAAACCCAAACATATATATTTTAGTTTAATAGTGACCTACCCTTTGTAAACATGTGTACAGGAGACTGTGGGTCCCCCTGATGACATCTGAGCAGGGATAATGTGGCACTAGAGAAATAAAGAAAACCAGGCTGCCAGCAGTGAGGAAGACATCAAATTAAAACTCCTTAAAGAAATCTCTCACTTCCTATTTGCTAAATCACTCATTCTGTAAATGTCTTTGCTGTTGGTGCTACCACATATAATGTGATCAATATTATTCTCTAGTGTTCCCCCAGTTGACCGGTTGAAGAAGATGCTGGGCAGGAAAGAAAGGGGGTGGGATGTGGAGCGAGGGGGCTGGGAGGAGGAAACTGTACTTGATCCTTATGGAAGTCAGTTAAAATTAATTGGAAAAAGCTTTTAAAGACCTAAGATGAAGACCAAATGTATCTCAGACCTGCGGCCTCATCCCCGACACTGAATGCGAAGGTCATTGCAAAGCTGTAGATTTATGCGGAAGGCTTGGGTGATGGAAAATGAGACAAAAGCATTTGGATTTTATTATTCCATTTACTCTGACCCTGGGCCATAAAGGGTTTGGAGAGCCTGTTTTATGTATTCAGCTGGTTGCCACACTGACAAGCATTTGGAGCCACTTAAATAAACCACCCCAACCCACAGCTGCAACAACACCATATCAAATACAGGTTAGAGTTGAAATGTAGAGCCAGCAGCACAGCGTCTCCAGCAGGTGCATGCAGAGTGTTTTTTAACCCCCTTGGTTTTGGAATAGTCCCCTTATTTATCTATTGGCTTTGATTTAAAGACCATTTAATCACCGGTATAGATTCTAGGTTAAAGCGTGCACACATACACATGCACTGACACATGTGCTAGCCGAGCAAGCCGCTTTCTTCTGCTCCTCCTATTTCCTCATTTTTCAAGAGACTAAGACAGAGCTTGAAAATGTCATGATTTGGGCCAAAACTGGGCTATTCTGTCCTGTCTGCCCTTGTCCCAGGCTCTCTATGCGCATCGAATCTCACAGATTCCTGGCAGGCACTACAGCCTTGGAGCAAGGAGAGACAGGAAAGAGTAATGTATCAAGAGGGGGGAGAGTGAGTAAGAATTTTGCTTAGAAAGAAGGGAAAACAGAGCATGTGTTTGGACTGATGACAGCAGAGCTAGGTATCCAGGCGTGCTGGGAAAAGGGAAAAGGCAGACAGTCAACCACACATCTACTCACTCAGAAATCAGTGGGAAACCTAATATCGAGTTTCTTAATGTGTCTCGCAAGCTGTACGTATAACGTGTTGAGATTCTCCAGCAGGCTATGGGATGTGTTGTACCTACATGAAGGTGGAGAGTTCAGCTAAAGTAATCCACAGACACTCAGGTTTTCTACAGAATTCACTTTCACACTGCCTTCCCCTCTTCTGTTCCAATTTTCCATTAATTTCCTGTGATTGCTCATGCTCTTGCTTTCAAATGGCAGCATCTCCAGTGTGGATGCAAGTTCTTGTGAATGCTGCTATGTTTGCTCACACAAGCCAAGTTGCTCATTTATTAGATTTAAGGAAAGCAATTCACCTTTAAATACGGAGTACAGCCATCCAGGGCATAACATTTAATAGCCAAGAGAGTTTTAAAAAAATGGCAAAAGAGTATGTCAAATACATTTGAGAAACAAAGCAATTCCAATCTCCTCTCAATACCCCACTAGCTGGAGAAAGAGGCTAATTTATGTGCTGTGAATTTTGCACTCAGCCCTCTTCCTAGAGGCTATTCTTTCAGAAGAGAGTCGAAACACGTGATGGCTGAGACGAAACACTGGAAAAGATTGAGCTGCACTAGTCTGTATTTTTTAATCCTGGGTAGATAAGCAAAAGACAATGGATTTTAGGACTTTAAATTCCTAAATTCATATTTTCTATGGTTTATTTTCCTCCTCAGCACATTTCTGTAGGGATCAAATGGAATTCTCCTAACCAGCACCTTTAGTCATGTAGTATTAGGAATAATACAGCAAAAGCTAGAGTAGCCAGGACATCTTGCAGTCTTTTAATTTATCCCTATTTTGTGTTATTCATATTTAATTTTGTGCATCAGGCATTACTTAATCTACATAATAATCTAGAATAAAATAGAAACTGATGATGTTTAACAAAATTCAAGGCCTCTTTTCAAATGAAACATTTCTCATGAGAGCAAAAGGACAATAGTAATCAATTCTCACTTTCATACAGGGAATGCAGTCAGTCCCATCCTAGCCTTGAAGATAATG
This sequence comes from Gallinula chloropus, assembly GCF_964237585.1. Classification (NCBI taxonomy): domain Eukaryota; kingdom Metazoa; phylum Chordata; class Aves; order Gruiformes; family Rallidae; genus Gallinula; species Gallinula chloropus. The sequence goes on along the minus strand of NC_140094.1, from coordinate 14,822,172 downwards.
TTGCATGACAGACAGGTCTCCTTTGGATGCAGGTCCAAACTTGACATGCCAACCTGTATGCTTTCCTGCATTTGGAGGAAACAATGTTCTTGAAACTTTCCCTGGTTACACCAACAGAGATCCCTAAGTGCCTGAAAGCTGCCTGGTTTTTTTAGAGCTTGTGGAGTGGTCACGAAAGGTGACGATGTTCTTACATGACTCTCAGGTATCTGTATCACACCCAAGGTGGTCACCCTTCAGTGAACAGTAATGGGGCACCAGGTCTTATCCTGAAGCAGGCAGAGCAGATGAATTGTGAATGAGAAATGCCCTTTCTCTCCAGTGCCTGGAGTGCAGTGGAAGCACGATGACATCAGATGCAGACATCTACCTTATAGATATGTAAAGCTACATGAGAAAAATCCCCGGCCTAGTCACCTTTATCAGCTCTGTGCCATGGCAGAGGCCTGGTGTCGCTTTTCTCTCCTGATCTTTGCCTAGAGCAGGCAACAATTTTGTCTCCTGATTTCTGAAATGCTCTCATTTAATTAATGTCACTGGGCTCAGCTTAGAAATATGTGAGTGAAATATAATTGTGTGGGCTAGGAAGAGAGTCGAAGGAGATGAACTGAAGGTCTATCCTGGCCTTAGTTGCAAAGAACCTGAACCCGAGCCAAAAGCTGTGTGGAGCTGTTATCCGTAACATAATCTGAATGAACTCTTGATCCAAACCATTCAGGGGAGCCCAAAACCCAGGGCTCAGCTTTTTATTCAGTAATTATTGATGTAGTCTCAATATTCGGTATTGGAGCAAACTAATTTGCGGGCCTAATCTTCCTACATCTGGAAATGAATTAAAAACAATTCCTATTTACTCATACATGATAATTAATCTTACTGGATTAGGAGGACCTGACATGTTAAATGCTTCACTGGGGAGATTCCTCTATGTATTAAGGACAGTTGACATTAAAGCTGGGTGGAAACAAGAGGTCTTTTCCACACTGAAATTTTTGAGATGTTTGTTGCAAAATGATCTGACAAACAAAAATTTGCAATCTTGAGCAAAGCTCACTCTAAACTGAGTAACTGTTGGAACTGGGTCTTTCTCGATGAAATACTGAAAACTTTCTATTTAAAGCAAATAGCTACTGCATAAAAATGTGCAAATCCAGTCTTCAATCACATAATGTTGTCTACATTTATATAATGCTGGCTATAGTTGGGATAACTTACTGAGGCTAATAACCAACATAACAACTCTGTGATACCAGCTGTGAGACGAAAAGGACTGGAAAAGCTTCCCCTTTGGCTGGTAAAACTTGAAATCTTCCCTAAGACATTTACACAATCCAAAGTAAAGAACAAAATGATAAGCAAATCTGGATGGTTTCCAGCGTCCAGAAATGGTTCCTTTCTGTCTAGCTTAATCCCCTTTCGTCTATCCTGATAGGGAAAGTGCTGGTACATAACAGAACTGGCAATCCCGTATACGGTGTGCCTCCAGCCAAATGCTGCAGAGTTTAACTGTGGTATCCAAAATGGTCACAGAAGCAGGTAAGAAAGATGGGAGGAATGAGTGGAGTCCAGCAGTTGCCATATCATTGCGTGGAAAACTGGGGTCATTTGGCTCATAGTCAGTGCTGCTTGTTTGATGTCACAGGAGTCATCACACAAACCAGCATAAGTAGGTAGTGTTGGCCCGTTTAATATAAAAGAAAAAAAAAAACACCATAATGTCCTCATGTTTAGTGATTCCTGCTGATCAGTTACTTTCACTGAAATTGGGACAGTTGCATTTTAATTGACTTTTTCCCCTACAGCATTGCATTGGGAAATCGACTCTGATATACTTGTAGCAAGGTGGAAAACAGTTGAACTCTTGTCAGATTTCTGTAGAGATCAGATGGTATTTATTTGCTGTGGTTCTCTCCTGGGCTAGATTCAAACTCAGGTTCTGCAGATTACAGGGAAAATCTTTGGAGCCTCAGATGGATTTTACACTGACTAAATTTAGAAATATTAGCAATTAAACCTGAAGCTGGGTTCCTTTTTCTTGGCATTCCTATGAAATGTTGCATTAAGGAGAGAACAGGGTGAAAATAAGAGCTGGTGGACTAAGGAGAAGGATAAAAGATTCATGAATATTTCTGCTAATAAAAAGTGCTGAGCTTGGCCTATTTGATTCATGGGGTCATATTGCGCATTATTTTTGAGTATGCAGATGACCTCCAGGAATTTGTAAAGCTTTCACAAAAGTGGAGAATTCCTTGATATTTTACCCAAAGTATGCTTTTAAAGAGCTCCTATCACAGGCAGAACTTAATTCCATTTTTAGAGAAAATATTGTCTCTTCCAGTATTAAAAACTCCATGTTAATGGAGTGGATGCAATTTCTTTGTTTTTTCCTGAGACAAAATGCAAGCATTTAATTTGTTTTGGGGATGTTTGTTACTCAGTATCCATCATATGTTAAAAAAAATTGGTTGTAGGCATCTAAGGAGAAGGCAGAAGTGATACCATACGAGCTGGGTAGCCAGTCACATCATTGACTCAACCAATAGCCACAGCCAAAATGGTTTTGAATGCCCCATCACCTGCATATTATTTCTGCCAAATTTTCATGAATATTTCTGAATAACAAAAGCATTAGTTGAAAAATCAGAACCTATTTCCAAGCTGTTGGGCAATGAAAATAAAAAAAAGGAAAAACCCCATCATAAATATTGCTGGGAAAGAAAGAATGCAAGGAGGAAGAAATCCCATCCCAGTTGTCTGTCATGTAACTTTGTGAATACTTTTGATGTTTTTAGGTCCTCCAGCCAAATGCAGGCTCTGAACAAAACCCAGCCTTGTCAGGCAAACCGCTTCCTAGCTGCAAGCATGGCGACCATTCCTGCAAACAAAGAGAGAGGAAAATATGTAAATTTAAACAAATTCACAGTTCTTTTTCCTCAGAAAAAAAGCTTTCATGTTATTTGAAATAGCCAGACTGCTAGAGTAATGTTCTTACATATAAATGGAAATCCTTTTTGATATTTACACTACTGATTTCTGCACTTTCTTTAATCTCTGCTTTCAAATTAATAGACAATAACATCAGATTCCTTCCTTGGCTCACTCAGCACTTGTGCATATTTACCCAAGTGTCTAGAGTGGAGATTGTACACATATCTCTAATCCACCTGCCTATGTTAGTTAAAAGCCCAGATAAAATCAGCAGCACTTAAATCTTAACCTTTTAAGTCTGAAATGTTTTTAAAGTCTGGGCTCATGGCAACTCCACTGAAGGGGCGAGGGGGGGGGAGAGGTGGAAGTTGAATGTAAAACATTTCACAGCTTGAACTATTGTTTCTTTCCAGTGGAAACTAAGCTCAGGAGTCCCGCAAGAGTGTTGCTCTGAGAACATTAGTAATGCTGACCAGCTCATAAAGTTTGCAGCCGTGTTGAGTGCTCCTAGCCTCCTAGAGTCAACTTCGTTTTCCATCCCATCAATATACTGCTCCTGAAAACCCTAGCAAGCAAAAGAGAAACTCGAGGAGTGTGAGCTGTGATATCTGGCACTCTCTTTCCCCCTTCTTTGCCTTTTGTTTCAGTGTTTGGCTCTGCAGCCTTTAGAAGCCACTGAGTGATTTAACACCTGGATGGCCCCGGGACAGCAAAGACACTAACAGCGGGTTGTGCTCCCTTCTTCCTTAAATAGTTTCGAGTCTCTTGTTGGCTTCCCTCAGGAGCTGGGCCTGAGTGAACAGATGCACCTATTCCTTGGAGAATGAATAGTTTGTTTATGTAGAAGAGATGAATGGGGCAGTAAGGCCGTCTAGGTCAGTTATTTAGCATGAAAAAAGCCATCAGGATCACCCTGCGGTATTGCCCAAGGAAGTTTGGAGCAGCTGAGTACAAAGGTGTACACACATCCTCCTTCTCCAGCGCTCCTCAGGGAGCACTTTAATTAGGAAGGAGGGCAAATTGCTAGAGATGCTGTGTGTGGAGGTATGGGGACAGGCAGCCTCAGCCACCTCTCCCGGCAGGCAGTACAGCTGCCCCAGCAGAGCAGGGGATGACTCTGCAATCTGTGGGTGTTCGCTGGCCATCTCTTCAATCCGTTACACTTCTCCCTGTGTCACACAGCTCTTACATCTGGGTCCAAGCTTTAAGAGGCTTTTTTGGGGGGTTGGGTTTTTTTTTTGTTTACTCCCAAACTGACATCGGGGGAAAGGGCTAGCTGGGAACATGGACGGGGAAAGTATGTGTGCATCTTTCTTTTCGCCCGTCTCTTTTTCTCTCAATCTACCCTCAACAAGGGTGCCTATAGAATATAGCATAATGCTGCATTGTTTGGTTAGGGATTTAATTTCACTCCATCACAAGCTACCATCGGAGCCCCTGTCATTGCAATTTGTCACACTTTTTTGTGTGCTATATCTCACTGAAGTCACATCTCCTCCTCAGCCCATTGCATAATCTCCTAGTCTGGAACAAAGCTCTCCAACATAATGAAAGAGGTGAAATCAGGAAAGGGAAAGTCAATGGTTACCGTTATCACTATAGAACTTGCTCCCACTGGCTCTGCAGGTTCAGTCACACCACGCAAAGCAGAGTAAGAAGGACATGCTGTGTGTGTGTGTGTGTGTTTTGGGTTTGTTTTTTTTTTTTTAAAGCCCGTTTATTGAACCTACAGGCATCACCATTGGCTACTGAGAGATGTAATCCTATTCCCTCCTGCAGACCACCAGCCATAAAGAGGCTGCGGGATGTCCCACTGGCCCACCAGGGAGTTGAGTGCCTCCAAAATAGATATCACAGGGAAAGCAGTGGAGAAATCAGTTTGCTTTAAAGGAGGAGATTGACTCGCGTCTCTGTCTAAACCCACAATAACGTTGTGCTTAGGAAAAATACCCTAAACAGTCAGAAAGAAGACAGAATAGCATGTCTTAAAGGAGAAATGAACATCTGCCAAAATAAGCAGGATTTTGTTTTCTGTAGGAGGGTGGTCAATGACTCTGTTATATGTTGAAGACTGAATTTCAAAACGTAAGCTGACTGCCTAAAGCTTACGGGGAATGATACGGTAGTTCACAAGGCTGCTTGTGTGTGCAGGGCATCACACCTTGCTGCACTACTTCAGCAAGGACTCCAGCTTCTTCCCTGTATTGCTCCTGGGGCACAATAACAACATCTTCAATTAAAAAATTGGAAACTTGAATGAATTTGAGATTCACTTACCATGACATCACTATAAATAACATGTCAATGTTGAAAAGGCAAGAGGAAGGGGCTTCATTAAGTCCTCTATGGACTTCATAGCTGTTGCTAATCTGTGGAAGGGAAGGGAGCAGCCTGAGATAGATAGATAGATAGATAGATAGATAGATAGATAGATAGATAGATAATTAATTCCAGGACAATATTATTTTTGTTCTTCATTCCTGCCATTGCCACTCTGCCTGCTCAGAACTTGTATAAAATCTGGTCACTCGTCCTCAAGGGCTGATTTATACGTCTGGGCTCCCAGATTTGAAGTGCCCATGAAAACACCTTGCCAGGCTGGAGCTCACAGGCAAAGCCCACTGATGTGCAGTGTAGCTCACCAGCTCTGGCAATATAAGAATATTTTGAAAACGTGATTTGAGGGCTCCTTAAGAAATTTCAATAACGAGAAAAGTAAAGCTCTCCAAAAAAAGATCAGTCTGAAACTGAAGCTTGTGGCTTTGGGTCAACTCTTATATTCTAATTTCTGCTAAAGGGTAGATTGTTTTGGTTTTGGGCTTTTTTTTTTTTTCAATAGAAAAATTGCATTTGGGCTGAAACTTTGTACTGAAAACTCTAATTTTTGATCAGTTCTGAACACCCTCCTTTCACATTAAATAAAGAGAAAGTATAAAGTATTCACAAGACATGTATCAATTTGACATCAGTGTAACATTTCTTAAGTGGCTCATTCAGGAGTGAAGCCCATGACTAACAGGCAAATGGCAGTGAGATACAAGGAAAGATGGTTTTACAAAGGAGAGCAATAAGAAAGGAAAATGTTACACTGTTTCCACCGTGTGTTTTATAAGGAAGATCAGGGTAACAATGAGTCACTATGGAAAGGATTTATTGGGCTATGGAGCTAAAAGTCCGTAAAGATTAAAATTCTGATGGGGTTTGGATGGGGAATTGTTTCGGAGTTTAGTTTTATCCTGCACACTGTCCAAGTTATTAATCCCCTTGTGTTTTCTAAGCTGGGTAACTCGTTGTCGATATGCTCCCTGGGCCAATTTCAGGCATGCCGGCCCACAGACCGGTGTAATATTTCTTCAGGCGAATCTCTGGGTGGTCTTGTCTTGTCTTGTGAAGAGTGGGAAGCAGATAGCGGGAGACTTTCAAGATTGCTGTTGCAGGCATCAGTCTTTGAGTGGAAAATAATCCACCTGGAAGGACACTGCCTTTGCGAAGAGGGGCGGCCGGCGCTCCGATTGGGAGATAAGTTACATGCTGAAATGTTTGCAGCGAAGGTGCAATTTGTCAGTGAGAGGCAGAGCTGGCGATTCAGGCTCTCTGGTGTCTGTTAGCATCTGCCACTTGCATCCACTTGCAGCTTCTCGGGAACCGCTGAGCACTAGAAAGCAGCACACTTCACTGCAGGTGACTGGCATCAGCCTTCAGTCAACCCTCCTGACAAACCCCAGAGACGTGTTGACTAGCTGCAGAAAGTGTCTAGTGTCCAGCTTTCCTCAGTGATGGCCGTATGATCTTGTGCAGCGTGGGACAGAGAGGGAGCCAAAATGGGACAATCCCGAGTGAAAATAAGTAGTCAGGGGAAGCATGTTGTGACAGTCTCATCTCTAGATCTGCTATCAACTGCTTTTTTCTCACATTGTGGATGCTGAGACACTTTTTGAGGAAGGAGATCAGGCTTGAAAGAGAAGCAAAGAGTTTAATTTGGGCAGTTCCTACAGGCAGCAACTACCTCCTGTGAATGCTATCAGAGAGGGCGAGATGCCAGCAGCAGCAGGGAGGAGCACTGAGCCAGCCTTGTGCATGCGGCTGTGAGGAAGCCAGCAGAGCCCCTCCGTGCTAATCCCATGGTGTCTCTGAACTGCTGAGGAGCCTGATGTCAGGTCTTGCCCCTAAAGACAAGTGCTGCAGGTCAGATTCACTGTAGCTGGAAGTTTTTGCAAGTATGTTCCCCCCGGTGTGTTGTAAACCAGGAGAGAATATCGTGTTTCATGGAGAAGAGCATGATACTATCACTAGGCATTCGATTTAACAGAGAGGAATTTGGTGAATTTGTCACTCCCCTGAATAGTTCCTCTGTTTTTGCTTTTGTTACAGCAGTTTACATAGGGTAAGGCGATAGGATGGCACTAAAATCCTTTTTTTGTTGTTGAAAACCTTTCTTACAAGGAAAGGGGTCAAGATGTTCGTAGCTCGAGTTTGATTTGGATAAAGCAGCCCACTCTCTGAATTTATCCAAATGACCCAGACTTCTGTTAGGATAATGAGTCATGAGATTTATAACACTTCTTTTTCTCGTCCCAGCTGGAACTACTGTTAGAACATTTTTGTGCGCTGGCCTGGCATTCTCAGCTCTGATCCCATCTGGAGTGAGTGAGTAAAATGCACCTGAGTGGGAAACACTTAGCTCAACTTTTCAAAACATTGAACCACAACGTCAGAGGTTGAGACCTAAAGGTTCATGTGAGCAGGCCTAGGCCTGAAGAACGGTTTTGTATTTACTCCAATAAAGACAGTCCTGGACTACCAGGATAAAGGCACCAGAGGAGATATTTCAGCTGCTCTACACCTCCAAGGGCAGAGAAAATTTTATTAAGTTTTGGATGAGAATGAGCACGTGCATGAACGACTTTATTACCTACCCTTGGTTTTGGTGTAGCTTGCATGAAAAATGCATGGATCTTCAGCAAAAAGTTGCTTTTAAAATTCTTATTATGCATGTGCATTAAACTCAGTCTACTGCTATAAGTTAGGCAGACAAACTTAGTAACACTAGCTGTTGCCCTTCAAAGACTATATTTAAACTGGAACAGCCTAGGTTATTCTACCATGCCCACCTTTGGTGACTCCAACCTTGGTTAATATTCCCTTCACTAGGGAGAATACTCATTAGCTTCTTAAGGCCAAACACCATCTTTTGGTACTGCCTGGGTAGTACTAAATAACCAGAAGTAATGGAAGAAAATCTGGGTCTTTACTACAGAATAATCTCCAAAACAATTTAAAAATCATGTCAAAGAGAAAGGTTGAGGCCTGGTTAATAAACATCTGATAGCAGATGCTGCTTAGCTTTAAAAGCAACTTGCTCCTTTGTAACAGCATCACTCTGCCTTCACCTGGATGGGCAAGTGCAAATGGCTCGAACTGAGCTTTTTTTAAGGGATACACTTAATAAAATAAAGTGTGTGTGTGGGAACTTTACTGCCAATCAACAGATCTTCACAGTGCCTTAATCTGTTCCTATTTCTGGATGGTTTATGTAGTGATAATGATGAGGATTTGCTTGAGGTGTTGCTCAGGAGCTTGGTTGGGTCTTAATGGCACTAAATTCCTATCACAGGATTTTAGGACATGGATTCCTGCTCTGCAAAAAGCAGATGATATGACCTGGGAAAATAATTTCTGATCAGATTTTCAGTAGTTCTTAGCAAGTTCTCCTAAGTGCTTTAAGCAGGTTAAGTGCCAAAATCCTATTAATTTAGTTTTGAAAAGCTGGCCTTTAGCCTCTCTAGCATATATTGTCATCGGTATTTATGATCCCAACTACCTCTGAGGACTTCCCCCTCTGTGCCCTCAGCAAAAGATGGATAATAGCACTACCCTACCTACCAGGGTTGTTGGGAGGATATGTACATTAAAGATTACACAGAAGTCATTTAGCCTGGTTGATCTCACAGGTGTATTTACATGGCCTGATTCTCTTCCCATGAACTCATTTGAAATAAATGGAAATGTAGTGGCAATAAAACTGGTGTCACCAGAGAATGAACCTTATAATGTGTTACACTGTTGAGAGGCTGAATGGGTGCAGAACCTGAGTGCCCTTATTCAGAGAGGGCCTGTTTCCATTAGACAAGTGTTGAGGATGGAAGCCCTTCTTCCTACTTGCTTGCCATGACTGTGGGGACAAAATGAGGGCTGGCTTTTGCAGATGCCCTTCTCCTTCTAAAGCAACTGGCGAGAACAACTGAAATACCAGAATCAATCTGGTATTCATCTTACCTACCCCTTCACTTTTAGAGGCAAAATGAGCACAAACACTTTGGTTCTGAAAGGTGGGAATTTACACTCCAGCAAATAGCTGAACATTAATGACATTCAGCCTGTATGGAAGCATATATTTTATAGCAAACCACATTGGTTATGCTTGAGAAATCTTTCTAGGACAGCCATTGCCCTGAGACTTATGCATCTGCATAAAGTCTACTACATTAGAAACTGAACAGAATGGCCTGTCTCTCCCACGGTCTTAAGTTAACACTTTTGCTTTTGTCTGGGGCACCCTTTTCTAAACTTGAAATCCAATTGGCCAACAATTAAAGCCAATTAGCACGTGAGGAAAATAAACCGCAGACCCCACTTCTATGTATTTCACGGGCTGTTAGAAAGCCTAGTTAGCTCAAGGCATTAGCATAGTTCAGTATCGGTCGAGGCACACAGCAGAGACTAGTTGGCTTAAAGTATTAGACGACTGCGATAGCGTCCTGGCTGAGCAGCAGTGTTATTCTGGGCTCACAGCTGCCAAACATTCTTGACAGGAGATGAGGCAGATGTCCAAGGACAATCAAAGAGAGAAGAAAGTTTAAGCCAACGTTTGCCTATCTCATATTCTCTACTTGATCCTCTCCTCAAAGACAAGGCACAGCTGTTGCACTTCAAGGTCTATCTGGCTGAACCCAGCAACTCCTCCCTTTCTCCCTCCTGGCCTGCTTGAGCTTTCTGTGTGTTGGACTTTGGCAACCTACCAGACCTCATTAACTCCTAACAGGACAATTCATGACATTAAATGGGTCTTATTTAATCTTTTTGTATGTGTGTGAGTATCTGAGAACAATTCCGCCGCATACTAATTGCATGAAAATGTGGCGGATTATAGTTATGTGAGTATTGCCCACCAGTCTACAAGGGATCACCCTGGGCCACAGGAACAAGCACTGTAACATTAACAAGGTGATTTGTTATAGCTGCGATGGCAAAGGTGATACAAAAACAGCAGACAAAAGTGTTTCACAGACAAAGGCTTCAAGAGGCTCGGTCATTTTGCTCTCACTGATGAATAAAAATACAAGAACCGTTGTGATAATGAACACAGTGAGTGATGGCAGGTGTATTAGTAAGAACAGAAGGGTCCTATCTATAGCTCCCAGCCCATTACCACTATTTATCCCACTCAGAGCCTGCTCTTTGCAGCCCTCTTTTCTGGCTGGTACTTTGGTTTGGGCAGTGAGCTGTTGGCCAGATTTTGAGATGCTCAGGTCAGTTCACGTTGCTGCTTTTTTCTCAGTCCCACAGCTCCTATCTCACACAACGTGGGACACGCATCTACCATGTGGCTGTATGAGATGGGGATGCCTCCGATTCAATTCCATAATAGCCATGTGATAAAGTAAAGGTCAGTGTGAATAGCCCTCAAATGCTTCCTTAAGGGAATGTATAGCATTTTAGGAATCCAAAATGGGATGTCATTGACCTACACAAATAAGTTAGAGCACGGAAAACTTGGGCTCCACCACTGGTTTACTCTGCAGTCTTCAGAAAATCATTTAATTCCTTCATGGTTTGTTCTGAGCCACTACAAGGGAATAATAACATCTAGCTACATTTCAAAAACACTGTGAGACTGTCAGAGGAAAGGAATTGGCTAACTTCAAAGTGGCACTATTATTAACTGCATACAGAGCTGTGGAAAAGATGTAGCTGGCCAGTTTAATTCAAGTAGCCAGCTGAGGTTCCTGGTCCAAAAATACAGAGTTTGGTTTAGATTTTCCAAAAGTTAGATGAAACAATGCAAGTTTCTCAAAGAAAGGATATTTTCATGTTTTAAGGTTTTTGAATTTTTTTACATATGGACGTTTTTCGCTCAGAGAGAATTGCAGCCATGTGCAAATAAAGGTTAGCATTAGGGCATGAGCCATTTTGTTCCCCAAAATAAAACTCCAACGAGTTTGAATGAGAATTCCTACAATAACAAACATTTGTATGTCTATAAAGGAGTGAGTCATTCTTTTCTTGAAATTCAGTGCAGAATAACAATTCTGGACATCCAGGAGCTGTAGAAAACATGTTACTCAGCTATTACTCATTCTACCTTGTATTCTTGCAGCCTCCTGCCCTTCACCCTCTGATTTGTTTCATTCTTTCGTCTGTCATACTTTGATTTCAGCATTCTGAACCCTACACACAGGCACAGCACTGGACACACTGAGGCCACCACATGCCTGAAGCTTAGAAAAGCTGTTCTGATACAAGTGATACATCCTTTCCATGAGGTATGGGAACGTGACTGAGATAGTTGAATTATTGTGGTCCCACCAGCAACCACCCATTGACCGAGCCACAGCAACTGTGTGCACGTTCTTAAAGTACCACACCTTGTAAGTTAACACATTTTCTTAGACAACGAAGCAGTTCCCACACCTCATCTGGCAGGCAGTAACTGGTTAAATTGTGGTAAGTGGATCACTTTCAATTGTGTGACTATATCCGTAACATAATCTGGGATTTCAAAGGAGCCCTGGGCAATCAGCATCTCCCACTGCTTTACTGTGGGCTTTGAGTGTCTCCATCCCTAAGGGTCTCAGTTGTAATTCCTAGAATAAAATAATGTCAGAAACTATTTTGACTGTCTCCTAAATGTAATAAAAATCTATCCCTGAAGAGTCATCAGTGCCCAGTCTCTCTGTGCCAAATTTAATTTTCTGTGTTGGGAGGAGGGGAATGAAAACAAACAACCCCTCAAACAATGACATTGGGATCTGAATGTGCAGTTCCTCCCAAGCCATCCAAATGTGTGGTTCTTCCCAAGCCATCCAAATCCTAACACAAAAGGATGGAAAGCATTCCCAAATGCCTTCCCTTCACTCCTCATAGCAGCTCTGATGGACTAAAGCCTTTGGTTGAGAACAAGCTCGTGACCTTAGCAATGATTTGCTGCTCTTTCTCATTCCAGCAGTCTTTTTCTATCTTCCTCCAACCCTGTGCCTACAGCAATCCGGATTTTTGGTGGCTAGATATCTCTAGGAGAGCAATGCAGATTCTGGATCAGTTTATCATGGAGCTAATGAGCTATCTCGAGCTCATCACGAGCTTAAGGGACAAATAGGAGGAAGCCTCTGTGAAGAAGGGCCTTGTTTGTCAGGGCTATAGGACCCAAGCAGGGCTGCAGTTTTCTGAGTACAGGAGAGAAGATGTCAGACATCAGCGCAACCTCCCCAGAAAGAAGCCAAGGCCACTGCATGCCAAGGGAAGATTAAAAAAGCATCAGGAAACCTCATGAATTAAGGACAAGAGAAGTGCTGAAATAAAACTGATGCACGTGTTACCCTGGCAAGCAGGCTAGAAGTTGGTTGCAACATTTTTGCCTGATTTTCAGTGGGCTGAGGGAAGAATGGCTTCATAGCTACAGCCACTCTTTGCACAAGGCTAAGAAGAATTTGGCAGCTGAAGCCCCATCCTCTCACATTCATTAAAAACACCATTTATCCCATGTGATTTAGTGCTATGAGACACATTAGGAAGGAGCAGCTAACTACTATTTGAAAAGTTGCTTAGGTTCTACTCTGCTGAAGATATTTAGGCACCTAAGCTGCTTCAGAAAGATTTTTCAAAAACGCCAGGATGATTCATTCCTATTAATTTCAATAAGAGGCAGTTAAATGGTGCATTTATTTGTCAGTGCCTAACTGCTTAAAAATTGGATGGTGCTGACTCCGAAGATTTAGGAGCCCCGGCTCTTCACCACAGCCAAAATCCTGTGAAGGAGCAAATCCTTTTCCTTGCTCAAAACTCCCTGTATTTCGGGGCTGTTTCCGGTGTCTAGCCAGGTCTACATTCTCTTACCACTGTTTCCACTTTAAAGGCAGCAGTATTTCAGTGTTCAGGAAGAGATTGGCTGGGTATGTATGGCCAGACCACACTTAAGGCCTTTTAAATGTGAAAGGAAGGATGAAGTTGAAGTCACCCTGTGGCTTCATATCTACTGTCCCTCAGCCCAGGTGTGAATCCCTACAAATCCCTACAGCAAAATAAGGGGGGTCTCGATGGGATGCTGATTTTAATGACATATGTTTGAAGAAGTAAAAATGAAGTACTGACACTTTTTACACTCAGATGGAATTCCTGAGATTAGCTGCATTATACTTCTTGTTGCTTTCAAGGTGTGAACAAGCATCTACTGTGCAAGGATGGCTCTGGAAGGGGCAGAGCTCTGCATACACCTTTGCAGTAAAGTGGAAATGATTGGAAGAAATCTTAGCCACTTGCTTGGCTGGGAAACACTGTTCAGGTGCTACAATTCTCTCTCCAGAGAGTGTCCCAGGGCTAGGAGCCAGCAGCCATGCCACTATGTCACTCCTGTCTTCTGAGGGCGTGGCATGAACTCCACGCTTTCTGTGCCCGAGAGGAGGAAAAAACAGTGGCAGCCAGTGCAGTAAGGCACACATCTTGGGCTGCTGGCAGCAAGGCCGTCTCAGGTGTCCCAGCTCTCTGCAGAGACAGCGGGGAAGGCTGCCAGGGGTGGATCAGGTCCCCACCCAGTTGCACAGAGTCAGTCAAGCACAGCGAAACACAAGGAAAATCTTTCTTCAGGTCCCAGGCAGAGTTTGCCCTGACACCACCCCACCTTGTTTGAGGGAGGCAAGAGTCTGGTTACTACCAGCACTTTTTGTTCATTAAACTTGAGCTGCAAGAAGTAATTTGCCTTTTGGGCAAGCTTGCTGACTACAAAGGTGCATCTTGTGCCACTCACACGACCCATGTGTGCGGGTGCTCACACAGCGCGACAGTCACAGGCAGCACTTCCAGCACCCTGGAGGTGGCAAAGGCATCATGGCCTTGGCTGGTTGAGCAAAACGAGATCCTGATTTTCCTGGTCTGGTGCAAGAGCTTTTCTTTGAAACACAGAAGCGCTTTGCATTTGCATTCTTATCATGTCCCTCACCTGAATTTTGTTGGTGCCAACGTGGGTCGCAATGAAGCACGGTGCATTTTATCACGGAAGTCCTGCTGCTCCTTTCAAAGGGCAAGGCTTGGGATGACCCTTCCTGATGAAGCGAAGCACCCTGTGGAGCCTCCTCCGTCAGGGCTTGCACCCACCACGGGGCTCAGAGCCCAGCAGCTAAAACAACTTTTGCTGGGGAGGCAGATCTCGGGCCAAACTGTCCTGTTAAACCCAGATGGCAATAACTTCGAGACCAAAAACCTCTTGCTGCCCTGCAGATAAAGAGCAAAAGGAAGTTTACGAAAGTCCCATATGTGGCTGAGTCATTTTAAGCAGCTCAGGTACAGACACACCTCTTCCTTATCCAGAAACCTCCTCGGGGAAAGAAAGAAAGACATATGTTTGGCCTCTGCAGCAAGGTCTTATCTTGGCAGGAGAAAGCTATTGATGTTCATGTTTCACATTTCTGGCGCCCAAAACAGGTTCTGATGTTTAAAATGAGGCAGCAGTGGAACCTGTTTTAAATATGTAACAGTCTCAGGAAGGAGCAGTCTAATCACTTCATTATCCAACACAGCAGAAAATAGTTTGAAACCCAAACTTGGGAGAGGGGGGCTTAGAGGAACCTTCCACAAGAAGACATTGCCAGCATTAACCCTGGTATTTATTGCTCATTTTAACTATGGTGCACAGCAAGCTTTTTCTCAGCCTCGTATTGCGAGAATATATAATTCATATGCTTAATATTTAGTCTCGGCTCTCCTTGCATATGTTACAGCGCTGGAGACTGTTTGTGTGTTTGCTATATATCAGTTGACACCTCTGTAAAATCTTTATATTGAATGCCTTTGGCAACTATATGCCAAATAATAGCATTACCATTTGTAATTTTCTTAGCTGCAGCTTTCCTGTAAGCTTTGCTCTATGCATTACAAGTAGGAAGGATTTAAAGAGCTTTATTGGTTCTCAAGTCTTCCTAATGACCTTTCCTTGCTTTTGTAAGTCAAAATAACTTTTTTTCTTCTTTTCTCCTTGTGCATTTTCAAGTAAAACTGCAAGAGCTCCTAAGCAAATAAGCACGAGAAGTAGATAGCCATCGCCTCTGCCCCTGCTTTAACTCTCCGTTCCTCCTCTCTTACTTCCCAACCGGAGTCCTCCGGTGTCACCCTCAGATTTTGTTGACTCTTGCCTCGCAGATGCTTTTCTTCCCTCTCTCCCATCATCAGATCTGCTCATTATATTAGCTATGCTGAAAAAAGAAATAGAAAAAGCCCCCAGTGAAAGATCGAGGCCTAGCGGCGCTAAGCACTGTACAAATAACACAAAGGCTGTCCTTGCTTCAGGACTCGCTGTGTAGGATTTAGACAATATGCCACTGGGGAATAAATCAATAAATGGGAAGGAGAGGAGATATGTTTATACCTGTTAATGATTATGTGGAGTTTTCAATAGCTGTATTATTTGCTGCTTTTATAAATTCTGCTTGTTTTCACCTAAAACATCGTGATGCTTCCCTGAATTGCAGGCTTTTGTTTGTCTGTCCTGCACAGCGTCTTGTCCGTGCTGGGCTGTGAACTTCTCAGAACCGGGACTGTGTGCTATTCCTGTTTAGTTAGCATCAGGTACATTTACAAGGTTGTATATTTGCTTAATAAAAATAAATAACCAGCAGAAGTTCCAAGCTCAGAATTACTCCAGACACAGCATTTTCCTTATTGCTTTGTCTTCTGGAAAACAAAGTACATTTTATCCTACGTTTATCATGTAGCTTATGTGGTACTTTTCATTTTGATGTATGGCACACTTTCTAATGTGTCTCCCCTCATGTCTCTTTATTACTAAAGTGTTTCGGTGGAAAAGTATATTACAAACAAATAAATAACTTTCAACTACTGTCACTAGACTAGCAAGAGAGCCACAGGCACAGGCTAGTTGTGTCCATTCATTACAAAGCCTTATTCAGGACTTTCTGACTATCTTTTTATTTTAACGAATGTCTCTCAGCTTTGTCCTAGCAAATTTTGCTCTCCAGTTCTTGTTTTTGTACATCTGTCCAAAGGGATATTCGAGCTGGTTCAGTGCATCTCAGAAGCAAAAGCAAAATTCAGTTTATTTCCCTTCAAAATGAAAGGTTGGATCTCAGCGAGTGGATCTCAGTGAGGGGATGTAAAGGAGAGAGAGCAGAGAGGCAGAGGATGGGAGCTGGGCTCTCGGCATGAGCCTCTTGCCACTTTTCAGGGAGTGATGGGAACAGTGACAGCTGCTGCAGTGGGACACTTTTTCCTCCACTATAGCTTCCAGTCCAGATACTGATTGCTGATGAGACTGATCTCCCCAGTCGCATCAGCAATGAGCATGACTTTCAAGGGCAGCATCAGGTGGTACCAACCATGCAGGTTGGTACCTTAGCCCAGGCTCAGCCTGTTCCAAGTTACTGCTACAAAACCCCAGATCTCACCTAGGCTTTGAAATAAGCTAAGAAACAAGAGTTTGCAAATCAATGCAACTGGAAGAGCTGGTCCTGGAGAGCTGGATAGACAACTATGACTGGAGCTGGTTGAAGTCTGGTCACGACACAGTGATGAGATGACCATTGCTAGCCAATACCAGAGACACCAAGTTTAAATGCATGCAACTTTCTTTGTTTGGTTAGGAAAGAGCGAAAGCCAAAATTATTGCTTGAAAATAGCACCTGCAAACCTTCATTAGTCTCACGAACCTGTTCTTGGTAACTTAATAAAGCAGCATGGGCAGGAGGGTGCAGGCAGCCAGCACTGCTACAAACACAAGCAAGCTCTGTGTTCAGTAAGGATCCCACCCCACCCCCTGCTCTCTACCATCACCTTCCCTCTCTAAAGCCACGAATGCGCCCGAGGTTGTTTTACACAGGCTGGGTTGTACATGCAAAACGCCGCGACAAGCCTATTAAAAGTGTGTTAAATTACAATACTCCTGTTTAGACTCCTTCACCAAGACACTAATTTGTGGCAGCTGCTGGGTGACAAACCTATGGATGGATGGAGGAAGCAAAGGAACTATGCAAAGGAAAACGGAGAATATGGCATGGTAATTCCTTTGGGCAGGCCCAAAGCCTGGGAATATTTGTGTGTTTGTTTGTTTGTATTTGAGCACATTCTGTGAAAACACAGGTAGAAAAGAATTCTTCTAGCTGTGTCCTTCCTGCTCCCTGCCCCAGCCTGATTGTGTGAAAAAGCAGCTTTGCCATAAACAGATTTTACTATATCAGAGTCAAATTTTACTACATCATTATAGGAGTGTTCCACTGGGTAATATGACTGGCCGCCCTATCAGAAGACCAGTGCTAATGCTGTAGTGAAAACATGCCATCACACTTCCCCAATAAAAACTTTTATTGTATCCCAGCGCACGTTAAAAACAACACTAACTGCATTAATACTTTGTAATTTACTTTTGTATTATGGAGCAAATGACAAACCTAGTGCTAATGAGGTCATATTTTCCATTACCCCAGTGCAAACTCTTGGTTAATCCAGTCCTTGGAGATTTCCATTTGGAAGTCAGGCACGCTTGTGTGTGCACATGCATGCACAGACACACAGACACTGTGCCCGCACTGGTAAGGGATGCTTCCATTGTTATTTTGCTGAAAGTGGTGACAGAATATGATTTTATTTTAAACTGCTGCTTTGGAAACAAACATTTAATTTTAATTGCTCTGACATTTTTATTCTGTTCATAAGGCATGCTTTAACTAGAAAAATATACAAGCATTCCCATCACCAATGGTGTATCTTACTTGTGAAGCCTCTTTCACACTGTGGTGAACAGAAATGCAATTCTTCTGTGCTGCAGAAGATGAGCCTGAACGGATTCTTTGGGGATTGCTTATATTTCAAGTGCAATTATTTAAGAAGCTGTAAGCTTTCCATTTTATTTTGTCATGAGCTGAGTGTTAGAAGAAAACTCATTTCTCAGGAGATATGGATGATTCTTTATTTCTAAACTTCCTGTGGTGTTTTCTTAATGATGCTATTAAATGATTAAGCTTTGCTTTTATAAATTAAATCACCAAAATGAAATCATTAAGGCTCTCTCAGTTTTATTAAGCATAGTTATTTGCCATCATGTGTAAATTCACTTAAGTAATCATCTACACTATCTGCTTTAAAATTGTGTTGGCAGCACCACGGGGAAGTCAGTTCAGCACGGTGGATGGAGATACTCATGTCTCCTCATTTCAGAGGGCTCAAAATACACTAATGAGAGCAAAGGAGGTGTTTATATGAAGAAGGCAAACCAATGCCAAGGGCTTAGTGAATGACAGATCGTGCAGCCTTGCAGGGTAGCCACTCTCTGGTAAGCAGCTGCTCTACCTCTGGGGCTGGCTGCTATGCAAATGGCAAAGCACACCGGTGCAGCCTCTTCCCTCCCAGGTGATACAGAACTAAGGGCTCTGTTGGGTCGCATTAGTTAGCAAATTACTTTGTCTTTATTTTCCCTCCAGTCCCTTCCCTTCCCCTCTCTCGGTATCTCTCCTCACCTCTCTGCTATTTGTTCTTGCCATGTTTTTTAGTCTCTGCTCTGCTGATGAATTAGTCTGTTGAGCAGGGAGAAAATTGATCTTCGCTCTTGCAGAAGTTGCAGGACAAGTTATGCTTAGTTCAGGCTGTGGTATTTTGCTAGCCCATGTTAGGATAAGAAATAGAGGGTGCTAAGTATTTAGGCTTGAACTGCAGAAACAGAATCTAAAACAGAGACTCTCTCTCTGATGCTTTACATTTAAAGCCATTCCCTTTAGCTTTTGAAGCCTCTATATGTTTTAATGATGTTTTATCAGGGAGGTTTTCCTTCTGGAAAGATTAAAGGGAGAAAGGGTGGATGTTTAGTGATTTGGGAACTAGTTTCAGAGTAGAGGAAAACCTGTGTATTTCTGTTATTTTGGACTGTAGCCTGTGGATGTTGTAAAGGTAGAAGTGGTGAGGTGGCCCCATGTGATAATACAAAGTACCTTAAGTACTTCATGTATGTGACTCGGACAGAGAGCCATTATCCATAGCAAAGTAGCTAAGGAAAGTATAGTTTGCTCTGCTGCAACAGGATAACTCAATTGTCTTCCCTTAGAGCTGTGAAGGGCTAGATTCCTGCCCTGGCTTCACATCGAACAGGTTTTGCTGATAGCTGTCCCTTCTCTTGTCACCAGAGATGATGGAGATAACGGGGAGGCTCTGTAATTGAGTTTGGCTTGTGGTCAGCTGCACACAGTCACAGGGAGAATGTGCCTCTAGAGCAATCAAACCTCTCCCCACCATGGCAAAGTTTGTTGTTTGTTGGGTTGTTTTTTTTAAACAAACCGAAATTGTGAAATATAAAAATGGGGATTAACAATTTTTCTCCCTCATGCTGCAAGCAGTTTCAAACTTCAGCTAGTAAATATTCCCAAACTGCACTCTGCATGCTGTCACTTTACTGGCTTGCTGGCAAATAACTGAGTAAGTAAATATTTCCTATTACCTATTCAATATATTTTCAGAAAACTAGGAATAACTGGTTCTCTGGAAACATCCCTGAGCCAGTTATGTCCATTTATCTACATGTGCAGTGGCAGAAGCTGATAAAAATAAAGTTGAAGGAGTTTCAGAATAGAAAATAATTCTGAACAAAAAGCAGGTGTTTCAAACCTATCAAGTGCAACTTTCCATATCCTTACATTCATTTTTCTGTGGCTCTTTCTTCTCTCGGTCATTGGTTTGACAAACCTGGGAGACATTTGCAGAATAATTCGATATTGAGAAAGCTGATTAATTTTTTGCTATTACTGTTGAATCCTTTTGTTACTCCTGACAGAGGAATTTTGGATGTAATGTGCCTCATCACCTTAAGATTTTTTCACTTGAGTTTTGCCCAGTTTTCCTTCTGCAATGTGCCTATTTACTCAGGTTCCTAGGCAGCCAAATATCCAGAAGTAAAGAAACAGTTCTCAGTTGACGGTAATGTTAATAAAACCCAATTTGCATTGTATATGTTTATGTATGTATAGATATTTATTTGGTACTTACATGCTGTTAACACATATCTGCTATAACTTTAAAATAGTCTGAAATATATGAAGTGCTTTTAAATTTGGTGAGGGAGCATATTAAAACAAATGAAAGTCAGTAGTAAATCTGGGCCAATATTATTGAAAACCTGATACAGATACCTATGTTGTTTGCAGAGAGGCCTTTCTGTCAGACTTGGAGCAGTTTTGGCTGAATTTTCAATAAAAGAGTTTAAACTATAGGAACAATAAATTTTTTTGACTTGACAGAAAACATACTTATATAGACAAATAACTGGCATGCTGGTAAATAAATGGAGCACATTTTCCAAACATCAATAGATGCCTGGGCAAAAGCCATTTTAACAGGAACGGATTTGTGTGTGTGTGTGTGAGCAGAGGCTCCTGTGTAGTGTTTGGAAAATGTACCCATATGTCTACTCACAAATAATGTTCACCTGTAAGGAAATGCACACCAGGTTTATGGATGCTATTGAGTATTCCCAGTCCTGCCTCTATGAATAATGATGCTTACATGCCCTCAGACATGAAAAACGCTCATCTGAATGCACTGAAGTAGCCTGACATACAGATTGTTGACATTACTTTTTAAAGAGGTATTCACAGGTGGGGTTGATGGTGTTATCCCTGCCACGCACCGGCAGAAAGAAGGGTTTGGAGAACTTGGCAGAGAGGTGGTTATTGCTGTTGGCTAGTCCTGGGAGCTTGATTCAAAGTGTTTGGGGAAGAGCAGTGAGGCTGGCAGTTCGAGTTGCCCAGGGTGGGCAGTTGCTCGCCGCTTGTGAGCCAGGATGGAGAGAGGCTGCAGGGCCTTGGGCAAATAACTGCTGCCTGTTGCCTCTCTTTCCCTGTTTGTAATAGCTGACGAGGTATATGTATCTGTTGCTTTAGAAGATGAATTAGTTCGTATTTGCAGGGCAGGGGGAATGAGACAAAAAAACCCAACCCAAACCTCCAAGTTACCTCTGGTCTTTTCATTCCTCTTTTCACTAACTGCCCCTTGAAATGGTTTTCTTTTGCTAGGGGAAGAATAAGAAATGCAAGCTGGGGGTTTCTTCCTGACATACAGCGTTTTGAGCATTAAAATGCCGTCGACCTTTTAAAGCAAGGTTGGCCAGGGTAAGCTAGGGTAATAAAAGAGAGACAGTGGGATGGTTCTGCACCAGCTACAACAGGTAGCAATTTGGCGTGCTGTGCCCACATCCAAATTTTGTCTGTGGATTCGAGCCCCGAATCGCATGTTGCTAGGCGGATACTATTTTCAAACGTTTAAGGAAAGCTTTTGAGTGTAATGTGCACTTCTCTCCTTCAACATTTAAAGACTGCAGCAGTGGGAGAGGCATGCGGCATATCTGTAAAAGCCTGAAAGCTGATGAAATCTCAGTTAGATCTGTTATCTCCCAATGCTTTAAAGGTCTTCAGCTGGGAGATTAAAGAACAAGGTTACTGTGACAATTTGTTTACACGCAGGGAGAGATTAAGATCTCGTTGAAAAGGAATAAAAATAACATCATCTTGAGCTGTCACAGCATGAGACCCATTGTAATCAACACTGGTCTGATTTCAGGGATAATTTAAGACCAATTTATTATCTTAATTAAAAAAAAGAAGGGAGAATTCAGTGTTTCAGATGCCAGTTGGGCTGCTAAAACACAATGCCTCTGTAGTATCTACATTTTACACAGCTAGAAACTTTAAAGGTGTTCTGAAAGGGAAGCCAAAACCAGATGATACAAATGCTTGAGTCTGTCTTAATAAGCGTTGGATTAATTATACAGTCAACCACAGAAAAATAACTCCAAAATTCCTAAGCATGCTAAAAAAAATGAACACAGAAAGCATCATTTCTCAGTGTCTGTTTTGACCCTATATGGCAAGCAGGTGAAAATGAAATTAATACATACGCAGAGCCCTCTTTGATTGTGTTTCATGCATAAACTTTAGCTGTTTGGTTACAATAATAAGATCATGCTGAATATTCCTCTTGACTGCTGTTCTTGATATTTAAAATCCCCGAGTTGCTGGTCTTCAAATAAATGCGCAAGCAATTCAGAGTTCAGAGAAGGGCTTGCTGTGTTTCACAAGCATTTGATCTCAACCACTACTCAAAACAGAGGCTATTTCCACTTTCTAATCCATGTAAAATAGAAAAATCTGCAGCTCTTCAAATAAAATGGAAGGGGGGGTGTGTGGAGAAAATTAAATGGATTTGCACGGCCAGTTTTTGTGGTGCTTTTGCACTTGTTTTTAGCAAACATTCAAATGGTTATTTCTATCTTGCATGCTCACAAAAAGCAATTTTAAATTTGTTTCTCATGATCATTCACCCTTGGAAGCTGATGATACAAGTTGCTATATGCTCATCCAGCTGGTGGAAGAAGATCAGGTGAGTCATACGACAGAGCTCCTTGGCACAAATAACAAATTTTAAAAGCAACTAGGGAGAAAAAGGGAATTTACCACAAGTGTATGTTTTAAACAGAATTTGAATCAAATCTGGCAAACTGGAAGAGTGTTTTCAGACATCTCCCTCAGAGAAAAAGGTGGGATGGGGGCAGATGAATTACTCACTGCAATTTTCTCCGCTCTCATGTCTCCTCAGGTCTAACCCACTGGACCACCCTTGGAGATTTTGTGTTCAGCTTTGAACCATTCCAAGCCTCTGAAACAGACTCAGACATAAGTTAAAAAGAAAGCTGAATCCATGAGCACACAGCCAGAAAAGGGGTTAGCCAGTGAATTCTCTCCTAGATACAAAATTAAAAAGACCCATTGTGGTTTTGGGTGGGAATCTGATGGATAACGGTGTTCCAAGGCAGGCAGACTGTCCTCTCTTCTAAACAGAAGGGCTTTATAGCATCCTCAAGCAAACTACACCGTGTTTCATTGCCCACAGCTTTAAAAGTTTCATCTAGGGAATGATTCAGATAACCTAAAGCCGGGTCTCTACTGTCATTTTAAATCTCTTATGGTATCTTGCCAAGCCAACAGCCTCATTGCAACCCACTGGTCCCTTATATCTGCCAGTCTGTCTTGGATATCCTTGGGTCCCTAAATTGACACTAAATATTTACATATATAGGCATCTGAGGTTTTCCCCTAGCCTGACTCCTCCTTGCTCATTACTTTCTGGCCTAGCCGGTGTGGCTCTGGAAGATAGAATATTCCCTTCTTTCATCTTTAACATTTCTGAGGACCCTCAGTTAAAACAATTGAGTTCATTCTGCCTCTTTCTTCACGGGCCAAATTCCTGGAGCTTGGATCTTTCTGTTCTCCCTCTGAACGTGGCCCCAGCCAGCACTGCATGGGCTGGAGGTCATTCAGGAGGCTGGCAGGCAATGCTCCTGCTTATACATGCTAATATCATGTTTGCTTTGTCCACAGCATCATGGCAATATTTCCTACTCTTTTACTTGAGGTCTGCTGGTCTCTTCATGGCCTTTACTGAAGTGTCACCACCTCGCTGGTCTCACCCCATATTTACGTTATCTTATTCCTACTCAGATTTGGACCCTGAAATTGCCCTGAGGGATTGGTACCCTGTTTTTTCCAGACCATTTTTCCAATTTATCAAGATCTATTTGAATTGCTCTCCTCCCTTTCAGTGAGCTGGGTGCCCACACACATTTAATACACATATTTATTTCACCGGCTTTAACGATCACATTGAACAGAACCAGTCAGAAGACAGAGCCCAAGGGAACCTGCTGAGTATCACTTTCCACTTTGACCCCTGATAACTTACCTCCCCATAGTTCAGATATGCTTTCCTCCACGGTCCTTTTATTCACTTGCTCCACTCAGGGAGTCATTTTCCTGGAGATTTGGGGCGTGGTGTAAAGGCACAGATTTCAAAGCAATATGTCATTTTACCCCAGCCAAAGGTCTGATTGTTTATTTCCCTTCTCCCATTGAATTCCTTTGTCCCCGTGCCCTGTGTATAAAGGCAATATGAATAACCCTGAGCCATGAGGAGGGGGAGGTTGCTGTGACTCACACTACCATGCTTTTTTGTTCCCCCTTTGGTGCTGCATTGCCTAGCGCATGTCCTCACTCCTGGCTCTCGCCACAAAAGGCAGCAACAATCAACCAAACCTCCGAATGAGTAATCTGCTCACAAAGAGCCTTTTGAGTGCACAAAGTAGTTACAGGGAGGAAACGTCCCACTGGGGAACCAGGTGGACAGCAATTCGCTTTCCATTACAAATGAGTTCAAGGGAAATGGAGTCACCCCAGCATGGGATGCCAAATCCGTATCCAAAGTTACTTCCCGCCATCCAAGCCAAACATACTTCCCTTTCTCTCCTTCCCCATCTCCCCTCCTTGTTTACAAACACGTTTACAAGTACTTGATAGGTGACCTTATTTACTTAGTAACCTGTGGATTCATTTATCTTGAAATTAGCAGGTAATGAACTGGAAACCCTCAACAACCCTCCCACTAATTAACATGATAATAAGATTGTTTTGCTACAGAGGTACAATTAGCATGTATGAGCTAGAGGGGGAGAAAGATCAATAAAATGTCTGAAGGGTACTAGGAACCAGCTTCAAGAGGAGAACAAAAGAAAAGAGCTTTATGGGGTTACAACAGCAGCAACAACTTACAGGCCTAGCTCTTTAAAGTTATCCAGAGTAGTGGTCCCTTTTCCATTAGGTTGCTTACGAGTAGGGTGGTAGGAGCTACCTGTATCATATGCTACCTCTTGCTGTTCAGAGTAAATTAAGCATGTATGAAGATTATTGCAGAAGATATGTTCTAAAATGTGTGTGTGGGGGGAAAGGTTGGGGAAAACCTAGAATGTATATATGGCATCCCTCCATAAAAACAAGGCAGGTGTTAGGTGGTGAGAGGGGATGATGTAGAATCTCTTACTGCCCACAACCACATCAGGTCTTCAGCATGCACATGGAGAAACCCTTCTTTGCTGTTCAGTTGACTTTAAGGAGATTACTTGGGTAAGTAATGCTTACACATAAATCTGTGCGAGATCATGCTTTTACACAGGGAACCGAATGGGAACTAGCAAGAAAAAAATTGGCACAACAACTTCAATAACACCTCTTTTCTAAGCCAGGTCAGTTTGGCTAAAGGGAGTTAGGGATAACTTCCATGTGAGGATGATGTGGAGATGGGGAGAGCTAACTTTGCTAGCTAGGTATGTCTGTGATCTCAAAATCCCTGTTTAGTAAGGAAAGTGGTAGAAAACTGTGCCAAAGCAGGGGTATTCCTCCTCAGAGAAAGGTTTTTTCTTTTCTATGTTTGTAATTCCTTGTCTTCTTGCACCTACATAGATTGGATTCTGCATATTTGTGTCTGTGTTGGAGGGAAAGTAGATCCAAGACGTGTCTGGGTGCAAACATGGCACAGGAATTACTAGGCTAGTGGGGAAGAAAGGGCATGGGGCTATAGATTTAGTTCCTCCACATCCTTCTGTGAGTAAATCCTTGCCTAATTATTGAAAATAAAGTATAGAGTAACACTCCAGCACTTGGTGCATGGTCTGATGTCAAGTCTGAGATTCAGCAAACTGTGCTCCTGCCTTTTTATGTAGATATTGCTGGATAAATGTGGAACTTTGGCTTTCAGCTTGGAGGAGGAGCTTGCTTTAAATATCTGCAGGTCTCAGTGAAGCTCAATAGATTCTTTATTTTTTTTTTTTAATAAGTTCCCATAAGTATTGCCTCTTCTACACAAAACCATATTTTGCCCTAGATGACTTGGGAAATGAGATCATTCTCAGTTGCTTGACGCAAATGGTGGGTGCTGAAGGCTGCAATCTGGCCCCAAGCTCTTTCCCTCACATCTGGCTTAACCCCACATCTGTGCTCCCCATCTGCACTGACGCCTTCTGTCACCCCCGAAACTTTACATTGCGCGGCACATTTCAGCACAGACACTGCTGAGGAGTTTGGGATGGCCATGTGCCTGGAGTACAGTCTTCAGGTAGCACCGATGATGCTTGTGAATATTTTACCAGGCATCTTATTTTCAAACAAATGTTAGTCATCAGCCGCTCGAGTTCACAGCACATTGTCTCCTGGCATTCTTCAGATGCGAAAGAGGAAGGAAAACTATTAATTACTTTTGATTGACATTTTCCATTTGTGTGTGTGTGTGTGTAGGGGGGGTTGTTGTGCATTTTTTTTAATAGAACCTCAGGTTTGAATTGGGTAAACTGACACCTTGCAATCTGATCTGACAGCCCTGCTTTGTGTGGGAGTTTGTACGACTCCAAAATTTCAGCTGTGAGACTTTCTGCGTGAGCAGTCATTTTATTAGAAGTTTTGACACCTCTCCTAGCAGGGATCAGTGCCCGCTGTGTGAACGGAAACACCAAAAAGAGCATTGTGTGATGCAAGAGTGGGAAGGGAATAAAAGAAGTTCTGTACCGAGTAGCTGAAATTAGCTCAGATGAAGATCTTTGAAGACCTTACCTCTCAATAATAACACTGGGGGCCATCCCACTGTAATT
The DNA here is from genome assembly GCF_964237585.1 of Gallinula chloropus. Taxonomy (NCBI): domain Eukaryota; kingdom Metazoa; phylum Chordata; class Aves; order Gruiformes; family Rallidae; genus Gallinula; species Gallinula chloropus. The sequence goes on along the minus strand of NC_140094.1, from coordinate 14,795,516 downwards.
ATTGTTGTGGATTTATATTATTGTTTAAAAATCACAGATGCCCACACAGTTTTGTTGCAATTTGTCTCTCTGTCTGAATCTGCCTGTTTTCTGTTATTTTGGGTTTAACTGTTTATGATTTTCTTTTGTAAGAGGGCAGCAGCTTCTTTAGTTTGTTCCAACCAATCCGTTGGCACCGGGCTCTGGAACCCCTCTCTGTACCTGTATGGGGCACACCAGGCACCTTAAGTGCTCCAGACCTCATCAGTGCTATGAGTTGTGCCCATCTCTGCTGCCAGCAATGGCACTGAGGAAAGGGGAGAGCTGGAAAGCCATTGTTTAGTACTCAATTTTGCATTTCTGAAATAGAGAAATCCTGGCAGGAGTCATTGGAAGCGTCCTGCATCCACGTGAGGTGCAGCTGGGTAAAGGTATTGGCCAAGTGAAGCAGAGACTGGTTGCAGGGAGCAATGGGAATTTGACTCGGGAGAAGGGCACAGGGGCTGTGCCTTGGAGGACTGATCCAATCCTGACTGATCTAGTCCTGAGCCTAATGCACAGACAGACCCTGAAAACCCCATCTTCTGTTTTTACTTTAGCTAAAGGGTGGTTTTGTGTTTTCTTGAACACGATCTTGGGTGGGACACTCATGAGAATCAGCTACGTCTGAAATGTCTTGCCTGTCTATCACATCCCTGCCATACCCTTCCCATTAACTGGGGGCTTCTTGAACAAATTTCAGACTGGGGAGGCGGAAAACCAAATCTGATGGATTGTAGAAACTGGACTGAGGGTCTTGTGGGGATGAAAGCAGGCTGATGTTTTTTATCTGCTCCTACTCACCTGCTCTCAGCTAGGTTGAAAAATACCTGTGAAGCATTTGCTAGCAAAGTTCCTAGGAGTTCATTGTAATGAGCAATCCTTCTGGCCTAGATTTGTATCTTCCTTGAGAATAGGTGTAATTTTAGATCTGCTTTGCAAGCTTTTTTTTTTTTTCTGTTTCCCCCTTTTCTTTCCAATACTTTTCAGTACAATAGGAATCTTGTCCCATGGTGTGAAGCCCCTGCAGAGTTATAAAATTGTGTCACCTTCCCTGCCTCCCTTATAAGTTACTATATGTGACACTATTAAAAAGAAAAACCACAGGATCTCCTGGGATCAAAACAATGTCCTGTTGTTATCTTAACACCACTCTGTTTGGCTTTTTTGGCTTTTACCTTTCATTTCCTACAGTTCTATGCAAGCAGAGCTTGCCTTGCATTGTGCTTCATTCCATGCATGCATTTTCTCAGAGAAGATGCTTTTATTTCTGAGGGATATGCTGGGTGGCCAGAGGTTTCAGATTTCTTCAGCAGGGATTCATCTCTTCCAGGAAGGGGGAGGTTGGAGTGAACAGGCCAACTAAGAAACTTTCATCTCTGCGCAAGAAGGGAGGAGAGACTTAGATGCTCATCACTTCCTCAGAAGAAGATTTAAGCTCAAGTATTAACTAATAAACTCCTCATCCCGTGGGAGTCGAGACAGGGTGTGTGGGGGAGGGAATGGATTGAACATGTGTGAGTTTCCCACTTTGAGCAGGAGATTTTGGTGGCCTGGAAAATGTAATGTGTTTTTCCTTGCAGATGCTCTGGAGTGTGAGTCACAAGCCTTTGCAGCTCAGACAGTTTTGCAGAATGAGCTACCAGCAACCCCTTTGTCCTTCGGGTGATATTACTCATAGGCTTCAGGTAACTCCTACCTTTGAGCAACAGATCAGTGTAAGTAAATCCCTGTAACTGATGTTTTCACACTTGTTTTACATCTGCTAATTGGAGCAGAAGCTACCTGAGCAAGAATGGGTTTGTCACTGTGTAAATACCCAGGTCCAGAACATGTCTACATGTTAAGCATCCTTAAGCCTATTTGAATATGTGATGTGTCCAGATGCATTTTCTATGTTACGCATGTCCGTGAATTTATTTGTAATTCAAAGATCCTGCTATTATATATTATTATAACTTGAGGATGAAACTCTTCATAATGCTACCTTGCACTTATTGTTTTTGACCCAAAAGCCCACAAAGTGCCTGACAAATGCTAAATGGCTTTACCATAGACCCTGGAGGTCATTAATTATAGTTATATCCATTTTACACATATGCTAAGTGAGGGTTTCAGTAGTTTGTACTAGAGCATGCAGTGACTTGGTACAGTGTGTGGAGTAAAGTAGTGATAAGTGCCAAAGTTTTCTGCCAATCTACAAAATCTGCCCACAAACAATCTAATGTTAGTCTTTCAGGTCACACACTTGGGGACTGGGCATGGAGCAAAGCACCCGTTTTCCTGGGAGGGGCCTGTGATTACACAGCCAACAATTTTTCAGCATCCTAGAGCTGTACTAGACCATGGCACAGAGCTGCTCAGAATTGAAAGAGGGCATTGCCACCTTGGCCCTTGATCCCAGCCTATACTACATGTCCATCACTGACTGCTCTCTTTGAGATTTGTGCACAGAGCTGTGGCCAGGAGCAGCTGCAACACTTAGTGTGCCAAGGGCTCTTTGAAATGAGAATGGTGAAGTGGGCACAACACTGTTTGCAGTTTGGGTGTTGGGTCGTGGTTTTTAGCCCTTCTGGAAGAAGAAGAGCTGTAGAACTGCAGCATCCCCCACTTTGTTTGGCATGCTGTACAGCCACCCTGGGAAATGATGCCAGCTCTCCTTACAGCCTGGAGAAGAAGCATTACACGTCCATACGTACAGAAAATGAAGTGGCTGCGGAAGAACCTGAGCTGGAACTGCTGCATCCTCATCTAGGTCCCTATCTGTTAAATAAATCCCTCATAGTCTTAACTTTATGAACAATTAAAGCATTAATAAATTAATTATGCACTTAATTAATATGAAAAGGTAACAATCTGATGAAGTAGTATGTTGAAGGCAGTCTCATCTCTTCCTGAAGACAGCTTTATCCTCTTTTTCCAATGGCCACTTCCAGCCCTGGGTGATGTTGCAGTAAACGTGCAGCTCCTCACCCCTGGCCCATAGACCACTGCATCAGAGCAGCATCCCGAGCAGTCAAGGCAGAGAGGTGAGTATGGTCTGGCTCCTTCTTTCCACACAAAGACTTATTTCTATACGCACATCTCCCATCGTCCCTTTCACCTTTGTGTGACATTTCTGAATGTTTTCAGGTTACTTTTTTGTTTTGTTTGTTTTTCCTTTGTTTATTTTAATTAAACATGACTAAACAATGATTCTCTGGGTGGGAATCATTCTTCCTAATAACCACAATGTGCATACTAACTATACTGAAAATAAATCTTGTCTCTGACTAGTTAAAAATTGCAGTGATTTGTTGATGCTTTTTACCTGTCACTAGTAAGATATAAATATAAATAAGTAGAATTACATTTAAAATATCCATCACTTCACATATGGAGAGTGGCAATGAGTGGGCTGTAATAATAAAATATACTTTATAAGTGTCATAATCATTCAGACACCGGGAACTCATAAGCCACATATCTGACATTCAGATGATGAATTGTGATTTTGTTTTAAAAGCCAGACATGTCAACTCCATGTGCATATTGGGAATTGTAGTTCAAGTGACCTCTGCTAAAACACTGACCTTAACAATGACTTTGTTTTACATTTCCCAGAAACTTTTTAAGTAGGTGTGATACCTTCCAAATGCAGTTGTTGCACTAACACTAATATAAAGATATTTAAAATATTTTTGACACCTTTGTTGTGCTCATATGTTATATGACACAGAAAATTAGATTCAGTGAATGGCTTAAAATTAATTCTATTTTGGGGTCTTGGTAACATCGTAAACCTCTTGAGGTTCACCTGTGTGATATATGATATCACTGGATAAGATTATATTCTTCTAAAACTCTACAGCTCATCCATTCTTGTATGCAATAAATAAATACATTAAATATACATATGGAGGAGTGTTTGTATTGGTACATATGAAAGAGGATTAGATAACACTCAAGGGAGACTCTGTGGACTGTAGGGATCTTAAATCTGATAGAGGAAGGTTGATTCAGTGGACTTCAGAGACCTGAATTCTGCTCCCCTCTCTGCTGCAAGTTCCTCCTATGTGACCTTGGACACACTGTTTAAACCCAAATCTTAAAAGTATTGAGGCTCCTGATTCCTGTGGAGATGCCTGATTCATGATGATTTCAACAAGAATTTAAGATCTGAAAAGGAACGGAGCTCTCTAACTCTGTGGAAGATCAGGGCTATGTTCCTCTGGAGAGATACTACTTATTCCCAGGGAATTTGCTTGGGTGAGAGCATAAAAAGTGATAAGGCAGCATGGTCCATACAAATGTGTGAATTCCTGTCTCTGATTCCCCGTGAGTAGCTGCATGCGCTATATAGATATAATTTTAGTCATATCAAATGAAAACACAATTAAGTTCCAGAATTGGAGCTGATTGGCATAACAAAGCTGAGATTTACTGCTTCCTTCACTAGACCAGCACAGGTTCTAACACAAATCATGCCTCTTAGCCTTCAATTTGATAAACTTTCAGCTATTTTGACATGTAGAGCCAACTGCAGCCTACTCCATCCTGACAAAAAGAGCCTAACAAATGGATTTTCAGTCACCCACTGAACAGAGCTAGATGACAGATCTACATGAAATCCTTTTTGGAGGGAAGGCAGCCTTTTAACTTGATTGATGAAATTATATCTAAATCTGGTAGATTTGGGACTTCAAAGGCATTTTTGCCTACTTAGGGCATCCCAGATGAAGGGAGTATGCTATTTGTACCAAACTCCCATGCTCAAGTGGTTTGCAAATTGACCCCTTTGTAATAGGTTAAAGGTTCCGCGCTAGATAACGGTGGTTCATTTTGATTAATTATGTCAGGGAATTAATGTATGATTACTAACTTTTAGCAGACCCTGCTCTTTCTGACCTCGAGCTGCTTGTTTGTGTGGCTGGTTGTAATTTTCGACCAATGGGTTACGAGAGGTCACTGTGTGGTCAGCATATTTTAAACAAAGAAAAGGGAGGTGGGGAAGGGGGAGCAGAGAAACAGCAATCTCAGATCAGAGTGGATGGACTACAGTTTACTGGCCTGACAGGGGAGATTTGTTAAGTGTTTTAACAGTAGATTTTTGTACATTTATCTTTTCCAATAAAATATTCTCCTCAAGAGCAAAGAGAATGTTCTTCTGCCTGGAAAGATGTTGGGAGGATAATTTAACAGTTGAATGTTAAACCCGTAATTGCACTTCATACTGGTTTCAAGAGTAGAGGACCTTGTTAAAAAATAAATTGGGCAGTGCTCTGTTTAGCACTTGGATTGGCTGAGAGCAAGGCTGAAAGCTTCTTATTAAGCCAATGTCTGGGAAACATCGCTTACAAATTTCTTGACCAATCACCGAGGAGTTAGCAGAGGTTGATAAAACAAGGTTTTGTGGGGATTTGGTTCTGTGTCATATTTTAAACTGTTGAGTGAAGCCATCTGAGAGTTTCTGAAGACTAGAAAGGAAATATGTGAAGCTCAGTCCTGTAAAATGCTCTGTACAGTGAATCAACTGAATTCTCTGTGGTCGATATCGTATTCAACAGAATTGCTCAAGCTGAAAGCAAAGACCAGGCTTCAGTCTTTACCCAACATTAGCTAAGCTGTGAAAATCACAGTAGACTACTGTGTTGATGATCAGGAAATAAGAGCCTTAAATTCCTCCCGTCATTGCACAAACTTGTGGTCTGATTCTGGTAGAGATCTGGAGACAGAAGGATCTAAGCACATACTTTCAGAGCAATTAAAGTAGGACTTAAGTTTTAGAGATGCTACAAGATAAGAGCCATTGAAACTGGAAATACTTATCACTTCCCAAAATCAAGCAATACTTACTGCTGGGCCTGAATATACATACAATTAAGTAACCAAGTGCAAATGTGGAAACCAAATTGCAATTGTCTTCCCCAGGCCTCACTCTTTTGTTAAAAAAATGGGTCTAAAACATCTATCTAGTTTATAGGAGCACTGAGAGGCTTAGTTCATTAATGTTTGCACTGTGCTTTATGGTCCTTAGATGAAAGGCACTACTGATGCTTAAAGAATGATTATTATTATAATACTTATTCTAAGAACAATAGGCACATTTGTTTTATTTTCCATGGAGCCCCTTCAAACACCAGGGTGTCCAATTAAGCTGTAATCAGAATAAGAGCTGGGACTTTGCTGTAACTTTGGCAGTTTGATTTGGAAAACCAAACTCTTGGTCGTATTTTTGTGTCTACCCACTGAACATGGGGCTCTTTACTTGGCTTTGGATCCCCTTAATTTTGTGGTTCCTTGCAAAGATGTGTTCTTGCCAAACTACCTTTTGCATTTCAAGTTAGAGAACTATAAGAGAGCTTTGTAAAAGGAGAGAGAGGTGCTATCTGGAGAAAAATGTGTGGTGTAAGTACGGTCTGGAAGGAACACTTAGAGGTAAAATGATGTGAAATTCACAGAGAGGAGGAACTGGAAGGGAGAAAGATGGGAAAGGTAAGGACAGTAAACATGATGAGAAGACTGCATATGGAGGCAGAGATGGCAGGGGTGCCAAAGGAGCCATGAAACTGAAAAGAAAAATAAGTATTTGGAATAGTGTGTATACACACACACACACACACACAAACCTGCATACACATCTGTTACAGTTTGCTAAAATTGCCTGGCTCTACTGAAAAGTCACCTCATATACAAACGGAAGATAAGCAAGAAGATTTAAGGTTTGTTTTAGTGGAAAAAAGCAAATCTCAGTCAGGACTGAAGGCTGAGCTCTTACAATCAGTTGGCACGCTGCTGATCATTGCAGATTGCCCTGCAGCTTTTACAGGCCAACCCACAATAAACATAATTCAAACTAGTGTCTCTTGCCTCTTCGTAAAGACTTGCAAAGGCTGATAATTCCTTAGGCCAGTGTCCTGTTCACAGAAGGAGCTACGAACTGATACTTCAGACAGAAGTAACCTACAACGCATCCTGACCCCACTCTGTGAGTGACAACCAGAAATCCTGTTTCCCAGTCCCTGCTTTGACTATTAGACACAATTGCCTCTTGAGCTCTTCATTTAATGGAAAGTCTCACAGCTGCTGTCAGAGCATGAATGTCACTATTATTTACTTATTTAGTCATTTTACAGTAGTGTTAGGGATCTCACGCAGGTCATTGTACACACATTTAATAAACGGCAATCCTGCCTCAAATGATTTACAATCAGAGCTGTTGATTCAGGAAAGTACTTGCACATACATGCTCTTCAAGTAATCACAGAAGCACATGGTAACTTGCTGTCATGCATCAGATGAAAACTTCCTTCAGTGCTATCTGTCCAGAATTAGGACCTGGGCTGAAAACGTAACAAGCTGTGGGAAGAGTGAGCTGCAGTGGGAGTAAGGGTTTCAGGATGTGCTAGCAACAGTATAACATTTATAGCTGGGTTTTATAAGATATTTAATTTATGCAGTTGTGTTGTCTGTCTATTTGCCTCTAACAACTCTTGAACTTGATGGACAATGTCAACCACACTTGGTGGAAGGATAAGCAGTGCTGGATTAAACACAGGCCCGTGGCCCACAAGCACAAACTCCGCAGTTTATACAGTCCTTGAAGTGCATCTACTGTTTGGGCTTGTGTGGCACCCGGGTGAAGTAGGAGCACTATGAAGTAGGAGGGTAAAACAAAAGAGGCACAGACATGCTTTTAGCCACGTGAGAATCTATGCTGCAGAAAGGTAAAAAAGCAGATTATAAATTCCACTTCTTAGGAAACCACTGGCTTATTTAGTTTTGAACATAAGGGGATGAATTTCTGAGTCCTTTGAAGGTGAATGGAGTTTGATGTTGCTTCCTACAGAGCTAGGGTTGTACCCGTTACGCAGCCAGAAAATAGTTATTTCCTTTATTAATAGGGAAAACCATAGGAAATTAGGAGCAACAGTCTCTGGTACTGGGAAAGAATGTGTCAGGCATTGGTTGATTTTACATGTTTGAACATCGGAGACTTGCATTTTCATGCACTTGTGTGTGCCCAGGTTTTTGGTGCTTGCACATGCTCTGATAAAAGAACACCTCTGAACAATGGTATTTAATTTAATGATCTTAATAAGCACATGGGGGGAGTGTCTTTACTGTATAGGCACAAACAATGCTACATGCTTCAACATGAAACATAATTAGGGTGTGCAGTAAAATAAAGGGGTGAGGGGGCAGGGGACATTTTTTTTTAAATGAGAACAGAGGTGACTTCCAACAAAACTTCAAAACCAGCTTGGCTAACAATGAACATAGCCCCATTCTTTTTAATCATCAACAAAATCTATCACACATGTTCTTTCAAGTAAAGTTTATTAGAAAGAAATTGCTACTAGAGAACCACATGTGAGCTCTGACTTGGCAAGGTCAGGCCAGGGCAATAAACCCTTGAACTTTACAAATATGCAAAGCTGACATAAATAACAAATTAAACCCAGCCAGGTGTAGAGCTGCAGTGAGCTGCTTGCCAGAAAGATTCAAGCTCTGGCCAGCGTGACCTCTGTTAGCTTGTGTGGAAAGCGGGGGCTTATCTCCTCGGCTTGTTGTCCATTAGGGTTCATACCTGTGGGCTCAGGTCACCTCCTCATTAGCTTAGAAAAATTACATCACTTCATTAGGGGTGTTTGCTCAGCTTCTGAGTGTCCTCAGGCATTTGGATGCGTTGCTGGCTTATTTTGTCAGAGCTGGAGGCTGCCTTTGGCACAGGTAATGCTTCTGCCTGGATCCGTCAAGCCTTAACTTTGAGGGATCAGTCCAGGGTCAACCAGTAAGATAACGTGTGGAGATGCTGGTGCTGCAGGATTTGGTGAGATAGGACAGAGATGAGAAGACCGGGGTCTTTGATTGCTGTACAGGGTGCCATGTACCCCAGGCAGCTGAAGTCTGGAAATCAGTGAAGATAAATGTACCACAAGCTGGCTGATGGTCCTGTGAGCCCTCTGAGAGCCATTGCTTGTGTAGCGCACAGAATTACACATCACCCGGGCGCTGTTTTGGATCGAGCTCCGAGATATGCTTTAGAAAAAGGAGCCAGTGCTCACACCAATTTTAGCCATATTTGTTGTAAATTCTTTGCATAATCAGGGCTTCATTAGAGGTGTAATTCTCACTGCAATCAATCACTGTATCATTCTGAGCCTCACTGCCAGATTTCCAGAGGCATTCAGCTGCAGATACACCATCTCAGTGGGATTTTCAAATGTCTCTTAAGCGCATTAAGCACCTAACTTCCACTGAATGCTCAAGGGGTTTTTAAAATCCCACTATGTGTCTCTCTACATCTTGCCCTTAAACAAGTGCTTAATTTTAAGTGCAGGTAGTTTCATTGATGTGTATAGTACTACTTGTGTGGTTAAAGTTAAACATGTGCTTAAAAGCGCAGTTAAACCATGGCTGTAATGGGTGGGGGAGGAATCTGATGCAAACATACAGTGGTTTAAATATAAATGTTTCACTATCACACCTTAATTTTTGGATACTGGTTTCAGGCAGAAACAGTAAAAAAGAAATGTCTCTTTAGACTTGAAAATTGAGGAAATCAGCTCTAAGAATCACAAAAAGGAGAATAATATGGGACGCTGGGACATGATGTTCTACAGAATTCCTTTACAAGTGTTACCAGACTTTACAGTATCTTTGCCATGAGAATTGCTTTGACTTTTTTTCCTTTTAAATGCAAAGCCAGACCTCTTAGAAAAACTCTTACCCTGAGAGGCAATATTCTGTAGTGACTACCGAGCTGTCGTGTCATCTCAAGCAACGCGTTTCACCTCTCCCTGCTTCTATTTTCCCTCCCACTGTCTCTACTATTTATATTATAAGAACTCTGGGGCAAGGACGGTCTCTGTGTTTGCATAGCTCTCTCCGTAATGGTGTTGTCTCTCTGCTGGGACCACTCAGTACTGTCATTAGTAAAATCTAGTGACTTTCTTGCACAATCAAAAAAACCCCCTATAGGAATAAGCAATCAAAAACCTCCCCTATTTCTTAGCTACTTCAGGTTTTAGTTTTGTCTCTGAGTCACAGGTTAGGGCTCTTCCACACATGAGGTTTATATAGACTTGTTAAAGAGATCTGTCCTGATAAATGGGTCGGATGCTTTTTATAGAGTTCTCCACTGGGTCCACTCCATCATAATGAAGCTTCAACACAAGCCTCCACAGAGCTCCAAGAGAGAAATCCGGGAAGGAGAAAGTGAAGGGAGATTGGGTGAGTTTACACTATGTGTTAAGTGGAAGAGCTGCAAAGAGGTTGGGAGACTTGTCATGACATGCAATTAAAGGCTCCTCCGGGAGTGTCTGTGTAAACTCTACACATAGCAGAAAGAAAACAGACAGCTGACAGTTGTACTGTGAGGTCTTAGAAGAATATACAGTGTTCACTGCTGACACTCAAAGGCAATTTTGCTGAGTTCTGTGAAGTCTAAACACTTTAACTTAGAGTTAGGGACAATTCCTGTCAAAGAAGAGCTTGAATTTCTGTTCTAGCTGTTACGAGTTAGCTTCCAGGAACCTCTCTCAAACTGAACGTGACACACACTTTGTTGGTTTTAGTTATTTTTCCATTTGATGAAGGGCTTTGCTAGTGGGTTTTGGGTTTTTTTGCCTTTGCTATTGATTGTGGCTGGAGTGTGTGACAGGTATCCCATCTGCCTGTGTTCCTCTTCAGAGCACATCCTGCGATTCTTTGGTCAGGTGTCAGATTCTCTAGCAGGGATGTGTGTGCACGTGTGGTGCATTCAGAAGTACAAACAGGGAGATGTAGGACAAGGACAAGTTCTGCAGGACTTTGAGGACCAGGGAGGATGTAAATCTTGCTTGCAATGACCCAGCTCTTAAGTACCTTGAGAACTGTGTTGGTGATTGAGGCTGCGGGTTGGGAGAGGAAGGATGAGAGGAAACCTCTGATCTACGAACCCCTTCAGCCCCCTTTTCCTTCATAGGTTTAGAAACCTGAATGAAGATCCGAGCTGGTTTGAGGTTGAATGCCTACTTGATATATTTAATTACAAGGAAATCTCACAAGGTTGCAGTGGAACTTGTGGTCAAAATGAAAAATAGCTTGTCACAGTCAGTGAAGACAGAAGGCCAAACCTCTATCAATCTTATTCAAAGCAAGAGCTTTAACCTATATTTCTCCTAGTGACCTGGGTGAGGTCCCCAAGCAACAGGCTGTTTGACTATTTTGGTCAAGGCCCACATTTACCATAATGCTTCAGTAAATCAGAATTACCAGGTGGATTCTATTTGTTCCATGAAGGTCTCTGGTCAGTGCCAGAAGCCTGCTGTTTCTCTTACTCTTGTAGTTACCAGAACAAAAGGGAGGAAGTCACTGGGCCAAAGAAGTGGAGAGAAATCACCCATTATGTTACTTCTTTTAGTATTCTTGTGCAGGTCCTTAATTGGAAAAAAAAAAAAAGCAAGATGTAAAGAACCTGAGTATCATTCACATCATCAGAGACATTATTACAAGATATTCTGGCTATTTATTTTTGGGATGGGATGTCTATACTATGCAAAGACCTTAGAAGTCCTGTAGAAGGAACTCAAGTAGATTTTTATTTCTTTCTCAATAAAGGCGAATGGCAAATGGGAAGAAAACAACTTGGAATCCACCAGAGAGCTTAGAGTGTAAATTTAATTTATATGGGAAGACTGTGGTGATGGGAAATATAGAAAACTCTAAGTTTTTGTGGTTGGACCAGGTTCAGAGCCTAAAGGCATATATCACTGAAGAGTATTAAATATTTAAAAGAAGGTTTATTTAGAGTCCTCAAAACTGACAGGATCTTAAATACAAGATCATATGGCAAGAAAGCTCAACATCATTCTTGTCAGGGTGAATTAACTGTGGTCTATAGCCCTGTATAAATAAGCAGCCATGGAAATTCTCAGCTTCTTTTAAAGTCCTGAAAACCCAAACCATCTCCACTCAGAAGACAAAAGAACAGGGCCAGGGTAGGAAGAAAGAGGATAGACTCAAGCTCTCTGAGCAATTTTATCAGCACATATTTCTCAGGTAGCTCCTCAATTATTGTAGCAGCAGAATACAGAAGAATTGTAGTTCAAGGGCCCGTTGTTTATTACCCAGCACAACTGGCATTGGTTGAAATGAATGACATCTATAATGCATTTCATGATACAATTTTTCAGTTAAATCTTTTCCTTCTAGGTGTTTCTCAGAGCTTTTGGGAAAGCGCTCCTCCTCAGGGGAGGACGTTGCTATTATTATTTTAAGGAGATTCAGCCAGGCTGTACCTGAGAGACTCATTGAGAATATTCATCTGTATCTTTCTTTTTTAATCCTTCTCACTAATGCATCCCCCCTCTGCCTCAAAAAATGTCTCCCCTCGCTTAGACTGCTGAAATTTGTGGCAACACAGAAGGTAGTTTGGGCCAGTAAATTAGGATGAAAGCCAGTGTTTTTGTCATGTTGGTGTAAAGGACAGGGACTCCCCCTCAGAAATAGGCCCTGGAATGGAGCTTCGGCCAAGAGCCACAGCAGAGTACATGCTGTGTTATGGCAATGGGGACCTCCTCTTGCCTTGCTTGTGCATCACACCATGTCTTGGGAGGGTTTTAAAGGCCTTCGCCACACTAAAAAAATTCTCCTTCATACGCTATAGCTGCCAACATGGTATTTGCACTGCTGTGGAAGCCTCTCCCCAGAAGGTCAGTGGGGGAGTGTAATCAGTTTAGAACTGGATGTTGTAACTTACTTGAATGAAAGATTTTTTTCTAAAGGTGACATTAAGATGAAATATTTAAGATAAACCAGAAGATTTGACTGGAAATTCACAATGTCCCTCTGAAACAGTCCACGCTGATTTACTGATCTTCCATTTTCAATTTATGAGCTGAGACCAGAGTATACCACTGGAGGATGAGAATAGAGTAGTCATATTAGAGCCAGCTCATATATCCTACAGACAGACTTTGGAAGAATTAGAAAGTATAATAAAGCGCTTGTCCCTTTAAGACACTGTTTGGCTCCTTGCCAATTTAGATCCTGGAGCATTAGATATTTTAAAAGCCCTTAAAACTGTCTCTTCTTCTTTTTTTTTTCCCCCTTCTCTCCTATCTGAGGTTTTCACCTTTTAACAATGAAGAAACAATGGTAGGAGCATCCTTTGCTTTACAGCTTTCTCCCCCTACAGCTTACTGAGGGATGAATTCTTGTTTCCCCGTCGCGTTCTTTTAAATACGAGATAACTCTTTTGCAGGCAGAGCTTGTATATGGAATGTATAAGAGAGCAAAAACATATCTTGTTTTAAAAATCAAATTCTTGCTTTTACATAAGAGCAGCAACACTGGGATACACAAAGGCACCCAACTACCTTTCAAACATATAAATACTGCCAGGGCACTGCAGTGACCTTTGGTCTCTGACATTTTCAGCTAATGGTCACCGTATGTGGCACAAAAGCTAACCCTGCAATTGATGTGGGACCTGACTGGAGGTTTGGATGTCTCCTTGGAAGGCAGCCACCTGACCAGTGAGCTCCGTGGCCTGTGGATCAGATGCACAAGTACCGGTGTGGGCTCTACTGCGACACCCAGTGCAATGCACCCGATGCATCGACTCCTCCCAGGGAGAGTCGGAGGGCTTCAAAGAGATCATAATCATTCTGGAAGTATTTCTAAAGTGAATTTTGTTTAAAACCACCCCTCCTTCTAAGGGTTTAAATGCCTAAATAAGGATTTTCTTTGAAGATATACTCCCAGAAAGTTTTTTTTGAGGGTTCTGTTTTGGCTGAGCTCTGCAATATGGTTTGATGCAAGATAGAAGGAATTTGGGGAAGGAGGAGCTGTGGTCTTGGGCAAAAATAAACAACAAGAAAAATAATAGGCCATCAACCTGGGGTCATTTTTTGAACTTAGAGTGGAGAAAGGATTCAGGGATCATTTTGTTTCATGGCAGCTGAATGAAAACTTGTGATTCACTCTGCTGTTTGCTGTTCCTTCAGACCTGGCTTTTCTTCTGTTTGGGACTCAGACAGAGATCCCCTCCAGTTTTAGGCCGCAATTTCTCTTCATGCAGTGGGGAGATTAAGCCTACTGAAAGACCTCTTTAAGGGAGGATTCAATGTTCCTTTCCTCTCTTCCTGGAGATTATAAGATAATGCATCTGGAACAACATTAGCTCATCCAGGTCTGTGGTTTTATTTTTGATAATCAAATCCCAGCAATCTCCTTCTCCATCTGCCTGAACATACTTTTGGGTAAGGGGTAGATATCAGCTAGCACACATGGCTGTGGTCAGATATTGTGAGATCTGCTAAACATGAATAGAAAATTTCCGTCCTCTAAGTTATATCTAAACATTCCTTTTTCTCTTGTGCTGTATTTTCTTTCTGCAGCTGAGAGAGTTATGGTAGTTTGGGCCAAGAGAACATGTTTATTTCTCCTTTGGTAGTGTTTACTCAGCAGACTCCCAAACTTGGGTTCAGGCTGCATTTACTCTCAAATGAGAATTATTTTGATGGCCTCAGCCTTATTCAATACAGTGCAGTGTCTATTTGTGTCAAGAGCTAGCATTAAGTCATTGTCTGTCTGGATTAAGTGTTAAGGGTACAATGAAGAGTCTGTGGACGTCCTGTTAGGAGACAGCTGGCCAAATGAAAGTAGGCTTCCTTCTGAGTCTCAGCAACATCTGCATTCCTAAACAACAAGAGTATTTCTTACAAAACCAAGTGGGTTTTCTGTCAAGTTTAGCCTAGAAGTGAGATAATTATAGGAAAAAAGCTGAAACACATCTTAGGAGCTTTTAGGAGCTTATGACACTTTGTTTGGCCTTTTGTGAAAGCTATTAGTCATTTATCCCCTTTCAACAGCAGAGCACTGGCGTGCAACATCTGTGCTCTGCTTCACCTTAGAGCTTCCTCAGGATCACTGAAGAAGAGATGGAGTAGGTCTTCCTATGACTAGAATCAGCCTCCTCTCCTGGGTGTCTGACTCATTCTGTCTCACCAAGTTTTATATTTCATCAATGAAGACATCACATCTTTAGCAACTTATGCAAAATTATTTTTCTTATAATGTTAATTCTACAATGTTAAATCTCTCTAATCTTACAATGTCTCAAATTATTAGTCACACATTTAACAAACAAATCCATAAAGGACGGTAGTTTCAATTATTCTCAATTAAATTATGAAGAGACATACCATTTGTGCTATCTTTTTGATCACTCACGATGCTCTGATTTTTAACCTTACCTGAAGCTCTCTGTCAAAAGCACTTTTTTTTATAAAGCAGGGCACCTTATGCTAAAAACCTCCAAAATCAGTCAGTTCTGTAGAAAGTAGTTGCAGTGCAGCTTTCATGTTGTCCAAATATGTTTATTTTAAAAAGAGTTCTAAGGGAGGAAAAAAAATCAATTTTTTTTCTCCTACTGAAAGTAAATTCTTTTAATGTTTAAGAATCATAACAGAATATAATAGTGTTTTCTTCAGAAAATCAGCTCAGTGTCAAAGTTTTGGTTTTATCTAGATGAAGTATTGGTTCACTCATTTAAAATTTTGCTCAGAATGAAGACTATTTAACAAATTCATCTTCAGAAGTTGCCTGGATTCTCCACAGGGTTAGAAAAAATGTCAACTGCTTCTTTTGCTCAATTTTTTTTTTTTCACGTGAATTGCACATATCCATGAGATGATGATAAGCAGACTGGGAAGGGATCTAAACAAATTGCCCTGCATTTTAGCCCTCAATTATACAAGGTGATCTTATGAAAACAAGAAGTGAAGTCTTGAAGGGTCCCTGAATGGCAATGGGAAATAATTCAAGCCAGATTGTTCCTTGTTAGTACCAAAGAGAAACTTTGGTTCTTCCACATCTTTTACTTTTGAAGAACTGTTTATTTGGTTTTCCAAAGTACTGGAAACACTGAGGTGTGTTAGAAGCCTAAATACCTGTGAAAGTCTATGAGGAGTGAAACACTTGATCACAAAGCATTTGAGAATGTCCTGATGGTGTGGTGAATCCTGACTATGCAGCAGGAACATCAACCAAACAAATACAACGTCTTCCAAGTTATGAGGTCTGTTACTCAGAGGGTGAACTGAGAGAAGACAAAGTGGTTTTTTGACAAATCATCTGATCCTGATGGTCAAAATAACTGCTTTATAAACTACAGGAAGAAGTGAGTCAGGGCCTTTGCCATGTCAGATCTGTAGAAGAATGGAAAGACACCACGGAAAGTTATCATAATAGTATTTTTCATTCACAAAGATTTTCAGCAAATCTGTAGATGTAGCAAAGTGAAAAACGTGCCTGGTTAAACCTATCTACCTTTGCAACCAAAGGCTACTGATGAGATTACTTACTCTATTTAAAGGAAACCACTCAGTTGAGGTTAGGTTTTTGTCCAGTTAGCTTTTCACTTGGTGAAGGCACGTGGCTGCTCTTTGGGTGTCTGTAATACTTCAGGTACCTGCACAACTGAGTTGTTTCATCAAGTGGTGTATATTTGCAAATAGTTTAGAAAGGAAGTGGTTTTTCTTCATCATTTACTTCTTGCTCCAAGTCATCGTATGGTTTATGTAGCTTCAGCCCTTCTGGACTAATATCGTCACTCTGCCGCCCAGATGACTCCCACACACAGAGGTGGTGACGAGAATAGTGACCTCCCAATATTCCTTGAGAGAATCATTTATAAACAGTTGTAGGCTGCCACTTGATCATATAGGCTGCTACCAAATATTTAAAATTAATGAAGGCAATGACAGGATGCCTGCTTGATTCACAAACACTTTTTTGGCACAGAAAATGTATCCAAATACCCAATGTGTAATATTTGATAGGAATAATCAGAACAGTTGTCTAGGAAATCACATCTTCGCAACCAGAGTGTCTTTAGCAGTTGGGTAGGGTGCTCTACCAGCACATGCCATAGGTAATTAAAAAAAAAAAAAAAGGTGAAAACCCCCTGAAGAATCATTTAAATGATTCAAGAAGGCCAGGTGAATTTGATGAGGACTGCACAGTATTTCACTAGAGGTTCTCAAGTAGGACACAAGATCCCAGAGAATGAATTAATGCAGGGGGACTTGCTCTTTTCCTTTCTCATATGTAAGGTTACTCCTCCGTCGGCTTGGTTCCTGCTCTGCTAGCTCATTCCTGCCTCAGGGGAAGGACATTATTTACTAAATCTGTTTTGGGTTTTAAATAGGAGGCTTTGCATTGAAATACATGTCTGAGCCAACTCAGCCAAACTTGTGAGATCTGACAGGAGCAGAGGAGAGGCAGCGGTAGACCAGAATGGCTGCCCTCAAAAAATAGGAGATAAATACTACAACTGAAAGGAAACCTCACTTCCTGCATTTGTGGGCTTCGTTAATATGTAACATGCACATATTATAACTACTTGGTGACAGGCTCAAAACCCCCTCCAGCTTTAGGATTTTGTTCGCTATTTTTAATCATAATTTAGGTGTGAGGGTTAGGATTAACAGCAGGCAAACATTAACCATGGCTGTTGGACCTCAGTGAGCCTACCAAAATTGGAGAGCGCGTTAGCCAAGAGAACAGTCATTGGGGAAAAATGAAACTCAGATGTATTCCAAAATGTAAAAGAAAATTGCAAGCAGCACAGGGGAGGAAGTTGATTGGACAAAATAGGGAACCTTTGCAGCTCTTGATAGAAAAGGTGAAATTCAGTGAGACAAAGCAAAGAAAGAAGGAATAAGAAAATGAGAAAATAACAATATGCCAAAGGATGGTTATCCTCCACAAAAGGGCTCTGAACCCACAGAACAAGGAAAAAATTCCTGTTATCGGCTCTCGGCTTCGGTGACTTGCACTGTAGCAGTGGGATATAACTCAGGGATACATAGGAAAGCTACGCTGATCTGGTGTAGATAGGTCCAGAAGATGGCTAAGCAGGGTGAACAAGAGGAATGCAGGGGAGCTGTGTGTTATTTGTTAAAGAAAAGAAGTTATTGCTGCTTTGCCAGGTGGGTTGAGGCAGAAATCTCATACGTCTGAAAGTAATACCAGATCCCAAGGGCTGGCTACATGGAAATCTCCTCTATCCACAGCATTCATTAGGCCATTTGCCTCTATAAAGATCAGACAAATTTATGTTGAGCTGGGTCACATGAGGCCAAAACCTCACCTGCTTCAGGCTTTCAGGACTGTACTTTAATGACAATTTAGGATCTAATGGAAGGCCAGGAAAAGGGTCATTTTATATATGGAATATACTAGTATCTAACACTGAAATGATGTAATATATTTGATTGCACATTATGTATAAATCAGGATAGCTCTTAGTAGAAGGACCATATGTTCTCCACGCCAGCGGAGATTTACAGAGATTCCCAGGACTACCTGTCCGGGTGAAGGCTGGGTGACTCTTTCTCCCTTCCTGAGAATCTTGTCCACAGTGCTATGGTCAAGCTGGCCTTAAAAAAACAAGCAACAACAGCAACAAATGCTAAATAGAGCCCCAAAGCCAGCAAGCGTGTAGTCAGGCATTGCTGCCATAAAGCTCGGTGCTGGCATTCTTTAGGAGCGGGGGGAGTTGCTGTGTTCCCCTGGAATGCAGCGAATGGCTTGTAAATTAGAGTCCCTAATGAAACCGCACTGGTGTCCAACTGCAGCAATCATCTGGTTAAAATCAGGCAGTAATTCCACTAATTTTACTGCCCTTCTCCCAGCCCTCAACGCCTCATTTAGGAAAAAATGTTTATGTTCCCCTCAAAACACCTGCATTTTAACTCAGGTCCCCAAAGCAATTATTTTTATTTTATTTTATTTTTAAGGCTTTTTGTTGTGAAATGCAGCATCCCTCCTTTTTCTGAACTGAAGCACATGAATGCCCTGGGATTCCCAATCTTCAGACATGTTTAACTAGCACTGTTTTTCTTGCACACTTCACAGGCTTTGCTGTCCTATATATTTTCTGCCCACAGCTGCTGTCCAGAAGTGTTTAGGATATATTCCCCCCCCAACCCCCAGTAAATGATGAAATAAAACTACGTAGAGCTGTTTACATTGTGACTAAGGAAGTTAAGGTTGATGGAGGTGATAGTGACTGACACTTATCCAATTTCAGGCTTTCCAAAACGTCTGTGGCTCTTATCATGATTTAGTCTCTACCAGACCTTGTAGACATTAAACAGCAAGAATGAGCACTATTCTCACTCAGAAAAAGAAACATTATATAGTGGATGCTGGAACACTACCATGATGTGCTGTGAGATCTTACCATCTGCTATTCCATTAGGGTGAGTTATTCATTTTGTCTCCTTGGTTTCATGTTCATTTAAAGCTTTGATAGATTATGACTAAAGATCTCCTTCAAAAGTTGTAAGCAGATATCCCCAGCCTGTGATGATACAATTTCTTGAAGCACAGGCATCCCAGACAAGGGAAATAGGATTCCCATAAACAGTCAAACGTCTTCCTTTCTCTTCAGTCCTGAAATATTTGGCCTGCTAGCAAATTCTGGGGCTAAATAAATAAATACAGGGGCCCACCCATTTCCCAGACATCTGAGAATATCTCTGTCCAGTTTATCAAATTGATACAGTCCTTTAAATCAGAGCAAAACTTCAGCCAGGTCAAGGTGTGCCAGTGCTGGGGTATGGATCATCTGCTCAAGGTTCCTCTGTACCGTAAAGCCACACCAAGGCAAAACTGGGAGCAGGATCAGAGTCTCACTGTTTCACCTCAGAGAATAAAGAACCAAGACTATGTAAAGTACTGTAGCTGTCCATGTGAATGTTTTTGCAGTTATACCTGGGTGGAATGGGAATTTTCCATACTAAGGAAATCGCAGGGGGCACACACTAATTTATTGAAGCTAAAAATGAAGCTTTCTCTAGATAGTGAGGGAAATGCTGGTCATGGTGATTTATGAAGCAGCAGCACAGGTCAAAGACAAAGATGTAGCTTGAAGCATTCAACTCAAGTGTGGGATGCTGCCTCTCAGGTCCCACTTTCAGCCTTCACACCACTGTAGCATGAAGGTAAACCTGCCATCAAACATGGCTAAAGAAGAAGGGAGAGAGGTTTGTTTTGGTTTCTGGGTCATTTGGGAAATGGCAAAACCTTTGATTTCCTCCCAGTAAGAGAAGATGTTTAGAAATTGTTGCCCCCACACCGACCCCTCCTGCTGCCCAATACCAGAAAACTGTTTTTTTCCCTTCTGCTGCTGATTAGATAACCTATTTCTTCTGGTCACACAACAAAACATTTCATTGGGAAGATGGGGTGCAGATGCAGCTGATGGAAACACTGGGATCCAGCATTGTATGAGTACGCAGGGAAGCTCTGCCAGCCCTTGTGCAGAGACCTTGCCCTTTTCCTCCCGAACTGGAGGGTAAGATCAGAAGCTGGTCATATCTACTGAGGGCTGAAGCCCACCATGAGATGAGGGAAGCAGAGCAAACCCTTGCCACACCTGGTCCTGAGAGGAGATTAAGGAAAAAGAGAGAAAGGCCTGTTGACAGCACCCAGAAACACAGTGCGGGGGGGAGGCAGTAGCTCAGGCAAATCAGCAAAACCAGGCCCATGCTTAATCTCAAACTTCAAAGAAGAAAATTCCTCAGAGCTAATAGATCCCAAATCAAAATATGGCCAGGTATGGAACATGTGGTCACCACAGCATCCTGGAGGCTGAGAGAGGTGAAGGTTTACAAAAGCAACTGGGCTTCTTCCTCTTTTTTTTTTTCTTTTCTTTTTAAAAAACATTTTTTCTTGCCTGCTTTCTTTTAGTCTTTGTTTTGGCCCCACTGAATTTGAACTCCCTTAGACTTGATGGTGAAGACCTACAGCTGAGCAGAATATACAAATGTAATCCCAATAATAAACGGGAATGAAGGAAATATCATATTGAGCACTGTATCACATTCAGTTTTAATTAAAATTATCACAAGCAGATTTATGTTCAGTATAACTTTTCCTGCTGTTTCCAGGTTGTATTTATCTTCTAATTTGATTGCTTTTCAGTGCTGTTTATGAAAGCTGCCTCCCAACCAGAGATAATGCTGCATTTTAACGCTTTAGCTGAGTTTGTGCTTTCAATGAGCTCTCTGCTTTTTGAATTTTTACTTGATTTGACGTCTTTCTGAAAGCTGGCAGGAGCAACGTGTAGCCTGATGGTTTAAAAGGTGCGGTTGTTGGAAGGTAGGGAAGCAGCCTTTCTTCAGCTGACTCTTATTATGAACTCACTGCTGGGACTGAGACTCCAAATCAGCAAATAGCATCCCATTAAGGTCAAAGAGCCTGTTGAAGAGTGTGGTGTCTGTATGAGAAAATGAGAAGGTAGAGGAGCTTCCTGTCTAAGGTGTTAGAGAAAACCTATTTGAAGGCCTAATCTTTGAATTTCTTTGGGGAATATCATTCTTCTTCTTTTAATTTGAATGAACTCAAAGCTTCAAACTCCTGGTATTTCTTCTGATGCTTAGCTAAAATGCACCAGAAGTGATAACGGTTCCCTTTTACCTCTGAGATTCATAGTTGATTGAGTCATTAATAATCTCCTAATTTCTGTGTTTTCCTTTCTTTCTGTCTTCAGGGATCTCTGGAAGCTAAATAAAAAAAAAAAAAAGGGAAGGTATTTTACTGGGAGCTTTTTTGCTGTTTGACAGGTGAGAAGGAGAGAAAGAAATTGCTTTTCATAAGGAAGCAGCACAGCTGAAATTAAAAGTAGGACTTGGCTCTTAACAACTCTAAATTACTAGACAATTTGAAACCCACATTTCATTGCTTGACTTTTTGCTTTGAGAAGTCAAACCAGAACCCCAAACACATCCATTCTCAAACCTTGGGAGATTTCACATCCTGATCTGAGCTTTGCAACATGCTCCCATTTCTGATTAATGCATACCAATCCTACTCTGTTATAAAGTCAAATCAATGCCAAATGTGGTGGTGATTTTTTGATAGGGAATAAGCAACATCCACCAATATATTTAACACAGGTCAGTAGACAGCCTACAGTCATGACAGTCTTGAACTAGTGACCTAGAAATGAAAGACTCCTTAATCCCTTTACCAAATCCTAAACCACTCAATTCCTGCCCCACCTCAGCAACCAAGGTCTTTTATAGATGTGCTGGAGGGTAATATGTAAGCCAGCAGAGTGTAAATTAAAGAGGAAAAAAAGGCTCTACTTGCAATAACATCATAATTGTGGAATTTGAGAAAATAAGGGACTCAGGAGAGGTCTTCAGTCAGCTTGTCTCAAATTCAGTGCAAATTTATTCTGAGAATATTTTGGCACCTGCAAACAGCCCAAAACTTTTATAAGCAACATAGCAGGGGAAAAGTGATGCAAGTGAAAGACTGCAGATAAACTCAGAAAAAGGTCTTGATTGTTCATCTGACCCGTTGGCTTCCTCTGTTGCTGCATGGGTTTACCTTTATGGCTAACTCCACCGACTACCATGATGGCGTTTATGAAGTAACGCTGGCTTACAAAGGGAGTGTTTAATCAGATCCTTTATTTCAGCTCTTCAGGGATGAAACTCACGCCTTGGAAAAGAAGAAGAGCAGCCACAGAGCCCATTCATCTCTTAAATACGATGCTCTTTAATCTTGTATCACTTGATTCTTCATCTCTGTCCTGGGACTACCATATGTAGAGGCTCTCTTCTGCATTTTCTTAGTCTTTCTTATATGTCCTGACATGATGTACCATAAGAAAAGTATTCATTTCGGAAGCTGTTTCCTATAACATAACAGAACCTGAAAAAAAGGAGTGGGTTTGAATTCTGATTGAATTCAAAGCTACACAGCACAGAGCCACAGCAGCAAACTCTGTGCCTGTACAGTTGGAATTTTGCTGCCAAATGTGGTTAAACAGTTTTTCACTTTTCCCCAAAACATGAACATTGTCTAAGTAGAAAAGTATTTCCATTTGTAGAAGGGACTTTTTTCATTTTGTACATCTGCAGGCATAAAAGGACCATAATAGACCACAAATTAGATCCGGGAACTGAAACAAGCTCAGCTTGTAACTGAGACCACAGGTCTGTAAAAAAACCCTATAGCATCATTTTTGGGTGAGCTCTTTTTTTTCCTTGTTTGTTTGTGTGTTTTTTTTTTTTTCTTTTATGGCAAAGCAAATGAAAACTCATTTTATATTCAAATATGACACCATCTGTTCCCTGAGTTAGAAAAACTGGGTGAACTGATCCAATATACATTGCGCTAGAAGGAGGGGAACAAATGCAGAAAATATCTCTTCTCTCATCTCTCTCCTGTTTTGTGTCCCACTGTTCCATGACTTGACCACAAAGGACTTGCAGATGGCACATGAGTGGGTTCTTTTTTCCTCTGTTTGATCTGGGCCCTTCGTTCTTCTGGGCTAGAATTTTCCCTTTCCCAGTGTGATCTGTTGTCTGTCTCCTCTTCCCTCTGACACAGCCGCTCTTGATACTTTTCTTCCTGAGGTGATGGAGATCAGACCATGCAGGACCTCTTACCAAAGTCCTGTGGCAAACTTAGTCTTAAGAGTGGAGCTGATGCTATTAGGCAGAAAGAAGAGGTGGTTTGTCATAGGTGATGCTTTACTCACTGCTATTCACGTTCAAATCTTTCAGTTCTCCTGTGATCCCATGTAGCAGAGGAGGCAACCTTGCAGGAATGGCTTTGACCAGCACAGCAGCCAGGTGTGTCTCTATCTTTAGCTGAGTGTCCCAATCCCTGCATCTGGATCAGTCCCATGACAGTCCCTTTGATTTTTGACCATATCTATCTGGAACTGGGAACAGACTAAACCCAATCTCTTGCAGCCGCCTGAAGTGCTGGAGAATTGTTTGGCAGTAACTAAATGAAAGGAGGAAGGGGACAACTAAAAACCCTCCAGGTATGTAAATCTCTGAGAATGGGGAAAATACTCCTATATAACTTTTAAGCTTGCCACTTGAAACAGCATGACAAAAGTGTTCTGCAACCACTGCTACCCTCACCTCCTTTCTTTAACAAAAATAAGTCCTTAAACTAGCATGAGCCCGACAATGCCTGGTTGTGAGGCACATGTTAAACAGTTTCCAGCTAACATGGGCAAAGGAAATCAGCTATGAAACTGTATTAAGACTACTGTAATCTGCATAAAAATAAATTTGGGTATATTCCCAACACATAATCGCACTGTGGAATTGCAGGAAGTGGGCTAATGGGAGGGAAGCTTTGCTTTCCCTAAAGAAAACCTGTCCAGGATTATTTTTTTTTGTAAAAATAAAGCTACTTTCATATTCTTCTTAAATTGCCGTCCTGTGTTTGGAGTTGAGTGTACAGTTTGTATTAAATAATTTCCTCTGTGAAATGAACCTTATATTATTATTGCTCAAGGACTGTTGATAACATGCTGGGGTTTCCTGCGCTTACTACTCACTTCTAATTGTTCAACAGCTTGAAATCATATATATGTGTCCCTTTAATGATCAATGTGGGTTTAGGGTGAGTGTTTGATACCTCTGTGGTGTTGGAGCTGTGTCATTTATGGTGATGGGCTCCTTCCCTTTTCATCTTTTCCATGCCCTGTTCGGGGGGAACGTGCCACTGGGGACCCCAGAAATAAGGCAAACCTAAGAGTAATTGCTGCTGGGGTGGGCTGTGGAGAAAGCAGTGCAAAAAGAAAAAGCTGTGTGAGATTTCTCCTGTGGTTGCTGGAGCAGGGGACATGGCATAACTCCTAAGAGCAGGGACCATCACCCAAGGGGACCTTTTGTTCCTTTTCACTGTTGTCCCCTGGGTGGAAGGCAGCAAGCTGCTACAACCGGCCACAAGACAGGCTTCCCAGTTTGCAGGAAACAGGTTTGGTTTTTGTTATCCTTTTGGCTTTACTCCCAATTGAACAGCAACCAGCATTTTTTAAAACTTGGAGCGAGGCAAGGCCTCTTGTGTTTCCGCCCGGGAAATCCTTGGGGCTAATGGGGCACACATGCCGGGTGCCACCACAGCCCGCTGCCAGCCAGACCTTGGTGGGCACACAGCTGTAGGACATTGTGGAGACCCCTGGACATTGGGGATCTTTGCCTGGGTCACCTCTTGCTCCAGCCTCAGTCCTGGTTCAGAAATCTCAGACAACTGGTCAAAACATGATTTTTTTTTCCCCCTGAAAAGTTCCCATTAGGAAAAAGAGAGCTCAAAATGTTCAGGAGCTTGGTGACACATCAGATACTCAATAAAATGGACATTCTGCTAAAACCAAGGGTCTTTGACAAGTTCCAGGGTGCTCCTGTGAGTGTACTCATGGTCCTGCCCACCAAGGGCCCAGACAGGGCTCCCATGGTATCCCACCTTGCAGGGGCAGAAAAAAATCATCTAGTCAGATCTATTCCCAGTGTGTCTGCGCAGAAGCAGGCATGAAACCAGCACTGTCCCTGTCACACTTCTGTGAGCAGTTATTTCACACAGGGAAAAAGAGGGAACAGAGGGAAGCAACCATTTCAGCAAGAAATGCGTCTAATGCTTTTACCCCGCAAGTCACTGGTGCTGCCAGCTGGATGTTTGCTGAAAGAAGGCAGCAACAAAATACAGAGCAGGACAAGGAAGGACAAAACTTACCCGGCTAAAAGCAAATCTGAACTTTTCGTGTTGTAAATTTGGAGGAAGGAATGCAGTCCCCTCCTTCCTTCCCCGCCACTCACACACACAAAACAACCTGAAGCTTGTAGTTAAGAAAATAAACTGCAGAGAAAGCCCCTGAAGGGCCTTGGCAACAAACTGTTCTCACTAAATTGGGAATCTGCACACTCATAGTCTGAAATAAATTAAGATGCTGAGGAGTGGGGGGAGGAAGAAAGGAAGGGAGGGGGAGAAAACAGGGGAAAAATCAACAGCTCTGGGGTGAAACGCAGGTTGATGCTGCCTCATCATTTTTAAACCTAAAATAAAACAAGCAAATTTTCTTTAACTGCAGGTCAAAATAAAAGGGGGAAAAAAAAATCTTCCCTCATCTGTTCACAGTAATTACTAACAGAAAGCAGCCCCTGCCAGCTGCAGAGTTCATGGATAAATGGAGGGACACATTATTCTCTCTCTCTGGGATCAAAAACCCAAACTTTGTATCTCAATTTGCCTGTAGTATGTCTTTCATATACTCTTGCAAAGTCATTTCACTGAGCTGTTCGGTTGGGACTTTTTCATCAGACAAAAATTGTGATGTTTGCAGGCTTTCAAGTTTATTTTAAGTTTCCTTCTGAATGAGAAACATGACTCCTGCAATTTCCCAAACTTTTACTATGTCATTATAGCGTATTTATTATTGGATATACCCACTTTCCTTGTAAGCAGCCAGTTGCAGCAGAGCGAATACATACTCAAACCTGCATCTGCTGGCTGCTGCGGATGCAAAGGGGTGTAGAAGTCCTCTGAAGGTACAACTGCAAACCATGTGAATATTTGAGAGGGTCAAGATTAGCACAATTTTGCCAGAATATATCAACGGTTTGCTCTGTGATACCAATGCAAAGTAGTTATTGATATTTATCTATAAGTCACTTGTCCTGTGATACAGCGAGCTCTGATTCATGTGCTGTTGTAGAAGTGGTGATGACAGACCTCACTGAGCATAGTGTAGCTAGATGAAGAGCAAGGGGGTGATAGCCTATTCCTGATATTTGCCATCAGCTGATTTTTAAGGTGCCTTAGAGTCCTAGGCCAAGCAGAGACAAATAGAACAGCCTTGAGGTTTCTCTGTATTGTCATGAGAAGTGAACTTGTTACAAAAACAGTAATTGGGGGTTACAAAGTTAGATTAAAATCCCTTGTGATTAAACAAGCTGATTACACTGAAGAATCCACCCCATCATACTGCTGAACATCTCTAAAAGATCAAACGGTCCTTCCACCACCGATAGTAAAGAGCAATTCAGAGTCACAAACTGGGAGCGTGTCCGTGTGTTTGCGTGCACTGTTTCAGGCAATACAATGATGGGGTCAGCAGTTTGTGTTGTTGTGGAGTTAAAAGATCAGCCCTGTTCTTTGCAGATTGTTTAGCAAGACCTAGAAGGCATGTGATTTCATCATGTTTTGGTGGTCACATGTAAAACCGATGATTTGCAGTATTTGTCGAATGACTCTGGCATGTGAGCATGGAGACCATTACCTTTTCTATTGTAGAAATAGTAGAGAGTGAATAATGAGAATTATGAGAATTTTTGAGAAAGCTATTGCATTAATTTTTTTCAGAGCACGAGGAAGGAGGAATAAACACAGGAACAGAAATCAGGAGATCTAACTATTATCTGTCTCATACTTGCTCTGTGACCTTGGTCAGGGCCCCGTGTATCAGTTTCCTAGCCATAAACCAGATGGAGTTATCTTGTTTCACTACCTTTCAGGGCACTGGAAGGTTTAATTCATGCCTCCTTGCAAAACGCTTCGAGATCCCGGGGCTGAAACGTAAAGTCTTCTTTTTTTTTATGATTGGGGGTTTTATTCATTTTAATGTAGGGATTTTGTTTGCGACACTTCCCAAAGACACGGCACCGGGGCTGGAAAGTTAACCCGTTCTGCACAGTGCTCTGTCCCAGGAAGTCAGCCTGGTGGACTGCAGCGTTTCATTGATGCATTTTAATGTATACCTTTTATACCTTAGCCACTCTAGAGTGGAAAACCGACATTATCTGGGCCGATCTCCTGCTTTCTCACTGGCTGATTACACAACAGAAGAGGCTAGGCCCCGGGCAGATCTATTTTCTACACCTATTATGCCGTTGCACAGTTGAAGTTCAGTTGTTAGCTGCTTTTAAGAAACGACAAATGCGCTCTAATTTTAGAGCATCATAGCAATCATTGTTTTTATTTCAGTAGAGAGGAAAAGTGGAGGGAAAAAACAGCTTGGGACTTAATAAACACCTTAGCCTGCAGCCTTCGACTTTATTCATGAGGTTTTTTATCTTCTCTTCCACTCTCCATGCACTCACTGCATCTTCTTTACTGCACAGTCTTAAATTACCATTGCAAAGGTTATATGTTTATTTACAAAGAGCTGGCTATGAATGGTGATCCTAAAGGCGAGGAGGGTGTCTCGTGGCAATAAACATCTCTTGCTCTCTTAAACACCAAGGCCAAATGAATAAGGTGATGTTTAGTGCCTCAGACATATTATGGTTTATGGCTTCATTAACTACCTGACCTGTATTGTGTGCAAATTTCATCAAAGTGAGATGCATATTTATTCCCTGAGGTGGGCTGGCTGATAATGTTCTTATTCTTAAAGGAACAGTGCAAGCACTTACTTATAATTAGTGATGTGAAAGTCAGGGAATTTTGTGAGGCAAGGTAATTTCATATATCTGAAATTTCCTTTAACAGAAAAAGGCAGTGCAATGAATATTTATACTTGGATAAAACTGAAAATACGTGAGTACGGCTTCTTTTCATTTTTTGCAGTGTATGGGATAGTTTTAGCCATTTAAGAAATTTGGAAAAAAACCCAATCCCTCTTGGACAAATTCTTGTCTGGTCCAATATGTAGTTTCCTGCACCAGAGCTGAATATTATACATAAAGCGTTAAATTGTCTCTCCCCATCTCATTCTCTCTCATTTGCTGTGAAGGATGCTTCTGTTGCTTGCAATGACCACATTCGAATTTAGTGGTAAGGCAAAGGTAGCTTATGTGCATGTGGTCCTTCCACTCTGTGGTCAGTGAAAACAGCCTGTACTGCCTGTCCCCTAACATGATTGCCACACTCCAGTACTCACATTTCCATCAGGGCTGAGTCCTCTCCTTTAGTTGTTCCAAGTGCTTTCACTTCTAATTCTATCGGACTAGGAAAAAAGATGCTGGTAACAACCGTGTTCACACGCTTAAAGGATGAGTTAGATACTAACTGTAGGAGACAGCAGTAAGTCCTGCAGAAAAGACTTTTTGAGAGTTGCATTTAAAGCTTAACCATAAGTATATGATGTATTTTGCCATGTGCACTAACTTAACCAGAGAATGTCATGGAGCTAATTCTGAGCAATTGGATGTCTGTGGTCTAACCACTGGCAATAGCTGCAACGGATGATGAATGGCCTATGGTCAAAATACATATCCTGAACATGGAGAAGCACAGCTTAAGCTGTTGTTCCTCTGCAGTAATGTTGTTCTGTGGCACAAGGAAGTTTTCTTATTCTGTGAATGTTTGCTTTTCAGCTACTGTAAAAAGAAAACTTCAGCAATTAACTGGGAAAAAAAAAAAAAAACCTGAAAGAAAAAACCAAAACATGAGGGAAGGGGAAAAGAAGGGATTTCTCAAGTACTGTGAAATCTCCCAGACAGCAAGTGGAGCTTCAGGCTATGACTGGATGCCAGCCCCTGCAATCCATAAGGCCATCTCATCACGAAGCAGCTCAGCCACATTTCAGATGGAGAGGACACCCACCTCTCCTGCTCTAGGTTCAGGCCTAACACTAACTTTTTAGTAAAACCAAGAGAGAAATTCCTGTGCACATTGACTGCATGCAAGCTGGGGCTCCAGTGAGTGTTTGCTAGATGCTTGGGATACTTCATATTTGATGTTCCTTGTCAGTTTTCCAAGGGTCAAACACAGGCTGTGCTTGAACTCATGTCTCTTTATGGTGTCTTGATAGTTTCTTCCTAGGAATAAGCTCTGGACAGCACATAGGAGTTTTTGACTTGGTCATCTGTTGCTTACTATGGTTCTGTTAGCAGTGGCTGGACAGACTCTGTCCCTTGTGGGATGCTAAATATGATAGGCAATGAGCATGTAATAGGGAAAAACAAAACAGGAAGTGGAGGCCCACACATGTACCTTTTCCTCTGATTTCTTTGAACCAAAAAGAACTGCAAGCAACCTTCCCTCTGTATCTATCAGCCATTACTGCTTCATATCTCTCTCCTTTCTGTGCAAAGACTTCAGGAGATAAATGTCTCCTTGACAATAGCCCTGGTCCTGGAAGACAAACAAACTACCCCAGTCCTGCTGATATAGGTGGAACCAGCTTATTCCCAACTTTACGATGTCCCTTTGGGAAACTTTCTCTATTTTTGCTGCTGTTAACTCTACCCAAGTTTAGGGGTTTGTGCAATTGCCTCCAATTCATGCCATTGAATAAAAAACTGCCAAACTAACTAGGTCAGCTGCAGAATCTATAATACTTACAGAAATAATTCAGAACTTGCCCTATCCTTTATAGATGGAATTAATTTTTTTTTCATTTTATTAAAAAAAGAGAAATACAACGGAGACAGCCATGCAGAGGACAAATCAGCTCCTTGTTTAGATAGAAAGTGACAGCATTTTCTCACAGTTAACAAATCCAAAATGGGGAAAAACCTTTCTATTGGAATCAGGTCCAAAACCTATCTAAATTATGAAGCTAAGGGAAGATATTTTTTCAAGGACATAGATCAGATTTTAAGCCAGTATGCCCTGTATTACTGTAGCTTCTCCCAGTACAGGTGAACGAGTATGCTGGATACTTTGTAACAACAAATACTTATATTTTTAGCATTCACACATATATACAAAGTAAAGGCAAACAGAAAAAAAAAAACAAACCCCACAATGCAAAACCCCCCAAAAAAACAAACAAACAAAAATGGAAGGACAAACGACCAAGGAAAAAAAGGGAAGAGTGATATGCCTAAGTAAAAAGATAGAAGTTTACAAGGGCAAGGATAAAAATTAGATAGACGGTGTGGAAAGCCAACAAAAGAAAAAATATGTGACCATCAAAAAATGGAATGTCAGCACTGACCTGGCCAAGTAAGTAGGGAACAACAGCTTGTGAGCATTTTAGAAGTCCCAAACCTGTTAAGCTTCTTCCTTGAAAACTGCAATTTCTTACTTTCAAGTTATTCAACCTTTCACCTGTTTGGCTTCTGCTCTCAACCTTGACCCCTACTATTTGTGCACCATGGCAGTAACTGAGGTTAGAATCTGAAAAAGGGTAAGTAAATGTAGATTGGAGAGAACTCCAGAAGTCTGCAAAAATTTGGAGACTTGAAATATGTGCAGCTTTTATTCTCCCATAAGTGGGTTGGTTTGGTTTTGTTTTTTAATCAGTAGAAAAAGATTCTGTGCCTCCTTAGCAGCTTTTTTCAATCTGTGTTAATGGTTCATCAATAAAAGTGGGTAGGCATGAGATTTGGGCAAAACAAATAAATCAGACCTTGGGGACTGTTGCAAAAAGTAACTCAAAGAAAAAAAATCAGGAACAAAGTTTGAAACTGTGTTATGATAAGAAATTACACTGACAGGAGGATTCTGAGTTCCAAAGACTGATTTGTGACGGGGTGGGGGGTAATCCACAGGATCTGCATCTCAGCGGGTTTCAGTCATTGCATGTAGATGATCTGTTGCAATCTGTCCACTGACTTGGGGATAATTCTCAAAATTGTGGCTCAAGCCAGCTCTGTCTGATGGAACAGATCTGCATTTCCCCCCCAGCTTAGTGTCATGCTGCAGGGAGTCACCTAGGACAATGTACCAGTTCTTCAATGAGTTCTCTACAGGTTCATCTGTATGCAAGTAGAGATCTGCATATACCAGCAAAAGTACTTAGAAGGAATTCTGAACTTAAATAGAGGCAGTGGAAGCAATGGGAGGTTTTTCAACAAATCCTCTTCCATTGAACAGTGCTCTTTCCCTGGGTTGCCAAATTGTTCAAAGAAAAGGGTTGATGAAACTGGTAAACTAATCCACTTCAACACTTGCTAAAAATTCTTCTATTGCCTGGACCAAAATCTGTTGTTTTGTTTGCAGTGTAAGTTAAGTTAAGGGAAACTCGTGTCAAAGAAAATACAGTTAGAGAAGAAATTAAACCATTTGGAAAGCAAATGCTCCAAGCCATCCTTTTTTCCTTGGTGCATGTGTGGAATTTTGGTGTCTAAAAATATTGACTATTTTATCTTTTCATCTTGATTTGAGATAGGAACTTTTTTTTTTTAAATGTCAGATTTACACATGGGATGGGAAAAACATTTCCTGTCTTGATCTAAATTGTGAGTTATGTGTACGGAAGTGTTGTGGGTACTTTTGTGGATTCTCTCTCCATTATGGCTCTATGCATGATTTCTACATTACATCATGGGCTGGACTCAGCACAGGCTAAATCAGTCCCAGGAAAGCAAATTCTGTTGAAGATTTTATAAAGTGATAAAGTGCCCCTGGAGGACTAATGAGACTTGGGAAAATTCATTTTTACTTTGGAACTAAGATTTCAAATTCATACTACCAGAAAATAATATCCAGTACACTGAACCCTTAGATTGCTGTTCTCTTTTTGATACTTACACATACAAATTATTTTTGTCCATGTTTAGATTAAATTTTCTCCTAATCTGCTTCCTTTATCCCCCTGCTTGCTTCATTTCTCTGTTTATAGTTGAGAGGTGAAGATCTGAAGTATAAATAATTAGTTGATCTAGTCCATTACAATGGGATCCTTATTAGATGGTTCATATATTTCTGAACAAAATATCAGGGATAACCATCAAGACTTGCATATTAAGACAGACCAATCGAGAGCCAGTGTACTTTTGGAGGTACCCAGAGTAAGGATGGTCTGTGTAGAAGAGAGATCAAGTACAGTGCTGAATTTTACACAGGTTGGAAGATGCAGAAAAGAGCTTTGCTATGTCCCAAAGACAAGTAGCAATGCTAACTGAGCTTCTGGTTAATGCAGATGTACTCTTTTCTTGCAAGGCCACTAAGGGATAAACTGAAAGCAATGCTATCACTGAGGGAAAATTCTGTGCATGACCAGCAGCTCAGGAGGACAGAACTGGCTCTCACAGCCATCCCTCTGGTAACCAGGAGATTGGATGAAAGGCTTTTGAATAAGTTCCTTCTTTCCTGTCAGGGTCTTAGACTTCATCTTGACTAGGATTTGAAGGCATTGTTTGAACATGCTAGCTCACACTTTTTGATTAAAAGCTTTGAGGTGAAGCCTTAGTTCCATTCAAAGATAATGGCAAAATTCTCACTGACTTTTCTGGAACCAGGATGCAATGTCTTTGTGTGAACAAGCCCACGTTTCTTACTTGTCCACACTAGATAGACTTTTAAATCAAGACTGTGCTATAGTGAATACATCACCCAGTCACACTAATGTGTATTTTTAAATTTTCAACTCCTTTCTACATTCAAGGCATGCAGGTCACATCCCTTCTCATACCTCCTACCCTAATAAAAAAGTACATCAATTAAAAAAAAAATCATTAAAATAGGCAAGTCCTCTGCAACATGAGCAAGAAGTCTTGGTGTCCCATCTTAAAACAGACATGACAGGTATAGAGTAACTGATGGTTTATTGTAATCTAGCCCCATATTACTGCTGATAACCAGCAAGCCAGTAAAACCAGTTCAAGCAGGGGATTAAAACACAGATTCTACCCTGAAAAATGAGGAACTGCAGTAGCATCAACCTGAATACAGAGACCAAAACCAAATTCAGGATTTTACTCAGAAAGTAAATGTCGAGATGACACTGTGTCCATAACTCAGTCAGAAGGCAATCAAATGTGTGGTGGAGAATGTTTGAAACTTGTATTGACACACTCAAAATGTATTGACACACAATCACTCAGCGGAAAATCTTGAGAAAGAGATCTGGATAATTCTCTACATGATATTTTAACATTTATCACTTCTTAGAATGGTCAACTTGCACAGTCAAATATTTTAATGAAAAGAACAGCTTCAGACAAAGTAACAGCATGTATGTAAGATAAAGAGAAATAGAAAATGAGACTGAGCAAAATCCCAAACTGCATGGGAGCAGTGAGATACCCCACCACACCACCTCTCTTTGATCCAGGATCTGATTTTAAAGAAGGGAAACTTACAGTTTAAATAGTTCTGGTGCTAATGAAGCAAGACCCATGTAATTTTATGTGTTGTTAGAATTAAATAATTGGGTAGGGGTGAGAAAAAGGCCAGCTGAGAAGGCAGCCATTGCCAAGGTGCTGTGGAAACACGTGTTTTGTGCAGGCTACAGCCACGTCTGCCCAAGCATCCATGTTAGTCAGGGGTAAAAGTCATCCCCTGCAGTTATTGTTTAACGGTGTCCAGAGAGGGAATGTGAACCGCACAGGGAAATCCCCACTTCAAATCAAAGCCTGGTGTGATGCCAAAAATGTCTGCACGATTTTATAAAGGTGAAGGGAATCAAACAAAAACAAACAATGTCTAGGGAGCGTTACGCATCGCTCCTCCTGCGGTCTCCAGATGCTCGCCGGCCTGAGTCACACATGCCGAGGTGGACATGCTGGAAAGCCGGAGCAAGGTCTCGGTGGAGCTGGAAGGTGTCTGGGTTTGGTTTTCATGATTCCTGCAGCTAATTTAGAACAAGACAGTCCCTCCTCGGTAGGCGGTGTGACACAGTCCAGAACCGAAACATTTTTGTGCAGATGAACTCTGCAGGTCTGCAGTGGATCATCTGGCAGAAGGAGAGGTAAGACGTTACAGGCAAAGAGCTGAACACCACATGGGCTGAGCGGCAGGAGAAGAAGCTGTCTCGCGAGTGCTGAGACACTGACAGCTCCCTGACAGAAAAAGCTGCCCTGTCCGACAGGACCTTCTCCACAGTTACCCAGTGTAGCACGTCCAAGCTTCCCTTGGAAACCACGGGAGTGGTTTTTGAATTGAACGATGCCCACGTTAACATCTTCTTTCAAACAAAGGGACACCCCCCTTCCCTGCCATCAGGACCAGGCTCTGGCATTTCCCTGGACTGTCTGGGGACTATTTCTGAGCTCCTCCACCCCTTCCCCCTTCACTTTTTGTTGCCGTTCCCAGAAAGGAAAGTGAATTTTTGAGAGTGTCAGAATAGTGTAAACGCTGATATATAGGCCACAGTTGTTTGAGGGCCTTTTGAGAGACAAGCTCCTCCCCTCTCCTCTGTTCCCTTCAAGTTGGGAATGATTCATCAGCTGGCCTTTAGCAAGAAAAGAGCCCTGCCCTGGGTCTCGGGCCTTTGACCTGGGTGAAGAGAGGGGTCAGGCCACGAGCAACTGTGCAAGCGCCGCTCCGCAGCTCCGGGTCTGGGAGACACAAGGGAGAGGGGATGGAAAGAATGGAGTGGGACGGTGGGAAAAAGTGGGAATTTATAAAAGTTAAGAGTATATTTCTAAGAGTCTCAGTGGATCAGCTGACAACTGGGGTCAAGGGTCGTATTTATGCTTGATTCCCTGGGCATGTTACAGTAACATCTGCTTGTTAGGGGTCTGTGGGGACCAAATGTTCCTGACCTTTGTCTACGGAAGGGGACAAACTGGGAGATTAGGGGTGTTCATAGTAACGTTTCTGTTTGACTTGAAGGTTTCTCCTTATCTGAGCCTGGTTTGTCAGTTTTGCTGAAATTCTTTTATGCTCTACCCAAATAAACAGGTCAACCGTGCCAACAGTTTGGCCAGTGTTTGAGGTCACGGGGAATCTGACGTCACTTGATTCCTAGGATAGGAAGGGTGGAAACCCTTGCTTTGGGAGGTGAGGCTCAGTCCACCCCTTGGTCTGAGCATACCATCCATCTTAACTGTCTGGAGCAAAATCTTCATCCCTGCATCTATCTATATTTAGTAATGAAAGAGCTACTGCCAAGATGTAACCAGAAGCTTAGGAAAAGGGTAGAACCACACTCCAGCTTCTGCGGTAGATTTTGTGACTATTGGCCATAACAGAAAACTCCATGTGTGGAAATCCCCTATTATACACAGGAGGAGTTAATGTCCCCTCACAGCTGTATTTGAAATTCATTTTGAGAAGCAATAACTAGAAATGACATCGCTTTATGAACTATAATCCCAGAACTGGAAAGATATTCTTCCAACTTTATGGAACCACAGAAAAGTGTTTTAAAGACCTTTTAGTTATAAAAGTCTCCTTTTCCCCACTAACTAGCAGGAGTTTGGTTCTAGGGTAACAGGACGCAATGTTGCTGAAAGAAGGGCGAAGAAAATTGTGGATATTTTTCTCAGGGCTAGAAGCTTTGAGGAGACAGACTTAGATT
Organism: Gallinula chloropus; assembly: GCF_964237585.1. NCBI lineage: Eukaryota > Metazoa > Chordata > Aves > Gruiformes > Rallidae > Gallinula > Gallinula chloropus. The sequence continues at coordinate 14,759,566 of NC_140094.1, read as the reverse complement.
AAAGATTTTGTGCTCGTGTTGATTTCATTGGACAAGGGACAAAAATTGCTATCTTATTTAATGGGAGCAGAAAAGCATCTAAGTGTTAACATTACACATTGAGCATTTCCCATGAATTAAGAAGTTTCTTTCAGTACCTGGCTTTATCCAAGTCACTTATAATGTTCAGGCCATGACTATGGGTATCTATGAACATACAGCAAATTGCTACTCTTCTGGACCTGGGAAAATAGGACTGTTGATTTTCAGTTTGTTTACAGACACTGTTTGTGACATTTGTGGTATTTCACTTCTGTCCAAAGTTAGTCTCAGCTCAAACCCCAGAGACCATGTAAAGTTTTATTTCAGCTAAAAACAGCCTCAACGCTGGAAACTTTTTGTTTGTAGGCGTGTATTTTGGCTATTTTTATCCAGCAGCAGCTACAAGTTATCTCATATCGTGCTATCACTTTTGTTGCCCTGTCCTTGGGTCCAAAGTCAACAACAGTTAAATTTGTATTGTGCAACCCAGTTTTAACAGTGTAAAAGAGAGAAAAAAGGGGGACTGGTTCAAAACAGAGAACCTGGCTAAGGTCCAGGAGCTGAAGGAGAACTGAAACAAACTGGATCTAGATGATTTGAGGTGGTTTAAAGTTGGGGTCTCAGAGAGAGGAGGCTGGTGAAGGAGAGGAATGTAGACCATTCAAATCCACCTTTGTGATTATAAATAATAAAAAATTTCATTCGGAAGTGCATTCTGCCAGACTTCACAATAAACCTCCTAGCAGGTCATTGAAATTCTCTTAATCAGGGTCAGAACCCACAAGCTGGGGTCTGCCCTGTGAGTTCAGTGGGAAAAATATTCTTCTTTCCAAATAGTCTTTTTTCCTCTTTCCTTTTCTCTTTCAGTTGGAAGGGACCCCCACATAAACATGCAGAGCAATTTTCCAGTACATTAACCCGGGAGGGGGGAATCCTTACTAGCAACGCAATGGGTAGCCTAAAAAAAAAACTAAAAATGGAGCAACCGGGTGAGCTGAAGATGGATGAGCCTGGGATATAAGACAGGGTAGTTTTTCCACTGTCCTGCCCTATACACCTAGGACAAAGGCTTCATTGAGTGAGATGCTTGACATCAGCCTCATAAACTAGTAGTTGGGCACAAAAGGTCTGACACTTGAAAGTACCAGTCCCTGCCCTCTTTGCATTGCAGCTGCACAGAGGGGTTGGATCTAACAGTTGTGCCCCTTTGTCGTCCTGTAGGACAAGAGGTGAAGATAAATAGTGTTGACTTTAATGCAGTCACACAGTTTTGCGTTTTCCCAAAAGACAACATTTCCTCCCAGGCCTTATTTTATTACCTCGAGCAGCTAGAACCATCTTCCTTCTCTTGGGGGTGGGGATGGGACAGAGGTACTAGAGGGCAAAGGGAGGAGAGCTGAAATCCAAGCCCTGGTACCTCTTCCCCAGCAACGAGATGGGCTGTGATTTTCTCCTGCTTTGTTATGGTGGCTTTCCTTTCTTTCTCGTGGGAAAACTAGAAATGGCCTGAAAAGCTTGGAAAGAAGCTCAGAAATGTAGAAATTTCTATGAATTAAAACCCTAACATCTCTCAAGAAAAGTTAAGTGCTCCCACAAGACCTACATGAGGAAGAAGGGTTGAATTTTCTGTGGCAATTTCCTGGAGAAAAGCTTGCCAGAATGTGTTTGCAAGCAATCGCCTTGCAAAATGGTCATTCATTAGCTCCTTCAATATCTTGTAACCAGAACTATGAGTATTTCACCTGGAAAAGTAGACAGAATCAAAATATATATCAGAGACAAAATTGAAATAGTGGGATCTTTACCAACACAGACAGCAAGAGGAAATTTAGGAGTGATGAGACTTCTGTTTACATCTCGACTTGGTGGGCCATAGCCAAGTTTGACAGTTTAGAAAATGCTGTGCTGGCACTATGCTCACCTGGTGCAGAATGCCCTTTTTGATGTGTCCATGTTGCCCTATACAGTGACTCATTCAACAATGAGCAGAACATCCCAAGTCATTCGTGTTTGCCCAGCTTGACCCTTCTCTTTCCTTCCCCATGGTGGAATGGTGGTAACGACACCACTGAGGACGAATAAGCTAATTAAAAATGTATTGAGGGGAATTCTACACTTGTAAGAACAATAAATGTTAGACCTGAGACATGAGGGCTGTGGAGAAACAAACTAATGTAGCCTATGATCTAGGCTGCTTCAGCTAGACTGCTTTTGTTTTTAAATTAGACTGTTGAAGGCTAAACTCTGTATCTCCCTGGTGTGCAAAAGTCAAAAGCATGGGAGCACCTGTAGCAGCTTTTTGTACAGAGAGATGTTGGAGGAAAGCCTCACAGAAAAGGTCCTGCCTGACAAGGATTCTTTCCATTTTCCAAGCTAGAGATATTGTTAGTTTTTCAGGGCTTGTAGCCTAGTCAAGTTTGTTTCTTGGCTTCTCATTGACCTGTGATCTTGGACTGAGTTGAAAGGCTGCCTTGTATGCTTAAAGAGTGTAGTTTGTGTCTATTTGATAAGTTGTCAGCAAATCTAAGAAAATAAAGACAGGCAAGTTCTCTTAGGCTGTTTTGAGTCCTATCAGCCCTTAGGACTTGGCAACTAAACAGAAGATGAGAAATCATGTATTTGAAAAATACATTCAGTTCTGTGAGATATTGGGGATAGGCAGGAAAAGAGGATTTTTTTGCCTCGGCATTGTCCTCTGCAAATGGTATAACTGTCTGCCCCATCACTATGTTATGCATTTCAATGGAAAGGAAAAAAAAAATTGCCCAGTGGATTTGACAGCTGTCTGGCAGCAAAAAGAGTCCTGGGCAAAATTACTAACTCCAGGGAGTCAATGACAAAGTCCAATTGACTGGATGGGGCAGAACCTGTCCCCTGGGAACAGTCCTGGCCAATTTGGCCAGGGACTAACTTCTTGCTTTCCCAAGTCACCCTAGCAAACACTACCCACTTCTTTCTGTGCCTGCATTTTTCAGTGATCCTCCTGAGCACTGAGTGACCTAGTTTCTGGGGCACTGAGCATCATCTGAAGTCAAAGGCTGCTGAGGGTGCTCTTTGCTCACTCTCACTTCCAGAAATCAACTGAGATTTATTTCCGAGTCAGCAAAATCAACTCAGGCTACTAAAGTCTGATTTTCAAAGCTGTTTGAAGTCAGCTGAAATTAGGGGCTAAAGCAGCTTAGAAAACCAGCTGGCATCTATCTGCATCTTTATGTGAGTAAGTATCTTTAAAAATCTGCCTCCATCTCCCAATACTTAGCATTTAATTATTATTTTTTTTCCAGAGTGGTCCTACTCCCATGACCTCACTGAAAGGAGAGGCACTAAAGTTATATGGCAGGTCTTATAACATACACATACACATTGCACTGTATGTAAATGCATGTCTCAAGTCTGGAAAGAGGTTGCATCTTTCACTGGGCTGTGGGCCAAGTAGGTGCTGGAATTAGAGAGTGTAAAGATTATGTCTCTGAGGTGGGGAGGCATTGAATTTTTTTAGGGGTCTTAATGAATCTCCCTCTCTTCAGTCATATTGGGGGGGTGGTATGGATATCCCTGCTTCACTGGGTGCCTGGATGCCCCAAAGAGATGGAAGTGGAGTCAGCCCCTTGGAAGGGGCCAACCTTTAGCATGATCAGATTATCTGATCTGAACAGTAGCATATTCAGAAAGTTGGAGATATGATCTTACTTTTATCTTCACGTAACTCATCCCTGCAACTCCCATGGGCATGTGCTGCCTAATATGCAGAGATCCTCGTCTCTAAACCGTAACAAGGGTAAGAAGGGTTTACTTTGCTCTGTCCCCCTTTCTGCTCGACAAATACTATTATACTGGGGTTTTTTCAATAGTTTAAGAAATGCTCAGTAGCAAAATTGAAGAAATTGGGCAGAGCCCTCTGTCAAGCAGAGTAAAATGGTCCCATGCAGCCAAAACAAGAGTCCTCTCTCACAGAGGTGTCTTTGTGCAGTATAAAACTAGCAGAGCTGGGTCTGTGCCACATTTTCCTTGCCCTGTGAAGAGTGGAGGGTTGAGAGCATGGCTGAAAAAGGCTCAGGACATTCTCACAGTCGGGGCTGGCAGGACTCCTTGGAAGACTGTTCCAGCTGGCCAGGATCAGAGCATCCCCAGGGGTGTGACAGATTCCCCCAAGAATGAACAAGCAGACTGAAGAACATGAAGATGTGTCTCCTTTCTTCCACCCCCTGCTCTGATCCCAAAGCCAGGTCAAAACCAGCTCATTTCAGCCCCCAAAATAGCCCTTTGATACCCCTTCCAGGGGCAGTCTTTCTAATAGCAGCTCTTAAAAAAGTTGCAGTTTTCTGCTATCAAGATTTCCCTTCTATTTGCCTGGGGAAAAATCATTGATGCTGAGCTTAAATAGGCAACCTCCTCCATGCAATTCTTTTCTCTAAACAAATTAGCATACGTTGGAAAACTGTCTTGGAAATGAGACAAACAATGACTCGATTTGAACTGTTTATGTTGGCTGAACATTATGACACTGGGAAAGTCCAGTGCTGGTCAATATTCTTTTTCTTGGGAATTGACAGTAATAGCTTACTCAGAAGAAATGCAACATCTTGCATACTACCAATACCAAGCCTGGAACTGCTGGCAAAGCCTTCTGTTATTTTAAGGATGCTTTACTGTAATTTTTCATTTTGAGGAGTTGCTTGATTGCATTATTTCCAGTATATGTTTTGTGCCAAAGAAGCAGCTAGGATTCTTACCAGTACACAGCTGTCTTGGCACTGCGAACTCTTTTCCTGAATTGTTGCCTTGTAAAAACTCTCATTGATTTTGAAGTTCTCTGACTTACATTTAAGTCTTAACTGCCTGAGGTCCAACATACCTAACCAATTTTCTTTTACTTCGTATTATATGCTGGGCTATCAAACAGAATTGACTATACTGGTTGTAATACCATGACATATGGGGAGAACGGTCAAACACCCTGTGTAGGATAGCTGAGTGTCCTGTCCTTCACTGCAGCCAGATACCCACCACATGTGAGAGTCCGCTCAGAGCTGACATCTGCAGCACACAGACAAGGAACAGAAAATAGGTTTCTTTTTGGGGGAAAAAAAAAAAAAAAGTGAATTACTTCTGATGAGTATTTTGAATGATGAAATGTTTTGACTACCTCATAAACTGACTGCAAAGGAAAAGACAAAAATAGCTAATGGAAGTTTTGCAATTTCATTTTTTCATCCACCTTGCCTATAAAAAGATACTTTTGAAGCCTTCATGTGGGATTTTTTAAATTTGCAGAGTTCAAGGCATTTCAAAGGGAGGTGATAACATTTGTATCCCCATTTTACAGACGGTGAGACAAAAATATTCTTCACAATCACTTTATATGATACTCTTTGCAGTCTAATAATGTCTGACTCCAGGAAGACCACTGTCTGCTTACTGCAGTAAGACAAGCCATAGAAGCTGTTAGGGTCTTCTGGCTTTTAGTTCATTCTCCACAGCAATAAAAGGGAGTTAGAATCATCTTCTGGACTCAGCTGAGCTGAGGTGGCAGCGTGTACTGACAATACACATTTAAATATGCATCCAACTTAAAGCACAGAGTAGTTTTCCTGAAATCATTCAAGACTACTCTGTGCTTAAAGTTAGATGCATATTTAAATGTGTAGCTAAATCAAGATGCTATTATGTTCTTGTATCAAGATGAGCAAAACTGTAAAAGAAGCATCTCCAACTTGGAATAAGAAGTACTTTTTTATTATTATTTTAGAAGAACTACACAGAGAATAAAGTTCTGTTAAAACTACCTTTCCTATTGAACCTAGAAAGAAAAATATCCTAATTTTATGGGCTTGTGAGAAAATAAAATATTTTTCATTTGAAACTTGATTTTTTTCTAAGTAGATAAAAAATAACAACCATCTTTAAAGAAAACTTATTGGATCAAAAAGACTAAAAAAAAAGAAGAAAGAATAAAATGTCTGGAGCCATATTGATCCTTAAGAAAAAGTTGGATTGGACCATAGCTCAATTTAAAAGCTGCCAACACCTGAAGAAAATACATTTTCATTCTGAAAGCTTGTGTGCTTTATTTCTAACCGATTTGTTAGTCCAATAAAAGGTTGCACTTTAACTATCTTGACTCACTTGAGAATAATTGGCATTTCTTTCATTTTATGGCATCATTTAAGTTTTAGAATGGATTATTTGCTTGCATATTCCTGCCTTTTGCTGCAGCTGACAGATGAGTTCCTACTCAGCAGGAACTCTCCAATTTCTCTTTTTGAGCTATATACTGTGCAGCTACTGTGAAATCTTCTATTAGGCTGAAACCCAGCGTAGTGCAAGGGGCTGGAGGAAGTGCCTTGCCATGACTCCTGCCCTGTAGCAAGGTGTCCAAGAGGGATGAAATGTTGGGTTACAGGTCAAAGACAAGGTGTTGTTCCCCAGGGAATTAAAATAGGCCAAACTAGGGAGAAGGCAGGGCAATGCAGGGAAAAAATATGTTACTGCAACACCAAAGCTGGGGGGGCGGAGGATTTTTTTTCTGTGTATGTGTGTGTATTCTGACCCACTGATATCAATGGATTAACCCCTCTGGGACTTCAATATCCTCCGGATTAGCCTTGTGGAGCATCAGTGACTGCTTTTGCTGTCAGTACTCCTTGGGAGTAGCTGTGAACAGGCTGTCTCACAGCCCTGTGCATCCGCCGGCTAAGGGATATAAATTCCATCTTCCTCTTACAGACTCTGGGGTGGGTTTTTATGTGAAAAAGTAGGGATTTTTGCCCTCAGCGAAATCTTGCTTGCTGCACACAAAATGCCCTGTGTGAGGGAATTTGCTCTATCAAAGGAGAGCCATTTTCATCCTGATTTGTGTCTGAAACATGAAAACAACATAACAGCTGCATGCTGCATTGAATAAAGAACATACACATGCATTTAAATCACTTATATCTTACTTTTTTATGATGCAATTGTGAATTATGTTCTTTTTGCATCTGTAATTAGAGGGCAGAACAGATGGTGAAGGCTTCGTTTAAAGTGATGTGTCCATTAAAATAACCTATGCTGCCAAATGATTGTTCGCTATAGCAGGGTATTCATTCACGGGAGCTGGCTTTTTGCTCTATGGAAATACTTTGGGAAGGCCTCTGGACTTGACAAAATCCTTTTTAATTTTAGGGCTTTCCTATAAAAAGACTGACTGTACAGGGTTTGCACTAAACCCCCAAAGCATATGTTTTACTGTATTTTTATAATTTTAGGATGACCTTGTTTATAATGAAAGGATAACTGTAAATAAAGATAAGGGGAAAGGAAATAGGGATAGAAAACCAGCATACATTAATTTACTCTAAAGCATAATTATTTTGTGGTTCTTAATTAATTTCCTAGGTCGTTCTACCAAATCTGGAGCAGAGGGTGATCTATTCTCAGCATAGGGTCTGTCCTGGTGCTCAGTGTAGCAGTGATTAAGGTCCATGGCTAAAGTACTATAGAAATATTTACACAGCCACACGTCATGACAAGAGGTATAGCTGAGTCTGATGATGAAGAAAAACACTAAGTTTCTTCCTACCCTTCTTGGGAGATCACTCACATTCAAGACAACTGTTGTACGTTAAGACGGTGGGAAAATAAAGAATTTGCTCTTGCTCTGTTTCCTTTGTAAGGAATCAGGTAAGGAGGTGGGCAGCTCACTGTTAAAAACCATCATTTTAAGGAATAAAACCTTTGAGTGTTGGGATGAAGCCAACTTTAGCCAGTTGTGATTGGAGTGTACTGCCAAAGTCAGCTGGGAAGTCTATGAAAACCCGATCATCAGTCTTAATCCAAGTTCTTAGTCCAGATGTATTTTAATAATATAATTTGGTTTTATGGGTGCATGTGTGTGTTCTCAACAGGGAGGTCAATGACTGAGTGGAAAATGAGATTTTTTTTTTTTAAATAGATATTCCTCCAATTCAGCATAATGTTATAACAAGATAATAGCAATGGCAAAGGATCTGCAGTGCTACTAATTTCATCTCTGAGATGGAGAATGTTTGTCAGGATTGTCCCACAGCCCATCTGATGAACAGTGGAACATGCCCATGGTGTATGGTTGCAACATAAAACCAAAAGTTCCTTTACTCAAGCCACCTGAAAAAATATTAAGTGATATATGGACCAGATAGCTTTACCTGGTTTATGATAATTTATTGTGGAGATAACAAGTCAAAGTCTTTGATGCTTCAAGTGAATAAAAGAATCTGTGAAATAAAGCAAGCTACTGCCATTCAAAATGTGAAGACAGCTGGATGCTTGGCATGCTGACATGTGATTTTAATTTGGGGACACCAGTAAATTGGTTCACATGTTAGACTGTCCCATGGCATTGTGAGACAGCAAGACTTTCTCAGGCAGATCAGTGAGAATCCATAACATTGCCTGGCACAGGTAATTCAGAAGGAGCACAAGGCTCTGCAACACATTGTGGTGAACAGCTAACAAATAGATGAACAGATTACATCACAGGTTGAGAGGAAAATAAAATGTGGTGGCTAAACACAATCTTTTTAATTGCCGTTTGCATTATGTTCCACATAAACATATTTTTGAGGGGAGGGGATTCTGTCAGCACTCGAGTAGTTTCACATGATGCCTATTTGTGCTCTCTAGGCTACAAACCTTCAGTGATCAACTAGATTGCAGAGCAGATCTACTATTCTGGGCAGAATTTGGATATACTCTACTTTTTATTTTTTTTTCTCACATACCTATGACTATTGTGTTTCTATACCTGCCGTTGATCATCATTTCCCAATTATTGTAACATGAGAAGCACACATGGTTTCCAGACTGCACTTCTGATCTCCTCCAGTCCACAGCTGTTTGCTTAATGAATGCTTGTGGTTTGTTTCCCTTTCCCTGGAATTATAGAAAAAGAGAGAGAGGAGGAAAGGGGGGAGGGAGGCCACAGATCAGAAAAGAATTTAGTAATTTGAATGCTGATTCTGGCATAAGTGGACTCCAAGATAGTGCCCAGGTTACACTCCACTGATAGTAAAGAAGCTTTATGGGTCTGGTCACCCCAGAACTTGAATGAATATACATATAGGAGATGAGACCATCAGCACTTAAGTCTTCTGGGGAGGTGATAAGTGACATGCTTTCAGGTCTAGAAACCCCACCCACATTTTTGAAATAAGCACGTCCTAGAAAAAGGCATTTAAGCAGGACGAAGACAACATCAGTGCAAAAATGTCAGCAGCCTGGTATGTTCTGCTGGGGCAGCAAACAAACAATGGGCACAAACTGTCTCAGGCATCGTGCTAAGAGAGCAATAATCCTTAATGGCAATTGTAAAATGACACCTTATGTTTGGCAACAGAAAGAAAAATGCAAATTGTTTCTTTTTGTTTACTTTTCAGTGCATGTTGAAATCTACAGGTACAATCATCTGTCAGACCAGAGGAATCTAGTCTATTCTCATAAATTAATGGTTTTTTTTTTTTTTTTTGGTAGGGGTGTTTGGTTGGTTTTTTTAATGTGGCTTTTTTTTCCTTTTTTTTTCTTCCCTCTGTCTCTCCCCTGCCTTCCTCCTCTCCCCCTTTCCTTTTATTCCCTGGATTGCTTTCCCATCAGTGTTTTTAAGTCTGGTCTCTTCATATTCCCCTGTTGACACACCTCTCAGCCAAGCTGATGGACAAAACGAGGCTCTGAACTGAAGCCTTTCAGAAATGATATACAGGAATTAGTGCTGATATGCACTGATGGGGAGCTCTACTTTTGTTTCTTCAGTGGCTAGGGAAACTGATCCAGGACAAACTTTGGAAATCTTTTACAGCCATCTGATGCAAAGTGATTTTTAGCTTTCTCTCACCTTTGACACATGAACACTGGCATAATTTTTGTACTACTGTGGTCCCTGCCAGGGGCAGTTTATCAGATAGCAGGGATTAGGGACAAGTGAGCTAGTTCAGCTGGAATTCCTGCCCAGCTCCCCTTTCACCTCCGTGGCCTATTCTGTGATATGTACTAAATCTGAACCATATACATTACATTCTACTATCACCATCTTGTGTAACTCCTCTTTAATCTCTTGCTGCCATTGAATAGTGTGGAGCCAGTACTTCTAAATTTCATGACGCCATCGAATTCCGTGGGGGAAACCTGGGCTCTATTGCAGTCAACAGCAAAGCTCTCATGGGTGGTCAGGTTTTTACCCAGCGCCTCGACTTCCCCTTTTGTCAAAAGCAGAAAGCTTGATTTCAAGCCAGCTAGAATTTTTTTGTTGAACAATTCCGGAGAGTCAAAATGCAGCTTTGAGCAAAAACATCTATTTTACAGCAAAAAAAATGTCTGTTTCAATTACATTTGATTCTGTAAAACAATGCAATGAAATATTTCAGTAATGTTGAAATATCATGTGTCTATACTGAAGCATAGATTTCTTTTTTTCATTTCAAATTACTTTTATGAAGGAAAAGTCAGTATTTATTGTGCAATTTTTTTTCAAGTTGAAAAGGTCAGTGTGGGAATGAATGCTCTGATGTTATGCAGATGAAATGTTTTGTTTTGACTCATAATACAAGTTTATTTTGAAATCTCAGTTAATGTTAAAACTGCTTTGAAATAGGAAAAGAAATATAAAATAGTAGTACTTCCTAAGTATGGGAAAGATTCCTGCTCAGACCCACATACTTTTTTACATTTTTATTGAAAAATTTAAGTTATGTATTTGAAGGGGCTCCCCCATTAACTTGGAAACTCCATAGGAAAATAGCAACTGCTATGGAGAATATTATTTCTTTATAGATTTAACTTAGACCATAACGTTGGGGATGTATCTATCTCTCCAATCCCACATACTTCCTTATTTCAACCACTGAGCCACTGCTGTTTCTGAATGCTGCCTTCCAATGAGATGTGTCTTAAAGAAGTGATTTGTGTACCTGCTGACAGTGGGGAAGGTAACTGATAAACAGTGTTTCATAAACTGCTATACAGATGCAAAATGGGAATCTACTGACATAAAAAATCAGGTAAAAGACACTCAAGTGAAGTGCATCCAACAAAATACATGAAATGACTTCTTCAAAAACTTCTGCTCATTTGCAGAATTGAGGAATACAAAGTGTTGCTTGTAACAGGAAATAGGTTTCTTTAATCAAAAAGTTAATTGATCTGTATATCACATTTTTCTTAGATTCTTCTGCTCTTTCTCTAACTTCAGACAAAGATGTATCAATTTTTCAGTATGTCTTGCTGTTTCTTGGAACTGAACGTCCAGGACAGATCCTCATCAGAGATTCATGGGTTTAAATTTGAAGTAACTCCATTAACTTCAAGAGGGAATTTAGCCTGTTGCATCTGGCTCACATCTTTCCCTTTCATTCAATTAGCGTTTGGCACAAACATACAGCTACTTAAAAGCTTTCGATCTGGTTGGGAAAAATCCTTATGGCAAAAGACAACAGAAAGAGCAATCCAGTGACCTGCAAGCTTAGGTGACTGAAGCCAGATGTGTTCAGCTGCTTCGCAGTCTCAAAGCCACTTGTTAGGCAAGGCAGAGGCAGAACAGCATCTAACATTGCAGAAACCTTTTATGTTGCTTTGATGGCAAAACTTCAATATGAATCTTAAATCTAAACTTTTTCTAATGTCCCCGGGAGAAATGACCTGGGACAGTCGGTCAATTACAGCGCAGCATTTGTTATATGGGTTAGAAAGATAATGCAGAAGAAAAGCTTCTTCTAAATGTTACTGTTACAAATTGCAGAATTTTAGGCAAGAGCTCGTTTGGCTTTGGGATAAAAAGTTAAATGAGCAGTAAAAGTTTGCACTGGGGCAAATTTGAGGAAAGTTCAACACTCTGGTCACTGTCACAGCAAGGGGCTAATAGGACGTTAATGGGAATTGGAGTGGGAATTGGATTAGCCCCAGAATGGAAAAAAAAAAACCCACAGAAATTGTGGTAATTTCTACAATTCCAGATGGACATTCTTAGATAATGAACAGAACAGGGCAGGTACTGTTGAGCACATCCAACACATATGTTTGCCAGTGTGCCATAACCCTGACCTAGAAAGATCATTTTTATGAGTTAGGGGTTGGCTTGGGTTTCAAGGCTGTTACGCAGCCCTCATCTTTCTGCTGAACTTACCAGAAACGGACCTTTTTAGAAGCAGTTTCTCACTATGTGCATGCTTTCAAAATTAGAGACATTATTTTGCCTAAGCTTACTGTTAATACAGACTGGATTCAGATCAGTGACCAATGTGTAGTTCTCATATAGTTAAGCCATCCAGCCCTGATCAGAACATGCTGCAGTCTGAGGAAAAATGGTGCCTTTATCGTTAATGCTGGTTGGGATGAAGAAGAGCGATGCAGTCTGTAACAGGTTCTCTTTTCACAATACACGTGCCAAACAAAAACAAAAATACAAACCACAGCACATTATAAATGACATAGGAAATGAAAACTTCCAACCACTGTTCAAGGGAAATAGAGAAAAGAGAGAGATAAGCAAGCATTATAGTGCAGTCTTTTTCTGCTCAATAATATTAAGTTCAGGCAAAACTGGAAGGGTTCACATCCTCAGACAAGGAAAAATGTTTTTCATTCTCTTATAATTCAATCTTTCATCCTTTTCTTCTTATTTATTTGACTTCTGAGACTATGTTCATTCAGGTGCTAAGCTCCCATTGGGCTTGAAGTGGAATTAGCTTGGGATGTTGAAGCTGGAAACTGTGGGCAATGCAAACCCCTATGAAACTAAATTAAGTAGTTAGCTCATCTCTTCTCACAGTGTCTTAGCCTGCAATAGAACAAAGGGCCAAATTTAACCCTGATGTAAGAGGTCAAAACAGTTAAGAATTAAACCAATAGGAAAATTTCTCTTTATTTGACTAACAAGAGAAAGACTTCTGTATAAACAGGCATCCTCCTCCTCTTCCTAATCTCTTAAACATCCGGCCAGGATTAGGGTCCTGTTGCACCAACTGCTATATAAACTCAGGAGACAGAGCAGTTCTTCTGCAAAGGCTCTTTATTTTCAACGGATACAAGGGAAAGGATGGAGAGAAAGGGATACCATACTCGAAAAAGAATTAAGTTCTTGAGAAATCTGCTCAGATCCCGACATCAGAGAGACAAATAGAAAAAGAGCATTTCCAGGCAAAGCACAGCACTCCCATCCAAAACCGTTAATCTTAACTGCTGTTTATGTTATAGAGCGAAATAAATGAACGTTACGAACCACCTTTGCTTTGCAACTTTACTTTTTGTTACAGGTCAAACTTTATCAATATGGATGGCTGCTAATCCTGGCCTAGCAAGATGTGAATGCAATTTTTTTATTAGGGGATTGTTTCACAGCATTAATCTGATCACCAGATTTGAGAGTGGGAAAGACTTTTGGAGGTTTATCATTCTCTTGCTTTTTGACGCATGGATAGTATATTAGGGTCCCCTGTTATCGATTTATTGTGGCTTCAGGATACCAGCCAACACAGACCTCAGAGCTTCCTATCTTTTATCTTGTGTCTGCGGTGACTTTTCTCCTGCAGCAAGGCATTAGATCAACTCCATCATCAGCTTAAGGGAAATCCATCAGTTAGCATCAGTGGAGGAATGAAGAGGAATGACCTGGCAAGAAGTGAAGCAACCTCGAACTTGAGCCAAGAGCTTGTCAGAGAGCATAACTGCATCACCCAGTTTTCTCTGGGTGACGAGAGGAAAAAAACATGGAGGGTGAATGCCACAGTGAGCAGGATCCACACCCACTCTGCAAACAAACACCAGCTTCAATAAGTGCCTTTTTAATGTGCATTGAGTCTTTGTGTAGGAAAAGGATGTGCAGTTGGCAAGTACAGAGCTGTAAGGGGATAGTTTGAACATGCTGATAAAACGTCTAGCTTTACTCCAGAGTTGACTTTATCATTTACCCAGGGATATTGTTAGTAGAAGATGATAGCTACGCTCCGACAAGAGACAGACAGTGAAATGTATATGAACAAAACAGCCATTGTGGTGAATTCTATCCTGTTTGTGTGGTGACTTCTCTATCCATAATCACACAACTTTACAGGCAGAGATAAAACACAAAGCAGGCGGGTAGAGACACAGGGGTAAAGAAAGGCAAAAGAGAGCACACTGAGATCAAGAGGCTCTGGTAAGAAAGACGGACACTATCCCTCTTAGAGCCTCAACACTAAGAAAGAAAAGGAAAATAGAAAGAAATCTCCTGTGCCTGTGTCTGTAGGCAGGGGGATGGCGACTGGAGCAACAGGGTGAGGTGTGCACTTTGGAAAATGAGGTTAGCCAGTTCACTTCTGCCAGATGGTCTGCAGGAGCGGCCGGAGCGTGGTGGCAACAAAGAGTCAATGCCATGAATGGAAAGAATGGCTTTCTTGCCCTTAGATGAAGCTGTGGGGATTACTGAAATTAGAGCTGGGCCCACGCTGCAAACATTTTTCCCTGAGCGTTCACTTGCAGTGAAAAGGAAAACAAATTTGCACCCGTGTGTAACATGCCTCTTTTGTATTTGCCTTCCATGGGTCTCTCCACCCACTGAGTTTTATTTGTCTAATGACAACTTGAGGACTGTGAATTTTAAGCTCCCACGTCTGACAGTTCCTGGCTGAAGTGGTATACTTCATTGTATTTATTATTTCTGCTGATTTAAATCAATATAAAAAGTCCTATTCAGGAAGTCTCAACAGGGTTTTAATTGCAAATGATGGACATCCCGTGATCGAAAATAATCCTAAGGAAATAATGCTGGTATTGCTGTTGGTAGACTGAGGCCACCAGGACTGCAGGGAACCAGAGGAGGACCATACCACCACCCTAGCAGATAGGACCTAACTTGCACAAGCAGCACACCAGTGGCTAAAGACTTCACGAAATCCCTTACCAGGAAGGTTTTCTTGTGATGTAACGCATAGCCTAGGAAGGAGGTTTCCCTAAACCCAGTCAGAGAGGAAGATTAATCAATAATCTGACTGTGGGTTTTTCCTGCAGGACCGAGGTTTACACGCAAACAGCCACAGCGTGACAGAAGTCCCTTGAAGCGACTTAGCCTTGGTTCCATATCTACCCTTGAATGACTGAGGACAGAATGTGCTGTACTTTCCAAGGCGCAGCTCACGGAGCCAGCTTCCTCTGTGCAATATGTTCTGCCTTGAACTTTGCCGCTCTGCTTGGGAGTTCATAACCTGAAGGCTCTGACTCACAAACTCCCGCGGCCTCAGCTGCTGGAGGTTACTGCTTCTCTGCCAGAGGTTACTGCAGGGGTGGCAGAAAGTACCTCCGCAGCCACTTTGCAGTCAGAAATATTAGTTCAAACTGCTAGAGGGAGGAAGGGGAATGATGGAGTTGGCCATTGCTAAATACACTAGAGCCCTATGACTCAGAGCTCTAAAACTGAACAGGTCCATGCAATTACTTTGAGTATATGTGGAAAGTAAAAAAAAAATAAAAATCACTTAAACTCTCTAGGTAGAGAAAATAATGACAGTGATGCTTTTCTTCTTCCTCTAAGTAGATGCCATTAGAACCATAGAGATGAAGGGTTAATCTCTTCCAGAATGCAGCAGTTGCTGCTTATCTCCTGTAAGTGAGCTAAAGCCTGCCAGCATTTTCTGGTGTTCACCCTGGTTTTGGTGTTGCTTTGAGCCTCGCCAAAAGCAAAGGGTGTGCTTATGCAGGCTCAGCTTGCCTTGAAAGAAAACCAATTTCTTCTAAATTATATGAAGAATCACAGCGCAATTAAGACTGATTATGAATCTTTATCTGTATATTATTAAAGACACTTAGAGTATTTTTAGTTAGATATTATAATGTGTTTGGAAGATATTTTTATTATGAGCTTGTACCAGACCTTTAGACATATTTTAAATGAATTAGTTGCTTGTCTGTAATCAAGAGTTGGGTTCAACTTTTAGAGGCATCAGTATGAAGTTGGTTGCATGCTTTGAACATCTATCCATCTGGAAGAGTCACAGCTCATTCCACAGAGACCATCAAAGAGCTAAGATATAATAACACATTTGTTTTCAACTGGTGAAGGCCAAACCGGAACCGCAAATTCAGGAGAAATAGTTTGTTACCAGTCGTTTAATACATTTACCACTCTCTGCCATTGCATGCTGAGCTTTGAATTCATACCTTACTTTTATTACGAGTCTTTTTGTGGTTCTGTTGTTCCTGCTTAGACCTGTTAATATGAAAATATCTGAGCATTAAGGTGTGTGTGGAATCATGTCTCCAGGGGAACAGTGTAACCTTGTTCCTGAATCTTTTAAAGTCAGACTGCCCAAAATGTGCTGCAGGGAATAAAAAACCAACTACATTAGCAGGGAAATGGACTACTTCAAGTGGCGTAATAGGTGTTCTCCAATGCTAACTTCTGTAGTTCCACAATAGGAAAATATTGATTTAATGATCCAAAAAAGAAAGGCAGAAACTTCTTGGTGAAGAGATGGATTTCATGATGATTCACTTTTTTGTAATTTATTTTTTTTTAATCATGAAGAAGACTATTTCTAACCTACATCTTGGAGGCAAACCCAGAAGCTATAATTTGTCAGCAAATAATAATGCATGGGGTGCATCCTTTTCCTTTATGAAAACAGCATAAATCTGAAATTCCTCCCTGCTGGAAAGAAATTTAATATTTAAAGGTAATTTGACCTGTACATGTGTGTGCCATGAATCTTTTATGTGACCTACAGCAAATGTATTTATATAGTATTATTCTGAGGATAGTTATCTCTTATTCATTTTCTGGGATATTATTTTTCTTTCTTTGACTAATGTACATTTGGCCTTCTCATTTCCCCACTCAGCCAGCACTGTGCTAACCTTCCTATTTGTGCCTCTTTCCTGGTTTTCAAGGTCTGGTAACTAACAGTGGACCATACGTGTCTAATATTATGATAGGGATATTCTTTTTACTGACATAAAAGATATGTCTTTGGGTTTTTTTAAACCCCTTATTTCAATTGTTGCTCTTATTATTATATAATTGAGTCAATAGTGATATGTCCGGCGAAGGGGAAAACAATCAGAGAGTGGGAAATAACTATTTTTATTGTTTCACTTTAATTTCCGCTCCTTTGCAGAAAGAAGCTACAGGAGGTTCAGATGGTTTTGGGTAATGTTATCTCTGACCAGATCTCCCTTGTAGAAGACAGACTCCCTAAACTGAAATTCTGCACAGGGATACTTACAACAGATACATCCCCCTCACATCCCACTTAGCCATATTTTGAACTAAGTTCACATGAATTTGGAGGCCTTGTCATATATTTCGTCAACGGGAGATTTCATACGCTGAAATCCTGATGTGTTAGTCTGTTATAAAGCCTTTCATGATAAAATGGATGTTCTCAGGATGTCTGAGGAGGCTACTGCCTCCAGCCCTGCCTCTGCTGTGAAGATATCTGTATGGCTTGTCAGTCAGCCCCTGACACAGTGCTACTTACAGCATGGCATTGTATGGTAGATCATCACCAGCTTTAGCTGGTTTTCAAACAGTGTATGGTAACCTGCAGTGGTTCAGGATTGACTCCACAGCTCGCATAGCTTTGGAAGTGGGGGTAGGATGGGCAGCTGGGACAGTAAACTTATCAGATGTCCCAAATGAAGCTATCCCTTCCTCATTAGTCAAAACTGATCTGACTTCTAATTCCTTTTAATCATATGTGATGATCTCCTACTTTTGTTATGCTGGACCAAAACCTAAATCAGTCATTTTGATCTTCCAATTGATCCCAGCTGTTGGATGGGCAGGGCACTTAGCATCTTCACTGTGGCATCATACAGCGGCATTTCCTGTGTTCTTGTAATAGGTGTGCTCTCTCCAGGAATTCTGGTTTAACTTCACGCAATAGTATCCATATGCTTGGCATCTCTTAATGCTCAAGCTGTTGCTTATACCTGCTTTGCAGAAACGCAAGATCCAGGAGTGTTTAGGTACCACGGAAGATGCCAGTTAGGAGTGTATTTTTGGCCCTTTTCCAGGTGTTCTGTTTCCATTAGGGCCAAAGATTCACTGCTCAAGGGAGATGTGTAGAAGTGACTACTGCTAGCTCATCTGGCCCTCTGTGTGCTATGAAACTGTCCTGAGAAAAAGGTCAGCAAGGAAAGGGCCATAGGCTGCATGTGCAGTTCTGGAGAAGGGCAGGGAGGAGCTGAGGATAGACCTTTTCTTGCTGGTTGTCATTCAGTAACAGCTGTGGTTCAGTTTCTGCATTTTAGGATATGTTATAATTTGAGCTTGGGAAAGAGGAATTTTTCCGTAGGTTATTATTATATTTTTTTCTGATGTCATGAAAATATAAACAGTTCTTATTAAATCCTGTTATTTAATACAAAACACAAGGTTTGGGACTAAATTCTTTGGCAGGATTCTTCAAATATAACACTGGCAGAAGCACAGAGAAGAAATTCGTATCTATGAGTAGTCTGTATTACTTGACACATTTTTGTTGGGAAAGCCAGTTTGGTTCAGACATAGTGTAATCATACCAGACCATTTGCCCTTTCCCGAGTCTCCCATTGACCTTCATACTCCAGTGAATCTTAATTTTTAAGCCCAGGGAAAGCTAGCCTGTTGCTTTGGGATGTTGCTTCAGGCCCCTCACAGCATTAAATGTATTGTTTAAAATCTCTTAACACCGTAAATCAAATCGTGCCTCTTATACAATTGAAACCGAGATACTTAGTGTGCTAAGGAGAAAAGAATGTAGGCCAAGGGAGATGGTAAATAAGCATTAAAAATGTCAGGGAAAAAAAAAGCTGAAGTGCAAAATACAGAAACGTGTATGTATGTATACACACATGTATATAGACATATGTACATGCACACACACACAGAGTAACATCACCCAGGGTTTGATAGTAATTGAAAAGCAAGAGGGGTCTTCAAAATGCATATATTCTTCTTCTTTTTCTTAATGTCATGAATATTTCCAGACAGGATTTATGACTGTAACATCAGAAGTCTGAATGATGTATGTTGTATTTGTATCTGGCTATGTGTAAGTAGCTATGTGCGTATATGTTTTGTTTTATCCAGGAGTTTATTGTTCTGGTTTCCACATGCAAAGATCCAAGTGCGAGTGTAAAAAGATGTAGTTGTGATAAGTTGGTAGCCATTCAAATTGTGAAGTTTATCTGAGGCTCGGCTGGGTGAAAGTACTGTAGATGCAAAAGCATTTTCGAAAACAGGAAATCTCTTGCAGTATTTCAAGTGGAATTATTTGCATAGACTGAAAAAGTTTAGATGCTCACAGAAGTATAAAGATGGGGAATTAAAAAAGGATACTTAAACTTCCAAAAGATTTTGGCCTAATTTCAGATCAACTTCCAACTTATGGAGGAAAGTTTAGCAAAAGTGGGATTTTTTTGAGCTAACAGGCAGTGATAATTAGTCCTGAGGGGAGTTTTCTGCATAGGGATAGATAGTCCTAGTTTGTCTCCACTGTAGGATATAAAAGTTTCAGAAATTTGTTGAATCAGGAGCTAAAGTGGGTCCAGCTCTCTCCAGTCTTGTGCTCCTTTAAGAGTCTTGGGAAGAACAGATGTTGTGGGTGGTTCATTGCACTGATCAAGAGCATCTGGTGATGTTTCTGCTTCCCAGAATGTCATGATTTTGAAAGATATCATGACAAGGAGAATAAATGTGTCAGGACCAATCTTTGATGTTCAGATGTGAGTAAATCAGCATTGTTCAATGCTAGTAGATCACTTAGGAGTACTCAGTAAATTGCTCCATTCTGGCTTGAGAAGAATTCCCCAGGCTCCAGGTGAATATCTAGAAAACATGGTTTCAGGAGGTACATACTAATATTCCCTTCATTAACTGAAACTGAAATGGAAAAAGCACAAAAGAGCATAGCAGAGCCATACCCTCCTTGCTCAGATGGCTCACAACCAATTTTCTCCTCTGTGGATCTCCATCTGTGGAACCTTGAGGAGATCTGAACCTGTTTATACTGTGTGCTCACTCAGCTACCGAAAATCACAGGCACTTTCCTCTGAGAACGGCTGAATGACACCCAGGTAATACAAGCCTTTCAAAACGCCTGACATAGAGGATTATTCTTTCCTCCTCTACCCCACAACAAAATATTCCAATGGATTTTGTCATGTGGGGAAAAAGGAAGGATGGCCAAGCCTGCAAGAATATTTTGTTGTTGTTCTGTCTTACCATTCTCTTCTTTTTATTTCTTATTTTTCAGTCAACCTGACTTCAAAAGAGAGTAAGCAGATTTGATCTCACCATGCCTTGGCTGTCCTGGGGATTGAAATTGCACTGAGCCCAGAATAGATGTGCATGGAAATTGCACATTTTAAACCGATGGCTGCACAAGATCAGAAGCCGTGGCAATGCTGACACTTTTGGCCTGGAACTTGGCAGGCCTGTGAAAAAATGTGGAGCTGCAAATGGTTCGTTTTCTGACTTGGAGGGGAAGGATTTGTAGTTCCTGATGTACCACTTCTGCAGATCTGTGACAAGGAGGAGACTTTGGTATTAGTCCACTAGCATATCCCTTGCAAGCTGAGAGAAGTTAATATAAAGCATTGTAATCTCTTTCACAGCCTCCAGGACTCATAAGAAGAAGTTTCTCAAGCTTAAAGTGTTCTATAGGATACTAAATCTTAAGTATCCTGGAGGCCACTGGGGAAATGAAAAGGTGTAGTTGTCACATTTTGTCAAAGTATAACATCTATATAATAAACCAGTTAGCTCCCTTTCTTCAGACCCAGCCCAGCTTGATGTACTAGGGCCATGTTCATTGTTTTCCAGTTTTATTGATGTGGTTTACTATCAAAGCAAAATAAAGCTAACCTTGGGCCAGATCCTCAGCTGATTTAAATTGGTGATGCTCCACTCTGGCTGATGGGACAGATTTATTTCAGCTGAGAGCCTGGCTCCTACTTCTATTCTCATTTTCTGTCCTCTTCCATCTCTCTAAGCCCTTTGTTTTGATTTCTGTACTCTTGTTTTTGTTTAATTGTGACAAAAAATGTCAAACAATGTTATGTCTTTACCTTCAACTCTTAGCAAACATGCCTTGGCTATAAGCTGGACAGTTGAATGGGTGACTGAAGGGGGTTTGCTTCACAAAGCAGATCTTGGCTTCTATGGAGATGAAAAATACTCTGCCTAAGGTGGGACCTCTGAGTAAGGACTAAAACCAGGAAAGCACAAGCTCACAGCGAGTTAAGGTAAGTCATGTGTAACAAGAGATCAGCAGGAAAAATGACCAAGCAGATTAAGTAAAGAGGCAGCTGTTCATAATGATTTTCAGGTAATTTTTTGGTAGAGCTATGGAAAGAAATGTGAGGAGAGAGGGAAGAGATGAAAAAAGTGTGAAATGTAAGGAACAAAGTGAGGGGAAAAATGTCGTGACAGAGTGGGAAATAAAGCTCTAAAGAGGAAATGGACACTTGCACAATAACTTGCTCATTAGCCCTTGGTTTATACTCCCTGCCTCAGAATTGTCACTTCTAATTATCTTTTCACCTTTGGTTATTAACTGCAATCACAGAAAACTAATGATCACCAACCTTGCTTTGAAATGTTCACTGGGTAGTGCCTGAGATCATAACAGTTTTCTTAATTTGACTGTATAAATAGGAATAACTAAGAATTTAAATAAGAGAAAAATAGTAACGAGTCTGTGAGTCAAACGTCTTTTAACAATTAAAGGTTCTGTAGTGAAGAAGGTTAACTGCTGGATTCCTTGACACTCACACATGCCTGATATGTTTAGTATCTCAGATGCAATTTTCCTTTCTCCACTTTCTCTTTATTTATTTATTTTTTTATCCCGTGGAAGCTAAAACTTTATTATAAAATTGAAGATAAGTATATCAGTTTGTTGGATGCTAGCAGAGCAGAACACAGGCAATGAGAAGATAAGGGAATTTGGTCAAATACAAAAAATATACCATGGAACCTAAACCAAATGACATCAGATAAGACCTCCACTGACTTTCTATTAAAAATGTAATAAATAAGGATCACAGAAGAATTCTTTTTCTTTTTTTTTTTCTGGCACATTTTTTGTGTTATTGTCTCTAGTGCTTCAGAAGTGTATCAGTATTAGTGCTTTATTTTCCATTTATAATAAATAAATGCAGGTTGGCTTATACTGAAGGGCTGACAGGTCTGGATTAGTGATGAGACTCTTTTGATATGTATATATTTTTAATTTATAGACCTAATCATACTCTTACAGGGCAGCCTTACTGTCCTGCTTAGGGACTTAAGCACAGCGTTAGAAAGTCATTGAATCCTGAAACCTTGGTCAGTAGTTCTGGGAGAATGATTAAAGGCTGGTAGCTGGTGGATAGGACAGAAATCGAGTTAAAACCAGAGTAGATGTTAATGTGATCAGCAGTGGCACTGTTTGGATTCTAGGTGAGTTTTCAGCTTCCTGGGTGTTCAGATCTAGCCTCTCGGATGGCAATAGTGCAGTGTATTGAGTTGGTTTGCGGAGCACAGCACAGCTCTGAAACAGTTCAGCTGCATGGACTGGTGTTATTCTTAGCTGTTGGAAAGCTCTGCCACTTAGGATACTGCCTCACCAAGTGGGAAGAGAGGGGTTGCTGAAAAAGAGAGAAAAAGGCATAATTCCCTCTTGATGTCTGTTACTCATTCTAAAATCTCTTCTGCTCACCAGAGACTTTCAAAAATACAGTTTGTCTGCAACGTCTGTAGGATGTCACTGATGATGAGAGACAGCTGCAGATAGCTTTACTGTTGCACTTTCTTCACCCATCTTGGATATTTTCCTGTGCAGATGCAATTATCCCTACTGTGGATTTAGTAATAGAGAGACCAGTAATCATACTGTGAATTGCAAACAGCACATATTTAATTGACAGCTTCTCCAGGGTTTTCATGTGTCTAGATCTTGGTATCACCTTGCTAGGGACTCAGGTAAGCTTTACATCACTGCATAGAACTATAAAAATAATAAAATATATCCTGATTCATGGCTGTTGGAAAGAGGTAGGGGAATTGCAGCTGCTCTTAACAGCAACCCTCTCCTCATTTCATTTCCTATGACACCTACAAACAGAAAACGGTCACGGTTTCAGTGCGGGCAGCACATTATGGATAAGGCACAGAATGGATAATTTTGGCTTTGAAAGCATCATGGAGTCGTTTTATTTCTGAGGACATTCATAGACTGTCTCTATGCAGGAATATTTTAACCTTTCCAACAGTTCAACGTTCACGTCTACCTGTGTGGCTTAAGCCAGGCTGTCTCAGGGCTTTGGCATTGATAAACTTTGTGTAACAGGGAAAATATATGTTGCAGACTGGAAAAGGGAGAGTGCTTTTGATGGGAGAGGAATCCCCGTTGGACTTGACGCTTGCCTGTGGCCTTAGGTGAGGTTTGCTTAGTGGTGTCTGCTCGGTCTCCAGTGGACAATAGTCTGTGCCATAAAAAGACTCTGTGCATAATATGGGATGTTTGTTGGCCTCTGCCTTGACGAAACCCAGATGAGAGCTGTTTATATCCACCTAGAGACAATATCCAGTGGGAAAGATAGTTCTCTTTGGCTAACAGATATCTATGCCATTTCATTTTATTCCACCTTTCCCTCTTAAGGATCTTTTTCTCCTGCCTTGTTTTCCCCTTCTCTTTACATTTAAATGAAAAGGGGGGGAGTTTTAAGCATCCGTAACTTCTTCATGAAAACCAAAGGGTGTGAAAATGTCCACCACTCCTCCTACGCTTTAATTAAATGTAATTAAAGAATGTTAAACACAATATGTACAGGTGGGTCTAAATAAGGAGTGTCCATAGAATTCTTTCTCCTTCATGCTTTAAATTCTCAGTTCTTGGGCAGAATCAGGTTATAAAAAGTTAAGAGTCAACTCTAAAAAAATTAAGATCTCAGAGAAAACATGCCAGGAAAAAAGCAAAAGACAACAAACCCATGAAACCCTGAATAACCCTAATACATTCATGCTGCCTGGCTTGCAATAGTAACCTTTCCTCGTGTGCTACACTATATGCTTACAGCAGGGTATTTCCCCACTGCCAGGCTTAATTTAGGGTACACAAATGTGCACACAAAAGCGCACCCACACAGGCATCCCTGAGCAGGCACGAGAGAGTCAGTAAGAGAGAGAAAGTGTGTCACACCCTCTAAATTCAGGTGGCCTCAAGCCGTGCCATATAATCCCAGCCTCAATTAAACTTTCCAAGGTCAGTGGTGTTCTACCAGGTCAGACATAAATAAGTCAGGTGAGAGTCCTAGGGCACTGAAAAGCCATATTTATTCTTTATCCACAGTTCATAGCTATCAAATGAAGCCTAACAGAGAGGGAGAGAGAGTGTGAGTGTGGCTCTCAAAGCTGCTCCTGTTGTAAGTACTTCTTTTTTTTTTAAAGCAAAACCACAGTTCTAACTTACTCCTACCTTAAAACTGCAAAAACCTTCACTGTGACTCTGGAAGTTTCAGGAAGACAAAAGAAGATATTTTAATTCAGCAACACCATATTTAATGACTATTCAAGTGAAGTGACCCTGTTCTTTCTGAAGGTGTTTCTAATTTTTTTTTTTTTGTTTCTTAAGAGGGAGTTCTCATCCATTTAAAATTCAGTTTTCTCTATAACTAAAATCTTTATTGTGTGGAGCGTGAGGCCAGATGCCAACACAACTCCCACTTTAATGCAGACATACAAACTTCATGTCCTGATTTAACTGGTAATGAAACGGGCCAACATTGCAGAGTCTGTCAGTCTTGTAAACACCTTATTTCATTTTCTCTTGTTTTGGGGAATCAGAGAAAAGAGTGGGGTCAATAACAATATCTATATCTTAGCTCAAAAGTGTTAAAAACTGTGCACTTATATTGGGTTCTCTGGATGTCAGACCTCCTGAGAAGAGTTATCACATTCAGAGAAAGTAATTAAGGACAGTTGTGGTCCACTGATTTCTGTACTGTCTGATGAACTAAGTGAATTTTCCAGACCTCTGTGACTAATAACCAAATTAATATATATGTTTTAATAAACCAACATACCACAAGTCTGCCTTGCTGTGCTGTATAATATTTTAAAGGAAGAGTTTTGATAAGTAGGCTTAGACCTTTCTCATGTTCTTGTTCAGTAGGGGGCAAAAATATTGGTTGAAGGCTATTTTAGAGATATTTATTTTAAAAAAACCCAACACTGATAAACCCACAAAATCTTTTCCCAAACTCTTGCTTCCTATCACCAAAAAAGGAAACCAACCCCCCAAAAAGTGCAAGTAGAGTCATGTTTTTATAAGCAGAAAGTGTAAGTACTTTTTTTCTAAGAAGGGCTCAGAGGTCTGAAGCCGGTTTTGTTCTGTTGACCTAACTTGATTTACACCAGTTTACACAGTTGAGAAACCAATACATTAACACTGCTGGGAAAGTTGTTTCATACCTTTTGTTTGTTTTTCCTTATTTAATCTTTTTATTATGATTAAGATATGGTGATCTATTAAGAATGATAAGGTGTATATATATTTGTTTTGTGATGACTTTCACTCTTCTCCTGAGAAATAATTTTGAAAGTGCAATTGAGTAATAGCAAAAATATTTTCAGATATCTTTGTGAATAATAGTGTCACCTTTTATTTAGCATCTATGAGTGGATCACATAATTATTGTAAATATTCAGAGAGTGGACACTTATACATATGGTTTTGTATCATTGAATACATACAGTTTTTGTCAAGAGTAACTCTTAATCTGAGAAATATTCAAACACTTGTTCAGTCACACATCCTTACAATAACTTACAGACTCCCAATCAGAAAATGGCAAAAAAAGGGGGTGATTAGCATGTCCAGACACATAATGATGAGTGTTGATTAGTTAAAGTGAGCACTTTCCAAACAAAGAAAAGTATTTGGCAAAACCATTACACAATTTTGGATATATTTTCTATATTCATCATGAAGTATTAGTGATTCCAATCTTGAAAATTTTAAGATAATGTTAAAGAGCAGAGGCATTAAGGGAGAGTTTATGGGGGACAAAATGTCAGAAGAGTGTTTACGGAAATATCAGTTTTATTTTATAGTCATTCAGATTAGAAATCATTTTAGCACTTGGTATCCATTAGCATGTGTGTTGAGTTCTCTGCTTCTGTGCCTCTGGTTTTAACATCTGTAAGTAGAAGGGAAAAGCTCGACAAACGTTTCTGAAGGTTTTATGTGCTCTTTATCCCAACGCTGCATTGCAATCCCTGCTATGCCTGCTGCAGTAAGAGGAGAGTCGTGGTCAGATGGCCAATTCTAGAGATTAGATGTGAAGAAAGGGTGTTACAGCAACACACAGGATTCCTCTTAGATGTTAAATGTATAGCATGTTTTAGTGAGAGGGCAAGGGAGGTGGGGTGAGGAAAATATATCTCTTTGTTACATCTGCTTTTATCATGTTTCCCCAGTTAGCTCTCAAAAATTAGTGTTAGTAGTGAATGTGTTACATGACTAATCCCTGAAAGAAGGAATTAAAACAAACCTCAAGCAAACAATGCCATGAGAAATTTTCACCAATATTTGGAATAAGAGGTGATTAATTGAAACCAAATCCAAGAATATTTTTTCCTCTCAGGGAAAAAAGGAAATGTCTCTTTAAGGCTAAGTTGCTTCAAATGTACTCCCACCTCACTGAAGCACTCAGTCTTAAATACTGTCAGGTAGCAAGGACATGGAAACTCCTTGAGCTGGAGGGTCCTATTCCTCACTTAACAGATGTTTTGATAATTCACAGTCATCCCTACCACGCTAAAGGTACCAGTTGAGAGACATGAGCCAAGTGGTTTTTCCAGGTCCAAGTTAGATCAGTTACATCATCCAGTTATTAATTGGAAGGAAAAGGGGAGGACATTTAAAGAGGGCACTGTAGAGCTCAACATTTATACAGCATCCATGTCTTGATTTTTCTGTGTCTCCTTTTATTCAGAATAAGCACTTGAAGTCAGTGGCTGAAAAGAAAGTACATGGTTATAAAGTTGTTTTCTGAGGAGATTGTCAACCCAGGGAATAGCACTGTAACAGGTGCATTGATCATCTCTTTATCTTCCATGGATGTGAATAAAGTCACTTCTGAGGGGAGGGGATAAAGTGGGGAAACACATGTAGTCTGTCACAAAATGTGGTAATGCAGCAAGAACGGATTATTAGTCATCAGAAAAAAGGATCTCTTGGACTTTTATCACTGAATTCATTGTGCTGCTAACTGTGCTTTGCTTATTCATGTCTCCTTTTCCTCATCTAAGAAACATGGGTAATGATTTACTTTTGGTGCAGCTTAGGGTGAAAAATAAGTTTGTACAGAATTGCCTTTTTCCACACTCTAGAGTGCTTCGGGGTCTAAAAAGTCCCAGGGCTTCCTCCAGATTCAGCCTGCTGCAGAGGTCTGTGTAGGAATTGTTCTACTAGTAAAAACTTTTGCTCTAGCTTACTCTTAGGACCTACCCGCCACCATGGGCAGGAAGACATGGTCAGTATGTACAGCAGAAATCGTTCACATATCACCAGCCAGTCTTGGCAGCATGACTTTTTGATTATGATTACCCAGTGCTGGAATCAAATGGCTGCAGAAAATAAGCCTCTCTCTCTAATCTGCTTTGAGATACCCTTGGACATGGTGCTGGGGGACAAAAAGTAAATATTATTTATTATTATTTTTGTTATTTCTATAGATTTTTTACACATCCAGAGTTCACACTGGGGGAGAAAGTTATGAACCTGTTATCTTTCATGTGTTATATTATTGATCAAAGCCAATGATGACGTTAAAGTTATATAAATGTTTTGTAGGCCTATAATGATTCATGACTTTCTGTACAGTAGCAGTGCTCCTGATGTTGTTGCACTGTCTGGAGCTAATGTTCTGATTAATGCATGTTTTCCTTCTTGATTTAAGAAATAGCTTATGGCTAAAAATCCTTAGATGTTCTCTGATTTATTGCACCTTTGTTCTTCCCCCCCCCCCCCCCTTTTTTCTTTCTAGCTTCTTATCCCCATATATGTATGTATAGCATAAATATATGTATTTGTAAACGTGTCAGCTTTAGAGATATCCCTGATGCAATACTCCTATGAGTTGTCTCTAAAGACTGGTATTTGTATTGAAAAATGTGTTTTGTTAGGCCAAGTCTGGGAATCTATCATCTGATGGGGGTAGTCTTCTAATCAGCATGTGTTGTTTGTCAAAACAACACCAAACAAATGTGGCCACATCATTTAACCGCTTCTGGGGGACAGGGGGAAGGTGCTTCTACTGTTACAACAGCATGAAAAGTCAGGGTGATCTATCATAGTTACAGTGCAGAAGTATCACATACGCAGTGCACTCACGCCCCAACTCGTTTCCTGGGCAGTTGGGGAACGTGTTTGGGAAGGTAGGGTATGATGGAGCACATTTTGGGCTAACCAGATAAATGGTCTACAGGAAGCAACCTTTAGAAATGTGACCTAGCTTAGCCCTTTGGTCCAAGCAATGCTGAGGTTTGAGCACCAGACCCAAACAGAAGGTTGGCTTAGAGTACCCTCCTTGGGTTTTTATAGAGGCCCTTGGGGTAGAGGACAGACTTGTAAACTGTTGTCTAGAAACTAGTTCTGTTGCTTACAGCCTCTCCTTGGGGAACAGGGTCAATGGAAATTACCCTGCTTCCACAAAGCAGTCAGTGTCTCTTTGATTTATTTTTTTTCCTTTGAATTTCTTCATGCACTGAAATCTAAGTCTTTTTGGTGATGTACATGTTGATTTCTTTAGTCTTAACTCCAAAAGCACTGAAGTCAAGAATTGCCTTCCGAAAATAATCTTGTTCACAGAAGTCTTTGGTAAGGATGAGACAAACACATTTCCTCTACTGCAGGGATTATCCACAGATATTTTTTTTTGTTTCATATTTTTTTAGGTGTGTTCACTAGCAGTGGATTGTCTGCCAGTTAGCCCTCTGGTCCTTCAGCCTAAACTTGCTGAAGGAGTGTTGTGCAAAAGAAAGTACCCACTTTGTTTTAATCTGCCGTGCTGTAAACCACCTACTCGCGTCCTTTTGTGTCTTTTGTGAAGCCTGGTAATAGCTGTTACTGCTAATTGCAGTGCTTAGCTTGCTGTGTTCATCTATGGGCAGAAACCAGGGAGATCAAAGAGCAGTATACTCCATAAAGTCTTTCAGTGTTCATTCTGCAGCTCTAATTCACCTGCACATGGCCGAGGTACTACACTGAGGGATGGCACAGAACATCAGAAAACAGATGGAGAGAAAAATAGGTTTTATTTCACTCAAACTTTTGGACTGCTTCAGCTGTAGGTTCAAAATGAAGTGTTATGCACTGCTTTGATGCAGGACAGTGCCTTTGGATGCTACCTCAAGGCCTCTTTGTTATCTGAAGCAGCCTATGAGGGATTGTAAACTTTTCCTTTTCTCAAAAAAAAACCCAGCCAGTTGCACAGAAACACGGGGCTTTACAAAAACTCATGAATCATGAAGCTTCAGTCTTTCAGTAGATGTTTAAAACCCACAAAATGTGAGGTCTGTTCCCTCAAGACTGCAATAAAAATAAGGTCTTTATTATAAGTGACGTAAAAAAAAATCTTAAACATGCACATTGTTCCACCAAAAAAGGGTTGAAGGATCAAAAGCCTTCTCAGCATCCAGTGCATCTGAAATTACAAGTGTGTTGGAGATGAAAATGCTCACCTGGTAGTATGAAGGCGTTCCAATATGATATTATATTGGCAACCCTATTCCACCTCCTCTTGGTTTAGAAGTAGAGGCCCTGACTGGATTATTGTAAAAATTTCAAAGGGTTCTAGATATTCTTAAATACAGAAAGTCCTCCCTAAGGCTTTACTTCAGAGTTAATTTGGGTTTCTGACATGAGACATACCAATATTATTAAGCTGCATTGTCCTTGTGTGGTCTTTTGAGGGAGAAATGATTACAAGGGCAGAGTTCTTCAATTGGAGATGACCTTGGCAGCATCAGCAGTTTGGGAATCTACCTCCTGTGGAGCAGAGAATATTTTTCTTTGGTATTTTGGTCCTTAAATGATTTTAGGCTGATAATATCAGTCCAGCCACCAGTGTTGCTACAGATATGAAATCCAGTAGGTTTTAAATGACACAACTTTTTTGCTCAGTCTTCAGTAGTGTCATTAATTCCTGTAAGAAAGACTCATTTTTGTGGTGTTGGGCAAAATACATTAAGAATCCAAATTTGGTGTCTCCCAGTGGTCTGTCTTGCTTTCTAATATTCACCAGATCCCTGGCATGCTATTATGGGTTGCCTGCTCGTGTAAACGATAGATTTTTGTTGCTGCTCTGATGGATTGTTGATATAAAATTACCAGCTGATGTTTATCCACAGACATAGGAATAACAGTATTATTAACTATTCCTATATATTTTGTGTCATTATGACTGTAAGGGCTTGTCTGAATAATAAAGATTCCCTTGAGTGGGACTCACTAGGGTAAATGACTGTTTAATAAAGACAGATAATGTAGATGAATCATTTTGACTACTTAGAGGAGCAATTGTGCTAAAACCAACTTACACAAAGTCCTTCTGAACACATTAGGGGGTCAAATCCTGCCCCTTGAAATCACTGCAACATTGCTGCTGAGTGGGGAAGGACTGAGGTCTCTCTTTGAGAGCAGGGACAAATTTTTAGCAATGTGAATTTAATTCATTTACATGGGTGAAACCTAACTGCTGTAATTTTTTAAACTCTAAGACTGTAAGGAGTATAAAAACATGCCTACGTAGATGTCTATATTCCATCATCATATGTTAAAATATATGTTTTAAATAGATTTCTGCTAAATTATGTGGCTTAGTTTTCTCTCTTCTCCATGATGTGATACTTCATGCTACACTGAAAGAATAAGAATATGAGTTTATTAAGTTTACTCAGAAAACTATTCAGTCATCTGTATGAGCTCTTGGAGCTATGTCAACATTTTCTTGAAAGATATCTAAGATTATTTGATGTTTACTTTTTTAAGTACAGCATTTGTGAGTAAAAGTGCACAAGAACATTTTATTACATTTTAAATGTAATTCCTGATCCCAGGGTGCTGTCTATATAAATCTGAACAAACCTACGAAATCACTATCTATATTAGATCAGCAAATCCTCTCAGTCCCAGAACTGGTCACTGGTTTAAGAATAAGAGGCAAAAGTGAAATTCCTTGGTAATAAAACTTCTGAGCCTTGACAACTGTGAGGTAATGCCATTTCTTGCAGCGCTGCCCAGGCCTTTCAAAGTACACTACTTTTTATTATATGCTTTTTCTCTGCCCCTAAACCTTCATTTCTGAAGTGCACATCTCACAGGTAACTAGTATATAATGTACTTTTCAATCAACCTCCTAATTCACTCCATGCAGCATGAGTTTTAGATAAAGCAGGAAGATGTGAAATGCAGAAGAAAGGTTTAGGTTGTATGATGCCACTTGCCTGTTCTAAATCTTTTACTATCTGTGGAAAAGAACACAGAAAGAGCTCTCTTTCAGGGTAAGTCAGGGTGGACCAGTTCTCCCAGGCATTGAAGACGCCAGCTCCCAGCATTACTTTAAGGTCCTGCCCCTGATCTTCTTGGGGGATTTGCATCTTCTTTCAGCCTGTTTTCTTGGAGTCTTTTGTCAGGCCAAGGTAGGCAACAAAGTGATGTCTCCCTTGGATCCACCAGCTCCAAAGGGGAAATTTTGCCCTGTGAGCCCCAGTGCCTGTGCTGGTATTGTGCAGTCTTCACTCTAACATGCTTCTGTGTCTCAACCAAGAGTGAAAGTGGGCAGTGCTAGAAGGGCACTGAAGTGGTTCTGCTGTTTGCTGCCTTTTTGGTTTCGTGAAGTACAAGTTTCCTAGAAGTGAGACAGAGTGAATGGGATTTCATCTGGCAAGTAGAATGAGGACTCGCAAGGGCCTGTCCCCTAATTATCAGTTTATCCATAACTTATCTGTAAATGTCCTAAACTGAAGAACCTAAATTCAGTATTAAAATTTTTATTGTACTCATAACCAAGTTTTTGCAGAGCAATTGTTGGCTGCTGCTGTTATTATTTACACTTCCACATGCAGACCATGGTGGGCTTGCCTCCACTGGCAGCGTGGATAGGTTTAAATTTACTCGGATCAAGGCAAAATACCCTGCTGAGAGACTCAGGCTGAGCATCCTGCTAATAAAGTATGTGACTCTGGGACAAGAGCTGCTCCCCATCTGGCAAGCCCAGAGCGTGGGCTTGAGTACGATTTCATTTGTGTGCTGTAATTCCTGTGGATGTACCTAAAAGTTTTTGAGGGCCCTAATACGTGTGATTTGTCTATGTCTTCTGCCATATATATTTATCTCAAAAATACATGCTCCAAGGTTAACAATCCTGGAGTTCACAGGAGTCCTTAAAGAAAAGTGGCAGCTAGTGATTATGTACACAGACTTGGTTGTTTTGTGGTTTTGGTTTTTTTTGCTGGCCTTGAATCAGGCTAATCTTTACTGCACAAGGTAGAGCATGGCCAATATGGAAACATCTGTGTTATGCAAATTCCTCCAAAATGGTTGAATGACAGGTAACCGATTGTGTTTTGGAGCTGTTCCACGTAGAGTGAATCAACAATTTCCAGCAAGTCAGTCCAGCAAAAATTTGCGTGGTTCCTTTTGATGCATACACAGCTGTGAGCTCCTGTGATGACTGTTTTCAGTTTAAAAAAAGAAGGGAAAAGAAATTATTTAGACCTTAGAGGTACTGAGAAATCAAAAAATATTTTCATTCTGTGGTTTCCATTTCAAATTTACAGCAAGATGGGCAAGGTTTTCCTCCCTCCCTCATGCAGTCCTATGTTACTCCCCTTGGCATCCATAGGGAGACATACGTGTGTCCTGGAGTGGGTTTATCATCTCCACAGAGAGGAATAGGGATGGAGCTCCTTGTGTGAGCCCAGGGCAGAATAGTGTCCCTAGCTGTGTGGGCGGATTGGTGAGGCCAGCTGTGGGATAAGACTACAGTCCTTAGACATCAGAGCCTTCCCAATCTCAGCTGGAAACAGGTGACGATGAGGTTTTGTGACTATCCTTAGCACTGGGTAATGCAGGACACTCCAACACTGATCTGACTCTTAGAACACCAGCTCTGCAGTGCTATGGAGAACAGATGAGAAAGTCCTGAGAATAAGTCCTGCCAAATAGTTTTCTTATTTCAAAAAGCTGTAGTGGTTCACTTCTGGATGGGCTTGCTGCTGTTTGGCACCAGAGCTCACGGGATTAACATTTCATACCCATAGCATTAAAATAAATAGGAAACATGACTTCAGGAGAAATAAGAATGCAGTCATACAAAGAATGCCACAATGATTTTCTTTTTTAAATGTAAGCTTGGCCCAATCAGGAATCCTCATAATTTAATTTGCACAGGCCAGAGATATGTGACCCTTCCCTGCGAAATATTTCACGTTGTGTAGTTCACATTAATTGTAAACATGCTGAAATGCTCTCTGCTACTGCTCCTGTCTCTGATTCATTGGTGACCAGTACAAGGAGGCAACACATGCTTATTGTTAAACAAAAACCAGAAGGATCATCTATTGCTCAGATGAAAGACAGAGACAAAATAACCAATCTGTAATGCAGATTTATTAATAGTCATTCACTGGTTTTCACTGAAATACTCTTCATGTAACCTTGACTTTATTAAGTAGTCCTTAAGGTGCATTTTGAAGACAGATAATGAGTTTGGGGAATAGTCTTATCTACATCAAGCTAATCTTTAACAGCTTGGAAGGGAACTCACAGAAACTTTTCCACTTTAAGTGACATAGCCATGTTCAAATCAAGCCTTTTAAAATGTCATTTTAATAGGAAGAGTTTACCGGCATTTTTAATAGCTATACTTCATAGAGGAATATGATTTAAACAAAGGCAATAGATAAAGTTACTGAGTTTTTAATAGTATTAATGGGGCTGTAGGCAAGTGGCATTGGAGAAACAAGAATGCTACTGCAGTGGAGTGGCACTTAGTGTTGGATTAATAAAGACAAGGCAGCTCTTGCTTGGAAAAAAATAGCTGTTGTTACAGTGTCTGTGTCTTTAAAAGGGAGGGCTGGGGCAAAGACAGAGGTTTTGAGTGGTATTTTGGTGCTGAGCCTGCACATGCCACATTGTCCAGCTTCCACAGGCAGAAGTCTGCAAGAACCTCCTGACCCTTCGCCGGCGCAAAGGCTGGTTGTGTGTGCGAGGGATGGGGAGTGAAGAACAAAGAGAAACTCAAAAGAAAACAAACAGAGAGTCACTATTTTAATGAGAACTCAAGATTTAACCCATCTGTACTTTCCCCTCAGTTTCCAGCATGTCCTTGAAAATAATTTCACTTTTCCTGTGTTGTGTATAAAACCACAGACCTGGTTATGCACCCAGAGGCACATACCAAGTTTTTCTCTCTATAAGGGAAGGAAATATATAAGTTGCTCTCACCACGGGCTGAATTTTAACCTGCTGGTACAGCCAGATGAATTACATGAACCCTCTTCTGCTGATTCCAATTGGCTTAGCTCATTTTGTTTTGCTTGCTTTATTGTTTGGGCATCAAATGTCCCAGCTCTCCCCAGCACACACACATTTGGTTTCTGACTAATGTGAGGCCTCCGTCAGAGAGACAGCGTTTGTCATTTAAAATCCAGCATGTCTTAAGAGTCAGGTCGTGACTCAGATACCACAAACTGTATACAGTATAGACCACAAATTCCTCCAGTAAGATTGAACAAGGCTTTCCGAGAAGCCACTTCCCCCACTGGTTATATCCTAACCCTGACTGACAGGTAGCAAATAACCAGAGTTCTTGAGTGGTTTTTTTTTTTTCTTGGACTGTTTTTTGTTAAAACTTGGTCTGCTCTATTCATGACTGCTGAAAACTCTGTCTTTTTATGTGCTTTTGGATAGAAAGGTGGGTAAAACCAATTTTTAGTCAGTCACATTTTTACAGAAATACCGACATTGATCAACCTTAAGCTGCAAGGCTGGGGATTTTGAGTGGATACCAAATGCCAGGGCAAAACTCAGCCTGATCTGTCCAGGTTTCCTTCAGCTGCAGCTCTTACATGCTTTGTGCACAAAACCCATAGATTGGCCAGGGTTTTCGCTCCAGTGGTTCCTGAACTTTTGCAAAACCTCTCAATGAACCTGCTAGGAGCTGGGAGGGGTGAGAGGGGATGGGAGCAGGGCTGCCAGCTTGGGGAGGTCTGCAAGGAAACCTGAAACCAGGTGAGCTCCCCAGGCTGAGCGTTTCCTTAGATTGGAGACCCCCAGACATTTCTCATTTGGAAGCAAAACTGGAGTTAACAAGTGTGTTAACAAGCCTCACACGCTTGCTGACCAGTAGTAAATCCCAGCTCGATTTGTTACTGAACACACCACTCTAGCATAAGTCCTCAGTTGCATTTGCAAGTGGATGGGGAGCGAGCCACGATCTTAAATCCTAGCTAGAAAACATCATCCTGAGAATCAGATGGGGTGCAGCCCTTTGATTTAACTTCTGGGTTTTTCCTCATTTTTTTCTTTTTTAAGAAACGAGAGAATTCATCTGTGATGCACTGTTCTGTGCTCTTTTGTCAATAGAAAAGTTGTTTTGCTAATGGTTATCTGTCTGCAAGTCCTTGACCTGCTTGTAAACACATTTCTGCAGGAAAACCCCAGGCCATGGCCTCGAGCCTTTACGTCAACAAGAAGAGATAAAGTGACCAAAACTTAACCTGATCTGGCCTGGAGTGCCCTCTACTGCCCCTTGACCAAATACTTCCCTAATCTGTGTCCTTCTGAAAGGAACAGATTGTTGTGTAAGAAGTATTACCTGGAATGAAATCAATTTTGGGAGCCTGACTTCCTCCTCCTTCCCCTCTGCCTGCAGCCAAAGCATATGGAATCACTGGAGGTTAAGGAACAGGGTCAGGGGAGGTTTTGGTGGAAAGGCAGGAATTTTCCCCCAAATCACCCTTTTTTTGTCCCCACCCCAGGCATCCGTTGCCCCAGGACAGCCCTGGCTGTGGTCAGTCATGCCACGTTAAACCTCCACCTTCCAAGCCGTGTAACAAACACAGGCAAAACTGAACTTGCTGATCAAGTTGCTTTTAAAAGCTGTTTGCTGATCCCCTGGGATTTGTTCTGGATTCACACAGCACAAGCAGAGGCTTTTTGTCAGAGCCACGATTTGGAGAGTCACTAAACTATGAGCGTGGCCCCCAGTTGCAGGGGGATGCTCTGAGCTCATCTGCTAGCCCGGCAGTGGGAGGGCAGGCAAAGGTGGTAGTGTGATGGCATGAGCATCCTCTGTTTGGCTTCTGCATCCCCTCATGGAGGCTGAGGTGAAAGCTGGGGTGACAGCTGGCTGTAAGCAATGACAGTTCGGAGGGACAAGTGACACCAAATTGTTCCTGGGAGGAAAGAATATATCCCTGTGCTTTTTTTCATAAGAGACGGGATAGAAAAGGAGAGGGGAAATGCATGCTGTGGAAAATCCTATGTCCAGTAAATGAGAAAAGGGGAAAACACAAGACAGCTCCAGAGATAAAATGACAAACTGCAATTGTGGCTCACAATGGGAGCATTCATTGCGCTGTGCCTGTGTTTGCACCCTGCTTAAACTGCTCTCAAGGCCGCTGCTGCGCCGGGAAGTTTCATGACTAATCGAAAAGCTGGTGGGTCACGTCCCCCCAGGGCAGTGTATTTTCCATCTCTTTAATTCAGCCACAGGTTGCAGGGCTCAGTGCCCAGCAATGGTGGGCTGGGGTGGGTACACTGGGCACCTCCAGAGTCACTGAGTGGTTTAGCAGCAGAGCAAGAAAATCATATTTGCTGCAAAAAGCTTTGCTAACCCCAAAGGTTTCTGCTGTGGAGCTGGGCAGCTGGCTGGGAAGGCAGTGACCCTTCCTGTGGGCCTCTATCCCTTCTATCCAGCACCCTCAGCTCCATAACAAAACATCTCCACACTTGGTACATCCAGAGTCAGATGAGGTCTTGGACCAAGTGTTGCACTCCTTATTTTCATGAGTTTTGTAATTCATTTCATGGTGGTCTGTAGGAAGTGTTCTGTTCTCTATAACCCTAAGGTGGCATTTTTAGAAGAGAAGGGAAAAATTGTAGAAAACTGATAGGGTTTGGGGTTTGGTTAGTTTTTTTTTCTATAACAAAACCTCACAATGTTTATATGTAATGGAAAAAGCTTTCGGAACTCTTTGTTTTGATTCATAGAAAAACTTAAAAAAAGACCTGCAAGGGGATAATAAGATGCTACAGCCACTATTATTCACAGCTTCTTGATGCTGTTCTTCAGTTTTTCAGACTGAACTGGTCTGTGAATCAGTCCTGAATTATCCAGTCTGGGATCTGTAGTGGATCGCTGCATGTGAAACTGCACATGACAGAACAAAACGCCCCTTTGGGTGTAAATCCTGGAAGAAAAGCTTAAAGAAAAGGTTCAGATGAAATTTTACTGCTGCATATTGGTCCTGAGGGGCATCCCAAACCCTAAAAATTTGTCAGGACCTAACAGACACAGTGGAAACCCCTAGAGTTGAGGCTGTGAAGCTGAAATCTATGTTTGAAAGCAACTCCCACTTCTCCAAGAGGCAGCTTTTTGCCTTTCACCCTCCCCACACACCTTCCCCCCATCATTTGGAGGTACAATCTCCTGTGGGCTTCCTGCAGTTATCCGACAGACTTCTACTAAGTGCGGGGAGAAGGAGGTGAAATCTTTCAGGGGGATATAAATGTTCTATAGTCTTCTTTTGTACATTCAACCTTGTGTATCCCTATAAGGCGGTTAAAAAAGGTTCCAGCTTTGCATAGGGGGTTTAATTCACAAGCTTTAATCTCAACTGGATGAAAACTTTCAACATTGGCTTACAGGAAATATAATTTCAGCTTTCCTGATAGAAAATGAAACTTTGGAGAACGACATAAATTTATTTTTTTCCTATAGAAAAGATCTATTTAAGGAAAAGTGGGTGTTTTTTCTCTGCAGAAAATAATTCTAAGAAAAAATAATCTTCATCTCCCAAATTGAAAGTGTAAATTTTAACCTTGTTCAATAATTCAAAATTATTGCTCCCTTTATTTTTCTTGTGATGTTTCTTTCCGTGCTTCTAAAATTTGTCAGGTGAACACAGATCTGGTGGGCAATTTTTCAGATTAAAAAGCTTAGTTTTATGGTAAAAAGAACTTGTCTTCCTCATAAAGTATGAAGCTGTGTAATCAAAGAAGGGCTGGCTGAATCTATTCAGTATTCTCAGCTACTTTCCAACCCAAACTTCTGAATGCATGTTAGTTATTCTGATTAAGTCATACTCCTGAACTCCCTCCAGGCTCTGCACTGGAGATGATATTTATACAGCACTAATGGAGAAAACTTGGTGTGTTTCAAAAAATAATTCCCAAGAAAACCAAACCATCAGCAGATGTAACAGAAATTTTCAGGGAACTCTGACTCTCCTTCATGTCTTGCTAAAAAAGGTCAGCTTCAATTTAATTCTAAGCCCCCAAATATTGCAGGGGAAGAAGTTTTGAAAGCATTAAGTGACCCATTTCAATGTTGTTTGTGCTCCTAATCAAAATATACATAGCCTTTTTGTTCCAAAAGTTGCCAAAATTAATTGACGCTGAAGTTTCAACCTGACTTTTGGTAATGGGGCATTTTATCCTTTTAAAATTTTCATTTCAGTCTGGGACTAAGGCACTTCTGATGTTTCAAACCATTTATTGGATGGGACACTGTAGGGTCTAGTGGCTGTCAACACAAAGTGGCGGCTTGCTATGGCTTAGAACAAGATCAACTCTTAGTAACAACAGTGACTATTCTTCAGTAGACATCAGCATAGTTTATATTGTAAAAATTACTACACACATAGGCATTGGCTGAGAGAAAGGACACACTTTTATTTGCATGATTATGTCTGTCTTAAACTGATCAATCCATCATTTTACCTGTAAACTTTCCTAACACTGAGATTTGGTGAGCTATTGGAAATAGTAACCCTGTAAGCAGGAAACTGTATGTGTGACTTTTCATACAGGTTCACACACTCATATATACATATATATATATATGTGTGTGTGTGTGTGTGTGTGTGTCAATATATGCTGGCTGACATAACAAATATCTTTGTTTTTAGAAAAAGAGGGTTTTCCTTGGGGACTTTAAATAGATTCAGAGGATATTCCAAAGCATCAGACCGTATTTCACTGTGATATTCATATTGTCAATAGTGGGACCTTTCTGTGGAAAATGGGGCTTTTCCTGTAAACATAATAATATTTCTGGATGGTGAAATATACAGTAAATGTTAAACAAGAAAAGAACTAAATTGCAGACTATTCCCTGGTCAGCAAAACCTGCCCATTATTTTTCAGTTTGCTGAATCTGGAGTTTTTACCATTTTTTTTAAACTGTGACTTTTCAGATTCATGAGGGAAGCAGGTAATCTTCATATTTATAAGGACACACTGTCAACTTGCTTTTCATAATTTATAAACTCTTTTTAAAAAAATTATTATTATTCCCTTTCCCTGTTGGAAGCCTGAAACTGGCATGTTTCCTTAATAGAGCTGGGAAAAAAAAAAAACCAACCCTCTGCTTTTTTTCTCTGGGAGGTGATTTCTCAGAAATAAGCTCTGTGTGCAGTAGTATTGTAGCCTGGCTTAGCGGGGCTGGAACGAGTGCTGCAGGGTCTGTTTTGCAAGTGTTTGCATGCTTTAGCTTTACAAGTTGCAACTTGTGTTTTGGTTCGGGGAGGGGACATGTCAATACGTTGCAAGCCTCGTGTGGCATCTTTAACATGAACTGGATGGATGCTCTTTGCTTTGTTTGACTGGACTCTTGCCTTCATCCATCCCAACCGACTTCTTCCCCCCCTCCATTGCCTTCTTCACAGCACCACACATTCCCGTCTCCTACAGTTTGCTCCTGGCATGGTAAGAACAGGTATTTTTCCTTCTATCCCTGCACTGAGGGACTGGCAAGGATGGGCACCTCATTTCCAAGAGGAAATGAAGGTAGTTTGTGAGCCATTCCCTCTTCCCCTTTTTAATTTCACTGAATCACTTTCCAGTGGGGTTTATAAAGCAAATATTTCCAGGCATTTAGATTAACCTTGCTCCTGGGCTGATGTAAAGCAGGCAGAAACATTTCTGTTTTCAGAATCAGTCCC
Organism: Gallinula chloropus; assembly: GCF_964237585.1. Lineage (NCBI taxonomy): Eukaryota > Metazoa > Chordata > Aves > Gruiformes > Rallidae > Gallinula > Gallinula chloropus. Next base: position 14,719,362 of record NC_140094.1, on the reverse strand, counting down.
AGAATTTACAAGAGGCCAAGTTTGCTTTCAGAAGTAATTCACAGTGTTGATACAGATTTTATAAAGCACTACAAAATTTAGTGACTGGGTACTTTAAATGCCATCTCTTGGGCATGCTAGTCACAGATAAAATCTGTTTGGAATTACTTTTAATGGTTGTTTGAATTTAAAATCTGGTAAAAATTGATTCAAATTGAAGGTCATGAACTCCTTTACCCATTTCCCCTTATTGGCTCAACAAGGGTCCTATTTCATGATCTTTTGGCCATGATGTAACTCATCTGTTTAGTTGAGAAGGTGCTGATATGCGTAATTAAGCTAAAATGGCATTGGGGAAGAACCTGTTAATAGGTAGTAACATACCATTGACTCTGTCCATCCATCTGTCAGTCTCTCCCCCATAAGTTTTGAACTTACTGGTTGGTTTCAGCAAAATTTGGCATGGGAGTAGAGGTATTTATTAGTATTATGATACTAAATGCTTTTGGAGAACTGGCAGCTGGCGAAGGGGAGAGTTATTCCTTAGAAGGAAATACTACAAGGGCAGCTCAGATGTAGAGACCAGTCTTTTTACAGGTCGGTCTGAGCCAGCTGTTGTGTTTGGCCCTTTGCTGAGCTGAAGAGGGAGGTGATGTGAGAAGGTTCTGGGAAGGGATGGTAAGGAGAGGCAGCATGGATCATTGTGCACTTTTGGTTTAGGAAAAGTGCAGCACATGTTTAGAGAAACCAGACATCATTAGTTCCACTGCTCAGAGAAAAAAATTAAGTATTTTTCTAACTCATGTGAAGAGGGCCTGGACCACTTATGTGCCACTTAAATCCTTTTACAAGATTGGATTTCCTTTGGTAATATCCCAAGTAGATAATATGGCTAGGGATCTGTTACTTTTGATATTCCTTAAGAATGCCCTGCCCTGGGAGTAACTGTGAAACCCTGGGGTAAATCACTTCAGAAAAAAAAGATCTGTGTGAGAGGTAATCTAAACTTTTTTTTTCTTTTTTTCTTCTTGATATGCTCAGACTCTACCATGAACTCTCCTGCAGGATTACAGCAGATCCTGACCCTATTGACCTAGTATCAGCCCTTTTCTGTAAGCTCTGCACAGCAGAGAAGGAGGAGGATAGATACTGCGAATGGCTTAGAGGCTTAGATGCAGTAGGCTCTGAGTATCAGCACCAGTTCAAAGGATCAAAGGGGGTCTGTGACTCTCTAGCTATGTTAATTAATGGAAGAAGTGGTATTTGGTCTTCATTATGGACTTTAAGAAAGAAAAAAAAAAGAAAAAAAAAAAGTCAAGTGTTTTGTCCTGTGTTAAAGCACTGAACAAGGCTGGTGAAAGTAACAGAGCCGTCTCCATTAGGCTTTCAGCAGTGTTTCAAGAGTTTGGAGCCACTTACGAAGTCACGCTTAGGCAGCACTTTCTTAAAAGTTAAATGTCTGATAAATGCTGATACTGCCTGATCTGCATTCCTAATACGCTTCTCAGTGGCGCAGGTCTCCAATGCTCATGCCAGGGAAGAGCCCTTTTAGTAAAGGACTCCCTGGGTTTCTCCTGTACCCTCTGCTTCGCATGTGGGCTCAAGCCCAGCAGCATTGATTCTGTCTCTCACCGGATCAGGCATCGCTCCACAGTGTGCTTTTCATTTAAATATCTGTGGTTGCTACAGAGGTTAATAGGAGGTCAATGGCCAGGGCTCAGATCAGCAGCGACGTGGGGACCAAGGCATGGAGATGGGCAGAAGGAGCAATAAGAGCATTTATGGGGATGTTCCTACATTATATGTTCTATTAGCTCTCCAAAAGGGGAACATAAAAGCTCTCTCCTGAATCCTAAACAATCCCTTCTAATCTCTGACCCTTTCTTTAACTCAGCCAGTTATCGCTTAAATTTGAAAGACAGTCACTGGTTACAGGAGATTTTACATTTACACGCGGGGATGTACCCTGATAGGGGGTTTCTATTTGTTTAACTATACAGTATATGGATTTTGTGGAAACATATGTTTTTACATAACTAAGGATGATCAGATTTTAACTAAACAAAAAAAAAATCATCCCGGGAAACACACTTTCTGTGGAAATACCTGGTTTTACTTGAAAATTGAGAAACTGAGAATATTTTTGTTTGTTTCTTTGCTTTTTTGTGTTATCCACTAAACTGTGTGCTTTGCAAAGTGAAAGCAAGAGGTGTCCAAGAGAGTTAGAAATCTGATATTGGCTCTAATTTATTAATATTTTTCCTTTAAGTTTCCAATGCACACGACTTCATGCATGCAAGTGTATGTCATGACTCTGCATTTGTGTAAGTGGTGCTTGATGGGCTTGTGCTTTGGTGTGAACGTATTTGCTTTAAACTACAACAGTCGTATAGACCAAAATTGCTAATGATATGATTTTTATTGTGGCTTCACTGTAAAACACGACAGCATGTATGATCATCGGGTATTCAAACAGTGAAATGTGTAAAGCTATTTTTCTGTAATTGGTCCCAGGGCAAGGGGTATAAAAGACTCCAGATACGCTCTTGGTATGGTTTCTAATTAGGGAACCAGGAAAGAACTGAACTTTGGAAACTGTGATGAGTCCATGCCTTTAAAAAAAAGAAAAAAAAAAAGGGGGAGATAATCACTTTGACCTTGAACTCCAAAAGGCCCTGAAATCAACTGATTTTACTCTTTAAGCTCCTTAACAAGCATGGGGATTAGAGACGAGCTGTGTAGAATGGTTCATATTAGATATAAACGATAATGGACAATAGAAATTCATCTATGAGCTCAGCACAGGCATCCTGTGCAAATTCCATTTCCCCAAGATACGGTGATACCATGTTACAGTGTTATACATACCGCTGATAACAATATGACTTCATCAGTTGGGAAGAGACAGAAGAACATTCAGTAGCATCAGGGCAAATGCACCTTTCAGAGATGTCCAATCCTGGTCTAATCCGAGCCTGTTTAAATAAGCACAACCACACGTATCAAAAAAGGTCAAATATAATCACCATTGTACCTTGTGTGATGAATAAATCATCTGTTTAGCTATTTATTTCAAGTATGATGAAATCACCCTGCCTGATAAAGAAAGAAAACTTAGGAGAGGAATAAACCGACTGTAGACTGAGGCTGCACATTTCAGTGGCCTTCCATCTGTCCACAGCTAAACAAGGAAGGATGCTGCTGACACTTAAGAAAAACATTCTTTGACGATTTCATTTTCGCAGATTTGTTTTTTTTCCCTTTCTTCTTCTCTCTTTTTCACCCCGCAAAAATAAGGCTAAAAAAAATTGTGTCCCACTGAAAAGGGGGGAGTCTCATCTTGAAATGGAAAAACACACCGTGTTTTCAGGAGAAAAGGAAAACATTGAGGAAAATAAGATGAGGAGAGGAGCTAATAGGACTGAAATTATTGGCAGTTTTGGTTTGATAAGTGTAGTCAGCTCAATAAAATAAGTTGTCCTCTCCAAGAATATACTGAATTTTTAGGCAGAACCTGAAAATAGTTTCCCTTCTGAAAATCCCACCCGATGAAAAAAATCATTGTGCCTTTTAAAAGGCACCTCTCTTCTATCTTTTTGCTGCTGTAGAGGGGTGAATGATGTGGTTAGACAGGCCACTGCCTGCCATGAAACCTAGTGAGAAATGATATTGCACAATCCTTTCCCTCCTCTGTTTCTCAAAAATTGTTATTTTATTTCACTTTCCCCCATTTCAGTCTGTGTGGCCTGGCAGACCTACTGGAACCAGGCCTAGGATAATATTGTCTCAGTTAGCTGATAGGTGTGAGGGCACCTGCAGGCAGATAAAACGTGCTCGTGTTTGCTTCAGAGTTTTATATATAAAACTCCAAATTGTCGAGATTTCAGGACAGTCTCCCATTTCCCCTTGAAAGACTCAGAAAGTGGGGAAGCAAAATTAAAAAGAGAATCAACTCTCTGCTTTTTCATTAGTTCTGGCAGCTTCCCCTAGAAACACACCCATGCTCAGCAGCATCATTCTTTATTTAGCTCTGAACAGACTGAAGGACCTTAGTGAATTCTTTCTTCCTCCTCCTTTTCAGATAATAGCAATGATGCTGCCACATATTTTGCAAAGTGCTCTTTTCTGGAGCTGAGATTGAGTTACATCCAACGCGATAGACCCCACTGGCAGCCGTGTGTTCTTAGCAGAGACATTCCATTACCATGCCGAGTTATTTTTAATTCTATCTGGATTTTTCTCTCTCTCTCTTTTTTCTTTTTTAAACCAGCACATAAAAGAAAGCTATGGAGTTGCTCAATCAATGTTAGTTTATTATTGCTTACCCAAGTGTTTAATAAACCTATCCCAACCCTGGACATAGCTTTAAATACTTCATTGACTGTAACAAAGCAGATTTTTCCTATCAGACCAAAGTGGCTCTATAAACTATAATTAAGCACTAATTATGAGCTCTACTGGTCAGATAACAGAAGGCAAGGTCCATTGTGCGACTGGCAGAACCAGCAATTAAAGGAGATTATTGTTGTCAGAAATGGAATAAAACAAACAAAGAAAAAATTTGGGAGGAGGGGAAGATTTGCAATTGACCTGGATAAACTTTGGTTTGTTTCTCAGTTTGGGAGATTATGACATCACAAACACAAAACCCATGAAGATATGATGACACAGAACATATGTAATAAGTTGTACTGGAAAATTCACATGGTTTTTGGAGATCAGGTTGTAGAGTCAGGTTCTGTTTGGCTCCATTCATCCATCGAAGGCAAATGCCTTATAGTCCAAAACAGAAGTCATATGTTCAGAACAAAAATCTTTTCAGGGAAAATATTGTGTCAGTACTTTTTATCCTCATTTCTGTAAAGCATTCAAAGCCGGAGAGGGCCGCTGTGCTCATGGGCTTAAGCACTAGAAAATGGAATTGAAGTAGAATGAAGAATAGATTGACTCTCCAGGAAGGGGGGGAAAGGACCCTCTACAACAGGTGAAAAGGAAGTGTGGTTTTATAAATTCGTTCCATTTTAACGTGCCTGGCTTCTTTTCACTTACGCCATTTTTACACTGGCTTAACTTGATTGGCTCCAGTGGAGTTTTCAATTATGCCAGATACCACTGAAGTGTTATTAGCAGCCTGCTTGGAATTTATCTTGAAAGTCTGAAACTGTTTCCGAGCTAACAATATTCTCTTCCCCCTCTTCTCTTTTCAAAAGCAAATGTTCACTCTGCAGAAAAAGTTGATGTCCTGTCAAAGCAGAATGCTCAAACACCAAAATGATTTGACTTTTCACATACAAATTTTAAATTTCCATGGAAAATAAGAGTTTCCATTTATCCTCTTGTGAGTGATATGCTAGTCACAGTTCATATATTCCTAGACCTGATACAGACATTCCAGGCAGCCAAAAGTCCCTTATACACACACACACAAGTTACAGCTTCCTGGAACACTGTTGAGGTTTTCAGGTGATGGCTGGGAATGTGGCCAATATCAGAAGGTAAAGGGCAAAAGAAAGCCATGGAAATGGCAATGACAATATTTCGTAGCAGCAGGCAGGTGCCTCTGCCCCTAACTCGTGATTGAGCCTAAACCTCACAGTACTGCGCTCTCCTCTCTGATTATATTTTAAGCAATTTGCATCTTTTTTGGGAAAAAAAAAAAGGGATTAATAAATTTCAAATGTTCCTGGTGCTTCTGTGCCAACTGGCACTGGAGGGGACCTGTAACCTTGCCCAACTGCACTATATATAATTATTAATTAGAAAGCAACCTGGGAAGCAATGATCCTCTCCCCCAGCATAAACCAGAGGGACACTCCTGAATTCATGGTAGGAAAGAAAATTGGTTTCCCTAGGTCACACTCAGGAACAAACTTTATTTTACTTTGACTAGTTGTTCACTACGTGGAGTGGAATTATGGGAATTAATTGGAATAACTTGGGTGCTCATTTTATAAATCAGCTGGCAGAACTCCTGCTGTAATTAATGGATCCGACTGGCAATTTTCCACAAATACACACCCATTTCCCGGTGATTTCCACTGTGCATACATGCATTTTGCAGGAGCTCAACTTGCAAAGGGGCATATTTAAGAGTTTGTAACTGTCCCAATGACAGCAAGTTCTAATTTAAAACTCCTGTGTAATACTTGTTAGGAAGTTTTAATATCAAAAGGGCAGCCAAGGTCTTCCATGAGAAATTTCTAGACAGTGAAAGAAACTAATCCTTTTTAGTGATGTTTGGCTTCTCCTCTGCAGTAGCTGATCTCTGATTTCATATTTTATATCCATGGTTTGTTAATGAAATTTTCTCCTTTAAAGAGTAACCAGGCGGATAGCAAAAATTAGCTGATACTTTGCAGTAAACGTTTGAAGTGAAATTCAAGTAGCAGCCTGAGGCTCATAGTATGTAAAACCAACTACCAAAGTTTTTTTGGGGGGTTTAATCTATTTTTCCTTCTCAGGGGACCTCTGCTGTATTAAATTCTTTGGTTGAAGAGAAGCAGCCAAGTTGGCATTAGGACTGACTTAGCAATTTGCATCTTTTGAAAAGGGATTAGCAAATTTAAAGTGTTCCCTGTGCCCCTATGCCAGTTGGCACTGTCTGGGGTCTGTAACCTCCCCCATCTGTGCCACTGCCTGCCATGGGTCTACCTAAAAGGTGTTATGGGGATTGTTACACCTACTTCAAAGAGAAAGAGAGCAGGAAATTAGGCATCTGGAGAATCTTAATGTCCGTGTGTGGTGGCATCACTGCTGTTTATGATGCACACAGGGAAGACAGGTTTGCTCCAAGCTCAGGCTTTTCTTACCTGGCACCCAGGTTCATGAGGTTTTAAAAGGCTCAATATATGTGAGGCAACATCCCTGTCCTCACAGCAGCTCTAGAATTGGAAGTGTGAACTGGATCTCAACTGGCAAGTCAGAGCCACAGAGGTGGGCTTCAACTCTGAATTTGATACTAATTTGAGTTAGTCTTCTAGTTCAGTTTTGGGAGCTGTCTCTGTGGACCACAGAGAAGAAAAAGCCCTTGACAGGACAATTAATCACATCTAAGGGTGCAATTACCCCCACTTCTCTAGTGACCATGGAACTAGATTGACTGTTGTCACTGGAGAAATGCAGCTGTTTGTAATTTACAGGGAGGAGTCATCCTTTTAGAGCACCAACTTTTGTCTGTGGTCTACAGGAGCCCAGGCACCTTGCTTTGGATGGCTCTGTAGATGGCCAACTTGAAGCTCACCAGAAGTCTTCACCAGGGTACAGAGTTAGATGGCTCAAACTTCATCCCAGGCCCTGTAAATTATATATCTCAGCTATTTTCTACTGAAGAACCTAATATCATCCAGGAAGAAACATTAGGCATACAGACATGGGTAGAATGTGGATGTTAGAGTGTGGTGGAAAGGTTTCTTGGAGTGCAGGGCAATGCCCATTTTAAAAAACAATCTTCAGTTTGTCCCCAGGAATTTTTCTCTACTTGGTCACTTTATACTTCTGAGTATGTTTTTGTAACACTAGAGATATTCCTGTGAAGTCAACTGATTTTCAGTAGTGATCAAAATCCTGTTTCTGCTTTCTGTGACTTACCTTCCATTTCTCTTAGGTATATAAAAGTCTTACAACAGGAGGAAAAAGGCTTGTGCAAAATTCTCCAAATGACAGAAGAACAGGTACCTTCTAAACTCTATTCTGAAGGCAAATTATCCTGGGCTTAGGAGTATCAACCAGTAAAACTGTATTGCTATTGAAAATGCTCAATTCCTTGTATCTTAAAAAGATGAGAGTCCAGTGCTGCCACCATTGCAGTGGTGCAGGGGAAAGAGAGCAGACCACCAGGCAGTCGTATCCAAAATCAGGTTCAGGGCCTCCCACTGTGTCCAGAAGGATGGGAAACTCAGGACAGAACAAGCCCTTCTCAGGACCCCATTGGGAAATAACGGTCCAACTTCATGTATCAGGCATTAGACTGGGAGCTTATGTTGTAAATGAAAATTTGATGAGTGTTTGCTTGCCTCCTCCCCATGCACGTTTTATATTTCCTATGTACATCGTCTGATATTATGTGCCTATAAAGCTTCAGCACTTTTCTTTTTTTAATAAAAGTCCACCTGTTTGCTTTACTTTTAATGCTTCTGCAATATTTGAAGCCCTATAAAACTCTGTGGGTACTTCTGTTGGAATAAATAACATGGGCCAAATCTAGCCCATACTGCTCACATCAGATTTCTTATATGAGCCGGGACTGTGATAATGTGTGCACAGTAAATGAGGATCGGATGCCAAATAATTGTAGCAGGGGTTTTTTTCCTACCTCCCAGGATTCCCCTGCTTGATTTGGCCAGGCTGCCTGCCATCTGAGGTGTGTGAGGGAGAGAGCAGAGGTAAGGGAAGCGCCTTCTGCAGCTTAGTCACGAAAGATCTCTTTGTCTTCCTTTTAGAAGTGGAAAAAAAATGCACCAAGAACTTAACCGCTCATTTGGATAAAACTAGACACCCTGGTGTCAAGTGAATAGGAAGCAATGGGAGGTCAACACATCCCAGTGGCACAGGAGAAGAGGGTGGCCGGAACTTCACAGCAATCAGATCATGTATATATATGCATATAGACTGTCTATATCAATCACTAGATAGGACGCGCGTACGACATGCGAACGCACGTGCAAGGGAGGGAAGTAGCAGCTTCCTTTCCTCTGCATACATGCTTACTCCCTCTGAACTGAGGAAGAAGAAAGAAAAGATTCAAATTAAATACCCCAAATTACTTGAAAGTACCCGGTATTATTAGGAAAGCAAAAAGATGGCCCAGCAGGGAGTGGAAAATGTAATAACAACAAGTTTTGTGCCTAAAGGGAAGGCAGGAATGAAACCAGAAATCTCCGATGAGGCCAGGTGAGTAAGGAGTCAGCCAAGCAAGGGAGTGTGAGATACCCGGAGGCAGTGTGGTATGCTGGCGAGGAGCCACGCTGCTGGGGAGAGAGGAGGTGTGGGCGAGGGAGCGCAGAGTGGAGGGAGGGAGAGGCAACACACCTTAGTGGGTGCTGAAGAAATCCTCTGACAGCATCAGCCCCATCTCTGTGGTGGTGGCTGTGGATGTAGGAGGTGTGTTCTGGCTGAAGAAGGTAGAAGCCCATACTTCCATGTTTGCACCTCTGCTGGGTCCTCACTCCTAGACAGCTGGGTGGGAGCAGGTAGTGGGATACAGGCACTGCAATGCTGAAAATGAAAGTCTGTGGGAAGCCAGGGTGGCTGGGGAACAGGCATGGATGCCAACTGCAGTGATGTCGTTTCCATTAGCCCGTGAAAGGCAACTTCAAAACAAGGTTTATATTTGCCATTGGCTGTTTAATAGGGGATTAGTTAAAGGGAATAAACTGGCAGTAGGTTTGGATGGATGTGGCTACAGGGACAAAAGGCTTAACATGATGTGTTTGAAAATGACATTTGCCTTGCCAAGCAGATGTGGCCTGATCATACCTGTTGCTTTGGTAGAAGGGCAGTGGGTGATGTGAGGAGCGTGGATTGAGGGGTACCTGGGTGAGCCCACAGCCACTGAACACAAATCAGTCCCTTAAACTGGGGGAGATTAGATTTTGTGAGGCATTCTATCAACAAGACAGATCAACATTTCTTGTTTTCCAGAGATCTGTACGCAATTCTGGAGTATCCTCATTTTTCTTGGCAGACTGTATGGAGTCACAGACACTTGGGCTATAAAATCCTGTCCACTTTCCCACCCCAACACTCTTAGGTTATTCCCTGCTCTCTGGTGATGTTTCCCCCTTGCCCCTCCAGGGATAACTTTCGAGAACCTCAACATTTTAAGATGTTGCTGTGGCTGTTGCTCCATGACCCAGTCTGTCCCTGATGGGCTAGAAGATGCTCTTCAGCCGCTTTCCAAAGTTCTGGCTTGTGAGAAAGTGATGGCACTCACTTTTGGCCAAGTGATTTTTATTTTCAGTGGGCAGCAGGCATGCCACTTCAGAAAAAACAGTCAGGGCTGCCCAGGCAGAGCAAGCAACCTGCTAAAGGCAGCTTGGAGCCCGTCAGCCAAGCTGGACCTGCCTGAAAAAGAGGACAGGAGAGCAGGACTGTGAGGGAATTAAATGGGTTTTGGGGGTGGCTTTGCTGCCTGGGACGCTGTTTTAAGTGTAAGTATAGCTGCTTCTCGGCCTTGATGGCATCTGGTGTCTCTGATCACAGCTAGCTAAGGGATCTGCAGAGCAGGTTGATTGAAGGCCTCAGGACATGTCAAGGGGAACAAGCGCAGGACAGAGTGCCAGCTTGCTGGGCAAATGGCAGGAAGCCTGGCTTTATCAGGATGCTGCAGGCAGGAAATGATTTGAAGTACACAGTCTTTTCTTGTAAAGTGATTGAGGGAAGGGAGGAGAGCAAGAACAGGAACAGCTGTGGCTGTATTTCAAAGTTGGTTTCCATCTTCTCTCTTCTGTTACTGCTCTTTCTTTCCTGAAAACAAACAAACAAACAAAAACCACTCCAAACCCAAAAAAGCCAACCAACAAAAAACCTGAACAACTAGGCAATTCTAATAGTAATCCTGGTTCTTTCCTTTCCCCTTCTTTTCTTAGGCGTATGTGTCCCAGATTAACAATATCTCAGGCCCATGACTGAGTTGCTTTGAAGCTAATTTCTGGTCTATCTCTGCTTCTTATGGGCTGCTTCGGGTTGCCTTTGGGAGGCAATTACCGCTATTTAAGGGATACTGCAAGTGTCCATGAGACTGTGTAGGGGCCTGAAGTTGACTACGGATCAAAAGAGTAGGCAAACTGCTGGCATAGAGAGGAGGCAGCATTGGGGTCCTTCAGAGGCAATATCATCCCCAAATCAAGTGGAATGGTGCCGTGAACCATAGCTGCAAAACGCAGCTGCCGCAGGGAGCATGAGCAACCCATGTGTTTGCAGAAGCAGGGATATGGCATCTACTTTTGCAAAGCTGTGCTGTTACTGCTACCCAGACTGGCCAGCTGAAAAGTTGGCTTGGTTCTGGTGAACTGCAGGCATGCTCTTCATGCCAGGGATGATAAACCCACAGCCTTCTTCATTCCACTCCAGCTTCTCTCTTGCTTCCCTTCCTTTTGCAATAACACAAGAGGCTTTTCTTGGCTGTCCTCTTCTCCCATGGACATCAAATACAGGTTCTGCTGCTGCGTTTCTGCATTTATGTCAAGGACCAGCTTCTTCTAGCCTCAGTTTCCATTAAGAGCTAGCTCACTGGAGCTGCATTTGGAGCATTTGTGTTGTCTTCTGGCACCAACTATTTTTTGAATGAGAAACACAGTAAAGAGCAAACAGTCAGAAAACTGGTGAGGCAAAAGTACAAGTGTTTCACTGCTGTCTACCTGGTGGGAAAGCCTTTGCAGCCCTTAAAACTTACAAACTACACTTATAACTGTTGTGTAAAAAGCTGTTATTGCCCTTAAAACTAGTCATTGGAGTTGAAAGATAAATATTATTCCATATCTTATTGAATAAAATATACTATATCACAGGTGATGGAGACAGATTGTCTCAATAAATTCTGATACTGTATTCGGAGGAAAAGTGGCAATAAAAATGCTGATGACTTGACACGGGGAGAATATTGAATGTCATTAACATGTTATTTCCTCTGTTCTGATATCACTGTCATGTTCTTCCCACTGCTCTAATCTCTATCAGTTGTGGGGCTTTTTTTTCCTTTTTTTTTTCTTTTTTTTTTCTTTTGCTTTGCTTGTTTGAAAAAAATGTCATTTTTTCAGTCCTTTAAATTAACCACTACTTGAGAAACTATTAGAGATAGGAGGTGACATACTCAAATATAGAAATTAAAACACAGTTTGATTTTTAACAGTGTGCTATGGATGTGCTCAGGAGGAATCTTTAAGACTGCCTCTATCATCTGATTGCTGATTACAGCAGTCATAGCCATCTGCATAGTGATAACAACAATATCTTGCTTTTATAAAGTGCTTTAAAATCACTTAATGAATGTAGTTGTTGCTGTTCATTTACAGATGGGGAAACTGAGGGATGGGTGAAGTGAGCTGCTCAAGGTCATTTCCTAGTCCAGTGGCAGAGCCAGATTCTTATGATGCGTCCTAGATCTACCCAGTAAAGATATATTGCCCTACGATTGCTGTGAAACTTGATTTATGGCACACTGAGCTTCTCCCATGCTAAACTCTACCTGCTGGAGCCACAGCCCAGCAAGTTTTCAATTGTTCTTATTTGAGATACTTCTGGTTTTATTTCCATCTCCTGTCTACATGTGGACTCTCTCTGTAGATACATATACTTCACAATAAGCACTGCAAAGCTGACAACATGTCATGAAATTAACCTGCTAGGAAAAATAGTAATAATCCCTGTCTCCATCACCTTTCCCCGCACCAGAGTAAACCCACTGCTTTTCAGAAAGCCCAGGCATTCCCATCCTGTCGCTCTGTGCCAGAAAGCCTGTTGTGATAGCCCTACGGGCAACTCTCATCAGCTGGTACCAAAGAGCATTTGGATCACGTGGACTGTTTGGCATCCTCATGAGAGAATATGCTGCTGGCCTTGAATGATATCAATTAAAGGTGCAAAGAAGTCATCTGTCTATGTTTTAGGGCCAGTATCTAGGCTGGTCTCCTACCATAATCTTGTGCTTTATCCCCTGCTAATTCTGAACAACTCCAGGAACAGCCACCACTTCCATTACAGAACCATTTCATGCACCGTTATAGTTTATTGTTAGATGGTTTTCAACAATTAAATTCTAAATTGATTTCACAGTTGCACACACTGCTTCTGTTATTTACTTTGCTCCTCACCTGTCCGAGGGAAGGGGGTGCCTCTGTCTCTCCACGAGTAGATGCTGCTGCTGCAGAGCTGAATGGAATATTTTAAGTGCCTGAAAAATAGATTTTTACATAGAAATAGTGTGCGAGGCAAGTATAACAGAGTTTAATTCTCACAAAGCCTCAGCAATAATGCTGATGGATTTTGAAACGGGAAAAATACCATAGATCTTTTGCTAAGTGTCACAGCACCTACGTTTTTCTATTTGTTCTGGTGTCCTGTAGGAAGACGTGTTATTTCTCAACACGGAACAGAAGATGGAATTAGCTCCCTGGTACCATTGCATTACTGCTCTGCTATTCTTGACTTCAGCTCAAGTGCCTACAGGTCCTGTCCTGCTAAGTTAATGGGAACTTCTCTGACAAGGCAGATATGGGGGCCAACAAACCCTAACAACTTTATGCCTCAATTTACCCACGTGCAAAATGGGAATAAAAGTCCTCAGGTTTTCTAAGGAAGACTGAAAGAGCAAAAGGAGCTAGCTACAGAGCAAGCTACTTAGAAAAACACTATTAGCACCTTTTAATTCTCATGTCTCATCTCTTTCAAATAGGCCCTATCTGAGCACAAATCAAAACTCTAATAAAATTCTCCAGTACTCAGTGTCTCCCCTTTCACCTAGGCTGCATGCTGGAATATTTGCAAAACTTCTTTTTCTTTTCTCTGGCTTTTTGGTTTTCTTTTTGTTTGTTGTTTTTGGTAGGTTTGGGGTTTTTTTTAAACTGTGCTGAGACTTTTTGGAAATCATTCTGGTTTTAGGTGATAGCATATGTGTCCTTATCCTGGCAGAAAGTGTTCTCTATGCCAAGATTGGCTGCAGGGCAGTTACGTTAGTGACAGGGAAAGAAGAGATATTTGTACCATCTTGGCACCACGTCATTATTATCATGCAAGCAGTTCCCTTTTTTCCTTAACATATAAAGAGAACAATTGAATTTTGCAAGGCAGGACTCTTAATCTCCAGGATCAGATTCTTCACGGCAAGGAGGGGGTGTAAAAGTTTCTCTCTTGCTCTGTCTCTTCATGGCGCATGGTCCCAGCTGTATGACTCCGTTCATGAATATGCATGAAATCAGATATGACATTGCCCTGCTCCCATTAATAATCTTGTCATCTGACTTGTGCAGCATTAAGCTTCAGCCCGTGGCTCCTCATAGCGAATGCAGCCTGAAGGAAAGGGAGGGAGGGGAGGAAAAAAAAAAGGCCATGCCTTTTTTTATTGGGATTAAGTGCTTGAAAATTTTGGCAGGGGGTTGCCAGGAGAGTAAGGGGAGGGAGAGAAAGAGAGAGACACACACACACAGGGACAGGGAGACGAGAAATCCTCGATGAATGCGTTGGCTTGTTAGAAGCCCAAAGCGGTGGGTGTAATGGTATGCGAGCTGACCTTGAATATAGCCACTGTGGGTTGCCCCAGCTTTTTTGTAAAAGAAGCATTTGCAGCAGAGGTTTGGATTTCAGGCTTTGCAGTCATCAATCATCTCAGCCTATTCTCCTCTTTGACAGCTCTGTACAAGGCTTGACATTTGACACCCAAGACCCCAGGACTTACGAAGAGGCACAAGCTGAGGCCCTAGGGAGGAGATAGGGAACCGGGGGAGAAAAAAAATCACAACAGGAGAGACATTTTTCTTTTTTTCTTTTTTTTTTTCTCTTTTTTTTTTTTTTTTTTTTTAAGAAGCCACAAAAGAAGCTACAAAACAAATTGTAACTGTAATAGGAATTGATTTAACAGAAGAACATCGCATTGAGTTCTGTTCCCTGCGTTGCGCAGTTCATGCTGATAAGGCTGATCTGAAGAGGTGGGAGAAGAAAGGCAAACTGAGAGGGCTTTGGGGAAGTAAGATGAGGCTCATACCCTCATTTCTGCGCAGTTTGGGGTTGCTAACCAGCAAAAGTTTTATTCCATTCCAAGGCAGTTAACCTGTGCTTGAGAAATTCCAGTTTGAGCCAGTTTCCTGACTCCTGGACCTGCTGGAGGCCAGGATGGACCTAAGCCGGTGGCCTGGACTGAATTTCAGCAAACCTAGTTATGAAATCAAGTGTCTGGGTCGCAATCCTGGGGGCACTGGGAGTTTAAAGGGTCTGAACAAGAAGCATATATGACCTATTAAAGTAGATAAATGTTTTGAATTAAACCTTTTGTCCAAGCCAGTGCTTACTTGGGCTGACAAGTTTTAACAGTTACAATTTTTTAACATAGTTTCTTTTGTCTTTTATAGTAGAAATATAACAGCATCATTCTAACTCCAGAGAATTTTCTGAGCCTACCCTTTATTTGTCCATTAAGAACAAAGGATGCTCAGACCCAAATTAAACTTTTTCATTCTATCTGCACTGCCTTCCTTATACCTGCTTAAAATTAGTAGCAGGAGAGGCAAGTCTTATGTAAACTTGATGTGCCATCCATGGCTCTCTGCTTCCTCCTCAGTCATAAAAAGGGAGGTATTTTGGGTTTTGCAGAGTGATTCTGTTGCAGATGACTTTTGGCACAAGGAAATTCTTTGTGAGCTGGGACAGTCAAAGATGTGAGGGTAAGTAGGCAGGAAAGGACACAGCAAAGTATTTTTCCTCCACGTTTAACTCTGCAGTGGCACATGGCATATTTAAATTGATCTAGAAACAGGTGACAAAGACTGTCCCCTTTACACTAACTTTGGATGCAGCCCAAAAGCATGTATCTAGCCTGGGAGCTTTGCTGACACAGGAGGTCAGGTTAAATACTCTGGATGATTTTCCAGATATGTCAGGCTGTCCCTCAAGGACAGCTTTGGTCGTGGGACATTTTATTTGAAAAAGTAGCACCCCTCTTCAGGAGTTCCCTATATATTGCTTCTTCTCTGTTGTGCTTTGGATTTTTTTAATCTTTTTTCCCCCTACTTTGAGTATTTGCTGTTTGTAAGCTGTGGTTTCGCTGCCCGAGTCGACGTGCGTATCATGCGGCGCTGTTTCTGTTTCCTGTGTGGATGACTGAAAGGCGTGGAGATAAATGAAAAGTTTGAGTGCGTAATTTCTGAAACAAACGTTCAGAGAAGCACTTCCAGAGTATTTAGCAAACTTTTGCTTTCCATAAACAAAACTGCTTGCTCCAATGAACCTTCCTGGAAAAGGGTCACAAGTGATGTCAAAGTGAATTAGCGGGTTTTTATGTGAATGAATGTTTGCAAACATTGTTCTGCTGTCCTGCTTCAAACTGGTAATTACAGTTACAGCTCTGCATAAGGAAAGCCCAAGCTCGCTCTGTAGGACACACATTTGCTGCCTGCAGGGGTTAGGAAGAATATTTTTCCCTCCCCCACCTACGGACCAAGCTAAGTGCTCTGCAGAGTTTGAGGGTTGCCTTCCTCTGAAGTATCAGGGTTTAGCCACTGCTGGAGGCATGATACCAAACTTGATGGACCAATAGTCTGATTCAATATGGCAATTCCTCTGCTCCTTGTATTTTTCAAACTGGCTTCTGTGTGCACATGCCCAAGCAGATGATTTATCGCCTACTCTGAGATACGCTCTTGCATAGAAAAGGGCAGGATCAAGCACATTTGCTGTGTTTGTGTGTGTATATGCATATGTGTCTGGAGAGAGACAGATATGAAACAGCCGATCAGCATTGTTTTCTTTCTCCACTCTGGATTTAACCCAATGTGTGACTCTTTAACCAGCTGCTTCTGCACTTCAAACTTTTTCATTCAATGCTTCATGCTTTTCCAGGCTTTCTACTTTTCCAGAGGGCATTCAGGGTAAAGGAAGGAGTTAGAGGATAAATATCTGTGCTTTGGGTGATGAGTTCCTTCACTACTTTTCATGTCCAAGGAAAACCCCACCAACACCTTTCCAGAGTCCAAGCCTGACACTTGAGTTTCTTTTTTTTTTTTTTTCAGTTATGCACTGAAAATGAGGAATTTACAATATTAGAAATAGAAGTCTTAATCTATTGGGAAATCCTTTGATCCATAAAATAAGAAAGGGTTGTAGGTATTTTTTTAAAATTTTTTTTCTTCTCATCTGTAAGTTTTTGAAAAAGATTTATTTTAGCTTAGGTAAAATGACCTGAAAACAGAAGTTTGAAAATGTCACCCTGGGTGGAAATGATTATTTTTAAAGCCATTTTTTGTGGCAAAGCTTCAGACCACTCAGGGAGGAGGCTTGCACTGCTGGTGGTAGCACAACCATTGACAACATTGGGCTTTTGCATCCCTGGTTCAATTACAAAAAGACACGGTGGATCATCCAGCCCTTGAGGCTGTTCAAGAAAGAGGGAGTGTCTCTCATCTAAAAGCATAACAGGCTTCTTGCAGAAATCCTCGAGGGCAGTTGCTTGGCCTGTTACATAGCAGTGCCTCAATACTTTTGCTTCTTCATCTAATATGCTTCTGATCTGCATCCAGCATCTTCACCCAATTCCTGTATCTTCATGCCCTCCTTGTCTGCAGGACTATCAGGCTCCTCTGTTTGTTTATGTAGTCCTCATCCATATAACTTCTTAAATTTGGAGTTCTAGTAATAAATTCAATGTGTAGATCTGTATTAAATGCCTAAATATCCCTTGGAAGGTCACAAGGAGGAAGAGGCTATTGTTGGTTTTAGACTTAGGCCATTAAAGAACTCGATGGATTTTCTTTGAGTTTTCACATTTGTTTTGAAAGCAGAACTCCAGTTTTGATATGAATGTACAAACAGACATGAAAAGGAATGGATGACAAGCAGCCCAGTGGACTGCAACTAGCATCAGATGTTCTGCACACAAAGAAGATGTGAAAATAATATATGCAGTGCAAATAAAATAGGGGGAAGTGAAGAAGAGTGTTATGGTCTTACTAGTATATCTGATTCTAAAGAGACTACTTTCAAAATAATAATAAAAATTGGTAAGGATTAGCATTTCAATTCATTAAATGAGACACAAAAGCTCAGGCAAAACACAAATCAAAGTGGAACTTCTTGCCTTCAACAGGATATAAGAGCCAGTATGTTGTTACATAATACATCTTAAATATCTAGGAATAGACAATGGAGACTGAAGAAGAAAGGATGGATAATTTACCTCTTTTTTGTTGCTTTTTTCCACTATTTCGGTTACATTTTGCTCTGTAAAAATGATTATTATTCTCCTCATACCACCACTATTGATGTGAAATTATTACGTAAGTGAAGAGCCAGGGATCCATTTCAGCAGAGAGGCAGCCTTGTTCTAGGTGCTATAGACACTGGTGAATGAAGAGTCCTCGCGCTGGTGATGAGCACAGAGACAAGTATTTGTGAAACCAGATTGATAATTCATCTGCAAACAGACCAATGTGACTTTCCCTCTCATGCCCCCAAAATGTAATAACTGCAGCTGTGTTCAGGCTTCATTCAAAACATTGCATCCTCTTCCCTCGCGCATGGGTGGGCACTTCACGATGCTAAATAGGACATTTTGACTGCTCATATCTGTACCTTGGGGCCTACCAGATCTGAGGGCAACGCAATGCCTGCTCATTTGACTTGCACAGCTGCAAAGCTTCCAGCACAAATGCTCCTCGAACGCTTCGGCGCGGGGGTTGGATGTGATGGCACATTTCTCAATTGAAGAGGAAAAATAGAGAGACAACAAACTCCCAAGCCTTAGTGGAGCGAGCCACCCTCCCCAAGCCTATGAGATTAAAGCAATGGATTTTCAAGTAGTTCTTCAGAGTGACTAATTTATATGGATATCAAGGATTCAGTTGGAGAATTAAAAAAAAGTAGCTAGGGGAAAATATGATGCTCTCTAAGTCCCAGTGGTATGCCACATTCATTTTACTAGAGAGTTTATTCTTTAGTACTTTCATGGATTGACATGAGGGAGGAATTCGCATGTCAGGACAGATAAAATCTCCCTCCTGCCAAAGGAGTCTATTCAGACATGCATGTTAGTAGGTTGATAACTTATTCTGTATTGCAGAGGACTCAAAGATAGACATTTCTCCTTTTATCTCCATCTCTGTGCTCCCTGCATACTAAAGATACGGGGAAACAGCAAGATACATCTTAACTAGCCCTCTCAGAGAGGAGCGACTTTTCCCAGTCCATGCCAAGAGATGCAAACTTAAAGGAATAAGGTGTCACACGAACTAATAGCAAATACATTAGCAATGTTTATGCGCATAATTTGAGCCCTGTGTGAATATTGTTTAAAAAAATACAAACCCTGGACCTTGTGGTTAATTTTTTTGCCAAGAAAAATGCACAGTTTTGCAATGCTCTTGTTTCATGTTACTCTGCTAGAGGTTGAGAAAGATAGGGGACCAGGACAAGTAAAACACATTGAGGAATCCATCTTTGACACGCTTTCCAAATGCTGATGGAACCTTTGTGTTTTTCTGGGAGATAGGCCCATTCAGAAGGGAAATCGAGTCAAGTAACATTATTTCTCGACAAGAGCAGTAGAAGTATGTCTTCTCTTCAAACCAGAATTCAAATTCAGGAGTGTTTAGTCTTATGCTTAAGCTGATCATCTCCATTACATGTATTTTTGATTTTCTAGGGCTATCAAATGGCATCATTTTAGGAAAACATTATTTAAGAATATGAAATTATGTGGGTATCTTTTCTAAGGAGCCCCATTTAGAAAATGGGAGATGAAGATCCTCCAGGGTATAGCTCAGAACACCCCTGAACTGCCCCTTGGCAGAAGGACTTTCTTCTCTCTCCTCCTCCTTCCAGTGATGACACTGGGAGAGCAGCCTCCTTCACTGTGCACCATGGGCCTAAACTTGTGAGTATGAAATAAACTAAGAGTTTCTCCGAACTTTCTCTCATCCGTTCAGCTCAGTTCCCAAAAGTGGATTCTTCTTGTTTTTAAGCAGCTCATATACATAGAATGAGATTAAAGTGGTTTAGAAATTTTTATATATAGATGTGTATACATACCTCAAATATTTGCCTAGATGTATCTTATCTAAACTTCTGTGTGTATCTGAGTTTCCCAGGCTTGAACCATGGTTTGTGTAAATTAGTGTTGTCTCACTGTCTTTGAGTAAGCTTATTTACGTCAGCTCTGGAATTAGTCCCATATATTCCAGCCAGCATTTAGCTACAAGAGTCAAAATAACATGGATATGTACTGTTTTCCTGTTATCTCTAGGCTCTCTAAAAACAGAAGCTATTAGAAATATTGTGAGAAAGCTATCATGCAGGACTTGCTCCCCACTTAAGACTTTTAGATGGATATCTGTTAAGAATGTGCAGTTACACCAATCCCCAAACTTCAGCATAGTTTTCTTTGGCTTAGTAGTAACTCATTTTGATTTGCCTCCCCTAGCTTTGAGATCTCGTAATTTCAGATATTTCCAGAGCATGTTTTCTTCTCTTTTGCCCCACCATTTCAATATATTCCCAAGCTGCCTGAATGGAGAAATGTAACAAAACCCCCCTAAACCCCTCATGAAAATGTCTTCCTCTCCCCCTCCGCCCCCCCCTCTTTTTTTTTCTTTCCTGGGGAATGCAGTTTATACTGTGGTGCTTTCTAGAGAATGCTTTAATTTTGCTAAGGTCCAATCCAACATGCTTCATTTTGGAAGTAAAAAGATTTTCCCAGAAAAGCCTTAGTGAAATAATGACTCAGAGGCATAGACAGACCAAATGGACTATTTGTTTCATATTAATTATTAATGTGGTGTTATCACTAATGATAATATATAATGACACACTTTCCAATGAATGTTACTCTCTTTGTGTATCACTTAATATGAGAGTGATTCTCTTCAGGCTATAGAAAATGACAACTCAGCATTGAGGTCCTTTCCAATCCCTACAACTCCGTGATTCTGTGGTAACTATATATAAAAGCGTAAACAAAGGGATGCAACTGGGTAACCTCAGTGACCTATTAAAATTCACTCATACATCAGAAATTCCTTAGTTGCTTCCCACTTTCTTGATGGAATATTTTTTCCTATTATCACTGCCCAACAAATATAGGGTTTTTTATGTTTTAAGAATATTTTAGACACAGATATTTCAGCAAGGTGAGCTCAACCCTGTGATTTCATCTCTGAATTGCTCTTTCCTATTGATCTTCCTGTGATTTACAACCATTTCCCATCAGAAAGTTCTCTCCTGCTTTATGTCAATGAAATTTTTGGGGCACAGTTTCATCCTTACGGAGCGCACCTGCTTTGTGTCCCTTGTGAAGGGAGATTAGTCTCTAGCTTTGAGGATTCGTTGCCCGTCGGCTATCTTCACTGTGAAACCCACCAAAAAATTCTGTATGTTTCTAGGTGGAATTGCTTGGAGATTTGTAAAACGATTTTGATCGTGGATCTGAGCCTGCCATTAAAGTGTTTGACTCGCCTTGACCACAGTAATTTTAGAAAGCTGACCCTTCTCCCTTGCAATTTACACAGTGTTTTTAGCCTAATGCAGAATTTCCCTCTTCTGCAGCTGGGAAGAGAATATCCATCATTTCCAGATGTGGACATATGATCCAGGAGGCAATTGAAGGTATTTTGGAATCATATGGTTTGGCTTATGGATTTGGATTGGTCAAGAGAGATTTGCCTGAAATCCTTGAGAGAGCGTGGCACCTCACTGACTCGAGAGGCATTTAAAAATAAAACCTGAACTTAAATGCATTTTATAGAGAGGCTTAAAACTTCTAAAATATAAATCTAAAATATTTATATGTAGGCTGCAATGGAACAGAAGTTACGACCTCATATGTGGATGTCTAGGATTTGTTTTTTCCTTCCACCAGCCCACCTGGAATGACTTTAGCTTTCAGCTTTACCTCAGGCTGTACCCAGGTTAGCTTCTAGTGACTTATGACTCCATCAATCTGCACAGATATGTGCTTTACTCCTTCAAGGGAAGTAGTTCATCTTCTATATGACTGCATCTCCACCTCTTCTAAAGTTCAAAGAACCCAGGACAATTGTTTATTCGAACGGGCTTCCAGTAAGTATAGAAGATGTTCTCCTTGCCTTCCCATGTGAATCAGGACTTTCTAGTGAACTTTGATAGAGACAAAAACTTTCAGTGTAATCCTGCTCCTGTTGAACTAGAGAGACATGCGATGCAGGTGATGAAATATCAGGTGAGATTGCTCAGTATGTTTCAAGGAGCTTTGAACTGGAAATGGATCAATTTGGAGCTCTTTTCTGAAGTCAGAGGAGCACATTTTTTACGATCCATTTCCCATGAACTAACAACTGTTCCCTATCCAGCAGACAGTTTACTTGTAGCTATTTTGACTTGCATTATTCCACTTAATGAAGATAAACATAAGTGAGACACAGGAAAGCCACAGAATGAGCATGAACAGGAAATGTTCCAAGTATTCAGCATTTACCAGACAAAATTGGCCAGTAATTCTTTCTGCTTTTCACTGAGGATAAAAATCCCTGAAAGATAACCATCATCATTGTTTGAACTAACGTAGTACTTTTATCCAGCGATCTGAGAACACTTTCCAAACATTAACAGGACTGAGAACAGCCTTGAGATTAGATTCGTATTATTTAAAATACCTGTTTTACAGACAGACGAACTCACATGTCACCTAGAGGTACCATGACTTCCTGTGGGTCACAGAGTCAGAAGAGTATAGAAGATTTCTGACTACCATTTCTAGGATTTTGGTGACATTTTGAAGGATGCTTACTATTGCTTATTCAAGTTATTCATATTACAGTAACTTTTTTTCTGCTTATGTGAAACTTTTAAAAAACTACATTCTTTTTCAGTTATCATCTGTGTGGCTGTACACCAGCACATTTCCTCCTATAAACTGTTCATGTTTTTAGTGCTCAGGATTGTTAATTGGCAGATGTTTATTAACCTAGATCACATATTATTTTTTTCTTCTTCTTGACTGGATTAGTATAACTTTTTTTTTGAGCCAGAGAAGAAAGAGCATAAATATTCAATCCATACAAGGCTACATTTGTGGGAGTATAGCCACTCCCTTGGTAGGAATATCTATTCCCCATACTTTGAACAGAGGTAAGTTTCCAGATGTTACCTTCATGTTTCCATAAAACAAATCTTAGGATGGCATGAGCATGAGGGAAACTAAGAAGGAATTAAGATGGGTGTTGACAGATGCTGTAATTCACCCAGTTCTAGTGGCTGTACAATTAATGGGTGATGGTGAATGGACTTAAGTAGCATAATACACTGGAAACAAATCAATGCAGTCACAGGTCCTCACACTTTCTCTATATGTTACTATCCTCAGTCATCAGATGACTAGTTAGGCCAATTTTGTTTCTTTACCTGTAGGCCCATGGTTTAAAAAGCTACCTAGACTTCTGCTCATGTTCCTCTAATAATATTAAGTATACTGTGGTGTTCACACTGAAATCATTTGCCCAGACAGGCTAAACAGATCATGCCCTTCCTGAGCCTTGAATCTATATCCTACAAACAGCACCATATGGTTAATTTTTAAGCCAACTGATCAAGTGTTTAATAAAGCAGAGGCTTTGGGAATGAGGAGGAGAAGCGCTGTACATAAAAGTCATTGTTCTGGTGGGCTTCATCTCTTAACCCCTTGTGGCGTGGCAGGAACAAATCCATGAAATAGAGCTTTGACCAATCAGACAACTGGGGGAGATATCAAGTAGGTATCAACTTCTGGGCCAAAAGCATCAAAAATGTAATTTAGGTGTTACAGTGGGATAATCGTTGCTTTATAGGTACAGCGGGTAGAACCCAGGCCTGGGGATTAGGGTCTCCAGGTTTTGTTCTTGATATTGTGCTGTCTGACCTTGAACACTTCCCTTTCCTCTTCTGTTTTACCCACAAATTTCTGGGCTAGCGTGCCTGCAAGGCAAGCAATCAGCATAACCCTGTTATGTGCCCTTCCAAAAACATATTCACAGATTCTGCCTCCACAATATTTCCAAACCTTGACCTGAATCGGGACAAGCAGGTCCTTTGAATCGCAGCAGCACTCAAGCTGACATAAAACTGGAATCATTTAATGGGGCAGGTCTCAGTGTTTTAATTAGATAGCTCAAAACTACCTCTTTATTCTTTCACATAAAGTTAGATTTGAAGCAGATGATCAAAATTTATTTATGCATGCATTCAAACGAGACAACATTGTAACTGAGAAAGCTTAAAGTTTTGTGTTTAAAAGAAAAAAAAAAACAACAACCCAACAGTGCTATTTGGGAAATGAAGTCATCTGCAGAAAAAATACCGACACAACAACAAAGCAGTCTTCCAATTCCTGTGTTTTTGGGTTATTGCATGCCATCTTTAGTATTTATTTCCCTAAGAGCTTGGCTTTTTTTTTTTTTTTAACAGATGTATACTCCTTTCATTGGTGTTTATTTAAAATCCTGCCAATATATCTGAAATCAGCACATACTGAATGTTGATGCACCACCTTGCCTAATTGACTTAGCTGGAAAATAAACAGTGAAAGGCTATTTTAGCAGCAAACTGGTTGATACAGCTACTCATTCCCTACCTTTATCTATGTACCACACAAGCAGACAAGCACTAGTGCCCGATAGCACGGACACAAGGTTGCTACACATGTTTTCTGCAGTCTTTAGCATTTTAGGGACAAATTTGGTATGGGTGTCACTGTCACTCTTTGAATCAGAAGAATAACATTCTTATCTCTGCTGCCCTAAAACCCTGATAGCATCCATAAGATGCCCTCAGAGACATGAGAGCGTACTAAAAGTTATTATTTTAACAACAATAGGTTCCTGAATATTCACAGTAAATAAGGATTATAAGGCTATTCACGCAATGTGAATAATTTGCTGCTAATAATATTGACACTCAATCTGTCTGCAAAATGTCTCTGTTAGCAGGAAACAATCACGCTAAGAGGTGTTAGGAAGACTTTGCAGTGGGGTGGCAGAATGAAGCAATTAAAAACTGATTGGAAAATATATTTGAAGTTCGAAAAAAAAATGTATTCCTGCCTTTCTATTATGAAATATGAGAAGTTAAATACTAATGTATCATTACAGAGAAAAAAATGGGTTTTGATAGTTTTGCTGCTTTGTTTTTTCTTAAACAAAAATATGGGTTTGCTTACCAAATGACACCTAACTTGGAACACTTTGGCAAAAGACAGAGGGGAAAAAAGTGTGCTCACAAAAAAACCCCAAAACTAGTAAATTATTGAACATGCAGTGGTACTGATCACTGAATTGGGACTTGAGAAAGCTGGAGATGGTTCGTGAGGAAGAATTGAGGAGGCAGGGCTTTAGCAGAAAGGCATATAGGGGCCTTAATAAAATTGATATTTCAGTTTCATGTAGGATATGCTCTTTTCACACAGATCTTAGTTCTGACATGATCTTTTGGTAAACTTTTCAAAACTGAAACAATTATTCCTGGGAAAATGTTTAGCAGGTGAAAACTACCATTTTCATTTGACTTGGGTTAGGAACTGATACATCTTTTTGAAAGAATACTCTGGGGGTTTTGCATTAAAGATTTTCTATCACATATTTCTGAAGTTAATATTTATTTTTGTTAATTTAGCACAAAGGTTACTCCTCTGAAGCTATTTTTGAGCTCTTATCCATCATTTTAGGGTATTAAATGACTACAGAGTTTTGCATTGGTATAAAAGTGTCTTACTGTATTTATGCTACACATGTCCTTTATTAGAATAGGATTTTTATACCATATCATTAAAAAAGAATATAAAAATAATACAATGACAAAATATGGATTTTTCATATGTCTATGGTCAGGAGGAGTTTTCAACATTAAAATAGAATGCAGTAAAGAGGAGCCATTGGATTAGACTTGATATTAAAGAACTTGATTATGTTAGAACATTTAGGGTATTTTTTTAAGAGTTTTTTATGTGTTATTAATTATGGATCAGATTCTTATTGCAAGAATTTTCTTTTGATTTTATTTTTTATTAACTTCTGTGATAAAAATTCTCAGTATTAAAATGTCCATTAGGTGTACAGACAATTCAGGTTTGGGTTGGGTTTTTGTGTATGTGTGTGTTTTGTAGGGTTTTGTGTGGTTGGCTTTGGTTTTTTGGTTTGGTGGTTTGGATTTTTTAAACAATTCTCCAGTTTGACATATTCTGTATTTCCTTGCTATCCACTTGGTCACAGTTACCATTCATGCTACCTTCCTATTACAGCAAATTAGACTTTTAATGGTCATTCATGTTAGATGTTCTGAGAGAACATGCATTTTCAGACAGAATAAAATCGCTGTCCTAGAGTGTCATTCCAAGTCATTCTGATATTAGCTACTCAAATAGTTGGATTTGTTCGCATTATATGTGTGTAAAATAAAAAGGGAAGTATCAGAGGGAAAGAATTTTGTACTCCCAGTATCAGTTTTCTAGAGCCAAGGATTGAGACAGAACACTCAAAGCTCACAAATCTTCCCTAATTGTAAGTTAAAAGGCAGGAAACTCTTGGGTTGGGTTTACAAGAGGAACAGAAAGCTTTGCTGAACAGAGTGATGCTCCTGAATAGCTTAAATTTACCATCATCACATGAGTAAATTTCCTATTGATTCTGAACTGAAATGGTTCTGAGCTGATGGCTTCAGAGGCACCTCCTCCCAGATGAATGGTGGTTCTGAAGATATACCTGTGTTTGAAACTTGCCTTGAACACATGGGCATGTTGTGGCCAGATAGGAGAAAATTGGATCCCATCAGGAAAGGACCAGTGCAAGAGGAGGTTAGGAGTTTATTAACCTGATGAATAAAAAAAGTAAATATTTGCTGTAAAACCTGTCAGAGATTGCAGTTGTAAAACTTCTAATTCAGCTATTTCCTCTTATAGCTGTCAAAATATATCTGGGATAAGTTAATACAACATTACACATTTCAGAAGCTTTTCCTCCAACCTGAAGTTCAATATATTTTTTTAGCAAGTTTTTTCCTTTCTCACCAACTTGTCTTACCCACAGCCTACCTTTTCTGTTTGCAGGCTGGCTCCTCAGCTGTTTATTTCCGTAGCTATAGTCTTTGCTCTGTTTTCAAAAAGCTTTCAAGATACTTAAAGCCGGTTCTTAAAACAATAGCAACCTGGTGGGCTGAATGCCACACAGATAATTACTGATGGGCTGAGTTTTGCTTATGGGCTGGAGCCTCACTGACATCTCTGCTGCCGGTGTCTGCTGTTTAATAGCATTTCAGGAGAAGGATAGGCATTGTGGCCTTGATACACATCTCAACTTAAAGAGGTGGAAAAGTAGAGCAAAGGAGGGCTAGAGAAGAGTTGCCCCTGAAATTTGCTACTATCACAAGTCAAATAACATTTTACTATAAAAATCAAACATATTGGACAATTGTTGCTGCAAAATTTTCAGCACTGAGGAAACAAATAAAGAAAATAGCCAGAGAAGGCTTTTTTATTTAAAACCAACTGTGCCATATTAAATAGTTCTGTAGTTTCTCCCTTTCTCTCACTAACTCTTTGCCCTCTAGATGAAGAAGGATTTATCTCATACATTTCAAAAAAAGTCACCTCTCTGTAACCTACAGTTCATTCAATCAAGGCTTAGCGTAAATAATCAGTATGGAAAACACCAATCGGCTTTGAAGAGCCCCTGGATTTAGGAGGAATACACTGCTCGTGTCTGTGGAACTCCTCTGGGAAGCAGAGAAAGGAGAATGTGTCTTGATTTACACTGCCCTATTTCTCAGATCTGCCAGCCTCTCTGCTCTGTCCACTTCACTACCGTCAGATGCTGTGAGACAAGCATATGGTGTTTACTTCTCTGACTGACATCTCTCTGGTTTTCCTCACTCCTCGAGAGAATCCTCTCTTGCCAAGTCAATTTGCAAGGGCTTGGATGTAGCCATGGCCCTCTGGTCGGGATCCAAACTATTCCTCATTTTCCCTTGGCAAATGTCAGTAGAGGACAATCTCCCTCCTCCTTACAAAATCAGTGTTTCATGGAGGGAAACTCAAGTCCAAAGGACAGCCTGACCCTGCATGTCCTTCTGTACCTCTTTCATTTGGGGCCGTACGAAGATGCCACCTGGAGACCATGGCAGCTCCCTGGGCTGTTCCTGTGGGTGTAGAGCCTGCAGGAGTGTCAGGGAGCGGAGCAGCCAGGGTCCCAGGTGAGGGACTGCTAGGAAAGCCTTGCCAAAGGGCTGTGGACAGCCACTGGCACTGCTGCTGCAGCTGATGAGGGCTGAAATGAAGAAGAGATGCCAAGCAAAGGATTTGCTTGTGAAGCTTAAATGGAGCTTGGCTTGGGAGCGGTTTTAATGTCCCAGGGACTCCCCTTCCCACTTAGACACACAAGCTGGATATATTTTAGGATGAAAATTAGGAAAAAGTACTCCAGCCTCTTGAAATCAACTTCTTGTGCTTTATGCCTTTTCTTTGCCTCCTCCTATCTCCTCCCTCCAATGCTTTGATCTGGTGGCAATGGCATCTTTATCATTCTTATCAGGTCTCTTGTTCTTGGCTGTTCTTTTGAAGTGCGATTTCCTGCATCTAGTGGTCAAGAAAAGGATACTGGGCAATGCAGATTTCCTGTCGTTTTTCCTCCATATCTACAAGTTTGCTTGGCTTTCCTTCCTGTTTTTCTGTTTCGTTTGTTTGTGCTTCCCTTTGCTGTCCAAACCTGCCTCTCTCCCTCACAGTTGTTCTCCCCCCATCCGTAGATCATTATCACTCATTTGTTTTTCTTCTCCAGTGCCTCAGAGATCTTTCCCTTTTCCTATTGTGCCTCATCCTTTCTATTCTTCCTTCTTTCATTTGTTTCTTAAGCTTTTTCCCTGACATTTTAGTTTTGACTTAAGCCTTCTGTTTTTTCCAGGATGTTCTTTACTCATCTTAAACTCTTGATTGAACTAGAGAAAAGCCTGGTTATCCTCTGAGATTTTGTCCAAAGCATACTAGAGTCAGGAGCAACACTAAACAACTCCATGGGATTTAGGGCAAATGCCCTGCTCTTGCATCTCCCAATCATTTGCTAGTCTTTCTAGCTCTCTTTTGATGGCAGTTTGCAATCTTTGACATGTTATTAGTTTGAAGGAAGATCTTCATAGAAAGATTTTTTTTATTATTATTAAGAAAAAGAATGCTCTGAAGAGATATTTCGCTTTCAGAACCAGTAAATGCAATTCCATATTTCACTACAGGCTCCAAATCTGTGTTGGGATTTTCCAAATCTATGATGTATGAAATAATTCAGATGGTAAAACATTATTCAGGGGCTTCCCAATTATTCCCACAATACCTGTTTGGGAAGCTGAATAGCACCGAGGCTGCTTTCTCTGCTTTTAAGCAGGTTTTTACTTTCCATGGGGAGGTAGCAGTTCAGTCAAAAAAAACCACCCCATAGCCATGAGTTTGGGCTTTCTCATGCACCAGAGCTATCCGAGTGCATTCCGGCACAGGAGGAGCAGGGAAAACTTAATTTCAGCCACAATGCTGATATTTGGCAAACGAGTGGTTTTACGGTGCTTCATGCAGTTCTGTTATTTATTTATTTATTCTTTCAGATCCAGCACAGCGACTTAATGGGTGAGCTGGGCTATTGCATTAACTTCTCTATCCAGCTGGGCACAGATTTGCATCCTGCTGCCACTGGGCAGGGTAGGATTGAAGCTTGCTTGCTGGGTATGGTATAGCTCTCATACCCAGCTGAGCTGTAGCTTACCGGGGGATACTTCCCCTCTTGGAGATACAAATGGCAGCTGCTTTAGGCAATAGGAGATGGCCTTGGCATATCCCTGCTCTGTCAGGGAACATACTGTACTTCACTCTCACCAGATGCTCATGGTGCGTTATCATCCCGTTTTCACTCTAGGAATCATTGGCTGGAAAAGCACTAGTGAGGCTGGGGATGAAGTGAATACATATTTTATAACATGAGCTTATTGCAGCCTTTAGAATCGGATCTGAATCAATAGCCTCCTATCCTAAGAAGAGTTTCTTCTAAACTTTTCTGTGTTATTTTATTCCTATAAAATGACATGCTTAATACCCTGAATATATCAAGTCTTTGCCTCTCCCTTACCTTTAGAAAAAAAAGAAAAAAAAGAAAGAGGGAATAATTCCAGAAAGTTTTATTCTCCTTCATTTAATTATGATTAAACTACAGAAACCAAAGTGTGATATCAAGAAGAAAAAAATAAAAAAGAAAATTGGGGGGGAAATAAAGGGAGAAATAAAATGGAATCAAAACTTCTGATTTTAGGTTAAATTTCTTCCCAGTTAGCAGAGCCAGTGCAGAGTTATTCTCTAAGATAACACAGTCAGCATGAAGGAAAGCTGAAAGAGTCTCTCTTTTAAATAGGAAGGTGGATTGCTGCCTGCTAAGGGTGTTTTCAGGCGGTGAGTCTTTTCTGTTGTTGTAGCTGTGTAGCAGCGCAAGACAAAAGGGGACATTGCAGCTTTCGAGCTTTCAGGACTGGGGGCTGAGGAGGAAAGGAGAGAAGAGCATGATTGATGGAGTTCTGGTTGGCTTATAAAGGGCAGCCGGGAGTGCAGGGAAATAATCAGGGAAAAGGGCGTCCCGTACTGGCTCTCTCAGAGGGGAGAAATGAATCCTGCACCTCTGCATTATTAAGTTGTCAGGCGGGCTGATGATGAAAATCTGAAGGTCAGGCATAACAAGAAGCACCTTATGGGGGGATCATGACCTTTCTGGAAGTGCTACACTCATGTTTATCTGCACCTAACCCTTATCCACAATTCTTCATTTGATAAGAACATTGGGAAAAGGGACGGGGAGGGGGGGAGGGAGAGGGAAGTCCTCATCATATGTATAAGCAGTGTGTGAAATTAGGCTTCCTGTGAAACTGATTGTGGATGCTCAATTCACAGTGAAAGATAATAAACCAAAAGGACACACGAGGGATGCAGGCAGAAATTGTTCACTACAGTGGAACTCAATAAAGGGAACAAGAGCTTTCCTAAATGACAAATTTGGTACAGCGGTGCTAAAATCAGGATTCTCCCTGGCACCACTGCAGCAATTTGCTCTCAGCTCTACCACTTTTTATTTACTTTGGAACTCCTAATAATGTTAGAGAGTGGCTTTTTCATCTATTTATTTATTTATTTCTCCCCTGCAATGTTTATTCTCTAACTGCTTACTTTAAACCAAAGAGTCAAGGTGAAGGACAATGAAACGTTAGATTCCAATTGATTTTTCCTCTTTAGTTTCCATATCAGAAATGAGTATAAATATAAATATATTCCAGGGTTAGACGCCTGTCCTGTGCGTGCCTTATTGACTGCTTTAATAAATGTCATGACCCCTTCTGCACGCGCGTACACACACGAACTCACACATGCTCACAGTCAAATAGGTAGAGGCATTGCTCAGCTATAAATGCAGTAATGATGGCAATCACACAGAAAATATTCCAAACCTAAATCTGCTCTTAGTATGTGTTAATAAGCTTTTTATTTCTCCCCAATTTACAGCATCTTGATTTTGCTTTTCAAACCCATGAAGTATTTAAGGCATGACGAAGTACACTTGTGGAAAAGTGAAGTCAAACAAGACTTCATAATTATTGCAATATATTCGCTTTTCATGCATAATCCTTTAAATTAGCAATACAATATATCACCTCTACTGCCACTAGAGGCTAATGCACCTCTATTGAAAGCTATGTTAAGGAAAATTATGTCCTATCTTGAGAAGACACATAACCTTCCAAAATATTAAATGACAGTAGGTTCTGATCCTGTAATTCTTGCATACTCAAGTAGCCTCATTAGCCTTAATTTTCTTGCACCGATGGACAATAACCTATTAACTTAAATGGATTTACTAATATACACTGATGTGAGATCAGAACCAGTACCTTTGGGACGTGTTATTTAAGGATTATCAGACCAACAGGAAAAGAAATATAATATGCAAACTAATGAATACTTTTATTAAATGAATAGTACAATACTGGAACCCATCAACTGGCTTTAAAATGACTCTTTAATGAACAGGTGACACTGAAAAATACTGTGTTGTCAATACAGCACATAATGAACCTTCTGTATCGCATAAAAATGAAAGAAAGGTTTTCTATTTCTATTGCTTAAGTGATCCAATTTATCTAATTTTACTCCTCTGGCTTCCCATGTGCTTCCTATGGCTGTGGTTTACAGACCACTTTTGGTATCCTATTAAAAAGCAACAGCAACTACTGGTGCCTGTGTATGGTGTAGTGACTCTCATCTTCGAGTGGGTACTGTTCCATGGTGGAAGTTGATGCAACTTATTGCTGAGGAAATGAGAAGCAGAGTGACTTGTCGAGAGTCATTGAGAAGACTAGTGACAGTTTCTAGGTCATCTGGAATTAAATCTAGTGGTCTCCCTATTTTTAAAGTTTTGTTCTTTAGGTAAATCCCTATTCTTTTAGAAGGGTGCAGCTGAACCATGATTTGGGGTTCGGTCTAGGCTGTGGGAGAGATTTGGAGGAGCAGAATCTGCCCTTGCAGAAGTCATCAGAAATCCTTGTGGAGCAAACTATTATTTGAACAAGGGCACCAGAAGGCAGGTTGCATCTTAGCTCCATTGCAAATCCCTTTTGACTAGCAATATTTGCAGGAGGTTTTGAATGTGAAAGCCCATGGGGGTGTAAAAATATACTTTGAAGGTCATTGTGGGGGGAGTTTTGCCTCCAAGCAACAAAACCTATGAACCACTCCAATTTTTCTACACAATGGTGAAGCACTCAGAATTTCAAGGGAAATGGGAATTGCTAGGAGATTGGCCTTTTCAGATTACTTGGCCATTGCCAAAACCCTGACTTCATAACCAAACTTCTGCATCCACTGTGATTCGATCACCATGGGAAAATAAATTTATCTTGCTCAATAGTGTAATCGTATTTTCTGTAGAATGTGAGCCTCCCAAAGCATTGCTTGGAAGCAAAAGCCAAATACAAGGAGCTGTGCAGAAGTTTCACAGCTTTCTCCTTTGAACCTTCCTCATATAGATTATGCCACTCTCTGCTGTGGTGGGGACTCCAATTTAAGTCCCTTTTTGCTATCCAGCCCCCATTTCCACAAAACTCAAACATCTGTGAGACTCATGAAAAATTTTATTACCTTTTGAGAATTTTTTTCTTCCTCCTCCTGTCATCAGAACTGAAACTGGCTGATAGATGAGACAGAGAGGCATGATCTCATAACATGGCTCGTTATAAATGGAAGCTAACAGATAATCTGTGTAAAAACTCTTGGCCCAATCCAATTTTCTTACAGATTTCAGAATTGTATTCTTTTATAAGTTTATATGACACGTTCTTGTATTGCTTACCTTAAAATCTCATACCAGATATTACTAAAAAAAGGTTTTGTTTTTTTTTTCTCCACTCCCTCCATTTGTGTTACTAGAATACACTGTAATGTTGACATTACTTAGGAAAGGTTTGACTGTCAAGTATCCATACTGGCAGCATCTTATGAAAACGTTTGGAGCCAATAAAGCAGGGTAAGATACTGATGTTAGAAAAACCTAAAACCAACCCATCTCCAAACGCAAGAGAGCTTGACAAAAGTAGTGGAAAAGGAAGGCTGCTTAATAGTTGCTAGTCGGATGTGCTAAGTTCTACAGTAGATTTTAGACCTAATGAGTCTGAGTCAAGTCATAAAGAAGCCTTTATTCTTCACAGGATCCAGAAGAATGAGTGATGATTTCCAATTGAGCTTTTTTAAAATTAGATCTGGCTAGAAGTCAGTGGGCAAGTTTACTTCACATAGTGGACCATTTTTAGGCCAAATGCAGCTTTCACTGAAGTCAATGGAAATATTTGCATTGACCTCAGCACATTTTATTCAGGTTTGTCTATCTGTTAAGCCATATAAAGTTCTGGAAAACCAAGGAAAGATCATTTATATGGTTATTTGTAGTGGCTTTGAAGCTCCTTTAGGGATCACAATAACGAGCTTAATTTTTTGTTCAAGCCTGAGGTTTTATAGCCTGTTAGTCAATAACATGGCCTGAAACCTTTTATGCTGTCCAAAAAACCTACTAGATATGTTTAAAAATAGCTCCGGAGAAAGGTGTGCCACCTACCATTTCCACAGTTGTTTTTCAGCTGCACAAAGCATTACTATAGTGCTTGAGCGATGACTATTTTTACTCTTTTTTTACAAAGCCTGCATTTTAAAGTGTGATAATCCCCTAAACTCAATGCAAATCTCAGAGGGCTGAAAGTTGGCATGGGAGATGCCAGTCCAAGTGTGGTGCTCTCTTCAGTGCATGATAGAAGTCATGGCTGAGTTATAGGGTGGCAGATGCACGCACATCACTTGGCCAAACTGCAGCTAAAAATGGCTTAATATCAAAACACAGCAGTTTACAAGGAGGCAGTTAATCCTTCATATGGGCTAGGTGCCTGTTGTGAATAAGGAGGGACAAACGCAACAGAGGAGACTTTTATTTTCCTACCCATTCCTTTCAAAAAACAACAAAAAAAGAAAATCAAATCAATTCCTTGTTTATTCTTCTCACTTCTTAAATCTCTTCATCTCCAGTCTTTCAGTTACTCTTCCCAATGCATTCCTTCTCTCTTATAATATCTTCTCTTGTTGCTGCTAGTTTAACTTTTGAAGGAATCAGCAACAGTTTGTGTTATGCTGTTTGTTACAGAGGTTCTTTATACGTTGTGCTCTTATTCTTGAAAATCTGTGGTCTTGATTTTCTTTTTGGTTGTTTTTCCTTAGCCAAGAAAACTATATAAACCCATTCAAATTGAAAACACTTTTGCTATTTGTGCATGGGGTGAAGTTATATACATTTCTTCCAGGAAAACGAACATCAAAGAGGGTAAGAATATTTAAGGAAAAAGTACTGTGTTTTCTGAGTTTCTATCACACATAAAGTCTATTAACACTCTTCTATATGGAGGGAGTTTTCTATCATGGACCTTTTATTCCCTAGAGAAAAAAATGTAGCCAGCATAGGATACTTAATTTTTTTTTTTTTTTGGTTTGTTTATCTGCTAAATACACATAAGTGAGGGTGACCACAGGTTGTGAATTAATACAAGGTATGCAGTTAATCTAGTCAATCACCTGTGTGTTGGGTCAACAACCAGCATTTGTTCTTTAGGTAGCAGCTGCTAAT
Source organism: Gallinula chloropus (assembly GCF_964237585.1). Classification (NCBI taxonomy): domain Eukaryota; kingdom Metazoa; phylum Chordata; class Aves; order Gruiformes; family Rallidae; genus Gallinula; species Gallinula chloropus. The sequence continues at coordinate 14,684,515 of NC_140094.1, read as the reverse complement.
CTCAGAAAATGATTTGGCTGTTTCACCATGGTGTTCTCTTCCAGCACGTGCAATAAGGGCAACTCTTGGAAGGAAAACCAACAGGGAATACTCTACTGGAGATGGCTTTCATTTAATTTACAAGTTTTCTGGAAAACATGATCTGAATATTGGATATGCCAGGGACAATTTAAGGCATGAAATTTCAGGGAATAGGTTAGGACTCGGCGTGATAATGACTGTTGGATTCCAGGAATCTGGAATTGTTTTGGTGGAAATATGTTCAAAAACTGGAAGCTCCTTGGTGTAGGAACCAATCCTGAGATTTTGAGAAGGAACACATGGACAGAATGATCATTGAGTTGAACAGGATTATAACAAAAGTGGTTAATTTTACATCCCTGATGGGGAGTCTTTGCCTGGATTTTCCAACCCATTTGGCTTTAGGACACAGAAATCCTGTGTCAATTTTCTAAATAACTATAACGTCTCAAATTATTTTTTTCCTAAATGGACTACAACATTAACTGTGTCATTTTTTCTTCATGTCATTTCCAAGATGAGAATTTATTCATAGCCACAGCTCCAGTTAGTGGCAGTGCTAGGATTAGAATTTGATGCCAATGTCACACAGAGACTGACATAAGCACCAAAGAGAGGAAATTTGTATTAGATATAAGCAAACATAAACAGAGACTCCAAAATCACACCCACTCCTTCAAGGCTTACTTGTTAGAAACTTGTCTGATTTTAGTTTCTGTAGTGGAAGTGAACACTGGAATTTGTACAATATTGTCTCATGGAAGAAAATTAGTTGCTGGCCATCCTTAGAGGAGTGGAATAGTTTAAGCAGCAGTTTCATTATAGTGCTTTTACTGTGCATTATTTTTACTATGGAAAGTCCTTTAAAATTAATGGGAATTGATTTCAGTGGCCTTTGACATATTACTGAAAATAATACGGCAAAATACAACCTTTTCCCTCTTACTGCTACGTAAAGGCTTTAACTGGGAAAGCAGTTTACAATGGTGCCCCCATGTAAGGCTTTATTCAAAAGATTTTACGCTTGATAACATCTGAGCCATAGGAGCTGTATGTGGGGTTTAGCATCTTAGCAGCTGCAATTCTTAATCCTGATTCGTTGCCTCCATATTAAAAGCTCCATGGTCACAGGACACCAGCTTTGGCCATTCTATATTGTCATTCATTCCTCCAACCCCCCCACACACGCGTGCCTGACCATATAGGAAAATGAGTTTACAACCGAGTACGCCTATGGGACTCCCGGAGGGATACAATGTGAGAGCCTTTACTAGAGGTGGATGGTCCTCAAAAGGTTTGAAAGTTTGGTAAGTACATCGTTAACCAAACTCTTTTGACCTTTATTCAGATTTGTTTTTGGAGAAGGGCAAAGGGTTGGGCCAATTCTTGTTTAACCCAACTGGCTTGTCCATCTGTAAGCTGTAATTAATCACTAAATCGCTGCCATACTTTGTTTTGGTGGCTAGGTCCCAATACAGGGCAATATACTTAACTTTGAGCGCATGAGCAATTCTTCAAAGTCAAAGGGATTACTCACATGCTTAAAGTCAGCTGCATATATAAGTAGTTTGCTAGATGAGGCCTTGAGGAGTTAGGGAGCATTTATATTTATGTTACAGCAGCTCCAAGCCCTTCAGCCTCTCTTTGCTTCACTTTGGTCTTCCTTGTTGCCTGGAAATTTCTTTACAGGAGAGGTGCAAGGAGGTACAGTAAGGTATGGTTTGGAGCAGGGCTCCGTCCACTCCCAAAGTGGGGGGTTGAGGACTCACTTTTCAGTTTTGAGGACTTTTGCAAGAAGAGGTGGGTTCAGAACCTGGCCACTTTCAAAATTACGGAAGTTTCCTATTTATGTCACTTCTAACTTCTACTTTTGGAACATGAGTGGCTTATGTTAGATCATTCTTTCATTTCGTAATGAGAAGTTGTGCAGTCATATGCAGAAAAACAAAGACATGCGATAATCAATATCCCCAAAAATCAACAGAAACCACCATGCTTGGATCTTGTCTAATGACTGATCTCGGTTCTTCAAGCCTAATTCTCAGCTTGCTCAAACAGGTAGAAACAGCAGTTTTATGCCTCTTGAGGATTTGTCTCAGGCCTTGCAAATAATGCTTTTTGTAAAATGCAGAGGGCAGTGAACTGAGCTACATTCCACAGGCTGAAACCTCACCAGAAAATTTGTAATACTAATTAAAGAAAAAAAAAAAAGGAGGAAAAAGAAATCCTGTCTTTTTTAATGAAACTAAGACTTTCTGAGCGTACGTCAAGGGTTTTATTACTGGTTCTACATAATAAAGTAATTGTGTAATTAGTAATACATTTGTCACTCCTTTACTGAGAAAAAAGTAAAACATGTACAGCTTTTGTGTAAATCCTGACAGTGGTGATTTTTTTCCTGAGAATTATACCATTATATCATAAAAGTGTCAAGGCATGAGTTTACTGTTCCTACTAATATTCTAAAATATTCTCTTAGGCTGACATCTCTGTCAATTAAAATTAAACAAAATTGCATTCTGCCATATACACTTCAAATAGGAAGCTTTCAAGTTTATGGCTGTTCTTTGAATTGATTTTTAAGATGGCATCTGTAAAACTTGGCTAGTACAAGATGAGGTAGGATGTAGTTAAGGTTCAGTCAATTTTAAAAATGTTTTAAAGATCGTAAATTGACAACTGAAATAGACTGAACATCCTTGGGATTTTGGGCTGTCAAATATAATCCTTTTTTTTTAATCCTCTTTTTTTTTTTTAAACTGAGCTCTTGCAAAGTGAAAATTTTATGAAAACATGTTCTTACCCCCCTCCCCCTTTGATATTTTTGCAATAAGTTACACAAACAAGAGAGCTTCTGCTGTTGTTTCCAGTTGCTCGGTCTTGCGGGATTTGGAATTCTTCTTTTCCTGGTGTTTCCCACAGAAATAGAGTGAGAACGTGCTTTCTCACGGGACTGTATTTCTCATGGAAAATAATAGGGTTGCCGGCAGCAAACGTTTTCTGCAGTGATACCCTGCCAATAAAGTCTTCAGGGAAATTATTGCCCTCAATAAGATGAAGACTAGTAAATTGGAACCCCCATCCCTACTCCACAAAGATATGTCTTTAGGAAGCTTTCTCCTTCTATTATTCCCTGGAAACCCTGACCCCAAGAAAATGCTGTAGACAGTAATGTTTGGTTTACACTTAATTTTGTCCCCTTGAATAAAGATGTCAGTTAGTGTGTAAAAATAATAAAAACCCCCAATCCAGTCTCCTCCATACGACCCGACCAACACATTGATGGCAGCAAAAGACCTGCTATAGACAGTTATGCTGAGAAAAGTTATTTTACAGCCCAGATTTATTTTGGTCAAGGAACTACTTAAAACTATAACAATGATCCTTTTTACTGTTAAAAACTGCATCCTCTAAGGGTGAGGCTTCTGACACAGAAAACCCTTGTAGGTGTAAACTTGTCAAAGCTGAGTTGAATGCATTCTAATATCTGGAAGCCAAGAGAAATTTGCCACATTAGGTTTTATTATTATTATTCCAAGAGGTAGAAAAACCTGGCTTTCTTATGTCTCCAATTCCATCACAACCCATAATATTGCAGATTAAAAAAAAATGGACCGTGTTCATTTAAAGCACACATTTTTGGAAGATGATCTCCTGGCCAAAGGGAATTCAAAGTGAAGCGGTGTGCTTTCCGCTGTTGGAAATGCAACAGGTCTCTGTGTTTGGAGTGGATAGGAAAATCTGATCATTCTTAGAGAAATATTTTCTGGGGAAGAGGGAAAAAAAAATTTAAAAAAAAGAGGAAAAGAGCAAAACTTCCCCCATGGAATTGTGCAGTGAAAGAAATGCAGGTGTTAGCCACGCAGGAGTTCATGTCAAGAGAAATATTTCCCCAGGGTCCCATGAGAGGAAGAGGGGAAGGGGAGGGGGGGACTCTGGGGTGCCTGACCCAGGGAGTAGGGAAAAAAAAGCAGAGGCTGGTGACAGAAAGACCTTAATTCATGCACCATGTGCTTGAGTGATGTGTTTACTTTCAACCTTCAAGTCAAATTCAAGCAGCAGCCAAAAACCACAGATCAACACATTTTTAGTACAAAGTGAAAGTAGGGTCATTGGCACCCTCGGTGCTCCACCAATTTCTGAAACAACATTAAATGCGTATTAATACTCACTTTCAGTTAACCATGTCAAAGGAGATGGTAATTATGGGTAAGTAGGAAGGTTGGGATGAAACCAAATAATTGCTGCTGAAGGAGGTAACATAAGCACAATTAGCTGGAAGGGTTATTTTTACTCTTGAAGGAGACCTTAAAGCCAGTTGTGTTCTGGTTTAAGTCACTTGTTAGCCTGGAATATGCTGGAAAAAATACAAGTCTGAAAAATCAGAATCTAACAAAATTAATCTTTGTGCTAACAGGGAAATTTATATATAAATATTTTTAGGCTACTATCATCATAATTATGCCTTCTGGCAGTGTTTTCAGTGGTGTAAAGCAATATGCATCTATTGAAATTCAGTGGATCTGTACTAACTTATCCTGGCTAGAACACAGCTCAGCCAAGATAGAAAGGGCCTGTAGTTTTCTAGAGGCAAAGTGAAGGAAATGGTTCTGCTCCAAGGAGGTAATGATGTATTTAGCAGAATTAGATTATTAGTCTGTTCACCAGGTTGTGAGGTTGCCAAATACAGAAATGATCTCAAAGCCAATCTGCTGGGATGAAGTCAGATGCACTGTGGCTTGCAAATCATTCTAAGTGCTTTCTCTAGTCCTGCTGCCTTGTTGGGTTCAGGGTTCTCAAGGCATCTCACATATTTGCTTTAAAGAGGTGGCAGGAATGCTGATGGCATCTCATCCAAGAGCAGCTTGGCTCTTCTCAGGAGTTTGGGGTAAGAAGGGGCTTTCAAGACTGACTTTCCCCAGAGACTAGAAAACCATGAGTGCCCTAAGAAGACACTATGCCTAAGCAGTCTGAATGAAAACTCCTTTTCAAGTAGCCAATGTTATCTGCAGATGAAGATAACTGTGTTCTTAGTCCATGCTGAGGCATATTGAGGTTTTTAGACAGTCAATAGAATTAGATGGTGGTGTTTACACCACATCCCGATGACTGACATCTGTCATAGCAAACTTTGTTTTCAGAGCTTTTAATTTAAAAACATAAGGTAATTCTATTATAACAGTGGTCTGCTGAATAAATGTATTTTCTCATCAGTAACTCCAATGTAGCCAAAAAGGACCAATGCTTAAAGAAAACAGCTATGCAAAGGTAGTGGGGTTTTTTTTGTCTCACCTTTTCACATTTGTGCGAAGGTCTTATTTTAGTTTTATTTCTGTTGGCTCAGCCATCTGTGCATTTTATTGCCTGTTCTAAGGAACTTTGCAATGTTTTTGTGAAGAGCAGTAGGAAAGCACTGAGGAAAAAATTGAGTAGATATAAAGCCTTAGAGAAGTGAAGTGACACAACAGGCAATTTCTCCATTTGCTCCTCCAGATATTGAGCTGAGCTGGGGAAATTACTTTAAGTACATAAGGTGACACAATTACTACAGTTGGGTCTTTGTTTAATTTTCAAATAGACAGTCCAGTACACTGAATTCAAAGGTGATTGGTTATAGGCTCTCCAGCCCTTCACCTCTAGGTCATTGGGTTCAATATTATCCCAGGTTGTAGCTCGGCACTCTATCCTTTGTGAACAATCCATCTGAGAAATTTATACCTTTATTCTGCCGGTGACTTTTCTATTGACAAATTTTGATTTTTACAAATACGTTCACAATTCAAAACAGTTTGCCACATGGTTTATGTGGACCGATTTCAGCTTGTGGACTAATCCCAGACTATTCACCATGACTGTTGCTTTGAGTATTTCCTATTCATGATGCCTGATTAAGATGCATAGCTACGTTTCTCTGTCTTCATTGGATGACACCCGTATTGCAAAGAGCTTTCGACTGACCTTCTAACCCTTTTGGTGAAAATATATGTGCACGAGCGCCCACAAGGCTCTCCTGCAGCTTTTTTTGTGGGCAAGATTTCATGCAGACAAGTGTTAGAGAAAAGGGCCTGATAAAGAACAGAAACAGTATCGAGAGAGATGTGCAAAATTTATTCGTTCTGAAGTTCTGAAATGCTGCTTTTCAACTGCCCTCCAGATCTCAAAGTGAGCAAAAAACCCCATTGTGTGAAAAATTCCCACGTGAAATAGATGGTTTCCCTCCATTTCTTAGTGAACATTGCAAATCCAATCTCAGCATCCTGCAATAACGGAATAACTTTGAAGCAGTCTCCACAGCAAAGTCACAGGATACTTGGCATTCAGCGATGCCCTGGCCATATTACTCCTGGGTGTAGTACAGGCGTAACTAGCTGGCAATATATTAAGGCTCCTGCACTGTCATGTCGGGTGGAGTACTTTTACTGAGGATGTCAATCTCTACATCTATTAACCTTTAACCAATTAATTTCACTTTAATTATTTTTTTTAATTAAAAAAAAAAAAGATACAAACCCAAAATCAGTACTGCCCAGAGATAAGAAATGACCAAGCCTCATCTTGTAGTTCTAATGCCAAAGAGAGACCAGGGATACAGTCCAGGGCGAAAAATTGGCTCATTTAATTACACCTGCACAGTATTTCAATAGTGTGCCTTGGTGAGAGGGGCTTTTAACAGTAAAGTGCTTTGAAATAAAGCTATTAAATGCATACAGAGACATTGATCGATACACTCGAGTTATGGGGGGGAGAAGGAGGGTGAGGGAAGAAAAAGAAAAGGACTTTTTTTCTTCTCTGTAAGCATGGATTTGGAATCTTCAAGGGCATCAGGATGGTAAACGATTGCTAAAAGTCCAAATTAAGAGGTATTAGTCCATTGTGCGGCAGTCAGTCACATCATATTCGCATTGCTGTTTTCTTGTCGGAGGTTTTGCCTTGATCTACCCCGGACCACATTGACAAGTCACAATTGAAGCATTCTAAATAATCCACAGTGAAATAAGGCATAGGGTGTCACTCTCTAGGCTACAGAAAGCCTGAGCGCAGTGAAGTTAGAAAGGGTAGCAAAGCCCTTTTCAGTCGCGTTTCTCAGCCGATTAAACTCATTCAAGGCCAGGCTGCTGGAACGAAAACAGAAAGATCACCTCCTGTTCTCCAGTGTTTTGTTGGCAACAGCAGACAGATGTAGAAAAGTAGAAACATTTTTACTATAGCAACAAAGGGGAAAGGGGTGGGAGGCAAATAAAAAAAAAAAAAAAAGAATTTGGAATTTGCAGGCTTGTTAATGTCGCAGGTACTTTGGGACAACACTCTGGGTTAAGTGAGAGAAGTTGTCAGCATAGAGTGGAATTCCAAAGGTTCATGTGAAATGACTGTGAGAGTGCAAGCCTGTGTCACCTTTTCTCGCCAAACTCCTCCACTGGAACAGTAATTAGCAATAAACACAGATTGACGCATGGAGATCCACTTCATTAACATTTTTTTTTAATATATTTGGGGTTTGGGGGGTTTTTTGGCTTTTCAGAAAAACCCATTTAAGAATGACACATTCTTTAAGAGTATCCCGTCCACCCGTGCAGCCACCCTGATGTGACATATTGTGACACAAGATGCCACAGAAAATTAAGCTGAGCCCCCCAGCTGAAGACTTGATTTAGCCATACATTCTCCACAAGTCACCATTTAAATCAACTTGTGGATTCAAGCTAGGAAAACAATAATTCATTTAGTGTGAGTACTTGTGCAGAAAAGGTTTGCTGCTACTGGTAAAACAGTCAGCAAAACACATCCTTAAAGTATGGTACTTTTCCCTTTCTGTCTGTAAAGGTAAATAAATTCAGGTGCAAGAAATGCAGCACATTTTAAAGAGGTCACTGCAATAATTCTAGAACTGCTGAGTATTATGCATTTTTGCATGCACTACATATGGTTTTAGCAAATAAAAATTTGCATGTATAAATACACACACAAATGTATGTTCAAATATACATAGTTTAAAAAGTTTTTGCTAACTTTCAGTATACAAATACCCAAACATCTAGTTGGGAATAAATGAAAATTATTTTATTTCTGTGCAATGAAAAAAGCAAAAAAAACCAAAAAACCAGCAGCCAAATCCTCAACTAAAGGCAGTAGAGGACTGGTGCAGTAAAACAAGGGACCCGCATCCCAGCCTCTCCTCTAATTAAAACATTCTGTATAAAATAATAGCTACAATGGCAATACTGAAAAGGACTTTTTCCCTACCAAGACCTGTGGTCAGGGCAATCATTTCAGATGTGGCTGACATAGATTTTGCTTCAGTAAAAAAAAAAAGGGAGAGAAAGGATTCATACTGATATAAATAAATACGCTGCTGATGAACATAGTCTAAAAGTTAACCCTCATAAAGTCAAATATTGCCTTGGAGTGTTTAGTTCTTTAGACAATTTGACCATTAACCTTGGTATTTACGCGAGTGTTGAGCCCTTTAAGATCAGATCTTAGGAGGTGATTGTATTGTTAAATGTTTCTGGAAAAAAAACCTGAACACTTTAAACTATTAAGTCTCTCAAACATCTAAGATCCCCTTCACTTCTCTCAGGTGCTTCTGGAAAAGTAAACTCAAAAACAATTGCTGTGAGTCTCGGAGCAGACAAGAAGTGCAAGGCAGGACTTAGCAGTGCCCCTTGAAAGGGGGCAGGAGGATGCATGGGGTTTCTACCCCAACATGTCACTTTTGGCATAATGAGACCTGACCCCTTGGAAAGCAGAGGTGATTCCCCCTAGGGCACGTAGAGCAATGTCAAGCACTTTAGCAAGTAGGCAAGCCTACATCTGAAACACTTGAGTATTTATGGGCGATGACTGGTCCATAGTTTTTTTGTAGCCTCTGTCTTCCTGGGCTTAGATTAGAACTTTGATCTACTGGCTAACATGTCCAAACATTACATACCTTCTCTTCTAATCCTCATTTTCCAAAACCTTAGAGACTTGTGGAGGTTCTTGTGCTCTGCATTTGCAAGAACTGATCTAAAATACTGTGGTCATTTATCACTGTTCTGTGCTTTTGCCATGCTTTAAAAATTTGTGTAATATATATCAGGTGTCTATGGATTTTGGCATGGTATTGGGTCATTTAAGCGATTTGGCATTGTTTAGACTGCAAAATAACACACAGGGTCAAGAGCAGTCAATACTGGTCCTATAAATTATTGTCTGGGCTCTCATAAATTGTCCTCTAATTTATGGTTTGAAGAAGAAAAAGAAAAAAAAAGAAAAAAGATATCAGTAGTCAAATCTCTTTGCCTCTGTAACTGCACTTGGATGTTTTTAGTGAAGAGGGCTGCATTTCCCAGCAGTCTGCTGAGGTGTTTGCTTCTATCGTCCACATCAGGCCAAAGTACTAGTGGCCAGAATGAGTTCTGATGTTGTGCTTCTAGGGGGGAAATGCAAAATTAAATCCCAGGCAGAATTTCAGACAAACAGTCATTTTATTTACTTATATTCAGCTCTTCTGGGGGGGGGGGGGGGGGGGGGGGAGGGAAAAAGAGAGAGAAGAAAAGAAAATAGCTTGCCTAATCCCAGTACTAACACAATATTGATTCACATTCATGTTCAGTATTTATTGACGTGCATTGCATACAATGGAGGCTATCAATTAGGCTACTCTGTTCAAGGGAAGGGGCAATCACATTAGAAAACAGATGAAGATCATCGTTTATATAGTCCTAATTTTATGTAATGTAAACCTTTCAAACCCTGGGCACATGACAGTGAAAATGCATGTCCTGATGAAAAAAAAAAGGAAAAAACAAATGGATTTACTCTCCAGCTAATTACTGTGGGTGACTGTCCAGAGTCACATCATTATTTCCTCAAGTTCTGTAATGAAATCACACTTCTCTTACTACAAACCAAATTTCTGTGTATTTTATTAACCGACTTTAAATACATTTGTACAACAGCTTAGCAGAAGGTTTTGTTTTGTGACTGGGCCAGATATATGAAATTTTAGAGGTGGTGTATCTTACTGTATTCCTTCTGTGCATTTAAGTAGAGGTTCAGCATATTGAACCCCCATTAAAGATCAATGTCAAGGAGACTATAATGGCATATGGGCAGTATTCAGGAGACCAAGTTGTTGCATGCAGAAATCATGTATAAAACACTCTCTTTTCTTGCCCCTTGGAGGTTTTATTGCATGGTCGCAGCTGGATTTACACTGTATTTAATAAAACATTAGTAGCCACCAGGGATTTAAATATGTAACGTAATGCTTTTTCAGTAAAATAATTCCATAAATCCAAATATGAAGCTTTGGGTTTGCTTTTTTTTCCCCCCTTCCTTTTGCAAGTGCTGTATGCCCATAATTAAATTAAACCCTATATATGGCTTTTTTTTTTTTTCACCATGGAATTTAATGGAAGTAAAATCCATCTGCAAAGTTGACTTTGGATACATATTCACATTTTTTGGAGCTGAAGTAGGTCTGATGGCTAATAGGTTTTGGGGAGAAACAGGGGTGCTGGCTCTCCATCCTGGCTGAGCTACTTTTGCTACAGACCTGTAACAAAATGAGGGTCAGTATTACTTTACAGAGGCAGGTGAGGGTATGCTTAATTCTGCACTGAAAAAAAAAAGTGCAGAACTGGTCTGATTTTCCTTTAACTCCTTGGTCCCTGTTGGCATCTTGACTACTAAGAAACTGAACGCAGTGTAGCCATACTGCCTTGGCCAGATTGTCTTTACCTAGCCACACTATCCATATATTCTTATGTGTCAAGTTTTCAGCCCTCAGAATTTTATATTTAGCGAGTTTAATATTTTGGAGGCATCTGGAGTGTTTCTGGTGAAAGACATTGTTGGTCATAGTTGGATGAAACAAGTGTGCTAAGGTTTGCACCAGGTGTGGATGATTTTCCTAATCGCCATGAAGAAACAGGTAAAGGGAAAAGAAACAGAAAGGCTGTGCAGGGAAATAAAGATGTTATAAATTGAGGCTTGCTGAGTTATCTTCTGAGCTCTCACTGCAGTTTGCAGCAACAAAAGAGTTTGAGCAGTGACAATTTTGGCAGCAAAGTTCTCATGCTGGGAAGAGCAGATTCATTGTCTTAGAGGACTTCTGCATCATTTTATGAAATGCCTGAGGTCTTCTCAAATTCTTTTCTTAGAGATCCAGTGAAACTCAATTAGAGATCTGGTCCAGCACAGATGACAGAGTTTGCATGGACTAACGATGCTACAGCACCAAGCAGAATGGATGAAGGCAGCTGTAGTTCTGTGAGTAAGTATGGGTAGAGAAACAAGAACATCTGAAGTGTGAATTCTCAATTCACACTTAATACAAATCCTTTAGCTTTCCTACACACACTAGCAGCTACAGGAAGAAAGAATCATTCTCTCCCATCCTAACGAAACTGTCTCTGACTAAGGCAACTTTATTCCCTTGAACTTCAGCTCAGATGCCTCTTACACTGAATAACTGCACCTCACTGAACTCGGAGATCAGAGAGCATCAGTAATACTTCATGAAAATCCTTCACTCAGCTTTTTAATTTCTTTAAAATCTGTAGATGGAAGTTATAATTATATTTTAAATTGTAAAAAGTGTCGACCCTTCTCATATGCAGCTCTGTGCTTTTAAACAAAACCAATGTTTTAGCTTCTTTGAAATTTTGCTCCATTTTTTCTATTTACCCACTTAATCCTTTCAATTTTTAATTTTCATTTTCACAGTTTCTGAAAAAAGGAAAAAGAAAGTATTAAAGGTGTTACAAGTGTATAAATGTGTAGTTCAAAATTGTTCCATTTTTCACTTTCAGCATTTCTCATTGAGCAAGTGTGAAACTTCTGAAAAACAAAAAAATTGAGATATTTGTGACTTGGGAGTGATTACTGTTTTCAGTAAAAAGCACTGACCAGATTCTACAGGTTTTTTGGTCTTGAATGGCTACAATACCTTAAAAGTTGCTTCAGGTGGGAGACCTATTTATATTTATTTTTCTGCTTTCACTGGCCATAGATGAAAACTGAACATCTCACTTGAGATGTTCAGGACACCAATCCAGATGAACTTTTAAACACTGGGATGTGAACCAAGCTTGCCTTCACACAGTAGATTCGTGTTGTCATCCAAGTGGGCTGAAAGGCATTTGCCACAAATGTCTTCAAACATGGGTCAGAAACAGATTCCACTGTTGCTGTGTTTTGATTTATTATTTTGTTTTCTTTTGTCCTAGCAACTCCAAAATAAGACAAGAGTTGCTAAAAAGTCAGTATTTTCTTCTAGCTGCTGGTAAACACTTATCGAATCTTTCTCTGGGGTCAGTGATTTTTCATATGTCTTAGTACACAATGGAATTATTTAATTACTTTTGCTAGCAAGTTTACAGACAAGTATATCCCCATCATACTGCATATCCTCAAATAAGATTATTTACAATCCAATCTAAGGAGTGCTGACTGGTGTCATTGGAAGCTAAAGCTGCATCAGCATTTAAATTTCTACTTTTCTGGGCAAAAACCCAACTGGCTGATTCAATTAAACTCTTTATGTTATATATTATCCAGAAGTTCACAATCTGAAGTGATTCTCAGAGTCTGAAGCCATGCCTTTATGATTGCAATTTGGTAGCAAGACAATTTCCGAGGACTATTTTACTTGAACTGCAATGAAAATGTCAGGACATAACACACTTTCTGATGTGGGTTTTATGAAAGGCACTCCAAAATCAACCATTATTTCAAGCACAAGCAATAAATAACCTTCATTATTCATTAGAGTGTATATATGCATTTGTGTTTGCAAATATGGTGGTTTCCTGAGCAAAGAACCCTTTAATCAAAAGACCCTTCACTCATTTAAGGAGGTAACAAATGGGTAGGCAGGAGGCACGGGAAAAGACAGCGTCTTTAATCGGTAATGGAGATAATCTATAGAGTTCCTGCGATGCAAGTAGTCCATCTTCCAGGCATAAACTTTAGATAAGATATGGGATGTGGAAAGATTCATGCGATATTGTGAAGCTACTTTTCATAATAGTCATTTGGACGAATTTTGTTTATGGTTTATATTGAACAAAGAGAATAGACCTTTCCCATGTCGCGTAAATCACAGCCCTCCTGAAGGATGTCTGGAGTGGTGCTCAGCTATTACTATTCACAAGAACATTAACACGGGTGAAATAGGCTCTGTGAATTTACTGCTATTTACCTGTTCCGATTAGGAGCTAACGTACCTCTGCAAAGAGCTGCTGTGATATGCCAGACCCACAGCAGCCCCTTGCATTCTCTAACACTGTGTGAGTGCTAGAAAGCAGCCCCTACACACCGACATCATTTGATTGAGGGTTGGGGTGGGGTTTTTTGTGGGTTTGGGTTTTGTTTTGTTTTTTAAACAAGACTTTGAAGAAAGATCCCCTTGATGCTCACCTACCCATATGCTGATGAGTTTTGTACAGGTCAGTCAGAATTTTAGACTCAGAACCAGAGCTTGGCCAAAATAACACAGATTTATTGGAGCTGTTTAATTTTAAAGTTGAAATTTCTTTAGGAACAAAATGCAAAAATTTGAATTTTCCTCTGGCAATTCAAAAGCATAAATTATGGTTTCTAGAACCGCTTTGTTTTGACAAATTCAAAGCAATTTTCAATTTCAAGTGTTTTTATTTTTGGGGCGTTAAAAATTAAATTGGAGGAGGTTTTGAGAGAAAACCAGCTGAGCGCTCCCTGTAAAGAGACTGAGATGCTGTTCCTCATTGTCTTCTGTTTTTACACAGAAGGGCATTTGTATAATGAAACCAGTGCTTTTGGTGGGAGAGGTGAAATTGGGAGAAAACCTGTGCCCAGCAGAGTTTCTGTAGTTATTTAAGAGGCACCAAACCATAATGACCAGCAATTTCAAACGAAGGCTTTGGGACCATGCTAGAGGATCAGATCAAACCAATTAAAGTGCTGGGGAAGGACACTGGCTCCCCAGCCCCTAGATAACAGCTCAGAAAAGAGAAGGGGAGGAGGAGGAGGGTTCTCCCTTTCTCTCTCCTGCCTCTTTCTTTTTCCCACTCCTGTTTTTCATAGTGGGGGCACTAATGAACTTTTCAAGTCCCATGAAGACAACCCTTGTGTTCTGATTAGTTGCCTTACTTTTAATGAATTGTTTTAATCAAGTTTCAAAGCAGGCACTCTATGCTTCATTGCAGCAGCCCAATGACAATGAGCCGAATGTTACCAAGACAGTGCATCTGATGGACTTTAATGGATTTTATGTGACAGTGTCTAGTGGCCTCATATTAGACATAGCTTTACAACAGAGAACCCATGGGGTTGCGCTATGCATTTAATCTATACAAACTGTAAGGATAAGGGAGCGGGAAGCTGGGGAGGGAGAGAGACTCTGAACCCTGAGGACCTTCAAAAGACATGCATTTCATACTAATAAGAAACAGTCTTCGGTCATTTTTATTTTTTGCAATAGCGGAGTCCCGCCGTGTTTTCTTAGGGAATGTCGTGAGTGTAATATCTCCAGGGCTTTTTGCAATAACATTCTTGAAACACAAAGTTATCTGGAAAAATTAAGCTCTCAAGGAAATCTTGGCAGAGCTGTAACATTTCCTGGATTTCAGGTAGCGATTCTGAGTTGTGATCTCTTAAGTCCGTAACAATTTGCTATTTCTAATTTATTGCTTCATTTGTGACTGCTGCTACAGCAAGGTAAATTTATTCTGATTTGCACAACCTAAGTCTTAGCTCTGACAGTGACTAATTATTACCTGAGTTAAAATAATGAAAGTGTCGGAAAGTGTCCGAATGCAATTTGTTAGGAAAACATGTGGCATGCTGTGTTACCCAAGCCCAGAAAAGCCTAAGTGATCAGAAACCATGGAGAATTAAGAATTTTTCCCCCAAAGGTTACAAATCAATGTGGAAAATTTTCAGGGAATTGGAGTGCTGAGGGGTTCCATTCACCAGAATATAAAATGCAGGCTGTTCCTGGCTGATTTTTTTGCTTAAGGAAGAAAAGTCACTTTTTTAGAGAATCTAAAAGGATATGTATTGTGAAGGTGACTGTGCACAGTTTGCATCAGTTACAGATTATTAGTTGATACTATTTAAAGTATGCACTGGATGAGGATTAGTTTACATCTGTTCTTTTACAGAAAAAAAAACCCAACCCAAAACAAATCAACCCAAAACCTAAACCAACCAAACACACAGAAAACAAATCTCTCATAAGAAACTCAAAAAAAGCGAAAGCACCCTTAGCAGATGTTATACTTTTCTTCTCTTTTTTTTCTTCTTTTTTTTTCTTCTCTTCTTTTTCTTCCACTGGCTCAGGGTTGGTCTTGTGTTTTGTCAATTATAGGCATGTCTTATTCGCAGAACAGCTCATCTCCAGCTGTGTAAAATGAATCCTGAAATGAAATGGTCAAATGATGTTAATGACTCTGTCTGCTTGTGAAAGTTTCTGAGGAATGTTAGCAGCTCTGGGTTAGAATTAGAAAGCATCTGACAGCTCTGTAGTTCTGGTTGTTCATATAACTCTATGCAAGCGGACGGGATACCAGTAAATTATAATAATAATACAAAAATATTAAACAGCTATCTGGCTGAAATAATAAAGTGGTACAAACGATTTGGAACTGCTTCATTCAGGGCATTTGTCACTCTTGTGAACCATTTAAGCCATGCTTTAAATTAAATTTATCTCAAACAGGATTTAATTTAGATTTAATAAGGCAATTGTTTTATTGTTAAGTACCAATTGAATGTCAACACATAATGTTTTCTAAAGCGATAATTCTACTGTACCCTGGAAAGATGCTGGGACTACATAAAGGCTAACAATTTCATGGTCCATAACAATGTACCTATGTTTGAAATTACTTAACATATACCTATATTTACTGTCTGTATTTCAGGCCCTCCTAATACACACGAATGTAATGTGGTATTAAGAAGCTGTGCAAACTGCATCTCTGTCTATATCCAACCCACCTGCTAGACCTCTGGAGAGATATGATTATATTAATTACAATATATTGATTGATTTCTACTTTACATGGACCTCTTGTATTTAATTTAAATGTACAATTAAGCATATTGAGGACACAGTTTGGATTGTTGCTGTGATAAATAATTGCTAATTGCGTCATGATCCATCACATATTTTAAAGCAACGTTTCTCATATGCTAGTAGCAACTGTGTGTATAAAATACTGTGAGACTCTCTTTTAATTGTTTGAATTTTTTTCATGGCCAGAGCCTTTGTATCTCCCAGGTCTGGAAGTCCTGAGTGCCAGTCTCTTGGCACTTCAAAACAATTATTGGCAGAATTTTCAGAGGAACATGTGTACCTTTTCACCCAGAGTGCATACATGCTTTTGTGATGATTATATGGAAAGCCTCAGTGTCAGTATATAATTCTGCTCTCCTTTTGCTAATTTCTAGTGTATGCACAATATTTCCACAGATCAGGCAATTATATTACTAATAATATTTGTACTAATTATTACTATTAAAAACCTACCAGGAGTATATTACTGTAAGCAGTAGCATTATTGTCCAAATATATTAGTGTTAATTTGTCATTTTGTATGACAACAAAATTAATTTTGAACCTACCCTACCTGTAACAGGATTAACAACTAGTTAACCAAGAATTGTCTTTCAAGGGAAAAAAACCCAACAGCATTATCTTTTCTTACCTTCGCTCCCATTTTGTGTCTGCTTTCTACAAATAAAACCAAACTTGTAGAAGTCAGTTTGCCGAGCGAAGTCCCCATGAAAACAGCAATTTAAAAGAAGCCTGGAGTGTATTTGCAAATTATGAATTTGTAAATACAACATTTATTATTAAAACCTTGGTTCTAAGAGTCACACTCATTTAATCAAGGATCGGAAACAACTCTGTGTGATTCACACACCCAATAAAAAATAATCATAAGAGACCCCAGACATATAATTTCTAATCTATGACTACACTGAAAAAAACTAGCAGCTGTTCAAAGAAAATTCGTGTACTAAGAAAGAGGATGGGGGCCCGAGTCTGAACAGCATCTTAGAAAGAGAGATCCTTTTGCCACTGAGGTCACTTGGACATTTCCCCCTGAGCTGGGTCACAGGCCCCTCACGCAGGGAAACATTGCCATTTAGATGCTGGTTAGTCCCTTTTAGAAGGAGCCGATGTTGGGGGGTTGTTACACGGCTGTTTCCAGTGGCACAAGGTCGTTCCTGTCCCTTTTCCCACTGTGTATCACCCTTATCTCTGCAGCACATCCCAGCCCCACAGCTGGATATCCCTCTGGTCAGGCAATCCTTTGCGTGGCATCTCCACATACTACATTATGGCAGCACAGACATTTCCTTCCTTTGCTTTTTGGACAGAATCACCATGAGGAGATGTGTATGTTCTTGGGTCCAAGACAAGAACCTGATATGATGCTTGAGGCAAAGGCTGCTCCAAAAGACAGGGACATAAGGAGAGTCTGAAGCATTGCACATCCAATTCCACCTGCCCCAGTATGTTGAGTAACATTTAGGCACTCAAGCCTTGGAGGACTGCATTGCACAGTTGCATGGGGCCTTTTCTGTCCAGCCCTGCTGTGAGGCAGCTCCCAGCTCAGAAGGGATGATGTGCAACCTAAGCAGCAGGCAGCGGCCTGGCATCCTCTGGACCAGTGGTCCCAGCATGCGGAGTGGGATGCTCTGCGCAGTCCGACACCCAGCGCAGCAAGAGAGCGTAGCCTGGAAGGCTGCGAGCAATCTGTGCCAGTAATGAGCAGCCAATTAATTGATTACTGAAAGTATAACTGAATCCTATGCCTCAGAGAAATCTAAAATATAGTAACTGCTTACTTTATTGACAGCATTCATGCCATATTTAGTAGCTGGTATGTAAGAAGTAGCTGGACAATTTTGTTACACTTAATATGTTTCAGAACACAGCATAAAACATGTTTTAACACTATAACATCTATTGAGCAGTACCTCTGGGAACAGGCTTTATTATTAGATTACATTATACAAGATTAGACTAGTCAATAAGGGATTTCTTTCACACAGCATGCCATCTGAAATACCTGCTTGCTTTCCTTTTCCTTTTTTTCCTCTCTTTTTTTTTTTTTATTTTAAATTACTTCAAGACCTTCTTTGTAGGATCTTAGGTGCAATATACCCATGAATCATAAAACTGACAAGCCCCAGGGCCGAATGGTCTCTGTACAGCAGATACGAGGCCTAGAGATAAAGGTGCACTACAGGTATACAGTGACAGGGGTGGATTATAGATAAACAAAAGGCGCCGTTATTAGATGGGAAGTGCCAGGCAGGATTGTACACTGAGAATGCAAATCGTAAGGACTGAGTCTCAGGGACCCGACTTTGCTTGGACTATCAGACAAGGGGAAAACAAAGACAATATATCAGTCTGGGTTCAATCCTGAGGTTTTTTTTTAGATCCACTTTAGCTGAGAGCTATAGAGGGGCGAGAGGAAGCTGGCAGTGTTTCAGCCAGGTTTGGGTGCCTAGGTAAAGCCCTGGGGAAATTTGGGCTCCTCATAGCTTTAAGTCAAAACTCTATTTTCTAATTTGTTAAATAAAAATTAGGCAAAGAATTAGTGTATTGTGAGGTGGCCTGAGTCAGAGCAGAAAACTCATGTCTTGATCCTCCCAGAATCCGGTGCTCCCAATCCTTTTCCCAGCATATTAATCTTTCCCTCCTTTGTTCAGAGCAGCACAGCATCCAGGGGAAAGGCCAGGTGGCAGAGTCCCACCTGGTCCGGTTGAGAATGGGTAGGACTCCTGGGGGTTTTTTAGGACAACTCAATCCCTGCTTCAGCAGGAGTTCCCAGTTTGCGAGTTTGGATTTCAGACTTCGGTGCCTGTGGCGCGCTGAGGTACTATTTTGGTACCCAAACCCTTTTGGAACATATGTCTGCTCAATTACATCGCCGAAACAGTGAGAATCAAACACAGTATTTGCTTTTTTCAAATGATATCCGGTGCTATTCACACATTTTCCCCCCTTTAAATTCCATGTTGCATGCCCAAGTGGATCTGCTACTGGCAATTTCTCCCTCTCTCAGTCCTAAATTAAAAATCTCCACTGAACTACGCAGTTGCTGACTACATCCATACGAGCAACTTCCATTCAAATTTCCTAGATGGAGAGGACTTTGTGGCCTGCTTTTGCCTCACTAACTGGAAATGAATACGAATTGAAAGGAATATATTTAAGAGTGGTTTCCTTTTTTTCTTTTTTTTTTTTTGCCTACGAGGATTTTTCTTCTCTTATGTAACAGAATTTCCCCGCAAGATTGACATTTCAGGAGAGGGGAGGAGGCAGACAGGTGACTACAGATCAAATTGGATTTCTGCAACCTTCCACTGTAAAGGTCAGCCCTCTGCAGTAGTTTTCAGCTGGCGGGTCCTCTCTTGGTGTCAAACACGGGTGAAATACTGCACATGCCCAGGTACCCTTTACTCTTCCTTTGCTGTTGTTTTGGGGTTATTTAACAATTATTTTGCACTTTTCTTTCTTGGAATGTTTAATAGAGAAAGTTAATCAAGCTCTTGGCATTGCTGGAGGATCATGGTTGGTATGGCAATGACCTCAGACCAGGTATGGTGGGAGAATGTACTGGAAAAAAGTCCTTAGCTTCCTACAGCATCCTGAATCTGCACAGGCTTGAGCAACAGGGACCAAGAAAAATTCCTGGAAGTAGCAACCTGTTGCAACATTTGAGGGAAACTGAGGATCTTTAAGGCAGAGACACAAGCAGGCAGGAAATTCCCCAACTGGAGGGCAACATTGCTTACTTTGAACAAGATTTGGCAGCGACTTTGATGAAAAAAACTAGAGAAATAACTCCAGTAATTACCTTTTCCCCATGTCGGCCAGTGGGTTGCCATGGACACTCTGTTCTGACCAAAATACGGGCTCTGCTGCAGTGTTAGCAAGCTGTCGAATAACCAATTGGGTGTCAGAAATTTATAGCCAGTAATTAACTGATAGGTTTATAATTAAGCAGAGATGCCCCTGAACAGCAATGCTTGGATCTGAATTCAAATTCTGACTTTTTCCAAAATTCAGGGGCAAAAGAGAGTGACAATTTGGGTTCAGTCCGATCTTTATAATTAAACAATGATTTTTGACAGGAGGGGAATCTCCAACAGTTAATGACTGACTGCAGGAGTTGAGGGCCTGAGGCAAAGCTGAGGGCTTTTAATCCAGGTGGTCATTAACTGCCTGGGAATGCCTGACCCTGAGGTTAATTGTTTCTATTTTAAATCATGAAAATAATATACACATATACACACACATCCCCTTCCTTCTTTTCTGCTGTACACGTGTGTGACAAATAAAATATGCTGCCATTTTTTGCATTGAAAATGATGAAAGCTGAGCTGTTGGGATAGTCTTGATGTGGTTGAGAAAGAGTTGGGGCACCTAATTTATTCTCATGGCAATCTGCTCCTTCTATCCAGAAAATCTGTCCCACAGCCTGGCCAGAATGGAGCAACTGGGAAAAGCTCTGGGTTGAGGTATGCGAAGTCCAGGAGTGCTCAGCGGGGTTTTAAAAGTATTTGGGCTGCCTCTGACTCACAAACCCCCAAATCTTGGGGGCTGATTTAATTTTCATGTAACCCGCTGGTGTAATAAAACCTCTCCCCGCAACTCTGCACATCCTGGGAGTAAGGCACAAAGCCACTTTTCAAAGCTCTTTGTGCACCCTTAAATATCTGACCCTTCCTTGGCTGTTAGCACTGGCTGCTCAGCGAAGTGCAGGATCAGGCCCTCAGAAACCAGCAGCACTTTATTTTCAGTGGCAACCCCAGCTTGTGCCAAAAGATGCCCTGAGGAATTAAGCACAGCCTGTAAACCCAGGGAAAGCCAGAGACTCCAAGGAGGTGAAGTGTAATGCTGTGGAGTGGATGAACCCAACAACCAGCAGCTACCTTACTTGAACCAGGAAAAAAATTACACTGTGGTTCCTTTAGATGTATTTTCTTCCCCAAATCCTTCTCTCTCTCTCTCTCTCTCTCCCCCCTCCTCGCTTTTCTTTTTAAAGAGACATATGTCATCATTGCCAGTTCAGTTTCCTGTGTTTAACCCTTGCTATATCTAGCCTGATTACTCCTAATAAAGCTTGACAGTTGGAGGGTTAATCCAACTCTTGGTCTCATGGTTTCTTCTCAGGAAACAATCTGTCCCTGAGAGCTTTCTGGCCTGTTGCAAGGTTATATCCCCCTGGGGTGCCATCAGCGCCAGCCAGGGCTCCTTTCCCATTGTCTGCCAAATGGCCACCAATTAAGTCAACTGTTCCCCAATTAGAATTTTGAGGAATTTATCTTGTTCCTCCTGTGTTCAAACTCCCAAGCAGGGGCAGCTCTTGGAGTCGGTTACAAGGGTTTTTTTTTTTTCTTTTCCTTTTTTTTCCCCTTTCCAGAGTGAGAAGGGGGGAATTAAATAAATAAATAGCAGCTCTTTCCTGTAATCGGAGACTCCTGGGTTTTTCCTGTTGCCCATTCACACAGCTTAATCCTGGGGTATGTGATGAGAACTCTGGTAGTATTTAAGGGAAGATATTTTATTATTGTTCCATTCACCTGAACTAGTGTGGCTTTTTTTTTTTTTAATTGATGCTGCTCTCAGTAAAAGTTTTCTCAACTATAAACCTGAGATTTCCTAAATTAAAGGAAGAAAAAAGTAATTTCAATTTCAATTGGTCTAATGGTGAGAAGTGGAGGGTTTCTTTTTTTTTTTTTTTTCTTCTTCCCCCCCCCTGAAATTGCCTAGCTGTTTACATCTTTTTATTGGTGAATTAAATTCTGGGCTCTGGGTCATCTTTAATATGGGAAATGCAAAGTCTGGCAAAGTTATCAGGATAATATCCTTTAAACTAGATATACAAAGATCTGATCGATCCATTCTAGGCAAATAGGACCTTTGGCTTTCTTCCTGAGAGAGCTTGTGAAGGTCTTCTTTAGCAAACTCGATGTGATACCTCAACTGCCCTTACCATGGAGGAGCAAAACACTCAGCTCTAGTGCCATGGGCAAAAGTGCTAGGCCAAGCATGGTGTCACCTTCAATCCACAGATCTGAATTTGTCTTTCAAAAGAAGAAAAGGAATTGCACTTTTCTGCAAGTTAAAGTCCATTTTTCTAAAACTGCTCAGAAAAAGAAAATAAATACAACATGTGACCAGAGATGGAAACTTTTCCTGCTTTTTATTTGCAGGCTTCAGAAGCTGGTGCACAATACAACTTTTTTCCCTTTGGTTTTGTTACATGTGGACCTCCACTTCTAGAGCTTCACTTTACAGTTGGGGTTTGAATAAACCCAAGGTTTCAGAGCAAACTTGGATTTAAGGACAAAATCTTATTTTCTCACAAGGTATTCACTTTGATGTTAAGCAAGTTCTCTGAAATACAGTTTTGGGTCTTCAAATATTTTAGTAATCAAGCCACCTTGCACACTTTTCTGATGATCCTTTGCTGTGCTTGGCTTCATAGTTTCTGGCTTCCTCCTCGTTCTGCGTTAAGCGATGAACTAAAACTGTAACCGCCATCTGTCATGTATATGTTGTCTTCTCTATTTTTTTTTTTCAGAGAAAGTAAAATGTTTTGTTTGGGATTGCTTAGAGAAGATTTTTAGCTCTCATTTTCACACATTTCCTTCTTATTACTGCAAATAAGGCCAATTCACTCAACTCACATCTGCTTCTAAGTGTCACCAATTTCCTACAAGTTCAAAAACATGAGGCAAGATGGAGATAAAGACCATATATAAAATTTAGCTGCCAATCCACTTTTCTCTAGGGTTTTATGCATGATTTTATCCGAAGCTGTGTGTCTGGCCGTCCAGATTTATTTTCAGTCATTACAAAAAATGGCAGGTCTGATGCTGCATGAGAGAAATTGCAGAAGTTATTCCAAATTTACACGAACGAAACAGAGACCTTTGGCACCCTTTCTGAAGTTCTGCAGCCTCCTCTATTTGAATGAAAGAAAATTACAGTGATGTGCATGAAAAACTGAGACTCGCAAAGTTTGCAAAACTTTGGGGTTATAATTTTTGGGATTTATTTTTTTTGTGTGTCCAAGATGCACATCTTTTCTAAGAGGAAGGGGTGAGCATGTGTCCCAGGCATAGTGTAACTGTACAAAACAGAAATATAAAGGCATGCCACCCTCGATGGTGGAAGGTGGAGGAAGTTAGTGGAAAAATATAGCACAATAATAATATCAAAAGAACAGAACAACAAATTATAGCCATCCTTGGCCAGATTTAATCTAGTTTTCCTCACCGTAATGAAGAGTGGTTGAGGAATTTCTCTGCTTGCCATAAAGCTCCCAGCAGTACCCCAAACCACACTCAGCTCCAGTCCCATGGAAGTGAGTACATAATCTTTACCCACACATCAATACCCAGCTCCCACATCAACCAGAAGGAAGCATGCACCATTAAAGAGGTTAATTCCCATGCGTTCAAATAGACTGTATTTATTGAGGAAATGCAAGTAAGCATTTTAATAGAAAATATAAAACCCATTGGGCCCTATTCTCCTCACATTGTTTTTAAATCCCTGCCACTCAGTTTAGTTAAACCTGTCTTTTCCCCATGTTAGCAAAAGGATGATGACAGTCATTTTCCCCCTTTCTGAATAAATGGCTTTGCTAAAACTGTTCTTATCAACCTGGGCTACTTTAACTCAGGGAAACTCCCAAATGATGCTGCTGCTCAAGCACACAAGCACATCTTCCCTGTTTGGCTTGCACATCCTGTGTGTCTTTGCAATGGCTCTGTGCACAACTTATGAATGTGCAAATTGCACATGGTTGTTCTGCCTGCCCATGCAATCCTCAGGTGAAAAAGCAGTACTCATTTTTACAGATGCAGGTTTTATTTTCCTGTAGCCATGCTCCGGGCAAGCTCTTTGGCATTTTCCATCTCTCCCCTAAGGAAAAATAGAGCTTGGATGGAGGCAGGGGACCCAACACACAGACACAGTGAACATACAGTACTGCAAATGCATCCCAATTCACTTGCTGCTATATATGTATGTAAAGGATCAACTGTTGGGAAATTCTGTCAATGTCAGGAAGATTAAAAGCCCTGGGTTTATTTCCTCTCTTACTTTGGGTGTTTGATTTTATATCTTCTCTCTTTTTTTTTTTTTTATCCGTTGGAAAAAGCTTAGCTTTATTTCAAATAAAGAGGGGAATCTCCTCATGTTAACCTGTGTAGGATGCCCTCGTGCTAAATAACTAGTGCCAATGACCTCCTTTGGCTGTTAGTGATAACTGCTCCAGCAAAATTTGTCCTTAGTGAAGAGGTTCCAAAAATCCTGCTCATGGGGTATCACACCTCTTCTTGTCTTCTCTTTCCAGGCCTATTGGGTACATGCAACCATTTGGAGGGGTCCCAGCAAGGCATCTCCCTTTATGCAGCCTCCACAGGGGTTTTTGGTGGTGGAGAAGGGGATACAGGACCTGTGAGCCCCGGGGCACTGCACCCTAGAAGGGCAAAACCCAACCTAGTGCCACCACGCCTGGAGGAAAAGGCTGCGATGGCTGCAGCATCAGCAATGAGCTGGTTGTGCTGAGAATGGCTGCAAATAAAAAGAGCCTTTGTGGGCCCTGTACAAAGGCCTCCTGGTTGGCTTTTAAGAGCTCTGCTTGAAGCGTACATTGGCCCGGCTGGCTTCATCGCTGCCTCCTTGGCACGGCGTGAATGCGCGCGAGGACAGCGGAGATGCTCTCAGCAGCAGGAAGAGCAACCGAAACACAGATGTTTGTGAGCAGAACGGTGTGGTGTACCAGTGGTGACACAGCTCTGCTGAGGCAAATAGTTTAGCAGGCCCAAAGAGGGCTTTCTCAGGGCAGCGAACATCATTAACTGCGACAAATAGAAAATTGTTCCCTAGCCAACAGCTTAAGTAGATTTACAAAAAAAGTGATTTATTTCTGTGCAGTTAGTAACAGCCCCAAAGCTTTATATTTTTTATATGTATATTATATATTTATAAACTAAACCCCAGAATTTGGCTCAATTGCTGTGAGAAAGAAAAAGCCTTTCCCGCTCCTTTGGCAAAAAGTCTTTTGGCTTTTGACAAGCTTGCCGTGGTCCAGGGCTGTGCATCTCCTGCCCCTCCTAAGTGATGTTGATTTCTCCAGGGAAGAGGCTGAAGCCCCTTTTGGGTGGGTTCAGGACACCTTGCTGTGACTGGCCTGGATGATGCTGATCTCAGCACACCTCCTCCTGGTCGTGCGAAGAAGTGGTGTCAGTGACATCCTCTTAGGGAGTCAGATGTTGCTGCCAAGCTGATAAGGGAAGAGGTGCCCGACGTACGCCCCGGGGCATTTGATAATTCCCCATCAACAATAGGAAATTGAGAATCCGAAATGATGGAATGAAGAAAAGAAAATTCAAAACCGTGGCTGCAATTTCCTAGGCTGTTTGTTACTTCTCACTTGTCACTACAGCTTTGACACCTTCAAGGCCAAATTTGCTTTTTCCTTTATTTCCCTATTGTACTTTTCTATTTACTTGCACCAAGGCTACAAAGTGTGTGTGAGGGTTGTTTGCTTGTTTGTTGGTGGGGGTTTTTTAGACCCTGGGGAAGCCAGGTAATCTTTCTCACAAGATATTTTTTTAACTTGAGAAAAAAAATAGACAAACAACTCCTCCTTAACCCAGAAGGATTTAAATAATCAAGCAAACCCACAAAAAAAAGCACCTGAAAGGATACTTATTTAATTGGAGTTATTTATCCCTTTCTGTTAGCATCTGAGCTTTTCAGGGTACAGACTCAAGTTCTCTGTTTGCAGAGTTCCTAATACAATATGACCCATTTTCACTTTGCCACTGTAATGGCAAGCATGAAAAAATAAACAAATGTCAATTTTAGCCTAATTTTAGACAAATTTTGCTTTCTGTTCTTCCTCTTAAAATGTAATGAAAGACCTTAGATTTCCTCTGATGTCTGGTAACCTGAAAAGAAACTTGATACGATGCAATTGCTACCAAAGCACTATTACTTTGTGCACTTCAGTTTCTAAGGAAATGTGGGAATGTGCAATCCATTCATGGTAATTTAAATGGATGTTTTGATTGGATTATGTAAGTATATTTGTGTTTGCATGTGCATGTGTGTGCGTGCATATATGCCATAATTTGTCAAAAGAGGTCACTCCATAGAAGTGAATTTAAACTTAATTTTACATTCTTGGTAAAAGTTCAAAGGTTAAGTTCAGTTTAACCTTGGCTCAGCAGAGCTTTTTCTTCTGATTTTTCAGTCCGATATGAAAATTGCTTGTGAAATAAAGGCAAACATAGGTTTGCCTGAGAAGGCATTAATAATCCGATCCTTACATGTTTGTATAGAAGACAGGTACAATCCAGTGTTGATTGCTTCTTAGCTTCTCTTTGCTTTCACAGAAAATCCTGAGAGATAATACCAGGTCATCACAACCGTGCACTGGAGCACTGTGCACCCACAAACAAACATTAACAACTCTGAAAGGCGTAGCTAGAGATGGTTTGTATGTGTGGGACTGATATATCCTGATACACCAGAGGCAGCATCATTGCAATAATTTACTTTTGGCATTTTACAATCCCCAATTGACCATTTTCCCAAATAAATTATTTGAAGTGTATATGACATTATATTTTAAAAATTTTGTTTTAAATAGAAGCCCTTTTACAGGATGCTTAAAAGATTATTTTATGAGATAAACTTAGTGGCGAGTTTTCCAGTCCAAGTAAATAAGAATCCCATGGGAACGAAGAATTTGGGGTTTATTCAAACAAACACTGTAAAGTTTTGAGAAATGCCAAGTTCTTTGGAGATGTGTGTGTGTGTGTGTGTGTACTATGTGTTTGTATAGTCAACAATCTCAGAGCAATATGGTATGCCAGTTATTAATTCTGCTCATTGCAGATGGCTTCATTATGTGTATTTAATTTCAGTACTTAAGCAAACATACAATAGTAGGGCTTACAGACTGCTTTAGGATACGGTGGTTATATACAGTCAAATGAAATGGAAACGAAACGGAAACAACTGATACTGCTTGGGCTGGAGGTAAATCTATATTGATGGGATTAAGCCATTCAGAAGTATCCCTCGACTTGAATAGCCCTAAAACCACCAATTGCTTTGTTTGTAGTGTCGAGAACGTACTGATCACTAGAGCCTTAATTTGCCGCAGCAGTTAAGTGCTCCAATTCCTCAGTGCAATAATTGCCACATGTTGAGTGTGCAGATGTCTAAACACGTGGGAGCACTTCCCTTTCCTAAAGACAAATGAAGATTTTCATTTTGTTTTGTAAACGTGTCAGGATTTATCACTTAGTCATGTGTCATGCATTAGGGTGTTTATACAATACGGTTTTCCACACCCTGGTTCTGGACTTCTATGATTTCAACAAGTCTGGAGTAACAGGGGTTTGCCAAACT
Organism: Gallinula chloropus; assembly: GCF_964237585.1. NCBI lineage: Eukaryota > Metazoa > Chordata > Aves > Gruiformes > Rallidae > Gallinula > Gallinula chloropus. Next base: position 14,657,052 of record NC_140094.1, on the reverse strand, counting down.
TTCCCCTTTTAACCCAAGCCTTTGGCTGGACTAAAGCGATGCATGAGCTGAGAGTGCCCAGTAAATGGTAAATGAAGTTACTCCCAGTAGCAACACAGGTGGGATTCACCTACATCCTCAAAGACTGCTTGATAAAAGAGACATCATCTGCAAGACAGGCAGACATTAAAAAAAAAAAAAGGAAAAAAGAAGATAAAAGTAAAATTGAAATAACAATGTCCACCAGCAATAAGTATATGCAATTGTTCTTACTGCACTGGCACTGTATTGAACTGCACTTGCAGCCTCTCCTCAGCCTCCATGTCCCCACCCAAACGTTCAATATCTGACTTTTTAAACTTTCCTTTTCCTATAAATAGCTACATTTTAAAGCAATGTATTTTGAAGTTTAAATTTATAACTTCTTATCAGAGACAGGCTGGCTGACTGCAATAATATTTCTGAAATATCTGTTCCATGGTGGAAACAGGAATGGGCAGAAGTTGGGAAGTTTGAAGGTGGTTTGGGCACCAAGCCCAAAGTTTGTTTTGTTTGAATTTGGAGTTTCAGATTGATGTTGATGCTGCAGTTATGGAGCTTCTCCCATTAGGACCCAGGTCTAGATCTGAACATGCATATGTAGTGATGGATGTGAGGTATATGTATATATCTATATATAGTCAGAAAGACTTTACAAACAAAGCCAGGATTAGCTGTTAAAATGTCAAAACAGCTAACTGATGTTTCTAAAGAAATGATATTTTTTTATCTGAAAATAAAGACGATAAAAACTGTCCCAAGAAGGAAGTATCTCCCTCTCTGTTACCCTTTCGGGTGCTGATACTCCTTTTTTGTTTGCAGAAGGGGGAGGAGGTGGAGGAACAACCCCCAAACCAACAGTTATTTATCTGTTACCAGACAAAGACTGTTAAGAAATCCAAGAAGAGCATCCCAGCACAAAAGCCTGAACTTTTTGACCTCTCAGGCCTCAGGCCTGGACAATTGGCCAAGCTCGGCTTTTTCCTGAGAACTGCCCGAGGGCAAAGGCTGAGAAAAGATGCGCATTGTTCCCCTGCACCATCCGTTAACCGCGAGGGCTGAAAGGCAAAAGGATCTTACCAGGTTAGAGCAGTGCTGAGAATGCAGCTTGACACTCATTTTCAAGGTAATGTAATAAAGGGAAAAAGTGAGTTGTAGAGATCTTAATTCTTTAAAATTTAAAAGCTAATTTTGTGTCTTTTAGTCAATTTCCTATGCAGGAAGGAAGAATTTATTAACTGACTTCTGATGTTAAATGGAGTGCTAATGGGCAAGTACAACAATTCAACAGGTGCCAAGTAGAAATATAGAGACATTATATCAATATTAATCTTAAGAGCCTTGCAAAAGCCTTGGTAGGGGGTTTTATTAGGTAGGTTGTGATGGCAGCACCCCTGCCAACCCCAAAGTCAAAAAGGGGTTTGGGTCTCCTGTTTAAAGGGCTGGAATGCTCACACTGCAGGGTGTTTTAACGGAGGATTATGAATTTTCTGCCATTTGAAATTGCTGTTTGTTGACAGAGGTTGTCCTGAGCTGGGAACTCCTCCTGAAAGAGATGCCTTGGAGCATCTGTGCCCCATGCCTGCCTCGGCCAGGGCAGGCAAGGCGGCAGTGCTTGGAGAGCAAAACTGTTTCCAGCATTGAACGCTCAGCTGGAAACCTGAACACCCATTATTAGCCTGGATAGAAGTCAAAAGAATAGTTGAACCTGCTAAAAACCTACACAACCGCTATTTTACAGACTCATCTTCTGCCAGTAAACAAATGCTGACTCTAATGTACTTCTGATTTTGACCCCTGGGTTGAAAATTTTCTGTATAAACACCGTCTGATGAACAGGTCACTTTGTTTTCAAGACAAGAGTCTCAGAGTCGCACCCCACACAGCAGGTCCCTGATCCAGATTAAAAAAAAAAAGCCAACAACAACCCAACACCTTGGAAATGTTCAGCAATAATTTTCACTGAACAATTTTTTCATTGTTCCAAGTTGTCAGATTATGAGGGCGAAAGGATTAGTGGCAACGGGAAAGTGTTTTTGTTTAAACATCTTATTCTGGTGAAAGAAAAAAATAAAATCCATTTTGATGTTTTCAGGTGGAAAAGTTCCACATTTTACAGACAAGAGACTTTGAACATTTCAAGAGGAAAGCTAAGTGTAATTTTAAAAATGACAAATCAAAATCAAAATAAAATTGATGTTTTACAGTACAATTTTTTTTTTCATCCAGCTGCACATATTTTCTGGTTGAAAGTGTGTTTTTTGCAGACTAACAACTTTTTCATTTTATACCAAGACCAAATAAACTGGAAGACACAGAAATTCCCTGGAATTGGAGAAGTATTTGGCTGTGGCTCTATTCCTCTTCACTAAAGCATTAAAAATAACAAATAACAGGGATATCTGGCAACACTGAAATAATAATAATAAAAAAATAAGTGGAAAAAAGGAGAGTCAGTTAACTGGAAACCTACTTCTCATGGTTTTGACTCCTGTAAGATTTACCACCAACCATCTTATCCTTCTGGCTATTTTCACGTTGTTTTTTAAGTAGCAGGAATGACCTTTGGCAAAAGTACCTTACAGATTGCATACAGGTACCGAACCGTGCCGTTCCCAATATGGCACAAGGCAAGGCAATCCCACAGCACCAACAGCCCCTTTTCTGAGGAAGGCTTCACTGTGTGACAGCCACAGGGAACTTCAGAGATTGCTGCTGTGTGTAGTCAGAGAATAACCTTTCCTACTCCCAGCCTTTCATGCTGGACATAGTTGAAGCCACTGCAGAGATTTCACCTTCCTCTGAAGTGCAAAGTTCAGATACCCACCCCCCTCAATCCCCATCCCCGTCCCCACTTCAGTGCTTCACCAAGCTTGGTGCAGGAGGATGCTCCGAGCATTGGCGGCAGTTTTCATCCAGTCCATCCCTGTCCAGAGAAGCAGTAGCAATCCCAGTCCTCCGCTCAGCCCTCATCCAGAGGATGTTGCACAACCCAGCTGCATCATGTCCTTACTCTGTCACGTCCCTTCGTGAGCAGTGTCGTAAACAGCATCTTATTCATTTCAGCGGCATGCTGCGGAGGAGAAACATCACACGGTAATCCTGCGTCGCCGGGGCCAGAAAAGGAAATAAATACTGCACAATGTGAATGACACAAGCTCTGGGGCTGCTTCACACCAGGCTTTTTGTGTATGTGTGTCTGTGTGTGTGTGTGTGCATGTGTGTATGTTTTGTTTGTGCGTGTGTGAAAATGGTAACAGGCTCTATCTCACATGAAGAATTAGTTTCCTGTTCTAACAATAGTAATAATAATCATAATAAAAATCCCCCCTCCCAACCAAATGAATATTTTTTGGGTTACAGCATCATCTTCAGCATTCCTTCCCCCCCACTCCCTTAACTCTATAAATCTAAAGTTGCCCCAAAAAGTTCAGCTCAGTTTTATAGATGTGAAAATATGCTGAATGGGACTGGCAGCATTGCCCACTGCAAACCCAAAATGTGATTTAAAAAAGACCCAAGACAATTAACCCTCCAAAATCAGGGATTACCAAGGCTGGGGTGCAAGGGAACTGGTGTTGGGGAGATTTGAACCCATGGTGCTATTTTTTAGCAAAACTTTATGTAAGTAAAATAACGGTGTCAAGTTCTGTAGCTGCTAGATTTATTCAACAATTTTTTATTCAAATATAAATATTTAAGATACTGAAAAGCTGCTTTCTCTACTCCCTTAAAAATTCCAAACCGTACAACCAGTTCCCATAAATGACTAATCTCATTTTAAATGAAGCTAATTTTTGGCTAGGTCTCGAGAAGAAAAAAAATATTGGATCCACAACAAAATCCATATTTTCCCCCCACACTGTATCTTAAAAATGCATCCAGACTAACAGCTTGTTTCCAGATGATATTGGATGCTCCTTTTAGTTTCCAAAATAAGGTTTTTGAATCCGGTTGTGTGACACAGAGATCGGATGCAGGTTCTAGATTTTTCACCCCCCCTCCACTTTGCGAGGTTCAGGCTGAGGCATCTGCACAAGGGGGTGGGGAAAGGGGAGAATGAAAAATAAATCCAGGGTTTGCAAAACCTGGACCTGGGATTTGAAGTGGAAGAGCACAGTCATTCCCCCCTATGGCGGGTGGATTTATTGGGTGTCACGATGACACAATGTGTCTATTCGAAGCTGAAGAAAGCCCCCTACTTAACCTTCATCTTTTTGTGTGTGCACGTACCAGAAGGCACCACACTGTTGCTGGAAAGCAAATAATTAGTGACATGTTCTGTAACACCATTGCTATTTAAAGCTAAATCAGTGGGTTAATGCTTCTTGAAATGTGACATCCATGAGGGATTCTCGCTCCAGTACTGTTAGTCACTTGGTGGTCTCCGGAGTGACAGGATCAATGCCCTGAATTTTAAAAGTCTTGGTTGCAATGGGGAAAAAAGTGATTATTGGAGAAGATTTTGGGGGGGGCAGGGAGAAATCGGAGTGGGGGATCTGCAGGGGCTGATGTTTTCTCCCCAAAGAGCCCTATGGGGTATGCCGGTCTGCAGCCCTTTGGCTCACAGTCACCCTGCCCCACAGCTTGCTGCAGAGACCTTGCAGACCGGTGGCATAGGAGAAGGATGCGGGATCAACTTCTGAATTGTAAAATCCCTGAAGGCAGAGCCCAGGGCTCCCTGGGCATCTGCACAGCACTGAGCACTCAAACAGGCTCAAAAGATTGAATCCTGAGAGTTTATAATTGCACACTAAAGAGAGAGAGACTCTGGTGTTGATTTTGCTCAAAGAACTGAAGCAAAGCCATTCTTCATTATGGGGAATGGCCTGAACAAAACTCTTTGCTTGGGTGAGAATAAAATCCAAAAGCATTGAGGAAAGGGGGGAAAAAACCCAAGAAAAAAAAAAAAGGAAGAAATAAACCAGTCAAATCACATTTTACTTCTTCTTACACGGGAGATTGACACAGTAGCTTTTTTTTTCTCCTTCCCATTTTCCATTAAGCTGGTTCTTTAAAACACATCTGAACTTTTCCCATCCTGACGATTCCCACGGACAATTGGCAGAGAATCTAGGACAACTTGCAATACTGGGATTTTTTCCAGGCATGAGTAACTTGTTAAAAAGCCACTATTTCCCTAATACTAACAGTAAACAGAGTTCACATCCACATGAAATCCTCTGTGACCCATCGGGGAAAGTTTTTTGTATATTTATATAGAGAGATATATGAAATCATTTAATTCCTTTATCCATCAAGCACTTGGAACTCAGCATGTCCGTTTATATTTCACTTATAAAAATAAATATACACATGCATGCCAGGCTAGATTTAAAGGTATCCTTTTCCCCCAGTTGACAGCTCCATGCCTGCAGTTTTATAAGGGAAAGCTTTAGAAAGAACAGTCTTTAAGAGTCACTGAGCCACATTTTATGTCACGTTGATGAAATATAACTCTGTCACACCTGCTGCTCCTACTTCTTGGGGTGGTGGACAAGTTCGTTGAGTAGCTATTTCTTGAATTTCTTTAGGAGCTTGTGCCGTTGGGCAAGCAGAAATTTCTGGCAGGCATCTTCTGTGTAGATGTATTGAAAGTAAAATGATTTAAAAACATTCCCAAGCGATCACTACATTTTGGTACCTGTTGATGTCAGCAGGTATCTATCTAAACTAAATCCTTTTTGAAGTATGAAGGCCAAACTGTGGTAACATTTGAAGTCCTGTCCACATTGCATCCAGCCACAGAAATGGGCTCTGACTAGGTAGCTCAAAAAAGCTGAAAATGTCTAAAAATAAATAGAGTCTATTTCAGAATATTTAATAAGCTAAAATGATCAGACAGCTCTCACAAAGGACAGGGACAACAGCATGGAAGAGGGCTGGGCAAGCTCAGCTTTGCCTATGGCTGAAGTGGGGATGCCCCATGGGATGGACAGAATAGATGCTCTCAGCATCAATGGCACTGTGGTCATTTCCAGTAGGTTCATGCTCTCTGTTGTATCGGGCTCTGTATTTTGAGAGCTGGGTGGAAAGCGGGAGTCCTGCATGCTTTTTACAACCCTGCAACTCTCCTGCTCAACTCCTTTTCACAGTAAGGATGATGGAGCACTGGGACAGGCTGCCCAGGCGATTGTGAAGTCTCCTTCACTGGAGATATTCAAGACCTGTCTGGACACCTACCTGTGTCCCAGCCTGCTTTGGCAGGGCTGTTGGACTCAATAATCTCTGAACATCCCTTCCAACCTGTAAAATTCTCTGAATCTATGAATCAAATGTGATCTCCTGGCTATGCCTCAGTTTCCCTACACAAAAAACCCAAACCAACACAGAACAAGTAAAATGCTTTGTAAAACACTTCTAAATTTCTGTAATCCTTAGTCATGTAATCCTAAATCATATAGCTGGAGTTGGGTGATGTGCAGAGCCTCCCATGTTTCTGACTTCTTCCCATCCAAGAAGAGTGTGAAAAGATAAAGCTGTGATTTCTTTCCAGAAGGGATTTCCAGAAAACATTGTGGTTTTGAAAGAATCAAATGAAAACACGCTGGCTTAGGGCTGCTCTCCTCTTGGAAGGCTCTGTCAGCCTTACACTCCCTGCAAGTGAGATTAGGTGTGTTTGACCAGTATGGTGCACTTAGGCTGCAGCTCAGCTTTTGGTTCTGCACACAAAACACCATTTTCATTAATAAGAGCCATTAACAAGCCTCTTCCATCACGCTAGATTTCCTCAGAGGGTTGTGGTTTCTATGTTTATTGGGAAAGCTGGCATTTTCCTTGGGAACATACCTCTTAAAAATGGGAATTATCTGGTCAGAAGAGCATTTTGAGTTACACATTTCCAATCATGCTTTCTATTTAGTGGTCATTTAAGTAGAAAGGACAGGACAGACAAGGCTAAATGCCTGAAGTGCCACAGACCGTATTGATTCCCAAACAGCCTTAAACCTCCAGCTTTCCTGGCCAACTCTGAAACCACAGACCACAAAACAAAGGGCAAAAGTAGAGCATCCGCAGAGACCGGAGAAAAAAGGACATCCCCAAAATCACCCAGGATCTGAAGATTTCTGGGTCCACCTCTTGCAGAGGGAAGAGGAATCAGGGTCTGTGTGCTTATTCCATGTGTCCAGTCCTTGCACCTCCAGGCATCAAAGTAATTTCCCTCATCTTGCACAAGAGAAATTATTTTGGATTTGTGTTTTGTTTAGAGGAGTCCATCATTTAGACCCACAGGACATTCTGGAAAGCCACCTATACAGAAGCTGCAAATTGATCACTAGCTCTACACCTGCAAAGTACCACCAAATTCATAGCTAGGTTTCTATACAGGACAATTCATAGTGCTCCTTTTGGCCCTATCCCTGATGAGAAACCCTGAAAAACAAGCCAGATCCTTCCATGGAGCCATGGGGTTCTCCCATTATAATAATGATCCAGCAACAAACCAAACCGAAACCAAACAGAATCAGTTCTGTCTCTGGAGTTTTAGTGTGATTACATTTGCTAGAATTTTATTAGTTCTGTCGTAATTAAAAGTATTCTGCATTTAAGTGAAATAAAAGCAGTTACAATAAAAGTAGTTACAGCAACAGGCTGTATTTTTGCTGCTTGGGTGAAATGTTTCAGTCTTGCTGGGAATACGCTGATCGCTTTCCTTTCAAGAAGTCAGTGCCAATTTTGTAAACTCTTTCAGAGCTTCTCTTACTACAGCTGAGGCCAGGATCGGTTTTTTTATGCAGTTACACTTCTAGCTTTCTCCATATAATGGGTATTCCTTTCACTCAGGAGCTCAGGACCAGGACTAGAGGGTAAAGAACATTTTACTCAACCACCCTTTGTGACTAAATCTGGAGATGTGAACCCCTCCTTTCAGCATTAACAATGTCCTTGACCCCCCTGTAAGGTCACGTTTGAGGAACTCTATGAGAAGCATCAGGGAGCTGTTCTGTGGGAGCCCCTTGGATTTCATTCTCATGGAGCTCAAGTCATTTTAAAGGATGAGAAAGTTAGTGTAATGTTTTTCTCTTTATTTGTGGTGTCTCAAATTATTTTGTATGAAGTTATTTGTACACATTTCAGCACTTCCTGTTTGGGAGTAGACGTGGAGGCTGAAATACCATGAGAAAAACTTCTTATCCTGATGACAATTTAGATCTAGCTAAAAGAAGGATGCACTTAAAGTCCTCACAGAACTTCTGTTTTCTATCCAAGTTCTTCCCTGATTTACAGACAAAATATATATTCTGACTGGTGGACCAGATATTTTCTGATTTTAGACCACCCACATATTGAAAGTTTGGGTCCTAGCTGGAGTTTTGGAGTTTCACCAGGTTCTAACAACTAGGAAGTCAGGGTGACATTAAATGGTTTTTCTACCAGGCAGTTTTTAGGCTGGTCTAAACTGAAATTAAATCTTATTTTAATTTGTGAAAGTGGTATATTCACTTCTATGTCCCACCAACCTATTCACAATTTGTGTTTGATGTGCTGCAGATGTTGTAATTTTTTTTCCAGTGATTTCTTATGTCACAGGTATTAATTTTGGTTTTGTTATTGGCTGAGGGCAAATGAAAGAATGCAGCGTTGCCATCAACAGATGCACCACCAAACAACCCAGTTCTGTCTGACTTGGTTCTTGGCATCTGTGTGCTATTTCTGTCAAACTCAATCAAACCGAGTGTTAATTTTTGAAGCAAAACCCCTATGATCATTTCACTTGTGATGTAAGCCAGATCTAACCTCCAGACTGTCAAAGGCCAGAAGTCAATGACCCAATTTTGCATGCCATGCAGCCCCCTATCAGTAGCCAGTGCTTTTCTCGTTCCTCATTCCTGTTCATGCAGATTATTCGTTCTTTCTGAAATTTGTTAGAGATTCCAGATAGAGTATTTATATTAAATGCCCTTTAAGAAGCTTTGTCCATAGCACAATGTGGCAGAAAGATCCCAGAGTGATGCCAGGTAAATATAAAACCTCATACAGGCAGGAATCTAACTTTGCAAAGGGAAAGACTAAGCCTTAGTGCAACTGCCACTGAACGCTGAAAGTCCCTGATGAAAAGCTTTAGTGAGAAATTTGTGCTTGGTTAATGCAATTATGGAGCTTTCTCTAATTGCTCACTCGCTTGGAATATGAAATGGAGTAATCTGAGTATTTTAGGACCTTTCTACTCTGATTATACTGTACAGCCTAGTGGGACAAGATTTTGACCTACATTTCTGGATTCACCTGAGCTGAACTTGGGTTGTGATGGTTTGTCAGTGTCGATCTTTGATTTCTGGTTTGTTTGGGTTTTTTGCTCCTGAGGCAAGGAATGCAAAATCCTACTGGTACAAACTTAGCTTGTGTTCTGCAAAAGTAGTAAACAGTATCCCAGGTCAATTAGAGAATTTTGACAAACTGGGAAAGAGCCACACTCAATTAAAAAAAGGGGAGGGGAAAGGGCAGAGTGGCTTCATACATTCATAATCTCTCTACCTTTCTTTTGATCAGCAGGAGCACTGCGTAATGAGGCAGGGGAATGTCTTCCCTCTGGGAATATATTTATTCAGAGTTCATGACAGCATAAAACCTCTGCATATTTGGGCTTCCCATCCCACAAGCTCTTCTGCTTTTGCAGACCTCATCTTGCCCCATGCATAGACTGACTTTGGTGAAACCACCTTTTTTAAGGACAGCACAAGGTTCATGGCTATCTGTGAACCCTATATGGAAAAGGTGTAGAGAAGATGCAGTGAGACAGAAAATAAAACAGGCATTTATGTACAGAATTATAGTAAATAAATAAGAAAGCTAAAGAATTATTAACTGAACTGTGAAACAGTAGTTGGCTGCATTCTGTTCAAGTTGGGGACCTGGCACAGGATGCCCAGAGAAGCTGTGGCTGCTCTGGGATGCCTGGCAGGTTTCAAGGCTGGGTTGGATGGGACTTTGGGCACCCTGGGCTAGTGGAGGGTGTCCCTGCCCAAGGCAGGGGGTGGGACCAGGTGGGCTTTGAGGTCCCTTCCAACCCAAACCAATCTGGGATAAAGAACAGCAAGCTGACAGAATTTCAGACTGAAACGACCTCAAAGGTGCAGTTACATTGAAATTAGTGAAAGAACTGAAGTACCTTATTAATCCATAAACTATTTAGTAGAGCCGGAAGGAAAAATAAGACTAGGAAGAAACTAATTTGTCCATGTTATTTTCCCTTGCCCAGTCTCATTTTCTGACAAAATTTATTGAAGCAACACTTTTTTGACAGCTTTAACTTCAGTAATGACCCAGACATTGTCAGTCCCATGCATATTTCCCTTTCATTGCTATTGTGTATCCCAAATCCATATAAACAGAGGGCATTTGCTTCAACTGGCTTGCACACAGAGCCTACAGCACGTGAAAAGTTAAAAGCCATCAGGCTGCGATGGTATCGGTGGTTGCTGGTCTCTGAGTGCAATTCCAAATGCACAAAAGCTATTTTTAGAACACTACATCCCTTTTCATTTTTTTCTTTTCTTTTCTTTTTAAACCATAACCCTCATGAAAAGGCTGCGATGTATATTACAGCCACACAGGGCTGGGGAAAACATAATAATATAGCATTAGCAGTGAAACAATAATCTCCCTGCCAAATGTACAAATATTCACTAATAACTGCCGTGGTCCTGCAGGCCCAGAGGAGTGCTTCATCTTCTTCTTCTGGCCTGGTTTTTGACAGAGGGCTTCCCTTAAATCCATCCGTCACTCAGCTGTTCACAGCTTTCTGATTCAAGCCATCCCGCTCTGCCGGTGGCTCGATGTTTTGCAAGGTCTCCTGGTAGTGGTGATGCTGCACCACGGGGTGCTCTGGGCTTGGTGCTACTGCTGGTGTTCACTACGGGATGGCAAGTGGGGCACCAGGAAGAAAAGTGAAAGCCAGGCTCCCATACATGCTTGTCCTGGGGCAGTGCTAGTGATATTGCTTATTATAGTCAAATAAATGCGAAGGATGCTCAGGTAAAGATGCAAATGCCTGGTGTTCCCCAGGTGAACCCAGCTGAGGCAGGAGACCACCATACACTGCGCTGCCTAGACCTAAGGGGAATGTCTATGAAATTAATTGGCGCTTTCAAATAAAAGGCGTTTAATGTAAAACTGATAAATCCATTAAATGCATATTACGACCGCCATTGCTTCATTCAGGCAAAAGATTTATTCCTGGAACAGTTTGCTATTGCCTGTGTAGTTATCAGTGAATAATGATCTGGCGGTTTCATGCCTGAATTCCAGGTAGATAATAAAAACAAAACAAAAGGATTAATGCATTTTATCTATTTTTTTCTTCCATTTCCATGTGTACAACCCCCTGCAGAGCTGCAGGCATGCAAATAAGAGCACAGAAATTGGTCCGATACTGTAATTCCTGTGGGGCTGTGCATGCAGGCTCGGTAAAGCTGTGGTTGTCCTCTTGCTGTAAGCACAGAGGCTTTGTGCGAGCACGCAAAGCCCATTGCTATGATCTAAAAGCATACATTTGCCAAGGTGCATTCTCCCCAAAAGAGCCTGGGAGTCCTCAAATTAAGTCTGCAATTGAAACTCCAAATTGAAAGTGCTTTACTTTGCATTTTGGGTCACCTCCACACAAAAGCATGTTCTGTCCGTGTGGGTGAACCTTCAAAACATGCTCTTATTTTATCCATAAGTCAAGGGAGCAGCTGGGAGACATTGTGGTTTTCTTTCCTTTTTTTTTTTTCTTTTTTTTTTCTTTTTTTAAATTCCCTTTTTTTCCCCTTTGTTTTCTGCCCCATCTCTGATTTGGAGGGTCAAATCCATGGCAAGTTCATTTCTGGGCCAACTCTGCCAAATTATATGATGTGAATTAATGTCTACTAGAGCTTAGAACAGCAAACTCTGATTTAAGCTCTTAGGTTGAACTTGTCTACAATTGTTGAGGTGAAAGGCCAGTTCATAGCCATTAATTAACCTAATCCATCTCAATCTACTTTATTTTATACCTTTTAGGGTTTGTGACTCTAAGAAATATATTTAGATAAAGCAATGCTGTTAAAATCCGGGAACACTGCTAAAGACACTCACCACCCACCATTGGTTTATACTAGAGATCACATTTTTTAAATGCTGGGAACTAATTTAATCATATATTTGTTAGTCAATCCCTACACAGGGAGCAGTTTTCTATCCAATTGATTCGAATAGGCATTCCATTAATGTCAGGGTTATTTTTGATTCCGACTTTTAGTCCGTTTGTAGTAATTTCATTAATAGCCAGGCATTATTGTTAGACTCCCCCTGCTTTTTCCTTCCACCTCCTCTTATTGTGGTTCTAGTGCTAAAACACATGAAAATGAGGGAGTGTAATTACCTTGTGAAATCTGAACCTAAACATGACCCCTAAGTACAGCTTTTAGGGGCCGTTGTGTATGTAGCAGCAGGCAGAGAATATTCAGAAAGATTAGCAAGGTTCAAGCTTTATCTAAAAGCATATGGGAATTTCTTAAGAGGATCTAATCTAAAAATAGGATTAAGACATATTACCAGATGTCTATCCCCTAAATATTCATTTTTAAACTGAAGATATTTAATGACTGAGTAATATTTAATAAGTTATTAGTTGACCGTAGAGGCTTCTGAAATTGAAATTCCTCGGAAATGTCTATCACGATAATAATTAATAAAGATTTTAAAACAGCATCTTCATTGGAATGGTTTTCTGCCATATTATAGAAGCCCATTTTTTAAAAGTATGGGCTGTTTTAGATTTTTGGGGGTTTTAAATAATATACAGAGAACAGAGAATCATGCGTGCCCTAACACTGGAATCCCTAAAGCTAAGTGGAAATGAGCAGGAAAGAGTCATGAATTGTTTGAGATTCTATTTGTTAGAATGAGACAAGCATCTACGTGTTTATTCATTTTTATCTTAAACCTTTTTATACTTTAAAACAGTTCAGAACTACAGAGCAGCGTGTGATAGTTAGGCAAGATGCACTTGGTGTGTTTTGTAGGACTGTGCTAGCACAGGATTTCCAGGACAGTCAGAAATGTGGGAGCATGCAGATAAGACCTGATCAACTTTTGGGGTTTCTATCTCAAATTTTCTAATACATACCCATGGTTAAACAGGGGATTTGGGGGCTTTTTTCTGTTAGAAGTTGTGGTAAATCTGAAGTCCCAGATGGACATTGCCTGCTCAGTATCATGGGCTCAGCCAAAGTCAGAATTCTCCTGACATAGCTCAGCACTAACTCTGCGTTGCTCCACAATGTCTTAAGCTAAGTTGAAGAATATCACCCAAGTATGCTTCTTGTGACAGCTAGACACATGTTTCACAGAGGAGAGGAATATTTGAAAGATATAACAGAGGTTTTTAATTGGATTTCCTCCGCTCTTCCCTGTTAAAGTTTTTTTAAGAGTCCCAGATAGCTGTAATTAAAAAAAAAAATTAAAATTAACCACTTTTATAATTCTTAAGACTTCCTCCTGAAACTGAAGGCTCTATATACCTTCAATAAGTTCTAGTTGCACCAGTTCTCTCACCTACAGAAATCTAGTGTCCTTCAATGGGAAGAGATAGAGTGAAGATCTTCCTTCTGCAGTGACAGAGGCAAAAAAATTGGATTTGTGGAAAACCCCAAAACTCCTAATAATTTCCACAGCAATCTGTGGCTGTAGCTAAGGAGAAGCTTTGGAAGATGAGAGGAATAGTGATGGGAAGATAGTGGGTCTGCAGTAGCCTTGTAGTAATGCTTGGAAAGAGTTCTCCCTTCTTCCTCCCCTTCAGACCTGCTGGAGGCTGGCACATAAACCCAGAGACACAGCGATACCTGGGGGGGAAATTTAGCTGACAGTGTTTTACAGTTGTTGTTTTGAGTCACTGATAAAGCTGAGCACTAGGGAGTAGTTCGTTTGAAGTGTGTGCGTGCTCCAATCTGAGCAGGATGGGAATTATCAGTTTATATGCCAATCAGATAATCATGGTGGAGAATAACTGGCAAGTGTGATGTTGATATTTTGGCTGAGGGATGAAGAGGACTGTTTCTTCTTCCCCTTCATGTACCTAAAATTTTGGCTCCTAGCAAACTTGGTAATCCAATGCACATCCAGGTTTTTATTGTGCTTTATTGTGTTTTATTTTATTTTTTGTCCAGCCAGAATAATTAGTTATAGGAAAGAAAATATAGTGGAAGCAAACTTTCCTGGAGAGACCTTTCCATACTTTTTTTTTTTTCTTCATCAGTTGCCAACCACAGGCTCTGCACTTGGCTTCTCAAACAGGAAGAGAAAAGAGGAGATAAAGGTGCAATAAAAATTTCTGCACCTCATGCTTGAAATATTTTTGCTTTCATTAGTAACAAGTAGAAGACATCAACCTAGGATTAGACCGAATGCAAAGACTACATGTACACTGTGCCTTAACAATCAGCAATGCTATCCTTCAACCAGGCTAGCCAATAACAAAAATGAAGGGTAGTCTCACAATTAACGTACTAGTCTGAGCTTGATAAGTGAATTCAAATCCTTATTCTTGTCTTGTCTGTATATTGTGCCATAAAGTTAGCTGCTTGACACCATATGTGCAAAGTACTCCAGATTTATGTTGAAGTTGCAAATAGGACATTTTTTAGGGATGGGATATGGGTGTCTGATTTTCAGTGGGGACCAGGTCTCTAGTCCCTTGTCATTGGTCTGAATGCAAATAGCCCTTTTCCATACCAAAGCAGCCCTTTAAAGAAAAATAAATTAAAGATTACACAAGTGTTGCAACAGAAGAGACAGAAGTTCAGCATTTCTGAGTGCTGGGTTACATGTTAGAAAGACTTTCTTTCCCATGACCCAAAAAACTCATACCTATGTATATTTATGAAATATATAGCAGATTATTTTTCTAGACTATCCTAGTCCACAGTCAAGGAGCTGAAATGTGGCCATTTGTATAGTATTTCAACTTTTATAGTCACCTGGAGAGGCAGAGAAGTTTTGCAAAGCACATAATGCATCTCACGTGACAGAATGGCAGCAGCAATGACTGTAGCAATACCACACACACTCTGCAACACTTTGGGAAGGGAAGAAACACGATAAATTTCTCCTGTTTACTGGAAACCAAGAAGGACTGAGCTTTGGGAGATCTTTCTGAGATAGGAAATTGCTCCTGTAGCTCACAGCAGATCTCCAAACACAGATCCTTGAGTACGTGAGCTTCAAGCTTCAACCCTCCTCAAGAGGAGGGTTTCTATATAGTAGGTATCTGTGCCTGTAGACTGTTTATCAGCCAAATCCTTCCTTCCTCTTGAAAGGTTTCCCTTGCTGATCATCACGAAGCTCCTGTGCTGCCCACTGACCACAGCTATATGACAGAGACAGCTTTGCTTGCAGCCCTGCAGTGTTTGATTTCTAATGGATTAGCATCTTTGCTAGACAGATGATACTCGATGGCACAAAGTGGGCAGGAGTGGTGAATCATGACTGGGCTATTATTTATAAAACAATCCCCTCCTCCAAGTTTAGCATGCCTGGGTGTGTAGAGACATCTGCCTGTGTGTATGCTCAGAGGGTGATTCTGATCAAAGCTACCACTTCTTGGCCTGTATCTTCACACTGACGCAATTTTGTCACGGCTAAGATGATGTTCTGGTATGGGAAATAAAAGCATAGAATGAAAAAAGGCTTTATTTGTGCTCCAGATTCCATACAGTTTTGCCTTACACATTCTTTACTCTGGCCCTCTTCTTTCCACCAGTTGCCAAACTAAAGTTTTGTACCGGGCCATTAAAGAAAAAGTGAAAACAAAACTTTTATTGACACGAACATTTTTTTTTTCTTCCTCTCTCTTCGCCATTGGGGCCTCAGCTAAAGTGACCTGAGGCTAAATAGGCTCTCAAAGACAGCTTTCTTGCCAAAGAAATGTCATTGCTGTTAAACAGTACTAATGAATGCATAGATTTAGAACCTTATTTACATTGAAATTTGTTTAGTAAGCCAAGTTAGGTCTGAAAATTGGGACAAACTGTTTCCTCAATAATTTAATAACTCCAAAGACCTCGTCCATTTGGAAAAGGCAGAGCTTCACCATCCACTTACAAATGCAAAGTCACGTTTCCCAAAATTGAATAAAATGCTAATAATACAGCAGATCCACAGATCAGCAAGTAAAGTGGCTTTTAGCTCCGAGTTCAGCTGGAGACAGAGTGAATAACAACAGTCAGCTTACTCTGTCCTAAGCAAAATGGTTTTATTCCATCAATTGCCTGTGTTTCAAGTGTTTTGAAGGGTTCACATTTATTTTCGTAACCTCACTGAATTTGGCATCCTTGCCAGTAGTGCTGGAACTTTCAAATTGGGAGCTTTTCATTGAAACAGGCCAATTAACTCACTCAGGTCACATTGCCTATATGAACTGCTTTTAATAGTGAGTCGTATCACCCATTTTGTGGCAAACAAAAATCCATAAAGAAAAACAAATTAATTCCTTTCAGTGAGTACTTCCCAGGGGAAAGCATATATCAGCTGGGTAACCAGATATGGGACACTTGGATGAATACATAAAATGTCCTTTCATCACACACCTCCCCAAAAGTTATTGGGTCTGCTTTTGGGAAACCTTAACGCTTATTCCTACATCTAATGCATCAATATTTCTGCAAAATCTGGTTTTGGTCTCCTGATCCAGGTAGCTTGGGTGTGGAGGGTTGAATCTTTATCCAGATAGAAACTCCTCTGTAGCACAAGAAGTGTGGAAACTAATTTATAGCCTAGGTCTGGGCTGAATTACAGAGCAGTTTTCTGCTCTGCCCCTTAGAGACAGAACTGAGTTGTCTTGAATAAAGACACAGATGCCCTCTAAGGCTTAAGTTGGAGGTAGAATTGATTTGGAAATTTATTCTCAGATGAAAGTTGATTACTCAATATATTACCAGACATGCAGGGCCCTGTGAAACATAAAGGTACCTACACACACCCTATATTCCCTTGACATAGAGCAGGTATAAGAAACCCTACCAGAGATAGATGCCACAAAAGTCAGACTTTGCTGTCAAAGCTTGGACAGTCTCACAGCATTTCGTGCATTTTCCACTAGACTACTCATATTATGCTGAATTCCAGCCCCCAAATTTATTCACGGTCTCCTGCTACTATAATTTAAAATAGTCTTTTGAATGTGAATAAACAAATTGGGCCACTGTAACTCTTGTCTTGCAACTGGGGTAGCAAGGAAGCAAGAGAGATGCCAGTAATACTTAGATATTTGAAATATGTCTGAAAAATTATTTGCTGCTTGTATCCAGCAAACGTTTTGTGGAACGTGGCAGGTTTCAGTCAAACTAAGAGCCCCCAAACAAATCTACCTTTCTTCACTACAAACCGTTAGGAAATACATTTTTTGAAGCCAAGCCTCTATCAGAATATGATATTACATGACACTGTAACCTTTTTCCCTCCAGAAAACCACCCTTTATGAATAAAACATAGGTGACCTTTAAAAACTTAGCAGTTGTACTAGGTGATTGCATATTAACAAGCTTTTTGAGGAACTAGGACAGGCACTGTACGTTTCAGTTAAGGACAGATAATAGAACTATTCAAATAATTTATTATTTTATACAATATAGGGAAATGTAAGAAAACTACCTCAACAAGAGTCTGCTTAAATTTTTGTAAGTATAATTTTATGCGACTCCCCTCATTCATCTAAATTATACAGTCAGTGCTAAATGAAAGACTTCCTTTTAAAGGACAACTCTGATTCTCCTTTGCTTGAAGTTTAAGAGCATCTTTGGTTTGAGGCCACTTGATCGGACAAGTTGCGGTGACTACTAGGCTTTTTTCACACGCGATCAAAGGTGTCTAAGGCTTTCTGTCCTTCCTCTGCCAGGATAAAGGGTTTGGAGACAAGGCCTGAGTTGATTTCAATCAGTAGAAATGCTGGGCATCAAGGCATATACACATTATACGTAGGTAAAGAGGACTCAGTCCTTTGGCTGAATTTCTCTAAGAAAGGCTCTTGCTTTTATTTGATCACCTCTCTTGAAGGCAAGTGAGGGAACGAGAGAGTAGGTTCGCAACAGAAATGTGACATTCAACTGCAGGGTTTTTAAAAAAATAATTATTTAAAGCCCACGTGCAGATTCAAAACGTCCCTACTGAGGGGTTGATGGGTACAATGGAGAGACGCGCTGGTGCAGTTCAGAAGTACGACCACACTTCCTACAACCACAAGATTAACAAAATACACTAGTGCAACCACACCAGAGTCACGAAATGCAGTATTATGACCACGTCAGAGTCACAAAACTCACTATTCCAGCCCGCAGGTAATTCACGAGGTTCACTGTTACAACCGCGGCAGGCACGGAACACGCTGTGACCACTCACACGCGCACTAAACACTACACGTGTGTTACTCCATCACCCCAGACTACAACCTGGAAGCATATAAAATATTCACTTACCCCTCTCCAGGTCAGGGTTCTCAATGTGGTACCTTCTCATCCTGGCCAAGGGGTAAGGGTCTTCTCGAAGCGCTGAAGAAGCGACTCCCAATTCTCAGCCGGAATCTGAGTGGTTTTATTTCCTTGACCTACTTGGCAGTGGGCAGGACTGTGCAGAGCCGACAATACTGACTGTGATGTTCATCATTAGCAGTGTTCCCTCTTATCTTATGCCCTATCTTTTGCATATCTTTGTATTGTCTGGCCCTATTGAAGCCAAATGGGGACACTTATGACTTGTCTTTGTCTTACTTTTAGGCAGCTCAATAGTCGTTTGGTTGGGACTCAGGGCATGTTGTTTGTTGAAGGAATTCAAGGCTCAACCGAGGTTACTCTTTGAATTACACATCACTGCCCTGTTTAGCATCAGTTTGCAGGACAACTCAACTAGTTATTTATGATGGAAATTTAGGGTGCCTTTCTGATGTCCTTCAGATTGGTCCATCACATTGGCATCTCTCCTCAATTATGCATTCAATACATGGAGATCTGCGAGATGGGAAAAATAAATTGCCCAGCATTTTTTCTTAGATTTTTTTCTACCTTAAGAACAATCCTGTTGCATGTGAGCACTATTCCTTCTCCTACTGAAAGCTGTAGTTGTCATAAACCTCATACCATCCAAGTTGTCAGTTCCCACCTTAGTAAAGATGAAACAGGAGCTGTGAAGATTAACCGTTACAGGAATCCAAATGATTATTTTAAAACCCAATAGCCATTGTGTCGTTCCCTCTGAATTTATCAGCTGGGATTCTGGAAGGCTAATTTCAAATGAAAATGCCAATAAGCCATGCCTCGTTCGTTTTCTTTACACCATCTCAGGTACAATGGCCTTAAAGTGACTAGATGTTGCTTCAACATTTTGCTACATAAGCTGTTTCCTCTGAGTATTAGAACTATACCCAGGCACAGGAGAGAAAAAATCACTGACATTCGTCATTTAAGAATTTAGGCTCCTTAGGTTGGCAGAAAAGTTTCCAGGTGGGACTCTTAGGGGTGTTGAGTGTGTGTGTAACTTTCCCCAGTGTAGGCAGAGCACACAGTGGTTTATCCTTTGAGCCGGTGGGAGAAAGGAAAGGGAAAAATGTTTCACGAGGCCAACCTGATAGGTTTTCTCCAATGTGTCATTACTGTGTTTCAGAGCATCTGTGTTGCTGCCATATGAACTGGATAGGAACACAAAGTAATCAATTTCAGTTGAGAGCACTAATTTATCACCTTGCCATCTTTTATTGCAAGGTAGAGAATCTCTCTCTCTCTGTTTCTCCTCTACTTTCTAAATGCAAAAATCAGGACAATAAAGAGACACCCAACCCCCTCCATCTCTTCCCTCTCCCTATCTGTTTATAAGCCCTTGCAATTAAAATAAATGCTCTGAGAAGCAGAAATGTACATGTTCATTCTCCATCATTCCCTGTTAAAGGGCAAGTGCCACACTGGTTCTCACTGGAAATTACACAGGGAAAGTAAAAATTTTAGCTGCTTCTGCTTTACTAAGAACCTCCTCTTGCTACATAATCAGTTACACACCAAACCGTGGCAGATGCAGAAAACAAGTACCCTTTAATTCTCCCCTATGAAAATTGAAAAAAAACACAAACCACCAGGTTGGGGTTTTTTTGTCCTTGGCATAAATATGCTCTATTGAGGCTAGAAAAAACAAATGTTGGGATGATGCACCCTGGCTTTGAGTGAGCCTGCATTTTGCAATCTCATATCTCATACCCAAGAAAGATCCTGAAAGAGGGCAGGAAAAAAGGGCAGAACCTCCCCTAAAAGTATGTCTACATGGTCTTTCACAGGATGATGCGAGCTGACTTTCCATGATTCCAGATGGCAGGGAGCCGTTGGACTGCAGTACCACAGAACCAAGCCTGACTATCTTGCCAGTTACAGATACTTGGCTTCTAGCTTGTCGATGTTCAAACTGTGGGTTGAGAAGCCTATCTGCATGAAAAAGACTCTGTATGGTTCTGGTTTCGCACCTGTATCCCATATTCTTCCTAATGCCTGTAAGAACAGAGCCCAGTACAAAAAGAAGGAATTCAGTCCATGCATTTGTTGGGTTTGTTTTCTTTTGGCATTTCCCTCAAACCTGAACTTCTCAAATGACCATCTATTTTTAATATAGCTTTCATACCATATTTTTACATCCTGCCCAAGAATCTTTCTAGCCTGCAGTGAAGTGAGTCTGTATAGTTAAAGACAAGCAGGTTTGAATTGCACACATGTACACGTGAGTAGATCTTCTTTCAGGTCTATTAGACTATCTCCTAACTGCTGATGCTAGGGGCAACCTGAACATAGTGAAACACCTAATATCCCATGCCAGGTACTAAATCTTGCCCTTCCTTGGTTTTCACATTGCCTTTAAATACTATTTACCTAAAACTGTATTAGCTAACAAGTTCTATTTGCATTCATACACCTTGTACTTTCTTTCTTTGCTATTCTTTCAGTCTTAGAACCTTTACTGTAGATGATAGTCTTTCAACATAATTTTCCTCAGAAAAAACCCACTCTAGTTTATGCACACACATGGATGTGTACCATATACTCAACAAACCTGATATTCCTCTGCCATTCCCAATATATCTTTCTAGGCCCCAATTTCCTAACCAAAAACACATTACAGATCTGATGCTTTCCACAGCCTAGTAGCACATCAATAAACTAAAGATTATTGTGCTTTGTCAGGTTTTATTTTGTAACATTATGGGAAATTCTCTGCTGCTTTGGATGAGTGCATAAACTCTTATTGCTTGACAATTAACAGAGCTAGTAATAGAAAATGCAATGTAATTTACCTTAGTACAAGGGATTTTGGTTAACAAAAATTAAACTATTGAACTCTCCTCTCGTAGGAGAAGGACATTGTCTCATTATGTGTGCAATTTTTGTGTGTGTGTGTGGTTAAATAAATAAAAAACCCCGTACAAAACAGCAAGTGGGTGCTGGGCCTTGGGTGGATTTATTATGAAGGCTATGTGGAATTCTTCTAATGTGCTTGCTTTGGAACTGGACAAAATGATCCCTTCTCAAAACAAGCATGCTCTAGCCTTTTCTGTGATACAGAGAGAGTTCACCCAAATAAATAATGTTGAAGGGGGAGTTCCTTTATGAGCTGTGTAATCTCATTGTGCTGGAGACTTCTTACCTCTGCTGCTGAGCTAGGAGGGTCAGAATTCAATTCTGTCCCTCAGCAACTATACTCCAGAAATGTTGAGGGGCCACCACATTGCTCTGAGGACCAGGCAATCTTTTCAGGTCGACCTCCAGAGAAGTGGCTTGTGTGCTTTTGATCTCCCTGACCTGGGAAGGCTGTGTTTCTTTTCCTTTTTTCCCTTTGCCTTTCCCTTAGGAATAGGAAGGAAAGTAAATTTAAGGGAAATGAATTTAAGGTTGATGTTTCCCTGTCCAAATAGAAAGTTTAACCCGTTTAAAAGGAAGCAGCATATAAATGAAGCCATGAGAGAAATGTGGATGAGGAGTTGGGGAGCTGGCATTGGAGGGTTCAAAGAACAGCCTTAGTTTTCACAGTGCCTAGTGTGGACCTGAACACACCCATGGAGAAATTGCTTTGTGCAGAGTGTAAGAATAGGGGAGGTCACATTTTCCTGAGCATACCTAAAGAAGAACATCAGTAAGAAAATATACTTCAGCACTCCAAGTTTTATCTCTATCTCTTGAATAAAAGTTAATTTTTATATTCTAAAAGGCACACTTTGACCCATTGCTATTTTCAGTCCAAAGAAATGATCTAATAAAATTTAAGGCCATAATGATTAATTCTTTAAGACCTCCTCATTTTGCATAGTTTCTTTATGGTGGGACTTATACTTGAGTCTTAAATGAGAAAAGGGGAAAGGTTAGTGTTTGTCTGTGCCTACCTGTCTGCCTATCCAACCCTTTAAGGCTTCCAGGGAGAGGGTGGGTCATAATGCTCATAGTCAATTTTCCTTCCTTGGCACCAAATCAAAGTTTGAGTCAAATATGAAGGTGAGGTTTGGTCTTTAAAAAATTGCAGAGGGTTATTGAGTTAAGACATTGCATTTCCTACCACATTTAAGTGGACTTTATGTTCTCAATTTTGGAGGCAATTTAGATAATCTCAGCCTAAGGTAAGAGCACCGGTCTTTCCTGTAACCATAAGCGTGCACGTGGGCAAAAAAAGTCAGAAAGTTTTCAACAATGGAACAGTCCAGTTGAACGTGGCCTTTTCTGGGGAACTGGGTATATTTGAACAGTGGGCTTTGTAAGCAAGGCAATAATAGCCTCACATAGACAGATAATGATGGATGTTATGGAATTGTGAATTGGGGTTTAAAATTGCGCCCTCTTGCCCTCAAACCTCCTTACACATACAAACAAAACAAAGTGGAGTTTGAGATGGAAGCATTAGACTGGATTGGCTGAAAAGCTTTCCTTTTACTGGAGGGGGTAAGCCTGTATCAGATAGTGTTGAAATCGCCTACTTGACCCTTGTCTAACCTTCAATACAGAACGTACAAAGTAGGACAGAGCTAATCCCAGCAAGTAGGTTTAAGCAAACAGACTAACAATTTACTACCACTCAGAGAATGTCACTTTCTGAACTTTCTGCTCACACATGATTTTGGAAACAAGAGCCATTTAAAGCAGAGGTGCATTACAGGGAGAATATGAAGCTCCAGCTCAAGTCTGGTGAAAGTTCCTCACTTTTCACCAGCACTGAAGATGTCCATGACTTTACTAGTATGCATGGTGGAACACACATGAAGCATGACTTCCAGAGTACAATACCATGATTCTGCAGCAGCTTTTCTCACTCTCATCCTTTACCTGAAAGATGTCAGACTTTTAGGGGAGTTTTTGTCTAATTCCAGAGCAGGACATTGTAGTTTAGGTTAATTTTTCATATTTCTAATATCCAATAAGATATTGTGATGACAGAGATTATATACAATGTGGATAGACAGTGCATGAAGAAATTATCTTAGCATTGTTTGAGAGGTTTTTATCTATTATGAGGCAAATATCACATTCCTTATATATTTATTCCTTGAGATTCCTGGCTATAAATTTGCCCTACAAAAGTGAACTAGACCTTTGTTAGAAGGTTCATCAAGGACAAACCCAAGTCTGGCTAAGAAAGAAACTACATTCAAAGGCTAAAGAAGTGCAAAACTAGCAGGCACTGCCATAAATTACTGGGAAAAAAACCTAAATTGTAGTTATGCAATTCTTTGTTTGTCTTTTATTATTTGTTTCATCATGAGAGTCCTTTTTTAAAGGGAGAAGTAATGAAATACCAGCAGCCTGAAGCAGGGATGAGGAGACTGTGAACGTTTCCTACTGAAATATACAGTGAGCTCATTAAAAATACAGTCAATTTTTTTTAATAGTAAAATCATTTTAAGTTTGCTTATATAGTGCACATAAATCTGGAAGCCTGAATTATTGAATGTTATTAAGCCTAATGCCTTGAAACTTGCACAGTTGTTCCCTCTGCATTTTCAGAGTCCCCAGAAAGACTCTTTCCCTCTCAAATGTGTGTGCTAAAGCCACCAAGACCTTTCCTGAATCCCTCGTCCTGTACTCATCCCTTTCCTGAGCTTTCACAGGTAACGGAGCCAAATGGTCAGTGCTTGGTGGCAAGGTCAGATTATGAAGAGGATCCCAGAAAAAAGAGGGTGAACAAAATCAAGCCTGCAAAAAATAAATAGATGAGGGGAGCGTGGAAAGCCCAAGAGTTTGGATCTCCTCTTATCTGACTCCTTCTCCCACTGTGCTTCATGCTGAATCTGCTGTCTTATCTGTTTCTCATTTTTGGTATGTGATTTTGTTGGCACTAAGAGGGATTTTTTTTTTCTCCTCTCATTCTGGAAGACATGCCAAAGAGTGCACAGAAAGCTCATATGACAATCTTTTAATGGTATATGTGAAAGCATGAGGAATTTAAGAGGAAGGAGGAACATACTTGCAATTAAAATCACATGCTACATCCCCGTAAATAGACTTTCACTGAAAGAGTCACATCTCAGGCACATGCTGCAACAGTTCCTGCACATGGCTCTAACTGTCATGAAACTGCTCGCTGGTGAAATATTTACACTTCCTCAAGTCATATGTGGAGGGCACCTTCTTGTGAAGCAGTGTCAGGGGAGGGAACTCAGTGGACGCTAATTCCTCTCCATCATTTAGACTCTTTATAGTAAATGAAAGCCAAAACAATCCTAACATTTTTTTTTCCTAGTTGCCAGATTAATTTAGTAGCATCACATTTCTGAATTTGTGATGCAGTCTTTCACGCTCGCACAGAGATCTGCCCACATACGTGGTTGCACTCCCCCGTTTCCTTCCCCAGTCCTGCTGGTTCTGGATCAAATCCACAACTGAAGACTGGACCTGACATACATAACCAGTCTGCTTTTGCAGCACAGCTATTTTTAGCTGAAGTGATAAGCTGGAACCACCACAATCAGGTAGTTACAAGCAGCATAAGTCTCACAGCCTTGCGTGTCTCAGAACTTTCCACCCATTATTTCTGTTCCAGGTATGACAAAGCCTCATCTCACTAGTGTTTCTTGGTTTGCAGTTGATATTTACTTCCTTAAAAATGAGAGCTCCTCCTTCACATCACACTGGCAGGCATTTGTTACTCCTCCAGACAGCACAGTAAGCACAACTGTGTTCTTGCAAGGTTGGCTGAACATGTGAGCTTGCATGTCTAAGACTTCTCATAGTGACTGAATAGTTTGGCAAAAATGGGGTTTGGTTTAACCATAACTTCCCAGTGTTTTTCTGGAACAAAGCTTTCTCTTACACCTAATGCTGAAGAAATGTTGATTTTTGTTAGTAAAATTAAAGCAGTTGCATGTGACTTTGGCGTAACTCGGTTAAGTTTGTAAAGACATTGTTTTTAAATGGCCACTAAGATTTGTTACCAAACCACAGAATGATTTGGCTTATGTTTGTCCTGTAAAATGAAATAGTTTGAAGCTTTACATTGTGTTTATGGTTAAAAGGGTATTTTATCACTCATTTAATGAAGTTTAGTAGGTTAGCTGAGGTAAGGTTTAGCATTAGGACTAAAGAAGTTACTCTCACATGTAGAGACCATCAGAAATAATGTTCACAATTGTTTTTTTATCTTCTGAGTCTTAGGTACTTATCCCCAATATTCAGGTCTCTGTCCTTCACTGAGATCTTTATCAATTGGAAAAGTACACCCGTCTTGAAGCTTTAATGTTAAGCACATTTCCACAAGAAAGTATAGCTTTAACAAGGGTGGAAAATGCTCTCCTTAGAAGAGCAATTATCATTAAAGATTCATTATCAAAAGAATAGTTACCTAAAGCAGAAAAGTATGAACAGTCCCACTGATTCATTCTCCTGACAAAGTGTGACAGCAATCCCAAGATGAATATATTTCAAAGACTAGTACAAATTTGGTCTGTCTGTCTATGCATATAATATGGCTATTGCTATATTACCGGATTGAGCACATCTTTAACTGATGCCAACAGGCTGATACCTTTAATGATGATATGCTGTTTTACACCACGTGGGGACCTGTTCATATATTTTGAAGGGGTGACTGAACTTTCTCTTTGGTTTTCGATTCCAGGTCATCTTCTCAAATGTGTTACCTTCTTCACCAACATCTTAGAACTCAAAGCGAGCCTTCAGCTTCACGTCATAGGTTTGTGTGCCCTCAAACAAGTCAAGATTCAGCCACTGTTAATCTGCAGGCACGTGTGACACAAACTGTGATTTGCTTATGACTTTATCATGAATCATTTACATTCCACTGCACTATGTAGAGCACTCAAACTGGAGATGACCCACGCTTGCTTTGTGTATGATAAGGATTTATTCACTCCCTGGCTGAGACCTTGAGAAAAGGAATTTTTTCATAATTTTATTCTGAAGCAGATCTGGGAGGAGCTACACATGAAGATTTATAGAGGTCTTTAAGATTTTTAATTTAAGATAAAACAGAGATTCATATCTTTTAGACTATATGTCTGCATACACACATTAAATTCTAATTATACATAGACTTATGTGGATCATTTTTAAATTATAGATTTGGCTGATTTTAGTAGAAATTGAATCCAGTAGATTGAATATTTATTAGTATTATTATATTAAGTCACAATGTACCTTTTAATGTGAAAATAATAACAAAAAGAAATTCCACTTTGACAAGAAAAACAATACAATGACTGTAACCAACTGTGTTGGCTTTTTCTCATGTCAGAGTTGGGCAGGAATGCTGGACCAAATTATAAAGTCCTTCACCAGGCACAAAACTCTCAACAAAATCAATGGGAGTTTGTTTTAATATAGATTTAATTAAATCCACAGAATCTGGCCAGTTATCGGGAACTTTGGTCAGGATGAGAATCTTAAGGAGACACTTGATTCTTTCCCATCTCTGCCATTATATAAATGTTATTTTTGCTAGGATATCTTCCTTCACCCCCACCCCCCAAGCAGTTCAGAGACAATAAAACACCAGGAATCCCTGAAGAGTGGTAAAATGCTGACATGATTTAAGGAGGAAGACTCTGATAAGAAGATAAAAATCTAATAAACAGAGTCTGGAGGACCTTGGCAAGTCTCAGCTGCTTGCCAGTGTAAGCAAAGCCCCTCCCAAGGAAAACAAAGGGAACCTTAATCTCAAGGACATTCCACTCACAAACCATCTGAAGGAGAAAGTCAAGGCCATGACCTCTGCAGTCTGAAGTTATGAGCATACTGACAAGAAAATATTTGACTTGGTTCAAGAAGCAAAATCAGTCATTGGATTTTTTAATATCTTTTTTCTTCAATAAGAGACAAAATAATGCAGTGCTGTGTTATGTGTAGATGTGTATATATACCCACCTCTTCTCACTATTAAATAGAAGGGATATTCATGTGCACGTGATACATGTTTATTATTATTATGCAAGATACATACATGGAATCAAATATCTATGCCACAAGACTTCCCCAAGATAAATAAGCAAATTGTATATGACTGCTGTATTTTTGACTAGACAAGACATAATGTCAACAGATTAAAATGTTGCCTCCGTGTCTTACTCTATGTAACTTTAGGCCACTTAAAAGCTTCTAAAAGATAGCTAGGCTGTGATTAGTTACAAGGAGTCTAAATTGCTTCAGATAAACCAAATGGAAACACAAAATGACATCTAACAGCCAAAGTTTTCTCAGGCTGCAAAGATTCATTGTCCCTTTGGGTCAACATCTACTTACCCTTACTACTCACTTTTCTGCCCTTCTGTGCACCCTTCACATGGTTTTGGCATCAGAAATGAAGACATCAGCAACATACAGAAAGTGGGGACCTCAGATTGCTCCACAGCACTTTCCCAAAGTTTCTGTTCTGATTTGAAATGCTTGTAGGATTTAGGTGAAAAAGATACAAAAAAAGGTACAGGAACTTCTTAAGCCTTCTGGATGGTGTGGACTTGCTGTTGGTAGTCATCACATCTTGTCATTCAAATTTAAGAAAGGGATGATCTTTTCTGACGTTAGCTCTACAAATCAGCACAGGGCCATAAAAACTCCTTTCTACTTATTGCAGTTTGTTCCTCTGAGTGTGTGTAAACTTTCCTTATCTTGAAGGAAATTATCCCCTGGTGCAGAGGATTAGGACTTGACATGTCACACTTCTCTCACTACGAGAAGATCTCCAGCTAAATATTTCATACAGATTTTTAATGCCCCATTTGTTTCCAGATGCTGGTAACTTTATTAAGGTTAATTGTACTGCCCTGAAACATGGCTATGAAGAACATTATTCACACACATTGTTGCAGCTCACTAACCCTTTGGGTTCCCTTACCAATTCCTAACACTTTGATTTCATCACTGGAAGTTGTAATCTTCTCAGACCTGCTTTGCCAGTGGAGACCAGCAGAAGCATCTTGAGATAGCAAATCACTAAGACACAATGTCAGATATAAGTAACCCCCTGAATATTCAGAAAGGCACCAGACGGACCACATCTCTTCTTAGAAAAATAAATAATGCAATCCATGCATAAGATAAATCATTATTTTTGTCAGTGCTCCACCAGAAGCTGGGAATTTGAATTTTGAGCTGGGAGGGAGGAAGTTGTACAACATAAAGACAAGCAAGGATGATCTGTCAGAGAGATAATCCTGACAAGCAGAATTTGGGTTCAGTCTGGAACTAGGCTAGCATCCGTCAGAAGCCTGAACTAATCTGAACTGAACCCTGCCCCTCCAATAACCTGCCTTGTTGTTGTGGCACCTGATGACATTTTCTGCCGTGTTGTGTAATGACTTAAGGGCTGTAATGGGTTGCATGCTGTTAAATGTCATCAAATGCCATGAATCATAAACAATCCTGGCTTCTAAACCAGAGATTAGGGATATTTATGAAGTTTAGTCTCAGTTTGGGTTTTCCAGACTCTTGAAGTTCAGAGGGTTCCTTTTATTCTTCCTTTTTTTTTTTTTTATTGCACAGACTGCTTCCTGCTGCCGTGATTGACCCTGCTGCTAATATACCCAAACTGCAGAGCTTGATGTTAATCCAAAGGAGTTGAATGTCTGAACTGATTGCCTGCTGACAGCCAGTGTAAAACTCAAAAGCATGACTGCAGATATTGAGATTAGATATTGGAAGACCAAAAAGGAAAAAAAAAAAAGGATGCAACTGTGTCTTCTCTGCAGAAGCATCAGGAAACAATCCTTATTATCCCACTCCTTAAGTGCAATTTCTGGCTTCCAAACTTTGCAATGTTGCAAACCTTTTATTGATCCTATAAGAATGAAAGCAGATACAACAAAGAAGCCATAAAGCACAAAGATAAAAGAGGAATAAAAGGGAGAAGGCACTTACTGTTGTTTGTTGTAGTCTTAAAAGGAATTAAGTTTAAAAAAAAAAAAAAGGAAAGAAAAAAAGATAAGCACCATAAAAAGTAGTGAGAGGGTGCAAAATACAGATCTGGCTGTAACTGGCCTTATGTACACTGATTCATAATGCCATGCTTATTTAGGGAGATGCTCCATTGGATGGTTCTCTAGATCCTTGTTTTTGTTTTACTTTATGTGAATTTCCTGGAGAAAGCACTGAGGATTAAATTTATATTCAGTACTGGATTACTTTTCACTTATGGCTTTACTGGAAGAGACAAGGGAATTACACACACACACACACACACACACACACACACACACACACACATATTTTCTAGTGCCATTGAATGAGTCTTCTTGGCCATGCTGTGTTATAGGTTTGATACTTGTGCACACACCTGATTGATCCCATTTGGATTTGTTCTCCCCATTCCTATTAATAGTTGTTGGACAAAGATTATCTATCTGTAAGTGACAAGGATCTCATGTTGTCTGCCAGGTCATCTGATGCTGTTCAAGATAAATGCTCATAAGTCTTATTTGAAAGCTCTTTTCAGCCAAATGGAAGCATTTGGTGAAACCCTCTAAGAAAAAACCTGACTTATGTGGTCTGTAAATGGCCTGATTCTGCCCAAACCTGCAGCTGGGGAACAAATCTTCTTACATATTTATTATGGCAAGAAGCACTGACACTGAGCAAGTGTAAATATTCATTAATAATGACAAATCATTCTGGATGCTGCACACAAGCAATAACGGAAGGTGCTCCTGCATAAATAAACAAGCAGACATATCTGAAGGTTTTAGATGTTATTCTGGCATTTCCAAAGCCCCTTAATGGTGTGGATGTTCCAGCCTCAGCTCCTTTGGACCTGTTTGAAAATCCTGTATTTGGGCAAGTCCCGAGCACCTAAAAGCATCTGCTTCAAACCCAGGGCTAAAAGCAAACAGTTTGTGTTTATATGCTACTCTACTGCTGAGCTGAGCTCTTAGAAACGTAGGCAACCATCCACCCATCTTCAACTCTCCCTCCCCAGCACTCCCTAAACTTGTATTAGGAGTTGAGGAAGAAGTCAGAGGTGGTTATTGTGCACAAATCATCTGCTGGCTGAAGTTTTTGGTGGCAGCCAAGAGAGAAGAAGGAAAAAAAATTAGAAAAATTTCAATTTCAGGACCATTATTATTTTCATTAATCATAAGAGGCGCTGTCACCCCTGTCCTTATTCTTTAGAGGGAGATCTATTATACGGTCCATTTAGTCCAAGCCATATTACCTCATATGTTTTCCTGGCTGACCAAATAAGACTTAAGAGATAAAACAATTTACTGTTCATTATGATCCGTGTCACTGGAATCAATCTATTAACCTACATTAACTGGATATGTGACGATAGCTCACATACACGCTTCTCCGATTTAAAAAAAAGAAAGAGAGGATAAGGGAGGGGCTGAAAGGAGGGGGGTGGAAAGGGAGAGGGAGAGAGAGAGAGAGGGGAAAGGAAATCAAGGCCCATAAAGTGCAGCAGACGTATAATTTGCCAAGCGAATACAACTTCATTTTCCAGCGGCCACTGCTGCGCCCTCCACATCTTCACGCAGCCCCTGACCTGTGAAGAATTCTAACAAATTGGCTTCTATTGTGAAGCCAAAAGGTGCCATCAATGAAGGGACGGTTCGCTGGTCCTAAAGTATGATGGGAAATCGCAGGCTGGAATAAAGAGCTGAGTTTTATGAAGTTAACCCGTTGAGGTTAAATCCAAGCGGGGAGGCTGGAGCAGGCTCTTGCCCCTTCTGATGACTCAAGAGGGAGAAGAGGATTTATTCAGATCTCTTTCCCAAATGCAGGGAAATGTCACTTGCCGAGCAAGGCAGAAAGAAGAGTTTCTGGCACGCAGTCGTAGCAACTTCTACTGTGTCACAGTGTGGATTCATTCACTCTCTTTTGCTCTCTTGCTCTCCATGCTTGATAGATTGTAAGTGTCTAGAGGGAAGAAAGCGAATCAATAGGTGGTCTTCCTGATGCTCATTTGCACAGCAAAATAACTTTTGAGTAAACAGCCAATGAGTTAAGGTAGTGCCACCTCTACACAGCTCCATCAGTCTATTTACTCCAGATTTGCACTTGCTTATTAAGAGCTCATCTGGGTGCAGATGGTTTTTTTTCTGTCATACCTTCCTCCAACATGCTGGGGTCCTGCTGATAACTAGGAGATGTTTCCCTCATGCTGATTGCCTCAGTGCCTTCTGACCCAGCCGTGCTTGCAGAGGGAAGGCTGTGCACACCCAGGAGCTGGCAGAGACTCTGCCCTGCTCCCAGTCACTGTCTTTGTGCCCAGGTTCCAGAATCACAACCTGAATGCCTGAAGGTGGGAATGGTGACAGTGCCATTTCCCAAGGGCTTTTTAATCTGCTTTTTGCAAGTATTATTGCAGCAAGTACTAAAGGTTATATTGTTATTACAGCTGCTTTCATGAGATACTGGAAGTACTTGGGAACCAGCAGGTTGATGCTGATCTTATTCGCACTGGTGCTCCTCTTGTGGACTGCAGATGCTTTACTTGCATCCAGTTATCCACCTTGAGTTACTCCACTTGCCCTTTCTGCAGAGCCCTCATGGTCATGACACTGGATTTCTCTGAAATGATGGAGCCGCTTCCATCCTCTGTTGTGCTTGCTGGCTCTGCCCTTGTAGATGCCAGTAAAGTGTGGGCATCCATGGGCATGTAGAATCTCCAAAAACCTGGTCTGTCTTCACTAACAGGAACCATATCAAATTGGACTCATTTTTTAACCTGAGAAATTATGTGGCCTTTAACAGCATCAACTAATGCAGTCATATTCAGGCCCATGTAACACATATCTGCCTTAACTACTCCTTCCAACCCAGCAAATTAGAAATACATAGCTACAAACCCTGCAAATAGTCCAGGACTTGTTTTCTCATTCTTCTGTACAAACAATAATGAAGGGCTGCAAGGGTGCTTAGAGTGAATGTAATGAATAGTGGACTAAAAATAATATTATGGTTGTGCCTCATATTTTTTGCTCGGCGCAGTAAGCCATCATGCTAGGAACTGGACTAACATTTTGCAGAGGCTGTCACTGCCCCACTGTGCCTTCAGGCAAAAAAAAAAAAAAAAGACACTGTAAATTAATAGTCTGAGGGAGAAAAAAGACAAAAAGACTTGCCAGAGGCCATCCCAGAAACTAAGTGGTAGAGCCAAGGATGGAATCAAAGCTACCTGCTTTGTCCATTTGACCACATTTTCCTTTATCTTTTTAATCATGCCATACATTGCAAAATATAAAAAAGTAGTTCATAACTTCAGGGGGTTGAAGGGAAGCTAGGAACATGGTTCTTAACCAGGTCTCAAATTGGGTCTTTTGACTTGTCTGTGCTGTCTTGGGTTAGACACTGGCCACGGATCTGGCCTCTTCTCAGTCATGTTCTCTCCTTAGCTGCACAGCCTCCAGCACTTCAGATCTTCATACCTCAGATTTCCCACTCACAGCATGAGGCTAAAAATACTTTGTTCGAGTCAACGAAGCAGTCTGAGGTGCTCCTGGAAAACTGCAGGGCATGAAGTTCACTGGGGTCAAAAAAATCAGAGCCACTGACACTGGCTAGATCTAGAGTCTTCTAAGAGAAAAGAAGGATTAGAGAGGTTACAGAAACCATTTCCTCATCCTCAAAGGCGCATTCTTCAGAAAAGTGAAAAAAAAAAACAACCCATGCATTGAAAAACATGATTTATTCTTGACGCTTTTGCAAAACCGGTACAAGTCCCTGTGGCGGAACAAACAAGGGAATAAATTTTCCCAGACTGCTAATCCAGGACTGCAATTCTTCAATTAAAAAGAACCAAAGAAAACATCAGAAAATGAAAACAATATAAAAAAACCCTAACGTTGTGGCTGGTTTGTACTCAAGAATCTGTAAGGGCAGAACTTGTAACACCTAATTAAAGGAATTCAATGTTTATCTCACGGTAGGTAAAAAACAGTGATAAGTGAGTTAGGCGGACAAGAGGCATAGTGAAGACACACATATCTCTCTCTGAGAGGCTGGGGGCCTAAGAAAAGCAAGGAAATTAATGTACTGGAGGTCTAGTCACAGTTGGCGAAGGAAATAAAAGTTGGGAGTGTGTTAATGTCATGGTCCCAGACTTTATTCCCTCTCCAGAGCACACACCACTGTGACCTCAAAATCTGAAAATTAAACTGAAAGGAAATGTTTGTTCTTACAAAACAGCAATTCATTACTGGGAATGGAGATATTTAACCAATAAATGATTGCTTAATGGCCCATAGGACCTTTTCTGCAGTTACAAAAACACTGCATGTTGTTAAATCAAGGATACCTCTTGAAAATGCCATGCTTACAAATAACATGAGGGTTTATTTGCTGCTTGATAAATGTCCATAAACAGATACTCCCCGGGTGCCCTGGCATAACAGAGCACTGGGGATCAAGGTGGGGTGGAAGAGAGGAAGGGGGGAGTTGAGATGGAAGAAAATGTGTCTGTCTCCGGTTACACACCGCTGCAATGACTTACAGCTTGTGCTGTCTGCCCGTCTCTGATGACTTTTATCTGCCGATGTGCGACTCAGTTTTGAGAGAAGGAGAACAAAACCTCTTACTCTCTCCAGAATACAGAAGCTGGAAGAGGAATGCTGCCATGAGACTATATTTTCAGGCCACTGGAGAAATGATCTGATTGAACTTTTTACAGCTGTTATAAAATCTTTCTCGATTTCTCATGAGAAGTCCAGGTTTACCAGTAACCGCAACAGCTCTTCCAGCTGAGAGGAGGAGTAAGTGCTGAAGGTTAATATGGGGGCCTGGCTTTCTGCATGCACTTTGAAGTGGTGGCTGGTGGCTGAGCAGGTGACAAGGCCTGCTGCTGCTTGGTACTGCATTATAAGATCCAGTACTTCTGCTGGTCCCAGCCATCTCCGCTTAAGCCTTGGGCATTTCCAGCATGGCAATGGCAGTAGGAATTAAGTTGACCCTTAATGTCACATGAACATGGAGACAAAGAGCCTGGAGCAGCTACTCCACATGTAACTCATCAGAGTCATTAACAGTGATATAAATGACTTGTGGCATTTGAAAAGGAAGTGTGTGTGTGTGAGTGCATGTATACACATGTGTGTGTGCGTAAACAAAACATCTGAGTTCAGAGCTTCCAGAGAGACAATTTTCACTCCTTGTTCATCCCAGGACACTGTTAGACATTCCTAATTAGAAACATTCTCCTTCATTAGTATTCCCTTCCTCAGCCAATGCTGGCACAGATGAATATCCTGAGATGTTTTAGTTTGTCGTTTAGGCAGATGATTTTTGAGTTCTTCCCATTCCAGAATCTAAGCTCCGCACAAATGTGGCCAAGGAATCACATTGCGGGGACTGAAGATCCTGGTTCCTTCAGCAACATAGAGAGATCTTCAAAGCCATGTGGTTCACCTGACTGCAGGCATAGGCATACCCCAAAGGGTGTCACTGTAAAAGAACAGCAATTAAAGAGCTCAGTTTGGTTCTTTTGTAGACATCTGGTTGTTCTAGGAAAATCAACAGAGTTACCTATAATGCAGTTAAAAGAAGATTTGTGTCACAGATATTCACTGGCTATATATTAGCACAAGTAGATTTGAATAGTGCAGGCAGATTTGACTATTACCAGTTGAATTGGTGATTAGCTATCATTTCATTATAGGCAAGCAGAATCGGTTACTTTGACAATACAGTGAGGTTTGAGTCCAGCCATGCCATTCCGCTGCCCCAATGTCCTCCCTTAGGCAGAAGACAGAAGAGTAAAGAGGTATGAGGTAGGTGTCAGTCATCTTGCTGACTAGAAAGTGTTCAGATGCAATGCTGACAAAAACAATACAGGAACACACATGGGAGAGAACAGAACAAAACAAACCCCACCCCAGAATAAAGTCTGTGGAGACATTTGGTTCTGGTTTGTTTTTAAGAAGAAACAAGATAGTATGAAAAGATACAAGGAGGTGACAGCAAGGCTAGAAAAAGTAGCAGTAGGGTTATCACAGGGACAGCAATGCTGACAGTCAAGTTGTACTGCTGCAAATCGGGTCATGTAGGTATACGCTAAAGAAAGGGGCAAGAAGTTATTATGATATAAATCCCCCCTCAACCAACCTTTTGTTCTCCAGACACAAGGAGAAGAGGTTAACCCTGTGGTCAGGTAACTGCACTGACTTTTTACTGCCTCATTTGGACCAATACTGTAGCACTCCTTAATGAGTGCTCTCTGTGACAACTGATGTGTGGTGACAGTCACTGCTATAATAGACCTGAACCTTTGCTGCTAGAAATTTCTTCCCTTTTTGCCCTGCTATACTATTGAACTTCTAGTAGAGAAAAAGCATGTAAGGGAAAGAAAAAGCTGTCTCTTGGAAACTCCTGAGAGCAACCCCACAGGAGACATTTGAAGCTCCGATGAGGAATCAGATTCTCAATTACTGAAGCACGCCTTTTAACATGCCCAGGAACTGACTTGCTGACATGCTCTGAAGAGTATATGACTTGCCAAGGTCTGCTGGCACCAAGCCTAAGTGTTTCTCCCTTTTTGTGCTCAGGTCTTCCATTTGGCATCAGAAGATGTCATGGTGCCAATGTCAGTCCACCTGGACTGTAAACAATGCTTCCATTCACTTCCCAGCATTTAATCAGTAACTCGTATCACTGGTATTTTCATTCAGGACTGTTTCCTTTAGCTCCGGGTGCCCTGGAACAACCACTGATAACAAGGGAGCAGTCGATTTACTTGCTGTAAGGACATACCATACGATATTCTCAGCAGCAGCACGAGGCAGGGGGTTTGTAAGGCAGCTCCGGTTTGTTGTACCTGCCAATGGATCGAGCAGACAATAGAGCCAGCTTGACCAATTATCGGAGTCACCCATCTGCTGGCTGGACTTACAGTCTGTGCCTCTTGCTTGCTACTGCAGCCGAACCTCTTACTAACATCCTGGCCCAAAGTCGTGGAAATGAGCTTTAGGCAGCGCTCTGCCTGGTGGACTTTATTCTGGTGGGAAGTCTCAACATACTCTTTTTGTGTGCTGTTGTCCTTCGGTATTATCAAACTTGAACTCATTGCTTATATAAGGGTAAATCTCTGATGCACCAATACTCCAGAAGTCTGTATGCTGGACTGTAACTTTAAATTGGCATCAAAGATGACTTCATGTGTCAAACCTTCTGACGACTCTTCAGGAAGGTCAGAAGGAAACAAAGAACTAGATTTGTCCTTAGCATACTTTCCTGCTTTTAATAGAGTTATGCCAGGGCCTGAAATGTCCATCAGAAAGGAGGGTTAAGTTGTCTCCAGCTAACGAAGATGAAAAGAATAATTTAATGGAGGTGGGAGCCAGAATGCAGTGTAGGGATGAAAGGACGAGCAGTAACTGAGACTGAATTTAAACAACTCTGGAGAATAAAACGATCCCTTAAAAAAAAAAAGATAATTATGTCTTACAACAATTACCCTGGCTATGAAGCAAAATTAGCATAGTCCTTTCTAATTTAAATGTGTTGAAAGTGCCTGAGCATGACAGCAGAAAATTACAAGGTTTACGACACGGGCTTTGGTTAAAGTGATGGCAATCGGATTATTGTAGCTTTTTGTCTGTTGATAGTAATGATTGCAAAGTTACCTATAAATATTAACTATTTAGTACTGGGAGACTTTTGGTTTAGATGGTTAAGAGACACATCTTCTAGACACTCCAAGGCATAAAGTTCTTGCACAGAAAATAGTTCCCTTTTTAAATCATATATGGTTATTCCTGTTTGCTTTTCTACTATAATTCCATGAACAGGAATATCCTGGATTATTATTTCAGTCTATTGTTACAATGGTAAAAAATGTGATTTCCATTTTAGAACCACTTCTTACTTTTTCTTCAGCTTTTTCATGAGAAACTACCACGTCATGAGATGTGGTAGTTGAAGGATATTTAAAGTCTGGGTCAAAACTATTTTTATATATGGATTGAAAGAACCAAGCTTGACCTTGTGGAGATGTTTCTTTTGGGTTTCCAAGGAATTTTTTCAAGGCATCCCACACTGTAGTTTCCCACATCAAGTCTGCCCTACAATTAAGAAAAAGACTTATTAAAAGAAATTTTAAAAATCAGTAGTAAACTGTGATTTGCACTTATATGCAGTAGCATCAGTCTGGTGGAAGTAAAATAAAATGTGGATAAACTCACCAGGGGTATGGACCAGAGTAATCATAGACACATTAATAGTCTCTGTTGCCCATATTTTGTTTCATGTGTTTTGCCTTTTTTACCCTATTGATCCTCACTTTCTACTTTGAGATCTCAAAGTATTAACAGTGTTATAATCAGGTTATTTATACAAAAGGCCCTTTCTTTCCCCTCAGATGTAACAAGCAAAGCAAGACTCATATGCACTGAGCTGAACTGGAAGTGTACCCTGGGCAAGACAAGATGTGCAGCTCTGGGTGGGACATATTACTGCCCAGTTGCACGTTGTACCCCAAAGTTCATCCTATGCTTCCCTGAACAATCTGTGGTGCAGTCTGTTCCCACTCCACATGAATTCAAACACCACAATTTATATTTGTACTAAGAAGGTCAGTTGCTCAAATACTTTCATTTATTAAATTAGCTCTGCAGTAAATTAATGTGATTTTCTTAAACAACTTTACAACTTGGGAGGTTTGGAAAACAGAATTGAACTCAGCTGTTTCCTGTGGAATCTTGTTTTCATAACCTCACTGAATCTTCTCTGCTTGACTTGAGATATATGTTTAAGTCTATATATAGATAGGTATAAATTTTAGTGTACACGGAACAAAAAGCTTGTGTAGATTAGAATTTAGTTTCAAGTATGAGTGTACTTGATTCATGCATAAACTGAATTGCTTTTTACAATTTTGGGTAGGACATTCAAATTGCCTTAGGTTCTTCTCTTCCCAAGTTTAAGGAAAAGATTTGTCTCTTTTTTCTTCTTTTTTTTTCTTGTAAGGATGCTGGGAAAGAAAGTCTGTGCTATTGAAATGGTGGCTTATTAAATTAATACAATTACATAAAGAAGCTGTGTTTTATTTTAAGTAGATCTCTGATAAGATGCTTTGCTCTGAATACTGAAAAGAATTTGGTCTCCCTCTATGGTTGATTCAAACGATTATCAAAGGCATTTATTTTTTGTATCTGACATGTTGTTAAATATGTTAATTTCCTAGAAGCACAGTGTAAGAAGTGCAAGAGCAGCTGTGTAGGACAGTGAGCTTAAAAATAACAAGGCTGAGCTCTTCTTGGGAATTAGTGTGGTCCAATGGGTAGGCAAGTAGCCTATGATTCCAGACACCTGGGTTCTGCTCTGAAATCTGCCACTGACCTATTATCTTCCACTGGGCAAATCATTTCACCCTTTGCTTTTCTATTCCTATCCAAACAATGATCAGGACTAAAATGATATTTACCTTAGAAGCACTTTTATGTTGTTATAGTATAACAGAGTTTGATATATGGAAATGCTTGGGTGGCAAAAACTGAGCACAATTCACAGATTATCAATTACAGCCCTTATATTTAAGGAAGAAGTAGGAAGCACAGCTGCATCTAGATACAAGCTTGTGGTAGAGCTCAAAGGCTTGGCAGTGGTGGACATGTGTTTTAAATGAATAAATGGTTTCAACTTGCATAGTAGTTCCATTTAATTTGTGGTGATGGTGGGCAGGGCTATTTAATTGAAATAATAATTGATTTTGATGATATTACCTGCTTGAGTGAAGAATATATTCTGCAGAGGCAACCCCTGTGCTGTAGCAAACAGAGAACCAGTGGTATTCATAGGCCAAAAAGGAATTGATAAGCAAAATTAGGTTCTGCTGCTAAACCCCTTTGTAAACTTGAGTTATTCAATTAATACCTTCCCATTAATATTGTAATTATAGCCCTTTTCTTTTAAACTAGAAGAAGATAGGGTGGGTGAATGCAACCTCATACACCTTACAGGGAAAGAAGTTTGAGCCAATAATGTTGTGTTCTTCCCTAGTAGCTCCTTTCTGCTCAACCTGGATGAAGGAAGTTCCTACTCCACCATGGCATGTGTTCACAGCACATATTTCTGTCTGTGTTTTGGCAACTTATGAGGAAGGTAAGTG
Organism: Gallinula chloropus; assembly: GCF_964237585.1. Classification (NCBI taxonomy): domain Eukaryota; kingdom Metazoa; phylum Chordata; class Aves; order Gruiformes; family Rallidae; genus Gallinula; species Gallinula chloropus. The sequence continues at coordinate 14,617,521 of NC_140094.1, read as the reverse complement.
GGATCTTCCATTTCTTTAAGCCTCTAGATAGGCCAGTGTTTAAGGGTATGATTTAGTAATAATTATTGAGACTTTATCTGTGCATTTCACATCACTGAGGAATACAGACATAGACTGCGGTTTGCCTGATGCTTCCCCTGTGTTATTTCTGCTGTTCCAGACTAGATGGTTCATGTCGTTATTTTGATATTTTTGGTTCTAGTTCAAACCCAGGTCAGAGGAACTTGGATGTCCCTTGAAACTGCAGAATCAAATGACTTGATAAACCACCTTCTTCTCAGTCTGTTTATTTGGTTGTCTCTGTGTGTCTTGTAGTTTCAATTCCACTATAAATATCCTAAACACGAGGACTTTTCCAACTTCTGTTTGGATGCTAAACCATGCTTTCCTTTGCCTTGTTTTCAGAACTTATTTTCCAATGATCCATTGCTCCACCTCGTCATCTCTTTTCACCAGGCTTTGTTCTGCTATTGCAAATACCCAGAACATGAGTCATCAAGTGCTGCTCCTGTTTGGTGCCCAGCAGTCCCTGTAATTTCTTCACTGAGCAGTGGAAAGCATTTCTGCCCTTGGAGGAAATACTCCCTTTCTTCCAGGGTTGCATCATGTTGCTTGAAAAATCAATAGCAGAGCATCACCAGTGATCAGGATCAGGCTCCCACTATTGTAATTCATAAAAGCCCCCATATTCTTTCAAGCTGAAGCCTTTTTAGAGACCCCTAGAAATAGAAAGGAAAATCTTAAAGGGGATGTAAATGTGACTATATGATTTTAAAGGCCCCTTTGTTCTATCAGACTGTTATATAGGTGCCTTAGTGTAAGTGACAATCAAGCCAGTAAAATTTTCATAGTTTTGCCATTGCCACTTCTGCCTGAAACCTGCCTCAGAAATGCTGAAACAAAATTAAAGCGAGACAAAAAGGATCTCCTTCTTAATCAAAATAATTAAGGCTTGAAAGAACTTTCTAGGGATCTGAAGACAAATTATTGGGAAATACATTCTGAGGGTGATTTTTGTTTCTGTTCATTTTATCACAGAGTTTTATGTTTGCACTTATTTAAGCTGTCTGGGAAAAGAGGCTGTACATAAAAGACGATTAGTTTTTAAAGCACTCCAGGGTTGGTTTCAGGGAAAGTTGTTTTGTTTTAACTTGTTCTTGTTGGGTTTGTTGGTTTTCCCCTCCCTTAGATAGGAGACATAAACCGTAGCTTTTAAATAGATGAATGCTGAGAATAAAATTACCAAAGACTTCTTTTTAGAAAGGAAGGCAAACCAAGTACAGCACAGTCCTATAGCAGTCATGCGATGATACTGAGATACCGGGCCAAATTCTCAGTGGGTAGAAATCAATATACCTCCGGTGAAGTCCACGAAGAAACATCACTTTGCACAAGCTGAGGGGCTGATAGCTACATATATATTTTATCTATCTGTATGCAGCATTAAAAAAGAAAAAAAAAAGGAAAGAAAAGATAAAAGCACTCTTGAAAGTGAATGAAGTTGATTCTTAGGGAAAAAAAAAGCGGGTTTTAGATGTTGAATATTTAATTTGCTGATAAAAGGACCCTGATTTCCTGCATATAGCCTCCACAAATAAGAAAAAAAAAAGAGGGGGGGGGGGGGAAGGAAAAGAAAGGCACATCTTAAAAGGGAAGCAATGAGCAGAAACTGACCTTTCTGTGAGCAAGCAGATGAGAGAAGGTATTTGGCTAATCCCAGCTGTCGCTGATTGGTCAGACAGAACCGTGTTGAAAATGTCTCCATCTGGGCTAATCTGCTCTCAGTTGGATGAGCTGAGGCCTTCAGAGTTAACCTGACATTTAACAATAATTACCCTTTCGGATGACCCCGGCCCAATCTCCTGCTCTCTTAGAAATCTCTCTTTTTTTGTGTGTGCTCCCAAACCCCTTGACTCTTGTGTTAGAGATAGCTGAAAAGTGATGATACGATAATGAGATATGCTATACAAACATACGTACACACGTGCACGCGCGCACGTGCACCAGTATGCACGCGACCTCCCATTTCAACGTGCAGCCTGTGGTGATTGCTCCTGTAATGTTTATCAGATCCCCGTGGCTCACAGGAGGGGAGATATCTTAAAAATAAAGGGGGGATAATTTCCCAAATTAAAGAGTAGTCATGCTTGCTTGCTAACCTTTGTGTGAAAGCTCTACGTTTCTTTCTGGCACTTTGGAAGTCTCTTATCTGTGGCGAGGAGAAATGGTGCATGGAAATAGGTTCAGATAGAAAAGCAGAGTTCAGAGGTCGCAAAGGCTAACCGTAGATGAAATGTGGCTATTTCTTTTTACCTGAGGCTGGCTTCATCTTTTCTCTGAAAGGTCATTGCGATAAAACAAAAACACATCTCAGGAGGGGAATCATTTATCTCTGGTCAGGTTCTCCTTTCCATTCTGGTACTTTATTTATTTTTCTCATCTTTTGACCACATTTCTCCCGGTGTCACCTCCTTCCTGAATGAAGTCCAACGTTTGAGTTCTGGGTGCCCGTAGAAGTTTGGCCTCATTATACTTATTGTCCCTGGTTTAGTTGGAAATCACGTCCAGAAACTTGGATGATTCCCCAAATCACTTTAATCTGTTGGTGATGAGCTGAAAAGTTGGAGAAAATAGCCATGCTAATGGAAAAAGAACAAGGACAAGTCTATATGATAGGAAGCTCATTTCCAGTGCCTGATTTATTTCATATCGCCGTTGTGACCATACATAAATCTTATATCTCTACCTCAGTTTCTTTATTTGTCCATCTAAGATGATAATAGTCACTTCACAAAAGTGCTATGAGATTAAATTTAAAGCACATTGAATTTCTTAAATAGAAGACAATTAAGAAGAACTATATATTTATACATGGTATATCCTCTTACACCTTGGGTTGGATCCAATAACCAGCCTTAATTACAATAATTATGACTTTGGTCACAGCCAGAAGCTGGGACTGAAGTGAGGGAAATCAGGAAAAGTGTTTAATCAATGCCCTCAGAAAAACTTCTTGATTTCCAAACGGTTCTCAGCTGGAAATTCAGGTCCAAGTTGATGTCTTGACTTTGGACCTGCAAACAGCAGCTGCATTTGGAATCAGGGTTACAGGCAAGGGTGATATTTGGTTTTTTGGGTTTTTGTTAATTTATTCACTGTATAGTTCTTTTTTCTAAGTTATTTCTTGTCCAGAGGATGGATCCCTTGGGATTTATGGGCAGAGTTCCTTTGACTGTGAAACTACTGGGAATTATCTGGCCTGCAAGAGAAATCCAGTTCTGAATATTTTCATGATCCAAGTGAACCATCCATTTCACTGAACAATGTTCAAATAGTTATCACTTGGCAAAATCTCTGCTTATGCTTTTGCCAGCTAAGCAAACAATGGCTGTTTACTTGCCCCACACCCTACAGTGTCTGCAGTGGCATGTGGATGAGCTCAAGTTCAGAGACTGTCAATCTGAGATTTTATCAGTTTATATGTCAGGTGTGAGATCTTTTTTTAAAACTTTGTTGTAGCCTGCTGTCTTTCCACAGGAAAGGGTTTGTAGTGTGGAATTCCTCCCTTGCTAGTAACTCATTAAGAGTAGTAATCTGTATTCTAGTTCCACCCGTGCTTAAAAATAAAAATTATTTATTTGATTTATCAAAATAAAATTAGTCAAAGGTTTTCCCTTTATATGTAGTAAAATAACTCCTTTAGTGGAGTTCTGATCAGTCTTCATATATTTTCTTAGATCACAATGTGTTTCAGCACTGGGAGAAAAGCGAATAATTTTCCTGTATCAAAAAGAAGAGTCTCTCTTACAAAAACCCAACCAAACAAATAAAAAGTTCTTGCAGTTCTTCTGGAAAAAGATGCTTCAGACTGTGCTACAAACTTTCTAGAAATCTCTAGGTCTCCTTTAGAAAGGGAAAAAAAGCTTTTTCCATAACTTAATGTTTCTTCATGGCTGCGGCTGTGATATGTTGAGGTAGGGACACTGGCTGCAACCTTGACACTTAAGCTGCAGTGTTAAAGGTGAACTTTATGTGGAAGAGACTTTGGTTTGGGAGGTATGGAGCAATCTAACACATGGGCATCTGCTCACCTATCATACCTGATGATTTGTTCTGCAAAGTATTTTAGCGTAATGCCCAGCCAGTGTTTTCTACCCTTATCCTCGAGACTGAGGTCAGATTAATTTCTGTGTTGATGATCATAAAGTTAACTACACAGGCATGCTAGAAGAAGCTTCATTTTTTTTTTCCCCCAGCCTGAAGAAACAGCCATTTTGGGATGGTTAACAGATGCTAAAGCTTTTCCTCAGCAATGGGAAAGTGTACAGTTTTGTTTTCCACTAGATACTATTCAGCTGTCAAGAAGATAAGTCCACAGTGTGCTTAAGCCACAGTAAATTGTTGTTAAATAATGTCACCCATGTCTGATCAGCAAGCTCTTGCCCTCATAAGCAAAAGCAAGTATTCTCAATAATTAGGCTTCAGTAGGACTTGTCTAAGCAGCATGAGATCCTATTTAAGGTATGTCCATTTTGATTCTTACAGTTTATGTATCTGTCCTTTAGTCTGTCTTTGGAGGATGTCATCAATTATTACACAGTAAAAAACATACTCAGAGATGCATGGACATTGAATACATAAGTAGACTCTCTTCCTTATTCATATTAGGCATTGCTTTATGCCCTGAATAAACCAATGTAGGGAATGAGATAAGTTTTGTTCAACCTAGGAGGAGCACAGTTTAGCCCTTCAGTTTAACATGAAAGACAAAACTGACTGTCTATTCACAGCTAATGACACTGTTTGAATGGTAGCCTCAGCTGGACAGGAGAAGTTGCTGCACCTTGTGAGCAGGGGTACCGGGGTGGTATCCAGACCAAACATGCAACACTCATTCCTCACAGCAATAGAAGTTCATCATGGCTTATTTCTGTTAGGTCATGTCAGTGGTGGTTTTAATAATTCACACAATTCTCACATCTGAAATGGAATGATAATATCCGTGATATGTTTTAGTGGATTGGCTCCTTTAAGTGTTTACCTCTTTGTCGCACAGGAGCTATATCCCTTGACAGTGTAATTGAACCAGTGTTTTGCTTCAGCTGATTTCCATCCACAAACTGTTTTGGTGTTCAGAGAAGAGATCACCTTAAACCATTGAATTCTCCACTTTCACAGTCAATTAGTGATGGCTGCCAATATGGAGGAGGGCAAGGGATATGGGCTGCCCTTGAGAAAATGTCATACTATGCTGATGTCATAAAATAATAATACTACATACTAGGCGTCATTACTTTTCCTAGTCCATAAAGGCAGCCAAGCACCGGAGCTACTTGGCTGTACTGTTTACACAGGCTGGGTCAGGTAAAACTCTGCCGCAAGTTGAGCAGCCGGTGCCATTTGGACAGTCAGAAATCTAATACCACAAGGTTAGAGTTTATGGCATTAGTCTTCCTATTAGCCAGTCCTGGTCCATAGTCTGTGTAAACTGGCCCAACTACTTTGAAATCAACAGAGCTAAGTGGATGCACGGTGTTACTTCATTTTTATACCCTGTGAGAATCTGGCCAACCATTTCTCTGTGCATCATTCAAACGTGGATATATATACACCTATTAATAGCCTATTGAGCTACTCTGAACCTCTAACAGCCTCCGTATTCCCAAGCCTCTAGGAAAATCTGCCTAATCATCACGCAGGCATTAATTAAACCCAGCAATACTCAAGCAGACGGAGTCACAAACACAAAATTCTCTGTTCAGAATTTTATAGGTACTCTCTGTGTAGGATAAAACACAACAACTCCTGGTTAGCCCTTGCCTTGGTTCTATTTTTTTCTTTTTCCCTGTAATATGATCAAAGTAATTAGCTAGATCACACTCTGACACCTATCAAGCTGCAAAGGGGAAATACATATTTTGGTGAAGGCAAAGAACTGTATGTACCCAGACAGATGGTAAACGTGTATCAGTTTCCTCTCGTTCCTCTTTAGTACTTTTTTTTCTTTCTTCCCTTTTAGTTTAAGTCACCCAGACCTTGTCTTTCCAGTAATGTCATAATCAGCAAGCTGAAGGCAAGGCTGCTGATAATTGTTCTTTATGTTGCTCTTTGTTTAGTATCTGATTCAATACATCTGCGTGGACACCATTCCATCACCTTCTTAGTAACAGAGGTGAAAAAAATCAATGGCAATCAGATTACCTTGTTAACAGAAAGGCTAAAGGGCCAGTGTGTTAAGTTCACAGTGCATCACCTTTCATTTAAAACATCTCACTTCTGGGGTTTCTGTTTTATTTTTTTATTATTTACCCTTTATTATTATTTATAGCACCAAGGGTTCCTCAGTATACCTCGACATAATTGCATTAGTCTTCCCTAGGTTAGACTGGACAGCTGTGACATCTTTTCTGAGGGATGCAATGTTAGTTTTGGTACAGCAGCTCTGTCTGCGGGTCCTTGTTTCACACATGGCTCATAAAAAAAGAATCCAGCAAAGTCTGAAAATCTTGTATAATTATATGTTGGGTATTTTTCCTGTTCACATTCTCCTTTCCCCCCTATTCACTGGGATAGACTGAGAGGCATAGCGTGACTGAAAAGATGTGCTGGATAAACAGCTGGTGCTGTGCTATGACTGTTCTTATTAAACGAAAACTAGAGATTTTTTTTTATCAAACTGGAAAAACAAACCAAAGCCAACAACAAATAATTGCAGGATGCAGTGCTAACAACCCGTGATTCCTAGTTTTAGGATTTAGGGGCATGGCTGCAATCTGGACTAAAAAAACCACTCTGATTATATGGAGTTCAGAAACTTGCTGTTTTCCTTTTAAATGACTAAAAAGTTTTACTAGAACCATTCTTCTGACCAGACATAGTTTGCACAATTACCTTTACACTTTCCTATATAACTCAGTTGTGTTCCCCCTGCACCTCCAAGTACTTTCTTGTTGCAGGTGTTACAGAACTTGCTGGTTTGTATGTGAATCAGCCATGTCTCTGCTATGGATAAAACAATTCCTGTGTATTTGCTGGAGACTTTGGCTGGAGAAATCTGTTGTAATCCTTTCTGAGAGATACAGAACAGCATAAACTTTATTAATCAGGCCGGGATATCACAATTTGCTATTGTAAATATGAATGAGCAGAGCAGGGAATGTCTCTTGCAAGCATCTTGTTGTCTTTATTACATGAGTCGTTTTCATGAGCTAAGGAACATTTTAGAGTGGTTTTGAGTTAGACTTTTTAACAGTACTGAGTTTTCCATAGTTTGAATAACAAAACAGGTAACACTGTATCTGTTATTTTGTCTGTCTTCAGAAGCTAAAGTTGTGCTTAGGCAGGTACTTTGTGTACATCAGCTGGCAAAGAATTATGTCCAGCAAATCCCCGAGGGAAAACAAGAGGCAGGATAAAAAAAAGCAGACGACTGATTAAATTCAACAGGGTCTTTATTTTTCATTCCTTGAAAAATGTTGTTCAAGTATCTTTTAGCTCTAACTGAATTCCAGGTCGAATTGCATGTAACTATTAGAGACCTCTTCACCACAGATTCCCACAGCTAGAGTCATTTCAATTAATTAAGTGTTGCAGAGGTTAGTAACGATTTTAAGTTGAGGAATGAAATTACTTTAAGAGATGACAAATTCCTTGTGTGTTTTTCCCTCCTTCATTTAGGTTGTGGCTATCAAAAGTATGATTCTGACAATGACTCAAAACCAACCACACATCTAACAGGCTGCAGTAAAAATCCAGTCCTTTGTTTTTAAGGAAAGATGCAAAAGGGAAGTTATTCAAAACTAACTGGGATGAAATGTTTGTTTCTGCATGTTTTGTCAGTGGTGTAAGTTCGAAAGCAACATAAAAGAACAGTCAGCAAATTAACTATATGAAAAATAGAGGAAATATGGATTAATCAGACCCTCAATGGTGATGAGTGATTTTTTTGATATCTAGTGTAGGCAAACATCTCCCCTCTGGGATCCCAAGCCAGTCATGTTTATTGGGTCTCAGTTCTGATTTCCCTAGTATTTTTCCAGTTGTGAGGTTTGAAGACCTTAGATATGTTCCCTACCACAGACAAACATGCTGCGTCAAGGTCATGAGGAGTAACAACTTTAATCTGGCAAAGAGCATGTACCCAGGCAGCTTCAGTGCCCAACTCCTCAAGCAGACAGGGCAGAATTTACAGCCTCAGCCTGATCCAACCTCCCCATAATTACACAAGCAACCCAACACCCCTGATAATTAGCAGCCAGGCAACAAGTCACTCTCTGGTCCTGCGTAAGGAGGTCTGTTTTGTACCCGGGGTTTTCAAGTGGGAAAAAAAGATTGCCAGCTCTGATGGGATTTCAGATTAAGCTGCTGTGCAGAGAATCAGGATCTGTGTCTGGTTCAGCACAGGGAAAGCAGGAGGAGGGGGGAGACAAAAAGAGAGAATACAGGTAAAGGAAGAAAAGCTCTGGTCCTGCAAAGGGGGGGATCCATGCAGCTACAAGGAGCTGCCTGTGATGTGTAGGTCCGGTTCTCTGCTTGGGTGATCATCTGCTGTGTAAACCAGGGTAACTCCTCAACAAATTCTTTGCGTGTTACATGGTATTTCTGCAACTGATACAGATTTTCACACCCATGGAATGCATTATCCAGCCACCAAAGACAAGAGCAAGGTGTTTAAGGCAGACCTATGGAGGCTGTGATGTTTAAGCATCACATTTTCTTTACACGTTTCAAAGAAGTGGCTGCATTGTGGAGCACCATGTGCTTTGGGGAACCTGTGGAGAGACACAGGTTGAATAAAGGGTGCCCCTCCGCTTCCAGAGCACTATCTTTGAGGGACAGAGTGGGTTCCTCTGCCAACAGAGCTTTGAAAGGAATTTAGGGTTCATAAAGCGAGCTGATGTAGAAAGCATGAGTCTGATTTTCTGTTTCAGGGACCCAGGCCCTCTAGAGCCCCTAACTGCCATGTGCTAAAAGGCAGGAACAAAAGGACATGTTTCTGTGTGAAACCTGCCTCTTCCCTCACTTCATGCCTGCTAAGATGTAGCTTTGCAATGGAGAGGTAAAAAAAAAAAATGCATGTATTTTTCTAATTAACATAAACTACATTAAATGGGGGGTGTGGGGAGGTTTGGGGGTGTGGGAAATGCCTCTTGAATGTGACCAGTGTTTCTGGTTACACCAGGTGAAACCTACTGAGTGCTGAAGCAACCAGTCAAATCTTTTTTTCCCCCTTCTCTTTAACAATGCTGTTAGCTGGGGTGTTAGAAGTTACGGTGAAAAAACAGTGGAAAAGCATCTGTGGCAGTGGAGTTAAAGCTGAATGAGGATGACCTCAAGTAGTTTGTATTAGAATGGTTTCTTCTAGGAAATTAGAAACAAATAGCTCTTATAGAGGGAGAATCTAGCTGTGGGACCTGGGTCTCCAAGCAGCATGGCAGCCTGTGCTGTTTTGCTGCCTAAAATAGGGCTTTTCAGCCAGGGAAGGAAGAGGCTTGGTGCTCTCCATGGAAGTGTATGTGCCAATGCAATATGAAAATGAGATTTATGGCTCCTGCTGGCTATGTCTGAATTGTACATGCCTAGGAAATGGTTCTGGTGCTCCTGGGGTGGAGAGGGCTGTTGGAAATGAGGACTGTAGTGTATTCCTGTCTGTGTCTGGTGCCCTGCATGCTGGAGGGGCCGGGTAGCCCCAGGCACTGCAATAGCTGCCTCCTGCCTTGATGCCCAGCTGAGTTCTGTCCTCACTTACACAACGCCAATTTAGATTTTGACCAAAGATTTAGTTTATTATTAAGGCCATGTGTTTCTCATAACTATGACTTTTGTCAGAACACATGAGCATTAGGGGGTTTTTGTCAAGAATAATGGAAAATTCCCATTGAGCAAGAATCCACTATGTGCTGCCATTAACTTAACTCCATATATCTTTAGGGGTGTGGAGAAGGGAGGATTTTAAATATTTTTAAACAAATAATTTAAAAAGCTTTTTCTTCCCTTAACTTTTCTCATTACAGCTTGATACTAAACTAAATATTTTCATGAAACTTTCTTCTTCAAATGAAAATTAATGTGTTTGTATTTTTACGACCAAGCCACAAATCTTTATATTTTTGGACCTGAGAAAGTGCCAAATATATTTATTTAAACATGAACCAAAGTTAAAAACAGAAGAGGGTTGGGAGAGTCTATATTTGAGCCATAACACAAATTCCAAGATCTTGCAGGCTGAAGTGTAGTGATTACTGTGCCTGATTCAACCAGGGAACTGTGCAGGGGGAAAAGTGGAAGAAAAATCAAGTGCTCGAGACTTTTTCCCCCAGTACAGGGGGATATTGTTGTGGAATTTCAGTGGTTGGTGATGATGTCCAGGCAGGAAAGACTTTAGATGTTTCTTTTGCAGCTTTGTTGCAGTAGTAGTTCAATTGGACTTTAAGGTGTATAGCAGTCAAGCAGGAGAAGAAAGCTACTGTTAGTCACCTTTCTGGATACAAATGTACTTTGATAACTGTTTACAAACTTGATGTATAAGGTTACCTAAGCGTTACATACTTCAAACTTGGCATAGGAGGTCACCTGAGGTAAGGAGACCTCAATAGAGACAATGTGAACCAAGGTTCCACAAAAACCTAATGACACCAGATGGAATTGGAAGACTTAGTGAACCAATAAAATCCCTTAACCATAAGTAGCAATATGGGGGCTGGGGTTCTGCCCACAAGTAATTGCTTAATGGTGTAAAGCACTGCAGAGAAAAGACAAAGTCATATTTTTGTTATTAGAGGAGACAGAAATCAGTCTGCTTGCTTTCTTGTTTGGTTATTCTATGCATTTAAGAGATTAGATTAATAATGGTCTAAACTGACTATGTTGTGGCTGGGCTAATCTTTAAATATGTTCTAGGAGAGTAGATCTGAATCTTAATGTGGGTTTCAGCTCCATCTCACATAGTGGAAATATTCTCACAGTCTGGAAAGCCACAAAACCAACATTGGGATTTCTTCAGTCTCAAAAATACATTGCTTTCCACCCTCCTTTTAAGGGCTCTAGTACACTTGCACTTCGATTACACTACTTTTCAACAGGTACTCTTGCTGCAGTTAAAGGGACTCCACCTTACACAGTTTCACAGAAGCATAATCCTCCAATGTGGTGCCTCGGCCACTCCTGGCTTGGCACCTTTTCAGGCACCAGGTGCCCTTGGAGGATGTGCAGTATCTTTAACAAAGAGGATGCTCTCTTTGGGATGGGGATTATCTGCACACACCTTCTGTCTGATGTGAAGATCCAAGCACACAGACTTCTCTGGCCCAAAAGCAGCTTTAGGGTGGACCCATGGCAAACTGCAGCCTATTTGTTACGTTTTCCATGCATTTCTGTTTATGCATTACTTCCATAAACCTCTGTACTTATGCCATTTCTTGTATCTGTGTGCTGACTTGTGTCATTTGCCTCTTCCTTCAGCTCATTTCTGGATGTGGGGAGGGGGAAAGGCTCCCTAAAGTCACACTGAAAACTTGTTCTAATAAGGTGTTTTGTGGGAAGTGCTTGGGGATCATTTACTGAAAGACCTCATGAAGTGTACTTACTTTGGGGAGGTGTTTAGCTTGCTACCCACTAGCTTGTCACTGTGATAGTTTCTGATGGGAACTTTTTTTCCCACGTGTTAGAGGATGGTATGGTTTTACCCAGAGTGGGTGCATAAGATGAAAAAATTAAATTGATCATATCAAAAATAGAAGATATCAACACTAAGCTTTTCTTTTTCTTTCTGTATGCTGTATATATGGGCACACTGCTACCTCCAAGGAGGAGGAAAAAAAATGATGACCCAAAGATAAGGCAGAAGATTTCAGCCTGATAGCAGTGATTAAAAAGCAACAATAAAATCCATGTAAGTTATGTGGATGAACATTTGAAGATTACACAAGTGCATATCTTTTGTGGGTTGCCAAACAGCAGCCAGGGACACTCAGATGAACGTTAAAACGGTGCCTGTTCCCTTGGCTTAAGGGCTCTCTCAAAGGCTTACCACCATCTTCAACAGCTCAGCACCAGAGAAGAATGAGACTTGAGCTGTCAAAATCCAACAGAGTTATTTTTGCTTATTTTTAAACTTTTTTTTCTCATGTAATATCCCTGACTACCCCAGTGTGCCTACGCATGTCTCTTAAGCTGCCATATTGCACAATGTATTACCATGGTAGGTCAGATTGGAGTTATGCTGCCAATACTATTCCAGTAAGAGAGCTGGCATGAAGAAAAGATGACTGAATTAGTGGCCAATTGGGACATTTTCTGACCTACTCTTTAGGAACCAAGTCCTCTGAACTTTCCCATTATCCTTCGGCTTCATCCTTTTAATAGGGACCAAATCTCCATTAACAATTGAACACCGACAATAAGTGCCATCAGGAAAAGGAAATTCAATTTTAGTGGGGGATGACAGCCTTACCTTTTCGCGCTTAATTGGCCGTATTGTCTCCAAAAGTTAATTGGTTACTTAGTCCAGGTAGTTAGTAAAATGTTTAGCTGCGTCAAAAAGCCCAGGCTCCTACTGTTAATGGGGCATGAAATGGAATGTTTGATACTGCAAATAAAATCAGTGATATTCAAGGATGTTATGGTAGGTAATGCGTTGAAACTGCCATTTAATGGGTCCTGGAAGATTAGGGTAGTGTCAGCTGGAACCGCCCGGTCTCTTTTCTGACATTGTTAGTTGCCTCTTCATTTACTTAACGGCTGTCTGCACTGATTACATAGGCATAAAACTCCCTACAAAAAAACAACAGAGACACGCTCTATTAGCAGTCCAATTAGAACTATTTGCATATTACAGTTCATTTCTGCTTAAGTGAATCCCTAATACAACTTTAGGAAAAAAAAATTCTATTGTCATTTAAAAAAAGAAAAAAAGACAAGAAAAGGAAGGAAAAGCCTTAAAGGTGATCTCTTCTCTACCTCTTCTTTCTGGATAAATTCAGTGAAGGTCCATAAAAACTAAGAGGTGGTGGGGCAGTCTAAAGACAGGAGATTTCTTTTGCAGCCTTATATGATCATGACTTTTTAAATATATCAGTATATTCATGGCAACTTTTTACATGGCTGTTGTGTAAGGGTTTTTTTTTTCTGAGATTTTCTTTTTTTCTTTAAGTTTTCTTTTAAAATATCCTAAGGTAGATGTTAGATCAACCTTCACCTTGGGTTTCTCAAGCTATATAGCTAATGTGTCTAAGAATGGGCCTCAAGAGAAAGCACACTTGATGCTGTGCAGTTCACCTACCCCATTAGCAAACTGTGGTAAACGATCCCTCCCCTCTGCTCCCACACCTTTAGAGGCTGGAGATAGTAGGGCAGTAATACAGCCTTCCTGCTCCTCTTTGAAATACTTCGGTGTAAATTTGAACCCTCTGCCAAACAGAATAGATGACTTGGTAAGGAACTGGGATGGGTAAGACAAATGCCTTCGAAATTATCAGAACTTCAGAGGAGTTTTCTCCTGCAGGGAATAAAAGGACTGAGATAGAAGTGGTGGTGGGTGTTTTCTGGAGTCCTCTTTTTACCCATCTGTAGAATGGGAGCAAGAATAGCAGTAAGACCAAGTCACTGTGGGATTTTTGCATAAGTGATACCTGTGCTTTGGGATCTCAGGTGCAGCTGCAATGGCAGAGATTGTTCTCTTATAAACAGTGAGTGAACTTTCATGTGGAGCCCTTCAGGACCCTGAGGTGACTGTTTCTAAAAAAAAACCCCAAACAATATTACCACTAATAACAGAAGGAAATAATTTCTAGTCTTCCTTTTAATTTCAACTTTTGTGTAGTTTGCTGAGCCTGGTGAATTTAAAGGCCTTTTTTAAGATGATAATTACAATTTGTGCACATGCTTGCTTTACAAAGTGGATAGGCTGCTTTTCCTGTGGAATAAAAAGGCTGATTCCCCCCCACCCCTTTCTGTTAAGCGCTTTTTCTGGGACCTCGCTGCCACAAAAACCTGGGGACTGACAACCAGCAAGAAGCTTCTCACCTGCCTCTTGGTTGGCTGAGATGTAACTCCAAGGGTCTCGGAGCCGGGCTGGCTGGGTGGAAAAGCTGAGTTGCTTGATTGGTACTTGGATTAGAGGCACCTAGAGGAGCCCAGGGGAGATCTTTGATGTTCAAATGCTAATGTAAATACCGACAGAGTTATTTCCAAAGCTCGCACAGCTCAATTCCTTTTTACATGCAGACCTAATTTCACAGGTCAGCCAACCCACCTCCGCTATTATCTGGATTTAGCGATTAATAGAGGATTTCAGTAGTTGACTGTGACAAATAGTGACTAGGGAGGGGAGTGGAAAACTGTTCTAAAACAAGGAAGCTTTTTAACAGGTCCTTCTCCCCAAATCCATTATTTTTTTTACTCTGACTCATAAACAATCGCAAACAAACCCAGAACCAAGAAAATCTCTCAATGTAAAGAGCAAAATCCTCTGTTTCCCTCTCCTGCAATTCCTTGCCCGTGAGAGGACTCGCAGTGTGCAGTGTGTATTGTTTTTATGCCCTGTTGGGTCCTTTGTATCCAACCTCCCGCTTTATATCTAATGCTCATTCACACTTACCAGAGATGAGTATTGTCGGACAAAACTCCAGCACTAAAACTCCCGCTGCCTTCCTGGGCTGGCCGGCCGCAGAGGGCAGGGCTGTGGTGGGGACCGGCAGTGGGATGCATCCCTCTGCCCCTGCAAATACTCTCTCTGCTCCCCGCCAAGAAAATGGCTTTCTGGAAAAGTGCTGCCTGCTAATAAAACAGACCTAAATCAGTAAGCAGTGATTAAAGGTTGGGCAGTGCTTTCTGCTGTCGTTACTTGAATACATACTTTTCTCCCAGGCATTTAAACAAACAAACAAACAAACAGAAACCCCCCTAAAAGAAGGAAAAAAAAAACATTCTAAGTTATTTTAAGGAGTATTTTCTTGCAGATTAGATGAACGAATGAGAAAAGCAATTCTTGGGAAATAGTCATTTTCTTTCTTATAAAAAAAAAGCAATGGCGACCAGAATTGCCTTTTTAAATAAAACATCAGCCCAAGAATGCAAACTCTACTCTGTTTATATTCAACCTCTAGTCTGGCTTGTCTTTTTTTTTTTGTCTTTTATTTTTTCCTTCCCCTAGTTCAATGTCATGCCTAGAGAAATAGCGATTCACAGAAAACATGGGATAAATCATTAATTCCAGTTTATTCTACTTTTTATTTACAGCAAGGATTTCTTTACCACTGAACTGCATTGATCGCTGGGGTGGGATTATTTCATTGTTAGCATGGGACTAGTTGGGCAGCGCTGTACTCTGTGAAGGAAGGTGGCTCTTTTGGGTGCAGAGGGATTGTATAAAGGCCTGATGGGTGGCATGGGAGTCCCTGACACTTTCTGAGAGTTATTCTGCAAATAACTCCAGATGCAGGAAACCCTTTTACCTTTTCCATTAATCCATTTAATGTAAATTAGCAGAGACTTTAACCATTTTAAATAATCTGCTGGATTACTAGTTACCTGCTAAAGAAATCTGCTAATTTTCTTGTTAGTTGTAGTGGTGATTTGATTTTGTTTCTCTTTGAGTGAGAGTTGGCAACTCAGGTTGCCAGTTGCACTTTGTGTTTAGGATTAGATTCCCTTCCTAATTCTTCTGGGATTTCCTGTGCTGAAACAGAAAATATTTGTAAAATTTTGCTTGTGTGGGTTTTTTTTAACTAACACCATTTTAAAAAAAACCCAAAATTTTGCACTGAAAACATTTGCCAGAGACTTAAAAAAAAAATCATGAACATTTATTTTTTGTTACCAGCTAAAATTTTGCATCACAAGAGCTGAGGTGTACACAGAGGAGCAGTTGTCATGGTTTAGCCCCAGCCAGGGGCTAAGCACCAAGTGGCCACTTACTCATTCCTCTTCCTCCACAGTGGGATGAGGAGGAGAATCAGAAGGAAAAAGGTAAAACTTGTGGGTTGGCATAAGGGCAGTTTACTAGGACAGCAAAAGAAGAGGAAAACATCAACAACAGTACTTATAAAAGAAGTTAAAAAGCAAGTGTATTGCAACTTGCTCACCACCTGGGACTGATGCCCGGATGGTCCCCAAGCAGCGAGCCCTCCTCCCTGGCCAGCTCCTCCTGTATACGCTGAGCAGGAATTCATGGTATCGAATGCCCCTTTGGTCACTTTGGGTCATCTGTCCTGGCTGTGTCTCCTCCAGGTTCTTGTGAAAATTAACTCTATCCCAGCTGGAAACCAGGACACCAGGGTTCCTGTGAGCCAAGAAATTTGCCTTAGCAAAGGGAATACATGGGCTGAGAAGGTCTGGAGTCAGCTGGAGCCAGGAAATGCAGTGTCACAAGAAAAACAATTTGCAGGAGTCCTGCAAATGTAAATGGATATATTGACATCTCTGGGTCCAAGTAGAAATCTGAGGCTGGGTCATTCTGTCCTGATTTTGTGCCTGTCTTTTAGGGAGTCTCAGAGCTGTTTTGTTGTTTTGTTTGTGTAACAGAGTCATCTTTCCTTGGTCTTCGTTTGCTTCATGTGGGACTGGAGCTTGACTCTGAAGCTCTGGCTCTGAAGCACCCTTGTCCTGAGCTGGCGTTTAGCAGCAGGATCACGTTACTAATGAGTACATGTTTGAGCACAAATAAAATAAATACATTTTATAAAACTCAGGCCAGTTTCAAATATTCAGGCAGCTGTCTCTGCCAGTCACCTGCCAGTTTATTGCTTCAAGTCCTTTCCTCTAACTTAAACTCCTCTTTTCCCCTGCTCAGGAATCAATTACTTTTGTTGTTCCTTTTTATTTACTGCTTTGGCTGTACACAGAACCCTTCTTGGAAATCTCTTCTTTCCCAAGTATGGTACTTTGGCACATGAAATTCTGGCTGTGAAAAAAAAACCAACCCCCCCAACCTAATAAAAAAAACACCACCACATGACATTTCCAGTATTTTTGTCCTGCTGGAAAGGGGGGAAAGAAAAAAAAAAAAAAAAAAAGAGAGAAAACTAGATTCATTACTTGTAGAAGAACTGGCAGAACAAATCTCTTAATTAAAGAGAACAGAAAGTTTGGGAAAACATATTTCAGGCTGCTTTTCACATTTGGGTATGTCCTTCAGGACCTTACCTGGTACTGTTTGGGAAAAGGGGGCAAAAGAAAAGAATTGTTTGTTTATTTGTTTGGTTTTCCTTTTTCTTGGTGTCTTTTTTTTAGGGAGGAAAGTTGCCCCATTGAGAACACTGCTTTACCTCCAGGCTCCAGACCACAACATGTTCCTTACTTCCACAGCTATTTTCTGTAGTAACTTCAGTTCCATTTCTACCTAACAAGCTGTTCTAATATATGTATGTGTGCACGCTCATAAAAATAAATACATTCCCTGCTCTTCGTAATTGCATCGGCAGTTCCCAAACTTGTTGAAACACAGGCTTGTTGTTAGCTCTCTGAATTGACTGTGAACAACTGTGTTTTCATGAGCCATCCTAAATCTTTGTAATCAAAGTGGTGATGGAAACAATGCTGCCATTGACCATGCTGAGCAGTCTCTGAACTTTACAGACCATTTGAGTACATCTTCCAGCCACCCTTCTCTGATTTCTTTCCTTTTTAAGTCACAGAGAATGCTCATGCTTTCTTCTGTTTCATGACAAATCCCCCACACCCTATGATCATCTTTTTTTCGCTCGCCCCTGGGCTCTATCTAATGCTTCCACATCTCCCTGCTTAACGGGGTGTCCAGCACACATCCCAGGGTTGCAGGTACACTTACAACAGAGTTTTGGCAGACAGGAGCGCTTTGAAGCCAGCGGTGATTTCATGCACACGTATCCAAAGGCATAATTTGACCCCAAGGAAGCCTGCAGTTAGACATGGATAGCAAGCATTTGATTACCTGTGTGCACCTTTAATTATATCAAGGTGCATGTAATTAAAAATGAAGTGCCTGTTCACTGCTACGTTACTCCATTTCATGCTGGAATAATTGAAACGAGCAGGATTGTGTCCTGGTGAAAGTGGTGTAAAACCACAGTGAGAGGGCTGTAAAGGTGTTATCCAGTAAGTTTTGGTAGAGTTGGTGATTCAAAGGTTCACACCTTGCGGGAAAGTTATCTTTCTCTATATCTAACAGAAATCCATAGGATGAGCGCACACACCAGCACGAGCTATGGTTTCATCATTGATTAGCCAGTCTCATGACCTTTTCAGTGAGAGAAATAATTGGCAGTTTTAACTAACAATAAATTGATCCCATTATTCAGTATAGAATATTCCCCTGATTTCAAAAGGGATGCTTATTAAAGAGACCAGCTACTTTCTATCAGTGTCATGCATATGTAAGTAAGCAGGGCTATTATATGCCATCTATGACAATAGCAGGACAAGTCATAAACACAAACATTCACACACACAGCCAGGTCTCCAAAGCTCCTGTTTGCCAATTACAGTAATGCTGATGACATATCTAGTTTAACGCACACAGCATTAAAATAGTCCCCGCTTTTCTAGGAAAATCTAATTACACCAAGCCCAAGCACTCAATCAAACCTGTTATTCTGTGGCTAAACAGCCCAGTGTTAATGCAATTTGAGGAAATCCAGGCCGTGACTGGGAACGTCATGTATTAACAATATCTAATGGGAGCTCCCGTAGGTAAATGAATATGCTAACAAGCAAGGTCGCTGCTAAATCTAATATCTTTAAGCTGTTTAATTCCAAACAGTCCCTTAATAAATCAATTGACCGGGAGAGCTGATGCCCCTATCAATTATTCAAGAGGGCAAATAAATATTTCAGATGATTTGATAGGAAGGCTAGTGCTGGTCTTATAGAAAGCTTTGCATTTCATTAGCCTCTTGCTAAAAGTTTTATAATGTGCGGAACAGTGGTGGTTTTCCTTAATCTAGAAACCCCAAGCATGGGGAAGAAGAGACTGAGGTATCCTGCTTCAGCCACGTTGTCTGCCAGGGCCTCGATGACAGCTGACACGGGAAGAGGTGGGAATAGCATCAGGCTTCCTAGTGACAACTTCTCTTAGCCCAACAAATGTCGAGAGGAAAAGCAGAGCACATTTTCATTTCTGGGGAATCCGAAAGAAAAGTAATCTAAAGAAGCTGGGATTAGTGGTTAATACCATGTGCCATGCTGCCTTTTGTAAATGGAGGAAGTCATTTGTGTTTGCATTGGATTATTTGTGTGTTTATGTTAACGCTGAGCCATGATTCAGGTTTGCCAAATGCAATTCCCTTGAAGGAAAAGCAGAGTTATTAAAAGAGGTGCTGCCTGTAATTGATCTGCTTTAAGTAAGTGAAGCTTGCAAAGTGCTTTAGGTACTTGGATAGAAGAAGCCAGCAGTGCAAAATATTATTCTATAAGAGCAAAGTATTATCATTGTATCTGAAAAATTGCTGATCATTGAAACATGTGGTTTATTATAAAATCAATAAAGATAAAGTTACAAGAGAAAGGGAGAGAAAATGTACCTGTCGCTGAAGAACAAAGGAGAGGGAAGTCCCTGAGGAAGCTTCTTGTTTAAGTGTGTGTAAATTTGCTTGCCTCTGTCCAATCCATTTATACCACTAATACAGATTAAAAGTCAATGATTACTTATACAAACATTTCAATTTATGAAAAGAAATCTGTGTAATAAAAAAATAGTCTCTTGTTCTGAGTGCATTGCTAGATCAGCGCATGAATCTCTGTCTCCCCATGATGACAAGTCAGGCTCTGCATTCCTTCCATAGCTTTGCCACCCAAAGTGACTCTTCCATAGAGAGTCCCCTGTAGGAACAGGTTGAAGAAACAGGCTTAGGATGTAAGTGTAATGGCACCAAACTTGTCAGCACTGAGCCTAAAGCTTCCCATCAAGTCTCATTGGTATGAAGAACATAAAAAATTAGTTTCTTGGAACATCTGTGGAGCAAGGAATTCTCTGCCCAGCATGGTGTTCTGCTTGCAATGGTGCAAAGTCCTCAGTCCATGTGGCCTGGATTCATGTGCTGATGAGAAATGGGAGTTAAATCCTGCTCCCACTGAGTTATAGCTTGGATGAAATTCTCTGCAGGGTTGTTTCCAAAGGTTTTCTCCCCACTCATGGAGCCCTGCATAAAGGATTTTCTAAAGTATGAGGGAGAGGAATTCCAGCTACAGAAGTCCCGCTGGTAGGAAGGTGGTTTAAAAATTAGATGTAAAGAAAGTTTTAAAATCATTTTGGACATGTAAGAAAACACTACACTTTCAGAAGCTTGACTTGAAAACCATCTGACACTCCAGACTGGGTCCTCAGCAGAAATAGCCTGACTTACGCCTCCTCTAGAACAGGCTCTTGGTTTCTTCTGCTTCTTCTCCCTAAATAGCAAGATCCATATAAAAATCATTGAATGAGGATCTTCTATGGCAGCAGTTTTACATTGCAAATTACTCAATGAGGTATGAAAGAGACATCTCGGCTGTGCAAAATCGTAATTTAAATGTTAGGTTTGGTTTATTTTCAGCTTCATGACTCAATGGAGTAGATCCTCTGTATGGAATTGAAACTAAAATCTGATCAAGTTTAAAATCAGATTCAGGGATTTCAAACTTACCATCAAGTAACCTTTTCCTTCATCTCAAAATGCCATGTTGTCATGTGTATGCTGAGGCTGTGTGCCACAGAAAATTGCACAGCAAAGTGGGAAGGGGAATTACCCTGTGTTTGGATAATATAAAAGTATTATAGGATATTAAGGCAAGGTGGAATTATTAACTAAACATAAAACTTGAATACTGGGAAGCTTTTTTAAATTTTAAGTCTAGTTTCTACTCGTTTAAAAAAACACTTTCAGGAACAAAATCTTTACTCATATGAGAATATATGGCTCACATAAATACATGTAAGAGTAGGTCTGTATTTCTGTTTTCAAGAGGAAGCACTTGTTTAACCTCTTGCAAAAGCTATTTTTATTAGAGGGGACAGTATCCCTAGCAATTTGTTGGAAAAACAGAGGTAAAGCCATGTGGGAAATTGCTGGAAGAGGTTTTGTTTTGTGGGGTTTTCTTCTTTTTTTTTACTTTGCCTTAAAACAGGAATTCTCAAAACATTTTCTTTAGTTTCAGTTCATGGCAGGCCTTTGAGTTTCAGTTATCCATGAGGACCTCAAGGGCAATATTGGTGAGGATTTGGTAAATATTTGGTGCAGAAAATTATATGCAGTTCTTTATTGCATTGAATCTTGTGTGTCTGGACAAGGATTGTGGAGGAAGTACATCAGTCTGGTCTAGCAATTATCAAAGTCTTCATGTTTCTTTTACTCTGATAATTTCAGACTTCTATGAAGGACAGGGTCTATACTAATGGGTTTGTCCACCTATGCTCTTCTAGACTAATTATATGCAACCATGCTGATTTGTCAGCAAAGCTTCTGCTATTAGTAAGAGTTGTTTTGAAACTGTGCCCCCTCGCAGAAGTACATGGTGATGCTGCTGACGTCACTTTTGTCCTTTAGTTCCTTTTTTTTTTTAATAAATAAAATATAGAGAGAATAATAACGAGAAAGTGTTCATCTAACTCATTCACAAGGTTCTACCTGCCATCCCTTATGCTCAATGAGTATGTGAGGGCACTGTTAGGCATATGTGCATGTAAATTACCTCTAACTGCACATCTCTATTATAGGCAATTACACTAATGTGCTGGAATGATACATTTAGTGTCTTCAGAAGATAGAAGCTGGGTGGAGGGCAGACTGATTTGAAGATCAATCTGGATGAAACAAAGAATGGTATTTATTTGGCAGACCACTGGGGAGAGCTGGCTAAAACTGCAGAATGAGATAACATTAGCCATTTGATAAGTGAGGCTTGCAATTTAGGAGTCTTATTTGCTTTTAATTTAAAAAAAAAAAAGGAAAAAAAGTCTGTGGATTTCTAGGCTAAGATTAGGAACTACTCCTGTCTATCTGTATAATAGCTATCTCAAGCAGTATGAATTGGCAACAAGGAAATGTGTCAGATATTGGAGTTTGACCTATCCAGTCAGTGCCTTTATTCAGGTGTCAAAATTTAGGTTCCCTTGCTCATACAGGTTAGGCAGAGCCCCTGCAGTGACTACCTGTGAGCAAGAACATGAGATGCCAGCATTGTCTGTGCAGTTTGCAGCAATCCTACAGAGTTTTTCTGTTTGGACAAGGGGAATTCAACGTGCTTTCTTGTCTGTGCTTCACCACTGTGACTTTAAACTCTTGAAATGCTCTTTGCCGGACAATTTCTGTTGGTTAAAAAGAAAAAAAGCTGAAGAAAAAGAAGCTAACCTCATAACAGCAATACTTTTTGGTGGCATTTGTTCCATTCTGGATACTTTTCAGTGTTGGGCAGAGTTCAGGGGACTTTATATTGGTGCTTGAGTCTCAAATACTTTACTTTTAAGTTATGAGCAGAAGATTCCTCTACAGCTGCTGTCAAGACAGAGTACTGAGGTGTGGAGAGAGAAATTTCCAGATTACAAATGCTGGCTATCCCCAGGACCTTTTCTTCCAGAGTACCACTGTGATTATGGGCTGCTTCTGGTACTCATTCACATTCTAGCCTTGCTCCTACTTTCATTTGTGTAGAAACAGGGGGAAGTTGCCTGAAGTTAACTATGAGGGTTGAGTGAGGCAACATTGCCTAATATTAATAATAGTGCACGAATTTTCTATTTTTATAAATGTTTTGCATCAGGTAAGTCTTACAGGAAGCTTGGGATAGAAAGTTTTTATACTCTGGGTTCCTATTTCAAATAGCCTTATTATGTCAGTGACATATCAAATATTTTTATCTGATATTATAAAATGTCTTGATCAGACCACCCTAGGCAGGTAATTCATCCTGCTGAAAGCAGTGGGAGAGTCTAAGTGCAGGAAATGGGCTCACGTCGATGCTTTGTGAAGTGAGGGAACAGTAAATAGGAAAAGAAGTAAGCAGCCTGGTTGCCTTTTACCTCTGTATTACAACAAAATACTATCAGTAGTTTCCATGGTAGCTTAAAGAAATCCTGAACGCTACGACAGGACGCACTGCATGTACTGTGATGGTCAGAAGCGATGATGGTCGTCGTGATGAGTCGTTTTGATAACAAGTGTTTGGTAATCCTGACTGCTTGGGGGTGACAGAAGGAGCATGCTTCAGAGGGACACTGGCCGATGAGGTGGTACAAGGGCAAGGGGCACAAGATCAAATGATGAAACAAGGTTGTGTGCATTTGTGGGGAGAAAAAAGAAAGGGTGGATGAAGGGAAAAGAAAGACAACTCTGATCCCGATGTGAATAAAAGGCTGAATACACGCTTTTCAAAGAACTCAGTAAATATTATATCAAGGACCAGTTTTTTACAGGGATTTCACGTTGTATATTTGGCTACACCATGAGGGGATTACTTCCTGATGCTTAATAAATGCAGAAAAGAGATTCAAAGGGCCACGCATGCACACACACACACACACATGCATGCAACTTAGATGTCCAGCAGATAAGTGCAGTATTTTGTTTACAAGGAGATATTACACTGGAAATCCTATTAGCAATCAGACAGTCTGCTGCCTGGATTTAATAAACTTCAACCAAAGGAGTTATTCAGGCTGGCATATTAACCCCTAAAGGCTTGCTTTTCTACTGTAGGTGCACCCCCAACTTCCCACTGTGGGCAGAAGGAGGGTTTTGCCAGTCAAGGTGTTTAAAATCAAGAGACAAATTCATGGAGACTCCAGATAGCAAGATTTTATTGCACTTCCACCTGCAACGCAGCGATGCTGGTGCTCCTTAAATAACGCCTCATGATCATGAAATCTCCCCACAGTCCCAGATCTTAGTCCCATGGCATTTGGCATTGTGAGAAGGATAGAGGGCCGTATCCCTTTTCTGGGGAGCAAGGCTGTGATTTAGAAAGGGGCTGTAGCAGACAGCCTCCATCCCCTCAGCGTCCGCCTGTGTAACACTCGCTGCACCATCGTAGCTTAAAAAGACAACAAGCAGATGGAGAACGGGGAAGTAGGATGCAACACACACAAATTAAAAAGTCGCAGATGTGGTAGACGCATATCCTATTAGTTCTGTCTAGAGTTGGTTGAAAAATGCAAGGGATGAAAATTCAAATGGCTGCTGAAAAAAAAATATAGTGTTGAGGAATGTAATCGTTTCAACCTCCTTCTTTAGCTCTTTACCTTGTGTCATTTCCTTCCCATCAAGGCTGAGGATGTACATGGGTAGAAGTGAGAGGCTAGGGGAGGAAAACTGTTTAAAGAATTACAGGATTTGACTGTATGAATCTTCCATAAGTGATACGTTTTAAGAGGCGCTTGGTTTGCTTACATCCTAAAACCTGTTGAGTATTTTCACTTTTAGGTAAGGTCTTCAAAGATCCTGAAATCTATAATCAGACTGGAGATTTTTATCTTTATTATCTTCAGGGATTCATTAAGCTAACAGATAATTTAGGCTCTAGTTCTGAACAAGAAAATTCAGATCTGAATTTTGCTTTGGTCAAGTGTTATCACAGGATCAGAAAATCCTGAAATGATGCAATGACTTAGGTTTTGTTTTTTTCTTTTACTTCTTAAACTCTGTTTTCAGCTTTTCTCTGTCATGCATTTTAAGCTATTAGCAGTGATTACACTCACAGTTTACGACTCTTTCTCTGCTTATTTAAACTCAGCCCTTTCCCAGTCTGCATTTCTAACTGTATGTCTTCTCATGAGGATGAATCATTTAGCACCACCACTCTGATTTTCACTCTCTTTCATTCTCTATGAACTGAGGGGTTTTTGACAAATTTTGATCCTTTCTGAAAATACCTGGCGTAGTTTTATAATATTATTTATTTTTATAGCCCAAAGCCCAGCAGGTGAAGAAAAAAAATGAAGACAATTTGGTAAATAATGAACACAGGGATGACATATTGTTTTTGTGCAATGAGGAATAAATGCACTTTATTAAGTGACCTTTCCTCCAGTGGCTGCCAAGAAATTGGAGATAATAAAGCTCTTACTTGCAGAGGATTTTAGTTGAGAGGGGGTAGCGCTTAAAAAAAAAAAGGTCCATTCCTTTATTAAACCCTTGTTGCAGCAACATCAGTGTTGGCCAAAGCATGTTATTGAGACTATTTGTGTTGTGGTTTTGCCTTTCTTTTAATTTATTTATTCTTGTAAATCCTCTGATTCAATTACTGTTGCAAATGAGAGTTTAATTCCCCACTCTGATACTTTTCTGATTTGCAGATGTTTATCCTGGGTCTTGCTTTACTCTTCCGTGTCTTTTCGGGAGGCGTAGTGTGCTCGCCATGAATTGCACTGGGGCTGGCGTGTGCGTGTGAGTGCCAGCTGCCTGCATTTAGCCATTGATTCCATGTATGATCATCAGCAGCTTAATCAGCTTTACATCTAAAGGGGTTACAGCCACTGATGACCAATGGGAATCTTTCCACCGGTTTCAGTGTATTAACGCTGTAATCCAAAGTGGGAGGGATGGCTGGGAGAGGACGAGTGGCTCTCCGTGTGTGTGGTGTGCAGGGCAATGTCCGCTGTGCATGTGAGTGAGGGAGATGCTCAAGCTTTGGGGTGGGTGATCTCCAGGAAGAAGTTATACCTCTTGTAGGGTGTGCCCAGAGTGACTGTACCATTCATGCAGAAAACTACAGCTGCTGTGGTGTTTGTGTGCTTTATAGGTTTTCCATGGCAGGCAGATTTCACTTTAGGACAAGTTTCTCTCAGATACAGTTGTAGTGTCTTGCCTGTGAGGACATAAAGTATTTGGCCCGATAACTCTATAGGTGCTCTTGAGGTCAACAGAATGGATTCTCTCTGTGCACTCTACTTCTTTCAGCACATTGAAATGTAAGGGATTCTTCTAATGGCGTCTTCTGCCCATGAAACCTGCACTTAGGGCTCACAGATGAGTCAATGTGAGCTGGATACTTGTCACAGGGCTCAATACGTTCCATAACCCTCAGTTAGGGATGGACTAGGCCACACACCGGGTCAGTTTCTGGGGGAAGACAAAGCCAAAGTTGAAGATCTGGTCCATGAGTCCTGCAGCCAATGTCACCATGCTCTAATTGAGCATGGGTTAGGGACAATCCTGTGCTAGAAACTGTGGTTTGAGCTCAAGCACGAACTGCAGACACATATATATGTATTTTAAAGGGTGTCATATCTCACCTTAAATATGTATGAATGAAAACGAGGTTTAGTACCGGTGAGGGAGACTGACAGAGGAATCAGAACATGAGCCCACAAATCCTTCTTGAAGGTTTCCCCCCCCCCACCCCAAGTTACTAAAAGCATCAAGGAAGAGAAAAAGAAGCAGAGATATAAAATGCAAGTAGCACTTTTTAATAGATTTTTCTTCCTTTTCCCCAAAGGGTTCAGCTGCAGAGAAAGAGTGGAACATAATAATCCTTAGCATTTATATAGCACTTTACATTTCCAAAGCTCTGTACAAACATTAACTGATCAATCTTCACAACACCCCTGTGAGTTAGGGATGTATGATTAACCCCATTTTACATTGGGGGAAACCATAACATTTCAGAGCCTGACTTCCCCCACCCCTCCGGAGGTGCACGGTTCTTGCAGATCCCATTGATTTAAATAGGAGTTATCCTCGACACTTCCGAACACCGGGTGCTTCGCGACAGCCTCAGGGCTACATTGCCAGTCTGTGGCTGATGCTCCAAAGAGTCTGTCTTCCCTTCCCCTGCTCTAACCGTTGGATTGCCCAGGCTTTTGCACATCTCCGCCTTTCCGTTTCCTTGGTGGAGCGGGACCAGTGACTGGAATTTCAAGAAGCAAAACTATACCTGGTTGATGTGCCTACTCGAATATAGTAAAATTGTCATTATTTGGATCCCCGAGGGAAAAGCCTATTATCCCAATGTCTTTTCTCTTTTCTTTCATTTTTTTCCCCTCTTCTTTTCTTTTCCAACCCCTGGAATGATTTAAAATGAAATGTAATCCTGTATTGAGTGAACGCACACAAATACAATGATATACCTGCTACTTGATGCCTTTTTCTTCCTTTCTCTTTCAGTCTTTTCTTGATAATTTCCTGTGTTTTAGAGAAAATGGCAGGTGGAGTAGGGGATTAATGCAAAAAAGCATCTTTTTTATTTTTTTTTCTTCTAGCATAGGAATAAATAGATGTCTTTAGCATGAAATCTTGGTGTAAATTGTTGAATTGTATTAACTTTTTAATGCTTCCTGAGTTTCCATCCCCTGAGCATGGATTACCTGTTAAAGCAGAGCTCTGCTTTTGCAGGAGATGGAACTGTGTGGCAGTGCTGTCATTTTGCTTTGCTCTCTGTTTTGCTCCTAGCCTTTGGTCTCCTGAGCCACAGATGCTTCCCATATTAATTCACTTTGGGGAATTCACATCAGGGGAAAACCAGTGCATTCCCTCAGAGAGGATGCCCAGTTGTGGATAAAAGAAATTTGCCTCCAAAGTCATGTCCTTTAGGAAGGGTGACTCCATATAACATGCAGTAGGAACAGGGCAAGAATGGGAGAAGGCTCGAAGAGAGAACCTCGGGTTTCTGCAGTAGCTAATGAGGGCTGACTCTGGGATGGTTCATGCAGAGAATGCAAATAATCATAACAAAGACTGTGAAGATAGCTACTGGCCACCCCAAAGAACATAGCCCACCAACTGCACATTTCTCCCTTAGGACAGGGTACTGCAGAGCTCACAGGAGTCACTGCCACTTGCTCTTAATCATCAATATTCACCTTTTTGGGCCTCCTAATTAGCTCAAAGAACATTGAACTTAGCTGGGAAATGGATTTCTTGCTCTTCTCCATCTAAAATTGGTCTTAGGCAGGAAGAAAAAGATTTCTAAATAAGACTGATGGAGAAGAGGGATCAGATAATTTTAAGAATACTCTCAAATGTCATTTCTTTGGGTACTTTCTATATTTATTCATTGTTTATTTACTTGGAAAATGCAGTGTCAGTACAGTAATAGGAGGCTCAAGAAAGCTGCTGCTTCTGCACAGGGATGTGACCTGTAGCTTATTGTTTTTTATCTGTATTATTGAATCTTCTGATTTGGGAGCTGTGCAAAACAGCTTTTCATTCTGAATCTTAATCAGAAGAGTGTGTTAATTAAATATACTTCTAATGAAACTAGTTTGAAATGAGACATGCAGGCCAGAGTCTGCCCCTTCAGAAGTTAATGAGAGATATTGAGGGGACTGGATTTTTTTTTTTTCATGGGGGAGCAAGCCATTGATCTAGAGGTGAGCATTATTGTAATGAAGGCTTATAAAATAAGATCATCCTCTGATCTCTGTTACACCTGATATTGGTGAAGTCCCTCCAGGTTTGCACTGGTGGAAGAGAAGCTCTGAATTTGGCCCCCTACTACTTAAAAATATGTAGTTGCCCTTTAAGATGTAAATCTATTGAAATCCAACCTTAGACATTGCCAGGGTCACTCTGCTTATTACTTTATGACATTTCCAGATTAAAGGTGCAATAGGGGCTCACATTAATTTGCTTTATGTTTGACTAGAAATGCTTCCCATCACTATTAGAGCACACTTCGAGCTCTCTTCATTTTAGAACGCTTGTCAGTCATTCGAGAATGATATGCCCTACGTCTGGGATGAATAAGCACATCATATATTAGGCAGAGGCTTTTCCTCTGGAGAGGCTCAAAAGAACTGACAACTACTTCCAAGGAAGGTGAAAAACATACACGAGCTCAGCGGCTGAAGGAGGGAGGAGTGGGGAAATATTCAGCTAGGATGTGATGAGTTGATTGAAAGTGTCCAGGCAGTTGTCCCATCATGGCAGTTTTTAAATGTTTGGGTCCAGGGGAATGAGAGGAAATGAGGACCAACATGCACCTTTGGTCTGCAGGGTGTAGGAAAGAATTCTTCCATGAGGTGCTCGTATATCTCTGTGCAACCCCCTGGGTCCCAGACTGTAGAGCACCCTATGGATTTAAGGGAGAGGGAGCAACCTATCCTAAACAGGGCTGTTTTTCTTTCCTTCTTTCATTTTTCAGGGGTGAAAAATAAATCCTGTCACTTGTTCCACTGATTGCCATCTTGAAATCTTGTATAGTTTTGATATCAATTTTGAAGTTGCCTGCATGTTAAGCCTCTAGGGGGGAAAAAGTGATGGCTGTACCATGAGGGTAAGAATGATAAAGTACCCCACTGTTTATCTGGTACTCGTGTGTTTCTGGGCAGTAGCTGAGTAGCCCTGGGTACTTGTAGCCTCTCTACAAGCAGGCAGAACAGCAGCCTGGAGTTTTGCTGATGCTGCTTCGCTGACAAGGGACTTTTGCTGAATGCCATGGCAAAGTCCCCTTTATGGCTCTTCAACCAAGTGACCTCTCAGTGCAGATCTGAGGGTCACATATCCTGCAAAAACCGGGGGACAAAAAGCGGAACATTTTGGCATTTTGATTTTAAACCTTTGGGGTTCTTTGAACTTGAAGCTCAAAGCCAGTTGTGGCTTTGAGCCCTGCTCTAGAAACAGGTGAAAGAGATGGGTGAAAAATCACTTTCCTCAAAGCCACCGAATTTTAGGTACAACACAACAAAACAGGCATAAACATTTATTTAAACCTTTATGCTGAGGCTGGTAAAACTGCCTGTGAACTTGATGTGTGTACTTTTAAAGTAACAGTTCCCCTGGCCAAGGAGTTCCGAAGGATTGTGCCCTTGAGTCCGAAGTGACGACTATCTGGCATCATTTTCTTAAGTCTCCCTTTTTGCACCTTCATAAAGCATTTTAAAAAAATGTGGGTTGGCCTATGTACCTGATTTTCTGTCATCAGCATTCATTCTCTGAATGCCATCTCTGGGAGGAATGTAATGACAACATGGCTAATATACCATTGAAAATATGACAAACCTGTTGAGTGGACAGAACAACATAGCAGCTCTCAATTTTTTTACGCACAATTAACTGTGTGCTAATAGGGGTCCTTGAAAAGTATATCATAAGGACAGGGAGTTCCCAAGTGATCCATGTGTCTGTCCATTGCTAGTTGTGACCAATCCATATCTCCAGCTACTCCTGTTCAGCCTCTCTGAAAGGTGTATCAACCCCTACAGCTGCAGATCTGTCCACCCAGCAGTTTCATAGGCTCTCACCGCTGTATTCTCTGGAGAGCCTGTCGCTATTTCCTGGGTTTGTGATATCCTACAACACTTCACAGAGCAATGGGACCTGGTAAAAACTCGCATTTTTCACAAACAGTGTGAAAACTATAGCAAGTGATTGAGATGTGCATACCCACTTTTAGCTCTGAAGTGCTCCATCCTTTCTTCCCCCCCTCAGCTTAATGCCCTAACCTCAGTTATCCACAGAATTATATAGCTTAATATACAGCTGAATCCATTCCTGTGATTTTATCTTTCCTTATATTAACTTATCTATAGATGATCATGCAGGGATGGCATATGCTGGAGACAGTCATTTTTAAAGCCATCTGCAGCTGGTTCTTGTGTGAATGCAGCACCCTGCAACTCATGATTCCTCTTCACTACTAATTATTTCCTATGGCTTTTAATACTGCTCCGAGTCTTAGAATAGCTCTGAATAATGATAGACATATATTATTATTACAGGTTGTATTAAGCAGTCGTAGCTCAAGTTCTAATTACATTACCCTTCAGCCACGGCAGCAGTAACACTTGGTTTGGTTCTTGAGTTTCTAGGAATAATCTCACCAGTAGTTCTTATTCAGACTGCAAGGTCAGGGGGAAAGGAAATTCCCCTGCCCTTCTTTTCTTGTGTGATCGGAGAGGATATATTGCAAAAAGGGACAAAACTGGTCATGAAGAGAGAGGATTAAAATGAGAGGCTCCACACATTGCGTGCTAACAGAGGCAGTAGAAGCATCTTGACTTTGCTCTGGGCAGCATAGGCTACCCTAGAAAGCGAGTGCTGGGGGTGCACACATGGTCCAAGAGCATGCAGGTGCCTTTTAGGGTGCTTGAATTATGGAGATGGTCTGCAGAGCCTCAGGTAACAGATGATTGAAGATTTCTAAATCCAAGAAGAAGCCAGAAGTACAAAATATCCTCTCATTCCCAGTAGCATTCCCAACCTATGATTTTTGAGTGGTTGCATGAGTTCCTATAGAGAAGGATGAATGTTGTGTGTATATTTAATTTTAATTTTTTTGATTGGGGAAAAAAACTAGTATTCAACGTGACTGGTGAGGAAAGGATGACATTTGAACCAAAAAAGATCTCAAAGCCAGAAGGCAGTTACAAAGGTATTTGCATTTTATTATTTTTAGCCAGTGGGTGGCCAAGGTCATCATACTTAAATGCTGTTAGTAACAATTCTGATTTGGGCCTGTAAAGTATTTATTGGTGTTTGGTGGTTGTTTATAAATCTTAAGAGAAATATTTTTATGATTTAAAAATGAAATAGAAATATGACAGACATTTTTCAAAAAATGTTTGAAAAGATTCCTGTGGTATTGAAACGGCATGTGCAGAACATAAGGACAAGATTTGATTATTTTTATGTTTGATTATCCAAATGCCCAAGTAAATAAACAGCATAAATAACAAAGGGACTATCTCTTTGTTCTCAAATTCCTTTATCTGATAATCTCAGGCAGTATAAATAACTAAGGAAAGGTTTTATTATGTAATATTGCACAGCAATATAGCATTGCTGGTTCTTTGGGACAGTGAGTCTCCACAGTCCCTGGAACATTTTGGCTACTACTATAAACTTATTACAATCTATTTCTCTATTGTAGAGTTTTCTTACAGTACCCATAAAAGCCAAGCACCTGATAGTAGAATATCTCATTTATACAGCAATTTCCATCCCTCAGTGTATGAATTTTTACGTGTATTCCTGCTTGTGCTCCAGATAGTTTACATTCGTCATGTATGTATGTATCCAAGTAAATCCATATGCATGTTTATTAGGAATTAATGATTTTCAATAAAAATCTAAAAGTAGAACAGTCATCGCTTTTAGTGATTAAATATATATATATATGGTTTATCAGCTTGAAAATGAATGAAGAGCATTTCCTTGCTATGTTAATTAATTGTAGTTGACAAAAAGTAGGATCCTTCACTCCTCCTTTCATGTTGCTAATTCCATCCCTCCCTCCCTCTCTCTCGCTCTCTCCCCTCAATTAAACGTATGAGAGTGTCCCCTCCCCTTTTAGAAAGAAGCTTTTAGATTAATCATATTATCTTAAGGTTCCAAATCTCAATGCCTGCGTGACCTTTCTTCCGTTAGAATCCATTATCTTAAACTATCACAATAATCCTGGCTTTAGGGAGGGAGAGCGGGAAGCAGGAATCAAACCTAATAGATGGCAAATAAGATTAATCTATGATCTAAGTGCCGATTACACTTGGCCCTGCCCTTGAACACCCAGGTGTAACCTTGAAATTCACATCCGCTAAGACACTGCAATTGGATTGTGGGTCCCTGAAGGGCTGGAAGGGGCAGCTGGCCAAACTTTACCCGTTATTCCCCAGTGAGACGTGAGCTGTCTCGGCCGGCAGCTCTCTTACTTGTGGAATTTGGCAGCGGCACAGCTGAATGTTTGTTTTGGGATGTTTAGCATTTTTTCAGATAAAATAGTTATTTTCAGGTCCTTAATTTTTGTTTGTCAGAAGCAAGCAGCCAGGGAATGGGTGAACTTTTACCTGGACCTCACAAGAGGAGAAAGCTCTCTTTTCAAAATCTGATAACTCTGCAGAAGAAAACAGAGATATTTTCTTTCTTTATAGGTTGACCTATGGACCCTGCCAAAAAAAATGTTCCATGTGAACTTGAGTTTGCAAGGCCCTTGTTTTCAGTCCCAAATACTCTGCGTTCTGAGAAAGGACATCTGTGATAAGATGGAAATTGGCACTGGTAACTCATGTACTATGGGTGAAGCATGGTCAAAAGAGGCAGACCCAGCAGAGGTAATTATTCATCAAAGAACATTTTTAAAGCCATTATTAAAACTAACATAAATTTCCCCCATTGCTGGCAGTTTCAATAGGCAGGACAGGATTGATTTGGATATGACAGCTCTTTCCCCACCCCCCCGACTTTTTTTTTCCCACTTCTATTTATGTGTAAGGCCAGATTCCCAGTTGGGTAAAACAATGAGTTTGGTGACTTGCTTGAACCTTGCCTGAGAGATGTCAGCGAGAGTGTGATGCTCAACTGAAGACATCTACTCTCCATCAGGTCCATTTGGATACAACAGTTAAACCCCACAGCAAAGTGGACATGTTTCTGTTTGTACATATCCTGGCACAGCAATACCTTGGTGGGACAGTGATGGAAACAATAAGGCATTAGAGGAAAGTGAGCAGTAGGAAATACCACTGTGAAGCACATCTGGTGGCTGAGGACTCTAAGACTGTCTTTTGGTAATCTCAAAATTACAGAGGAAGGGAAGAAAGGGGAAGAGACAAGCAATGTCATGTGGACAACAGGTACCATGCAGGTAGCCTTGCAGGGTCAGAAGCTGTCTGAAGGGTGAAATTGCTACAGACTCCAACATCAAACCCTCTGGAGGGTCGAGAAAGTCCTGACCTGCCAGACTGTCCACTTCTGGGAGTCACATTTACAGAACCATCCAAAGGATGTGATTCCCTTCAGGGAACTGCCATGCACAGGGGACTATTGAGTCACTGTCTCTTCACTTCGGTTACCAGTTTAGGAGTGTTGGCCCTCACAGGCATTTTAAAAGCTCTGCTCTTTTCCTACTGCTGCAGGGACAGGGTCTAAATAGCATGGCAGAGAGTTTGTCACCGGTTCCCTTGCCTGGAAGCTGGCCTGGTGGAATTTGTGGATTCTATGTAGGTATGTAAATAAAACAGGAGATAATCTGACCCCACTGTTATTTAATTTAAAGAGAAATCAATGGGGAGGGAGAGGAGAGTTACAAAATGGACTGGTCAAGTGGACTTTGATCAAAAAGTAAATCTGCTCACACAAGTATCGATTAGCAACATTACTTTTCTCTCAATTCTCTTTGTGAGTACATGATCATAGTGTTAAAGGTGCCTGTGGTCCCAGAATTATGGTATTTTAGAAGCTGTATAGTACTGTGAAATGCTGGATTCTTAATTTCCCTGGTTCAATGTTTGATATAAATATGAATCTCATTTCAGATTTCAGCTAATTCTACAAAAAGCCTCATAAGCATTCTAATAGTGTGGGCACTGCTCCTAAAGTTTGTACAGACTCCACTCCCAGCCTCAATCTGCACTTCCCTAAACCCAGAGAAATTGAAGAGCTGGATACCCTCCCATGCCTTGCAGCTGATCTGAGCTGCAAACATCCATGAACTGGGATACTCTGGGACATGAGGCAGAAGGCAGAACTTGTAGCCACATTTGAGGATGATGATGGAGAGCCAGAAGGATGCTCAGGCAGCGATGTGACACCCAGAGCCACCCACAACATGAAAAGTCTCTGTCTTCCGTCCAGAGAGGGTTAACTTTCACTTGCAGCAGGCAGCCTCATGCCATTAAGTCAGGGAGAGTAATGAAATTTCATTTAATTTGTCAGGAAGAAAGTGCTAATGTTAAAAGGCATTTAATAAAAAGGGGGAGATTCTTTGAAAGGAAGCCTTTAAGTAATTACTTCAAGTGTCTTAGGCCTACTCACCAGAATATTTACATTAGTGTCTCCCAGCGCCAAAGTGTAATTAAATTAGTGCAGCATTTACATTCCATCCTGTTTTTTTTTTTAGAAGTGTGATTTTATTAACAATTCTCAAAAAAAGAAAAGCAAGCCTTGATCTAATCAAATCAGGTGTTAGTATTTTTCTTTAATGTTCTCACTGAGAAAGCCACCAAGTAAACTGGCTTGGAGAAGGCAGGGAGAGGGGGAAAAGAAAACTTCATCTCAGTTTTGAGTTCCTGTCCTAGGACTGATGTGGAAAACTCTGGCAATATTGTACTGACTGCAAGGGTCTCTTGGTACAGCCTGTAGCATAAGTCTGGATGTTTTCACAAACCATAGACATGCATATCTGAGAAGAGAAGGTAAACAGAGAAGCAGTGAAGGCAGCAGGGATAGAGCATCCCTTCTTAGGGAGGACACCTTTTCCTCCTTGAACTAAAGGGAATATATTCTCCTTTCCTTAGCTTCAATAGTAATGTCTCATTTTAAAAATAAATTTAAGAAAAGAGAAGAGAAATTCACTAGAGATCAAACACATCTGGGCATCTTTCCATGGCAAAGACGGCTCAGTTTGTCATGGTCACAGAATTGCCAGTGCCAGAGGATACTGGACCTGTATGCCAAGCAAGAAAATCTGTGTAATGGTTTCTATAACGAAACAAAACTTAGGTAAGCTAAATTAAACTTAAAAAATCACTTTGGAAATGTTGAAATGTTTTGGTAAAAGACACACAAGTGCATTAAAAAAATTACCTCAAGAGTTAGCTGACCTTCACACATCACTTTGGTCAAAATGAGAGCAAGCTGTTTCCATCACAGAATATCTAACATCTTCTGGTTGATAAACTCAACTGAGACTCTTACGGGGGGGGACAAATTCAAATCCCTAAAGGAAACTAAACATAACAAGGATTTAACATGACTCTGTTTCTTACTTACCTAGAGTGGTTGCTTGACTGGTTTTATTTCATGTGAAACTTTGTTAGATAGAAATATGTTTTAAGTGGTGATGAATACAAATAAACAGAAACATTTTCAGGAGTTGCATTGAAACGGTGCCTATAGCTCTATGAAAACTAAAGTGACTGGAAGTGATGCAGAGTTTTCACCTGGGATATAGGAGTCCCCCATTCAGATTTCTATCGAGTCTGTTTATCAGTAGGAACTTCAGCCAAGGTCTCAAGCAAAATATACACAGAAAGCATCTAAAAGAGTGTCACCCTTCCTTCGCTCGCATTCACATAGTCCTGTATTTTGTAAATGCATCTGGGTGGATATGAGGAGCAGCTTCTGATGTGCTAGGTGAAAGATGGTTTTAAAAAGAATTTAAATATGAATGTTCACCAATACAGACAGTCAGTGCCCTTCACCAGTAATCGATTTTTACCACAACCAGTTTGCTTGTAAGTGACTGTGAGAGATGTTCCTTCAGGAACAAGTCTTAATTAACATGTACAGTGATTATACCCTTCCTTCATCCTGTATTTAAAGACTTTTCTGAAAAGAAGAAGGAAAAACTTTGTGGCTGAGAAAAACTCCTTGCTTTTTCCACTCCCTCCTCAAGCTTCTGCAGTGGGGGTGGCTAGGATTTGGTGCTAAATCAAAGGATTTTGCAGGATAACAATAGCAGAGCTATTGGTAGGGGAAGAGCATGCATGTCTAACTCCATCCCAGACACAATGGCTTCCTCTTCCCTTGGTACAGTGGATTCAAAGGCAATCTAAAAACTCCAAGATCCTAGAAAAATATCTGAGCTAGGGGAAACTGTCCAGCACGTCAATGAAATGGTGACGGGCTGACACTTTCAGAAGGAAAAGAGGAAAAAAGCTGTAAAAGCAATGCACTCTGCTTCTTCCTGCCAGGGCTGTGATGTTATTTACAACTTTGTAAGTTCTCTTGTATGTATCTGCCTGATTCAAAGTGGCTTTTTATTTTTTCCTGTGCTCAACAGGCTTTGCACCCTTTGAAGGATGACTAAAGGTTGTGTTTTTACGTTGCTCTTTGAGTCACGACAAAAGTGTTGCAGTCTTTCAAAGAGACTCTGGCAGAGGCAAAGCCTGGATGGGACAGCCTGGATGATGCTGCTGTGGTCCAAGATGGACCTGGATGGGTTGAATGTGCTGTTCACTCAGGAATCAAGATGTTTAATAACAGCTTGGTTAAGAGGAGGGAAAGGAATTGAAAAACATTGGTGCACAAGGATGGCCTGAGGTATGGAGATGGCTGATGTATCAGGTTGTTTCTTTGGGTCTTTTTCAATTTAATCTGTGGGCAATTACAGAAGGCTACTAAACCACATCTGTGTTGTTCTCTACCTTTAAGGACATCGATCCCATCCCACCTCTCACATCTAATTTTCAAATAATTTAAAGATAGGCAATAAGTGTTTTATTCTATTTTACTTTTGACTTTTGAAGTATTAGGTTTTTGAGTGCAGAGCTTTATTTGTGGGCTGGCAAGCAAAAACATGCCAGGACTGTGTTCACCGAGCCACGGTGTGTGGGCAGTGTCCTTCAGCCACGGTGCTATCCACAGCTGCTGTGTCAGTTGTGGGGTTCAAACTGAGCACCTCGTGCTTTCAGAAGGTATGAGCATTTCACACTGCAGCCGTTTCCCTCTCCCATTTGTAAAGGAGATGAGAGTCAGGACAAGAAGCACTCTGTTCCTATTAGGGCAAAAATAAATCAATCCTGTGAAAGGGCTCTACGATCTGGAGCAAATAGAACTTGCTGAATGCTGAAAACTTTTGAAAAGCCGCACTTTTCCTCTAGAAGCCTGAGCAGGAGCTAATCTCTTTCAGAGATCTGGTCCTGTCTCTTAAAAACACATTTTTTTTATGGTAGAACAGCTGTTGTTGCTTCTGTTGTGATGATCTGGGTGAAAAGTTTGGTAACAGAGAGGGAGGCTTTAAAAAAAGCAAAAAGCAAAAAAAAAATTCCTCCCCAAACCCACCCACTGAAAAAAACCCTTCTGCTCTGGCCTTCCAGAGACATAAAACTTCTAGTGATTTTTAATGCAATTAAAACAAATGCTGACGTTATTTATAGCTAAATTACTGGCAAGAAAAACAACTAATGACCAAAACCTACATTTGTACCATTAAAAAAAAAAAAAAAAAAAGAAAGAAAATCCTAAAGGGAATGATTTGTAAGGATGTGGTTAAACCTATTTATACCCTGGGTTCTATTTGTTTTACAGCCAGCGGTGCACGAACAACATGAAAGGTTATCTTTGACAAGGTTTTAGCTATTATTTTCTTCCAGTGAAATGGTATTTCTTGAGAAAAAAAGGTCTTCAGAACAAAATAACAATAAATCCTGATTTAGATACATAAAGCTGCCATCGATATCACATAATATCAGTGTTCTTTCTCACTCGATACAGGCGTTTTTAAGATAAATGGTAAAACTGAACTGGAAATCCATCTGGCCAGCTGCCTGATCTAATGAATAACCCCACTTTGGCTCCTGCAATGTAAGCAGAAAGAGTTCTCTCCCGGCCGCTTTCGTCTGTCATGAATCTACAAGACAGCCGACATAATATCTGGGCGACAACAGCGTGCTAACAGTGCAGTGACTTCCATTTTCTTTGCTTTCTATTGATTTTCACTTAATAACTGGCGAAATACTAAACGTCCGCCCTGAGTACCTAATAAATCCTGCCTGAGCTTTTTATTGAGGAGAATTTAATAAAAACAACCATTGCGGCTGAGGGATTTTTCTTCTGGACAGAACACGGTGAGGGGTGGGTGGTGTGCATGGGGCTGGGGGGGGGAGACATTTGAATTTTAACATTTTTTTTATTTTCTTTTTTAGTAACATTTCCCCCCCTCCCTCAACTTCCTTCTCCTCACTGCCCTCTTGAGGACCCAGCACCATTTCTTCCGAAGGGACCCGCTTACTTCGCTTCGTGTTTTGTTTTCCACTTGTTCTGAAATGGCCACCGCGTGCATGTGTTGCCGCGAGACGGAGGAGAAGGAGGACGTTCGCAGAAAGAATGCGCTTCCATCACGTCCGTCCTACCCACCCACACTTACTTCAATCTGATTTCAATTTTGTTAATTGTTATGAAGGCTCCCTAATTGCCAAGCACGGGGGCTGTCAGAATCCTACAGTAACACGCTTTTTATTGTCCCATTTTACAGCTATTTTATGTTTGACACTTGACACGCAGGCGTGAAGATCCTCTGTCGGATTGGTTGGCTACTGTAACAAAATGGCATTTTTAAGTTATACGAAGTGTTAAATCTGCATCCAGTTAGAAACAAAACAAAACAAAACCCAGTGGTTTATAAGTTGACAATTAATCCTAATTGTTAGCTTGGGAAAAAAAGAAAAAAAAAGTGTAGAAAAAGCAAATGTAAAAGACCAAACCCCTTCTTTCTCTAGCTGCCCAGCAAGTGCATGTGTCTATATATGTTGATACATACATTACATACAGTTTTCTATACTGAAGATAAATCAGGAGAGACTGGGACACCATTCCTAAGCACAACGTATGATTTTTCTCTGCATAACCTCCCGGAACGGCTCTCTTTCTTTGCCAATAAACTCAACAGAGTTCCTATTATACAAAGCTGCTCTTTTAAAGCATTTGACAGTTTTTATTTTAATTGACACAGAGGCAGTTTCAAAGTCATTGGGTTTAATGAACAATCATCTTAGCATTTGCCTGCTCAAATCCTCTTATTCCCAGCAGTTCACAGTAAAGTTTATTCTCACAGTTGAAATTAAAAAAGGAGAGAGAGGCAAGTAGAAATGTTGAGGAGCTTATATAAAAATCTGCGAATCTCAAGTTTTGTGCAGTGCTGTTATGAAAACTACTCAGCCATGCAAAGCAATAAGAGGTTTAATTACTCATTGGTAGTCCCTCTGCTGCTCCTGATGTGGTGCGTGGTGTTGCGGAGGCCTGGGAGAGATAATTGAGGCATATGGGTGGAGTACAGCGCTGTTGTGGCAGCTCATCTTTTCATTTTTTTCCCCCTCTTATTTCTGTGTGTGCCACTGTCTGATTTCTCAACAGTTTGACACGGGGAACTATCCAGTAGATGACCCTGATTGGAAGCATGTAGGACCTTGCGGGGGAAGAGGGCATCTCCTGCTGCCCTGGCAAATCCACACTGACTCAATCCCGTGGTTGCAAGAGGCAGCGTGAGGATGAAACCTCGGAACCTCTGAAGAAAGATCTGTTTTCAGGGTTGGTTTTATCTATCTACTCGAGGCATTACTGGGCTCATGTGGCCAAGGATTTAATAGCTCTTAATAGCCATAACACCAGTGACAGCTATGGGCTTCCCCTTCTGCAGGGTATTACAGGGTAAAGAGAAGGACACGAGCATTGAACCTGAACCGAACCTAGACACTTAAAGCAGGTGGAGGCAGTATCCAAACCCAGGAATTCTTAAATTTATTTATGGTTTAGTGTCCATTTTAAGGTGGACTAATTCATGAACCTTTGTCACACAACCTCATGACAATAAGAAAGTACAAAAAGTTTCTTCTCTGGTTTATTGCTCTATGTTAATGACATTCAGCAACTGGATGTAAAATCAGTGTTCCAGCAGGGTGTGATCCAACTGTTCTCCACAGATGACCAGCCAGTAATTTGTGTCCTACCTGTCATTAGAGCCTGGCAACCTCTTTGCTAAACTAAAATCTTTTTACAGTTCTTTCCAAATGGATAAAACAAGAAGAAATTTTATCACTATCTAAATGGAGTAATAGAGTGACAGGACATATTTGCATTCTGAATAGATTAGCTGGTCTTTTAAATATTTATTTGTGTCTATTTTCAAAGTCCCTGATCCTCTGAAATTTTCCAAACACTTCTGATTTGACAGACTGGGGAATCTGTCTGCAGCTCCAATTATACTTGAAAAGATACATATAAATGATTTGACAAGTTAAAAATTAGCAGCAAGTTCTATACCTAGCAAGACTTTGTAAGCAGTAGTTCATAATTCATGATACTTCACTCTAAAGTTCATGTAAATTCTGTATGTGTGGGATCCTTTAATTGGTAAGCATAAAGGTGTATTGCTATTCACCTAATGTATTCTATTGCTCAACAAAAGGTTGTTGTAGTGAGCTCTGATTGTGACAAATGATTTACTATTAGGAACATTCTGTAATTATTGTTCGGTGGTACCACAGACCGATACATCATTAACATGATAGACGACCTTTTATATCAGCAAAAATAACTAAATTAATAAAAATGGCTTCATTCCAAACCCTGTCAGAAAGCCAATACTCGAAACAATCAAGTATCAGTGATACCTGAAAAGACCAGAGTTATATTTTTGTTAAGCATATCTTATTGTTTGTGTAATAACATTGACATGTGCTGCAGAATAGAGGGCCGGATTTTCAGCTGCTGTGAATCAATGATCTAATTAATTCTATTTATGTAGAGACACACCACTCCACATCTGTCAAGGGTATGATATGTAGGATTTTATTGTACTGCTAAAAGCAAGACTGTAAATGAAGTATCAGAAAACTTTTTTTTTTTTTTCTTTCCCTCTTCAAGAATTGTGGGAAGTGATGTGAGTGTGCTCGGACACGCTGCTTCTTCAGTCAGATTCTGCTCCCAGTAACATCCATACCAATCCAGTGTGACTGTCCTAAAGGAAATACTTCTTCCAAATTTATATATTTGTCCTTTGAGTTTGGAGAGGCCAGGATCCAATTCTTTAAACATTGCAGTTAAGAACTTAGAAAACTACCTGAAGAATAGATTTTTTTAATTTTATTTTTTCTACTCAAGAGTCTATGCTCACAATTGTTAATTCTTTGTTATCCAATATGCTGTATTAAATTTTCTATTTTTTTCAAATACTTGACAGAACTGTGCAGTTTCAGGTGGAAAATAATGAGCTACTAGTTCTGGAGTCAGTGTTGCTTTGTGGAATGTGGGTAAATCGGAGTTAATGGTGTTTGCTGTCTCCATTTAAACTCCATAATTTTTATGAAGAAGATAACTCTCTTTTGGGAGGTGGTGTGAGTCACCCAGACCATGCCTCTGAGCCCACCAAATAGCCAGCAGGGAGTACTAAACTCAGATACACCTGCTTACAGAAGGGTTGGAGGCAGTGGATATAGAGCACTTCTACCCATTAATTTCATTCACGTCTTCTTCATTTGTAGCACCTCCCATTCTCCCCCTACCCTTTAGTACAGGACAGCCCCCCGTGTTAGAAAGGTAGGAGGAAAAGCCATGTTGAGACTGATACGGCAGCCGGCCCTGTAGAAAGCTGTGATCATGTCTGAATGTGTCACTCCAGACTATTCCTTTGTTGTTTTTTTGTTTTATTCAGGCTTCTCCTACATCCATCCTCTCTCCTCTCCCCTTTTATCATTCCCCAAGTTGTTAATTCCCAAGGGAACCCCCACAAACATTAAATGGGTGGACTGTGCTTTTCAAATGCTCAGTGTTGCATCTCTATTTTTTTTTTCCACTTGCCCATGTGTAAGGTCTCTCATCAGGGACTGTTCTGTGTATAGGTGTTTCACATCTGGCTTTCTCAGCTGTCCGTGTAGTCATTCATCACAGTGGTAAATATGACGAACAAGTATTAGGTGGCTGGATCACAAATTGTTGCAGGATACCTGACTTGGTTTGCTTCCCTGCAATAAATTCTCAGGGTGTTTTTCCAGTGACACATTCTGAAAGAAGAGCAAAAAACCCAATTAACGTACTGTTCATTGTCTTCTATTGGGCAAGGAACAAGATTTTGGGGCTTCACTCCTTCAGCAGCTGTATTACTAACTCACTGTGTAACCTTCAGCAAATCCCTTTATTGCATCTCTGTAAAATATTGGTAATGAATTTACGTTTTGTAAAGTGCTGGGAGATCCACAGATGAAAAGCACTATATAAGCTAAGTGTTATTAATGTGATTCACTCAGTGAAATGAAATCTCTGTTGAGCAAAATACTGTTCTGTAAAATTTATATTTAAAGTTACATATTTTACAGCACCAAGAGAATGAAGGTTGTGTCACTGTTTCCAACATATAAACTATATTTAGCAATTTATTCCTTGGCTTCTCTCGAAGTAAAAGAAAACAGCTTGATGTTTAAAAATAACATTTGGTAGGCTCGACGTTCATAATTTGGACTGGAATATTTTTTAAACAATTATTTTAAAAGAATGAAAAAATCTCTTTCTTCTTTTATAGAATAAATTTTAATTATTGCACGGGCCATACATATGAAGGTTAGCCATTCATCTTGAAGAGTTATTTCAATTTCATATGAACATTTCTACAGAAAAATGTTTCTGATGTCAACCATTTTTGTGTTTTCTTTTAATGCATAGCTTGCCTTTTACTGTTTTACCCTGTGAGACAGTGGGTTGGCATCTCAATACTGGGCAGTAGAAAACCTCTCTATTTTTACTGTTGAGATGGGCTAAGTTGCAAAAGGTTATGCAAATTGCATCAATGTAGAAAAACATGTTTGACTCTTAAAAATGTTTTGATTTTATTAGCTGATGTTACCTATAAAATCCTCAATGAAATTAGTTCAAACATCTGAGTTTTAACACAATATTTGGTTTGATTATTTGTTTGTTTCTTAAGAGAGCATTAATTCCTGGTCTTCTCCCATAGTTCATTTCCAAACACCTTTTTGTATAAAAAGCTTTTGGTTCACAGTGACTTCTGCCAGCAATACCGACCAGCTTTTTTCCTCTTGAATCAATTAATTATCAGTATTACTGGAGTTTTGGGAAAGAAGAAAAAGCTTTTACAGAACTTTACCAGAAGATGTAACTGGTCAAGAAGAGATGAATCTGGATTCCATCTTAGGTGAAATGTTGATATGATTGTGTTTAAAAAACCAAAAAGTCTGTCTATGGACTGCACCAGACTCTCCCCATTTGTTTTGTTGGCTCCTACCTGTCATCAGCATACCAAGAGACTAGAGTTGGACTCAAAAGTACCCTTTTATGAGGAGGTCAGACTAAATGGACACCTTTTTCTAGTTTTGACATCTGAATTGCAACTCTGAGCTTCTACCACCTAACCTTTTTTTTTTAAGCTCACCCCATTAGATATGAATTATTATCTATAGAAATCTGTTTGACCCACTATCATATCCAAACCTCCTCTGAGGAGCTTGAAGAAGCGCTGAAACACTTACCCAGATATGTTCTTCACTTACTACACAAGGCTGAGGTCTTGATGGATACCATGCCTTAACTTATTGTGAATGTTTAGCCACTAACTTCTCAAAAAGTCTGGAGGCTATAGTTAAAGTGAAAAGCATAGCTCTGAACTGGAAATAGAACCTACAGCAAAATGTAAATGTAAACCCCACTGATTGAGGAGGTGAAGCAATGTTTTGTATAGAAAAGCTCACAAAAGCCCCTAGAGCCACAGCCCTGTTTATAGTAGAGAGATGAAGGTGATGCCATGAACTTTCTTTGTAGCAGATCTGTAGCTGCTTTTAATTACAATATAGTATAATATAATATACATAATATAAATCAGGAATTAGGCAGGTATCAGACTATTTCTAATCTCCAGCAACCACAAGAAGAGGCAAGCCTCACTGCTTGTGCATTTCCTTGGAATGCTACATGGAGATATTAAATAAATCTTATGAATGACTCTCATTTTTTTAATAGGTCCTTGTTTTCCAGACTTTAGACTCAAAGAGATATTCTTTGTCCAGTTCTTCTAGATCAAGGCGAGACTTCTTCCTAGCAGTCAGCAGTGGCTCTTTGAAATTGTTTTCAAAGCCAAATGTTGGCTGGAACTATTTTAGGTCTTGCCTTTGCTACCTTGGCCCTATCTGAAAGGAAGAAGTTTGCCCTTGAAAGAGCGTTAAACTGCTATGA
Organism: Gallinula chloropus; assembly: GCF_964237585.1. Taxonomy (NCBI): domain Eukaryota; kingdom Metazoa; phylum Chordata; class Aves; order Gruiformes; family Rallidae; genus Gallinula; species Gallinula chloropus. The sequence goes on along the minus strand of NC_140094.1, from coordinate 14,573,023 downwards.
TTCACCAACTTGGAAGAATTGCAGGATGCTGACTGCCTGAAGTGGTGCCTCCCACTGGACCAGTGCAAGTTTCCTTCCTTCTTGTCTGACCAAACCATTAAGAAGTTAGTCAATTCCCTGAAGGTTGTTTCCAAGGAATATCCAAAAAGGAAATACCCAGCCCTGGAAAGGTAATTTACCTAGACAGGATTTGAAATGCAAGGTTCTCAGCTGAGGGAGAAAGTCCTATATCCCATCTGGCTATGGGAATACAACTTCACAAGCTTTTCATCCCTTGAGCTAACAACTGCAGACATTCCACTGGGAGGTGTCCTATAAAATCCAAAGCACTTGGAGATCCATCTATTACTGCATCCGGCCTGCTCGAGCCAGAAATGTGTCATATTGGTGTTCTCAGAGAAACAGTGGCAGAGCAGCATCCTTAATTTGAGAATGGTTTGAATCCTCATCTGTGTGTGATGTCTCCTGAACAGAAGCTATTTTTGACTTGGTGGAGGCACAAGTGGGAGGAAATGCCAGCTATCTGTCTTCAGGGACTCGCTGTAATTTGTTTCCTTTGTTCTTAGGGAGCAGATCCCCAGCTGGTGTGAAATGGCATTTTGGAAGAGCTACTCTTGTGAGAAACCAGTCCTAACGCTTGCTACACTGGTGGAGTCTATCGCAAAGAAACCAGTCTGCTGGCCAAAGTATATTATACTCTCTCCAGACACAGTGATGCTGTTTGAAATCAAAAGGGCTGCTAGGCTGAGGAGAGCTCACACAGCACCTACTTTAAAACACACTTTGCAGGACCTTCAGCTAGTTAAATATTTATCAGAGATTTTTATGTTTATTCCTTCTATTTTTTCAGAGTCCAGTTTACTCCTGAGGTAAATACATCAGAAAGAAACTTGAGCGACTGCATGGAAATGAGTAAAGGTGACCTGGGAGCTCTGGAGCAGCTTCTTGGAAGCAGGAGCATCCTCACCCCTCTGCTTCTTGGCCTCCTGGGTGTTCTGGAGACAAAAATAACAGTTGTAGGAAGATACAGCACCAGGAGTAACAGACTGGTCTGAGAGCACTGACTCCTTATGCAAATGAGAAAAGATTTTAGTAGATAACAGATGAACATAGTTTTAATCCTTAATCAAGTTGGGTTTGGCCTGTAGAAAGACTGAATTTTAAAATATACCTCTTCCCACCACTTCTTTCCTTCCCTACTTTCTCTACACTCAACAGGCCTAACAAAAACACTGAAGATATCTTCATTTTTAATAAAAACAACCACCACAAGCAAACAAAAAACCCCAGTGTCTCCGGAATATCAGTATATCGAAAAACCCTGACAACTGTGTGAACATATTTTCAACACCTGCTCAGTACTTAGCCAGATGCCTCTTTATTTCAAGGTTTGTGAATACTTACCTGCTTGTTCCGTATATTTGTTTTAGAACATGCAAAGCCATGCAGCAGGAGGAATCTGTGAAAGTTCCTTATCATAATCAGGTCAGATGGACTTGTGGATTGCATGGACAAATTTCTTCCTTTTATTTCTCACTTGTGTGCCTCTCTCCATCTCCATGCCTCAGTTTCCCTTTTATAAAAAGCACATCTGGTTTGGCTTTTGAACTTCATTGTGATCTGCTGATGCAGAGTAGTGCTCTACACTACTCTATGATTTCCAAGTAAAGAACTGCCCTTCTCCTTGATGGCCAAGCTGGACAGTTACTGCAATGAGGATGTGACTGCTTTGGTGGGGACAAGACACAACTACTTTCTTTGTTTGGCCACTGCAATTTCATCCTTCACAGCATTCCCATGATTCAGGGCTCTTTGCCACATAATGGTTTTAAAGGACTGTTGCTTCCTTGGGTGAAACTCTGCTATGTATATATAAATGCATCAGAATTTTGTTAAGCCTGAAACACACTTTTCTCACAACTTTAATTTTCGATGTTAAAGATATAGCTGTGTCTTGCAGCACAACAGGCCTCAGACTTTCACAGCTCCAAGACATAGATGTCTGATTACTTAAGCTCTATTTGAAATTAAATTCCAGCCTCAGGGGCATTTTGATAATAAATTCATTTAAGGAAGAAATTTCTTTCACAGACACAAACATCCTCTACAGCCATGCTCTGTGCCAGCATATCCACAGAGAAAACTTTAGGGTACTTTCCCCAAATTTCTTCTTCCTGTATTCTTTACTATGGTTTGACTACCTGATTCACCTCTTCTTTTGGCAGATATTACCCTCCTGCACTTGACTCAGCTTTATAGCACTTCCAAGTTTTCCTTAAGCTAAGCATGTCTGCATCACTACATACATTTGCCCTTGAGGATGCCACCAGTTTGCCAACACATCTGAGCTTCCTTTCCCCTCTTAATCCCACCCTGTATTCATAACAGAGGCACCTTGATGACTGTTTGTTGTCTCTCCCTGGATTCCCTGTTATTTTGGGGAAATAGAGGGAGTAATTTGCTAGAAGTGGGGCTCATAGACTGGATGCTGGCTAAACCTATGTGCTCAGAGGCCATCAGCCAAACAAGCTCCAGGCATGCTGAGCAGCCAGGGATGGAGACCAGAGGGTGAGGGTGACCTTGTGGGCAAGTGGTCGAGTTGGCCTGATACTTGGATCTGTGGAAGGAGAAAGAATTTCCCAAGCAATAGTGGTTTTGCCTCCTTGCAGTGAGGAAGGTAAATGGAATTTTAAAAATGAGGCTGAGGGAGAAGTGAATAGCTTTCTGCTGGCTTTGGTTTCCCCCAGGAATCATTTCTGATCCTGCATTTTTGTCTCCAACAAATTCAGACTGTATTTTCCTGTTTCTGTATTTCAGCCTTCATTTGATACCAGATACTACGGTGGGTTATAACGGTGATCAAAATGAGTGTTGAATTCCCAAGGACTTTACTGGGGCTGCTGTATCCAACACTTAGAAAAGCACTTTGAAAAGGGGACTAAGGATTATTATTCCCATTTTATGGATGCGGTGTCATATTGTCAGAGACATCAAGACGAAGGATTGTCTTGCCCCTATTTCTTGTCCATAGGAAACCAAGGAGGGAGGTAGAAATCTCAAGATAAAGAATATTCCAGCAAACCTGCAGACTGCTTCCAGCAAAAAGATAAACATTTCATCTTCTGTGTTTTGCCTCACCTTGATTTCTACTTTTTTTTATCTTTTTTTTTGCTCCCCTCACACTAAGCACAGCGAGGAAGAGGGAAAAGAGAGAGAACCTCGAAGAAGGACTTGCAGGAGTTTTGCTCATAGCCAAACTCTGCTATCAACTGCTTCTTAGGAAATCTTGCTAACAGGGACTGGATTTTAGGACTGCATTTGCATTCAATGATAATGATTTTCTTTTAGTCCAGCTGGGATAACTGCAAAGATAGTGCCCAGCTGCAACTCTGTTGAAGGCAGAGCGCAAAACAGATTACACTGCTAAGATGAGTGGAGCAGTAGGAAGGCAAAATGCTTGAGAAAAATCCACACTGTTACATCCATAACAAGGACTCTTGATTATGCAGGTTAAAATAACTCCTTGGCTATGCCTTGTTTCCATTATTATTGTTATCACCTCCAAGTGGGGCACTTATTTTTTATTTTTTCAAACTGGTAAAGCTTTAAAAAAAATAGCCTGGATCTTTAGATAGAATTGAATGTTCTGTGACTTTAAATGAAAGCTCCACTGTTGTTGGGCAAATAAATTTAAACCACTTAACATGGCAGAGAAGGTCAGGCAAGCTTATTATAGTGATCATAGCGTTACAGCTATTGCGATTGACCGCTGCTCTTTGGAATCACCAATAATCAGAGGCCGCAAGCTGTGTTTGCAGAGAAAGGTCATCATTCATTTTTTTCGAAGCATTAATATCTTTTGTTTGTTTGGCTCAACATGAAACAGGAATCGATAGAGGTAATTCACAGAGCAATTAGCCCCTCATCTGTCAAACGGTGTCTGGGTGTATTTAACAAAAAGACCTTTGGAAAGGTTTAAAAAGGAGGAAAGTGCCTGTACAATCAACAATTTATATTTTCTACATGACACGTTGTGTATGTATCTGTGAAGAGAAGGGACCTTGGGACTAAAAAAATATACATAAAACATGCTGTAAATCTGTACTCAGACTTTGAAAACCCACAGTGAAACAAACTGTTAGCTGACTTGGAAAAGTTTTCCATGCTGTTCTCAGCGAGGATAAAAATTTTCTACCCGAAGCTCAGGACAGCTGCTCAAAAACTTGTCAGATTAATTACATGAAAGGGGATGGGGCAGCATAAAACATAAGAAGGCAGAGACAGAGGCAAAAGGTCCCTTGCTGCTCTGCTCCTATGGTTTAGGGTACTCTGAGTCCCTTTTTCTCCCCAGAGGTTTTTTTCTTTATAGGGCACTTAGGCACATTGAGGAAAGCCAAGAAGAAATGCAGAAATCAGAACTCTGTTACATTTATGAAATCTTTATATAAGCACTGGTGAACTCTCAAATTTGAGAGACTAAACTGGGAGGATAAAGCTACAGGAGATCAAGGGCACTTTATTTCTGAATAAAAGAGTGTCTACCAGGGGATTCAATATACATTAAGAGTTGGCTGTGTAGTGTCCGCGTTTTGAGGTAGAAGACTGGCAAAGAGCATGTGGGCTGTTAAAAAAGGGTGTATTTTAGTCATATCATAAAAGGTTTGGAGGTTGTCCCAGAAGTTCAGATGCTTATTCCAGATAAAATTTGGCTATCTCAGCTGCTTAAGAACAAGGCTCTGGACTTTATTAGATGAGTAATTGTAGGTTAAGCTTTCCTCATTTTTTGTCTCAATGATGAAATTCTCTATCATGTTAGAAAGCTTGGAGTTGGTGAAAATTAAGACCTCTTCCAAAGTCCAGGGCTTTGACTTCCAGTTAAAGTGAATTTTAAATGTTCCACCTGAAAGCTTTCTTTATTTTCATATTCTCAGTGATTTTTATACCTTATCCTGTGGCATCAATTTTGTTTATTTATCTTCGGCACTTGGAAGGTGCTGTGCAGGACACCCATTGATAACACTGGGAATTTTGTTTAACTAGAGCCTGTAAAATTTTGGATCTTTGGTGCTATAAACCATGGCAGATGCTCATTATAGTCCCATTTAAATAGGTTCATTTAAATAGGTTTCTAGCAGTAGGCTCCACATCAAGGTCTTCAGATGTGGACAGAAGGTGTATTAAGCCCTGCTTGATAGCTGTGTCATGTTCTGAGCATGTTCTTTAAAGCCTCAGCCCTACGGCATTGTCGAAGGCACCAAAGGCACCTGATAAAAAGCAAGAGAAAATGTTTTCTGAGCACTGTTGATGCTTCAAAGTTGCTTCTTGATTCAATCTGTCTTCCTAGATCTAAGACTGACTTTTTTTCCATCAAACTTTTTCTGATTTTTAGTCTTTTTTTTTTTAAACTGAACCACTTGCTGAAATTATATGAAACTTTTTACTTCAGGGGCAGTCATTTTAATTTCCAGTAAAGTGGGGAGATTTTCTTTGTGACCTTAAAAAGCCCATCAGTGATTAGCAAAACATTTATCATACATCCTCAAATTAACATTAAATTTTTAAATGCTGTGCTCTCGAAAAAATGTGCTATTTCAATCTGAAGAAACTTTAGAGTGAAATACAGAAGTCAGCTTTTTGTTTGCAAGATTTTAGTGTCTTAATCTTCAAAATGTATATATATAGTGAAAAAAATTTTCAAAAAATTCAAATATTTCCCTACCTCAATCAGTTTTCTTATAGGCTGACCTCCATGTCACATCTATAGTGCTGTAGCATTAGTTCACAGCTGCATTGATAGTTTCTTGGTTTCTTTGCTTCTCCTTTTAGATATTGCTGCAAGCTCCCAATGCCAAGCCTGAGCTTCTGTTGAGAACAGATATACTTTTCCTTGCTACATACACACTTTTCAATCTAAGGCATCCAAAACACTATAAATTAAAAAGTCAATTAATTTCTTACTGCTATTTCACTAATTCTTAACTTTTTTTTTTTATAAATTTACAGTGCTGTGAAGAAACTTCATAAAAACCAGCTTTAAAATTATAGTCGGAGGGCAACCAGTGGTCTGTGAGATTACAGCAGGTGCTCTTCAAAGTCCTATTATCCTTGTGGCCAAAGTTTTATTTTCTTTTTCCTGATTTTTCAATTAAAAGTTTGATTAACTATGCTTGGTGGTTCATGACGAGTTTGGAGTGCTGACTATGCTCTGTTTGCCCCCAAAGTGTGAGAACCAGTGCTCTAGAAGAGGATTATATTCCTTTCTCTTTTGATAATGGTGAGTTAAATTCTTGCAGGCTCGTCTGTGAATTTTCTCTGATTTTATGAATCTATTCTTAGATTTAGCTAGATGGATAGGCTGCTGGGGACTGTGCTACTCTGTTATTGTCACTGAGGTAGGATAGTCCATCAGCAAAACACCTCTTAAATATCAGTCCTGGCTACCATCCAGAGAAAACCAAGACATGCTATTGAACAACACTTAGGACCAAATCTTTCTTCCTCCTCTGCCACCACTAAGCAAATTCGTTAAAGGTCTTGGCCTGTATTTAAAATAACATGAGCTTAAAGAACTTGCTAGTGTTTAATCTTAGAAGACATTAAGTGTTAGAGGAAAGGCCAAAAAAAATGTTGGCAGATGCGTCATCCAAGAAGTTCAAAGATGGTGTTGATACCTAAATGTCCTATCTATCCTTACACATCTGTTTGCCAGGCAACTTGTCTACGGACTTGGGCTGGGTTTTCAAAGGAATGAATGGCAGCAAGATGCCTGGCTACCATTTGTACCTTTGAAAAATCTACCTTCTTGTCTACAGTGACGTTTCCCCGAAAATTTACCATCAGCGGTAAGAATAAATGGTTTTGACAGTCACTCAACAACTGCAAGCAATTAGAACCATCTAGATCTGCACTGACTCTACATGTCATGGCACTTAAATACCAGCAGTCAGTTTGTTAGCACTCTCGCTGGTGAGCACAATCTCTGTCTGTATCTGTGAAACATTTCCAGGTAAGTCAGTTATGAACAATTACCATTCCAAACAAAGTTAAAAAAGAGGTGGAGACTTCTGTGCCTTGCACAATAACGGGAAAATATTGCAGGGAAAGCCAACAAAAGCCAAGGAACCTCAAAACAGAAAGACAAAGCTTATTTAGTGGATTTGCAGTAGTATTTTTACACATTACAGCAAGTCAGAACTGGAAATGAATGAATTCAAGGCATGCTGTCATTCAAAAAAAGGAACAAAGCACTAATTGCTGTTTGGCATCACGTTTTTGTTTATATTTATGACTGCCTTTCTTAAAAGTCTGACTTCCTATTCATGTGAGGGTTTCCTTAAACAGTTTTAAACTAAACAATTAAACTTTCATTCATGGATATAATCTAATAGGAAGGAATTCTTCTGTCACATTGTTTTATGCTCTTGATGAAGAAAATATTTCAAGTTAGCTTTACAAATCTGGTAGGAAAGTGAAATCCTGTAGGACAGCAGTTCTCAAAACTAACCCTCACTATATCCCTACATGGTACGAGGTAATGATTCCTCTTTGTGGCAACTTTGGCAGCTGTGCTTTCTTAGCTGAGAGCAATGTTTCTTGGAAATTAGAGAAGGGATATTTATCTTTGTTTTGCAGAGGCCCAGGGTACAGCTGCTCTTTATCTCAGGGACCTATCCAAGGGTAACTTCAAGACTTTGCCCCCTTTTCCAGGCTGTTGGCAAATGTTCAAGTTTAACCTCAGGAAGAGTCAAGAGTGTCCTCCAGAAGGTATGTGCCCTGGCATACTGAACATGCATAGCAGCTGACAATCAGTTTTCAGCCATGTGCTGGACCGTGGAGCATCCTGCACTTAAGTGTTTTCTGCAGTGACTCATAAAATATCCAAAGCTTAAGAAATGTGCATGCTTTGTCTTTCAGAACAGTAAACTTTGAAGGAAGGAGCAGACAAAGTGTAGAGATAGTAAAGGAATTTGGTCCAGATAACACAGAAAACCCACAGCAGAAGCAGAAAGTGAACCAAATTCCAAGGCACGGACAGTTGCCACGCTGCTCTTAGAAGTCTTGTAAATAAAGCCCCTATTGAAGCTGAAATATTTCCAAAAATCAATTTGACTTTGAAACTGCATATTTTGCTGAAAAGTTTCCAATTATCTCTGTTAATACTAGGCCAGGTCCTGAAATACTTTATTCAGGTGAAAAGCACAACAAAATATAGAACAGCTTCTGTGGTGAACTCAGCAGGTATCAGATGGAGAGATATACCTGGAGCAAACCTCAGGCCTGGATCAGAAGGCCACGCTTGATTTAAACTGGAGCCATATCGTGGCCTTCTGTCCTGCCGTTAGTGTGGCAATGCTTACACAGATTGCTGTCAGATCCTCCATAGTGCTTTATGGATGTTTGGTCTGCGTTTACCCCAATCCAATTTGGATCTGGATAGTGCTGAATTTTTGAGGGCACTTCTATAATCCGATTTGGGCCATGGTCAAAGCTGTGCAATAAAGGCATTTTCAGACTCCCGTAGATGTGCTCAGACTGGATTTTCAGAAGCACTTTTTTAGAGACTTGCAAGTGCCTTTCTGATTCCCATATTTTGAGATCTGGATTTCAGAAAACATTCATGAAAACTCGAAGTACAAAGTGCTTGTAATGCTAATTGCAACATTGAGTCCCATCCAGTCTCCTTTTCCTTTGGCTGAATTACCAGCTCACTCCCTGAAACCAGGGTAGGACCTGGGTTTCAGCTTTACCAGGAATGCAAAGGTAGCATATTTTGTTTTGTGGGTTGGGTTGTTTTTTCTTTTTTTTTTTTTGAAGTAAAGGCCTGCTAGAAGAAGACTGTTAATTCACCTACAGTTAACAGACTTGTGTTTGAGAATCTGTCACTTTGCTGTCACACTTCTCATCTATATTTATTAACTGCTCCTGTCTCACAGATAGTCCCTGTTTGTGTTGTTTCAAATTTTCAAGACTCAAATTTTACTGAAGAATGGCCTGAATGTCACATTTGTAAGCAGAGCTGGATTTTCAGTGCCTATCTTCCAAAATTTTCATTAGATGTGTTTTTGGCACCACCTCTGTCAGACTATTGGTTTCATGTGGACTTGCTGGAAGAACCTTTATTGAGATATCCATGTACATACAGTCTCAATACCTTCTTCAAGCCAGCTCCCTCTCCTGCTGAAATATTGTATCTACTTTGATATTTGATCCACGTGCTCCCAGTAGGAATTATGTGACAAATTATTCTTTTATATCATTGCCAAACACCTCAAAGTGAAAACACACTGTTGATAGGGAAGGAAAGCTAGTTATAAGTTAAAGGAAAGCAAAATTAGGGACCTGCTAATAAAATTAGATTTTCTTGACACTTTTAGTCAATGCAAAAATAATTGTGGGAATATAAAAGGTTTTTTATGGTCAATTATTCTTGTCTTAGTAAGTATCTATAATCATAACCACCTCTGAATAGGTAATAATCCTCAGTAGGGAGAAGAGAAACTTCCCTGCAGGACCATAAGGAAGGTAAAATGTTATCACATGCATGCATAAAATATATTAATATTGAGATGGTGCCAGTGCTAAGGTCAGATGGTTAGACATCTTTTCTTCCCCAGAAAATATACTATTCCACCTTATTGGACTGCTGACATCCAATTGATCTGCATTATTGCTCTTTGGCAAGTGTATGTGCACGTAAATGTTTCAGATAATAGGTATTACAGTATTAGGTAAAAGCTTCCTTGAAGTCTCAAGCAATATCAAAGAAGTGTAAATTGTAGAATTGGAAAGATGAAGATGGCACTGGAAAGCTTTGAATGAGATGTCATTTTGCATTTAGAAAGAAAACTGAAAAAGTTAAGACAAAAAGAGGGGAAAAATGCTATCCCCTCATTTTTTCAGCAAATGTCCTTAAAGGCTTACAAATGACCTCTTAGCTGAAATGAGTTTCTCTTGGGTTTCAGATGCTGTTTATTATCTGGGAAAGAGATGAGGAGGAAAAAGTGACAGAAAAGTCTGACAAATTATGCTTATTTGAAGGTAAAATGCTTCCCATCAGCAGTGCAGTGGGAATGTACTGTACGTGTCAGCTGGATGTTGACATGTTCACGTTCTTCATGAGGTCCTTCACCGAGCAAGGAGTATGAAGGACTTTTCTAGGGAAAATCCTCCTGGAATCTGACTCGAGTGACATCACTATCCCACACATCGTGCCTGGGAAATCCAGATTACTCCTGGTAATGAAAGGGGAAAGGGAAACATGTTCTGTAAATAGGGAGCTTGAACCCAGATTCTCTGGCTGCCACCCAGATGTCTCTCAGTACAAATGGGCTCATCTGATCTCTCCAGTCAATTTTATTCTGGAAAGTAGCCAGTGGGCCTAGTTCATGACCCAGTGATGTCATTATAATTCATTTTCGCTCACCACCAAGCCTTCTGAACTTTCCATTTTACAATGGGTCTTTTTAATAAAGAAGGCAGTCATGAATAGAATTCATAAGCACTCGTAATGATTTATAATCTTTCTCCTTTTTTTTATCGTTAAAATGGACAATCCTGCCTTCTCTGTCAAAACTGCTTAGGGAGGTTTATTTCTTCCATCATAAAACACAGTCTAGATTTTATAGGTAAAACGAATGCTATTGCAACCTATTTAAAAAGGGAAGCTCTTGTGAATATAAAAAGTCCTCTTCTGGTTCAGCAGAATAAAGTTGCTGCAATAAAGAGGCAGTTACTGTATCGATGGGTCCCTGGTTATGGCAAATGTGTGGAAGCTTTCACTGGAATGACTGAAGCATTTCCCCATCACCACCGGTGAGGTATTGCAGCTTGCACGGCACGGTACGAGTGTGCCGGAGGAGACCTGAACAGCTGCGGCATGTATAACCTGCAGCCTCTACCTGCACAAACAAGACATTGCTGAACTTGGCTCCAGCGCCCTCCTGAAGCCTTGCCTCATTGAACTTGTTTAACCCCTCCCAGCTAAAATAAACTTTCCTGAGATTACTTCACTTATCCTCGGCATGGATCTTTTCACCCCTGGGTTGTAGGAGCTGAGTGGATGATCAATGCATTTGCAGCCTGCACTGTAATTTAACTTGCTGTGTCTGACAGGAGATGTGGAATTGCTAAAGAGAGGCTTTACTTGTAATCTTCTTATCATCTTATCCTGGAGTGTTTGTGAAGGGGGAGGCCTTTCCAGCAGAGACTCGGAGTTGAGGGTTAATGCTGAGAAAGAGAAATTGCCCTATAGTGCATCTGACTCGGTGACCTGATAAAACATGCTCTGGACAGCTCATGAACTCTAGCCTCTAGCTACACACTGTGCTTGGGCTTTCCTGCACTAACATCACTTGCCTTCCTTTCATAAGCTCATTAAGAAAAGTCACTGGCTGTAAATATGATGGTGGAAAAAAAAAAAAAAAAGCAGCAAATCTCTTCTCCCTTCCTCTCTTTCTTGCTCTCTTTCATTTCTGATGCTATTTCAGATCTTCCCGGCTGAACAATAATTAGCACAAGTCTTGTGTGATTAATGGCAATGAGATGAATGGTTCAGCGGTACTAAGAACTGGAAGGAGGCAGAAATCAGTAGCACAAGGGGAAGAGGTGCAGGAAGTCAGGAACTGTAAGATCCTGCAAAGAGGACCTGCATCGTTAAATAGAAGGAATGGAAATAGGCATTAAAGAGAATAAAAGGAGTAGTACAGAGGAGCAGGAATCAAGAGGAACCTGGAGGTGATGAAAGAAAAGAAATACCCATTGGAAACTGGAAAATGCAAGAAAATTCAGGCATCTGGGTAAGAGTTAAGAATTTCTGGCTTTTAACTGGAGCTGCGCAATGGATTTGTTGTACAGCTTTAGCTAAATGGCTGCTTTGAGGTGTAAGCAAAGGAAAGGGAATGATCCTGCCAAGCTCCCATTACCATCTGTGGAAATCTTTCTATTTCCTTGACTAAGAGCTGGATCAGGCCCTAGGAGAAGGGACGTAAGAGGGGCCAATAGCAGAAACTGCAGAGACAGCTAGTTAAAGTAGGAAGGGAAGGAGAAGTGGGATTTTAGGATTAATCAAGAAGCTAATGGGGAGCGGTGACAAGCCATGAAAACCAGTTTTTGTAACATAACATCCTGCAGACATAAGTGAAATCTCTTAAAGCTTTCACATGCAGTCATACTGTAAAGTTGATAATCCTACAGAAGCGCATGGAATTAATTAAAACTCCTTTAAAGGGCTATTAAGGGGAATTCCAACTTCTTTACTGTCTGAGTGCTGTTTCACACAGTTGTTATTGATTAGACTTGAGTTGTAAAGTGGTTTGTAAGAATTAGGGAAGGGCAAATGGTTTAGAAATAGACACGGTGGGTGTTCAGACTGGAGCAGACCAAACTCAAATAGTTATGGCTACTGTATTATTAGATACTCGTCTCATTTGAGAAGGAACGAGGAAAAATACCTCTCTTGGGTGAACCTCAGAGAAGTTTTCCAATAAGTCTTTCCCCACATCTGAGAATTTTTCAGTAAGAGAGGGTAGTCAGATCTCAAGTCTGAAGAGCTTTACTGGCTGAGAGCTACATGCAATGTATGTGGCCCATCAAACCATAGGTGCCTGTGATAGGAAATGTACTCCTAGGTGAGTCTGCTTCTGATCCTAGTCTTAGTCTAGTTTTATTAGTACCAGATTTGATGTAGACTTCGCTCACAGTCCTCCATGTGATGAACTATTTAAGGTGGCGCTACCTCTAAGAGGGGGAGGGAAACAAAGTCCAAGATGAATATGTAACTGCTTCTAACATGTTTATATAAAATAAAATAAAATAAAATAAAATAAAATAAAATAAAATAAAATAAAATAAAATAAAATAAAATAAAATAAAATACTACTAAGCATGAGACTCTTGAGGTATAGTGCCCCCAGCTTGCTTTGTACTGATCTAGCCATTCCCTTCCCTGTCCTTTTGGCCTCATGTTGAGCTTCGAAATAGCCTTCTGTGAGTCCAAAGAAACTAGCTGTGAGTAACGTGTCAACTTTGCTAAGGTAAATAAAATAAACTTTTTTACTATATACTTGTTTTCTCTCTTTTCTACGCCAGTAACATGTGATTGTACACTGAGTGCTTTTGATCAAGTCCAACTCACAGCTCTAGAGATAACTTTTGTGCATAATAGTAAAATTAATGGATGAATCAGTTGGGTTTAGCTGGTTTAGGAGTTTGCTCCTCTGCTCCCTTATTAGAAAACTGTTCCAAGAACTTTCTTCTAATTTCCAGTCTAGGGGTACACAAGGTCAGTCCATAGCTTTTGGGTCAACATTGCCTCTTTGGTTATAGAACTTTTTGCACTTGTATCAGTTTCTTCCCAGTGAATTTACGGAATTTTTATACCCCTTCTAGGGCAGATGAAACAACCCATATCCCCTCTGTTTCCTTGGAAGACTGCCTCTCTGGCAGGATCTGAAGTAAAAAGAAAGAGGTGTCCCTACATAACATCTTAACCCTCTTACAGTGAGTATAAATGTGCAGTTTTGGGGAAGCAGTCTGCTTTCCAGTCTCTGGAAACATAGCACAGATGCACAGGTCATCTTAGGGGGAAAGATCTTGTGTCAAACCTGGGTGGAGCACAGCACTGATCTTTGTCTTTAAGTCTGGTACAGTGGGTTATACACAAATGCAAAACCTAAGGCAGAGGAATGGAGGAGTTAACCTGCTTATGACTTCAAGGAAGAAATAAATTGGGAGTAGTGGGAAATACCGCGATCTGTCAGTCTGATTACCAGCCCACAATTCTCTATGCATTTCAGCCATCACTATCAGCTGCAATCCGTCTTGTATCATGACCCTAACCTTGTTATCTTTCAAGGTCTTGAGTCTTGAGGTACTCAGAGAACTTTTTTCTTTATGGCTTCCCATGCAAGAGCTGTTCCTTTCTTCCCCCTCATCCATCATATTTCACAGAAGATCCTTAAATACATCTAGAGTTTGCAAAGCTACCAGTTTTTTTGCTTTACAAGTATTTATGTTGCAAACAAAAAAACCTGATGCTAAAATCTCACCATTCCTGTTGGCGAAAACTGAAATAATTGCTCAGTGGAAGAAACTGTGAATTTTCACAGTTTTATTCTGGGACTGAATTTTGGCCATTTTTGCAGTGTATGTGTTTTTTATGTGTGCGCCTGCATTCAAAAGGCCTGGAGGAAACACACCTCTTATTTAGCAGAAAGTCATGAAAATTATTTCAACAACCTTTGCTGCCAGGTGGTGAAAAGCACAAAGCTTGAAGACTTGGCTTTATGGACTCTGGGTTTTGGAGTCATTAGGGTCTGATCGCTGCCCTTGACATCACCACCAGCAGAGCTCTCTATTTGACAAATAAAACCATAGTTACCTACTTCCTCATAAAAGTTATCTATTATTAACTTCACTGCTCTTGGTGAAATGTTTTGATACACTTGACAAAAAAGCACCGAGTGAAGAGAACTATTGGAAGGTAATTTTCTGGCAAGCCATCTGCCTACTTTGTGACAATCTCATGCCATGCAACTGAGAGAATTTTACCATGGGCTTTGATAGGCAAATCCAGTGGACTCTGAGTTGTCCCAGATGACCAAGCAGTTTCCACTTTGTTGTAACAAACACTTTAATCTTCTGGGGTTTTTATAAGCTTTGCGCTTTTCCTTTCCTTTCCTTTCCTTTCCTTTCCTTTCCTTTCCTTTCCTTTCCTTTCCTTTCCTTTCCTTTCCTTTCCTTTCCTTTCCTTTCCTTTCCTTTCCTTTCCTTTCCTTTCCTTTCCTTTCCTTTCCTTTCCTTTCCTTTCCTTTCCTTTCCTTTCCTTTCCTTTCCTTTCCTTTCCTTTCCTTTCCTTTCCTTTCCTTTCCTTTCCTTTCCTTTCCTTTCCTTTCCTTTCCTTTCCTTTCCGGGACTATGAATGGGACTCATTTCAAAGCAAAGCTAGAGTTTAAAAAGTCACCTTTTTTTTCCACAGCAATTTTGGTTACTCCTCATTTAAGAAGAAAATGGAAACTACCCCCCTCCAAGAGAGCAGTCTGGTAGCATTGTCAGAGCACAGTAGCATTCCAAAGACAAAATCACCCAAAGAAGGAACCACAAAATTAATCTAATCTGGTGCATTAGGGAGCACTTGCTTGACATTTGCCGCTCCTGTCAGGCCTAATAGAGATATTTTTACCTGTATTTGCCTATTCAACATATCAGCCCCTCAGCCAATTTTGGAAATTATTTCTGATTTATGGCTCTCATTCTGGCGAGTGTCGCCTCAACCTGTCAATTATCCCTCAAAGCAAATGCTAAGTGAATGCTAGCTGGGTAAAATTAATAAAGGAAACCTTTACTTTAAAAAAACTGAAGACATAGGCTTGTGAAAGGGATAATTCAGCCAAGCTTTAACTCAATTGCTGCTCCTGATATTTTCCAGTGGCATGGAGAAGATGCTAGAAAAAAAGAATACAAAGGACAAGGACAATTGTGGGGGGAACATAGCTTTTTTTTTAACCCATCCTCTGTAGATCTGTTCAAGTTGCCTTCTGCCTCCTTACCCTGAGGTCTCATTGGCAACCCAAAGTCTCACTGACTCTGTATGACACCTGTAAGTCACCTGGAAATGTATAAGCCTCTTATTTGCTGTCAGCTCCATCCATAATGCAGCTGTGACCAGCTTTCATGATGGGCTTTGTGTTGCACTTACACCCCACAGAAATATGTGCAGACAATCCATAGAGAGAAGCAATGTCAGACTCCTATTCTCTCTCTTTTGTGTCTGTTTGCATTGGGAAGATGACATTAATGATTTCCAGGGAACCATAGCCAGTACACAACACATCAGGACACGCTGTGGTGAATTCCCTGTTCTTCATCATTAGCACCTTGTTGCACCTGATGGGTTAGAAAACTTCAGTAAAAGTCTACCATACTGCACACAGGAGACAGGGCAACAAAGCTGGTAAATGGTCCAGAGCACAGGACTTCTGAGGAGCGGCTGAAGGAACTGGGGTTGTTTAGCCTGGAGAAAAGGAGGCTGAGGGGAGACCTTATTGCTCTCTACAACTTCCTGAAAGGTGGTTGTAATAAGGTGGATGTTGGTCTCTTCTCACAAGAAAAAAGTGTTAGGAAAAGAGGAAATTCTCTTAAGTTGAACCAGAGAAGGTTTAGATTGGATATTAGGAAAAATTTCTTTACTAAATAGGTCATCAAGCACTGGAACAGGCTGCCCAGGGAAGTGGTTGACTCATCATCCCTCAAGGTATTGAAAAGGTGCATAGATGTGGTGCTTAGGGAGAGAGTTTAGTGGTTTAATGTGGCAGTGCCTGGGATTTCCAACCTAAACGATTCCACGATTCTATGATGTTGGATCATTCAGCACCTGGACACTCCCTGCATAGTGCTTTAGGTTTTGTATCTAAATTATTTTAGAGACCTTATGCTACTGGGAAAATTCTTTATCATCATTTGGAAAGTTCCATAATGTTTTACCCAGTCATTCAAATAATGACTATGCCATTTAATTGATCATTTTTTTCCTGAGTTTGTGCTTGCAGGACTACTTTGAGAAAGGCACAAAGCTTACAAAAAGCCTTATGACTTCTTTTGTATCAAACAAAACACTAGTGAAGCATTAACATTTGAAGACGACTTTATTTTGGCATTTGCCCCCCCCCCCCCCAATCTATCTCTTGTATCAGAAAAAAACCCTATAAATACACACACATGTGGGCACATGCACACACACACACATTTTCTACATTTTCACTTCAAAGTTTGATACATCTCCTTTCTTAACTGTAAAGTCTGCTTATTCAATGCTGTGTGAAATAGCTTACTGAAGGCATCAGTCTCTGGACCAGGCAGACTCCAACGATCTTCCTGATTTTTCAGGGCTGAGTCTGAATTCATGACCTTCAGACTTGGGTGTTAGATTTATACTATTAGGCTTTTTTGACCTTTGGGAAGCCTGGATCACAGATGTGAAAGGACCCAGGTGGCCTGAGCTCCAGAGGTGTTCAACACCAGCAACACAAATTGAATTTTAATAGGAATCGGGACAGTTCAGCACTTTTCATTTTCAGTTTGAAGATTTCCTTGATCTATGTGAAGCTGGATTGTATTTCTTTTTTATATGACCCGCTCAACAGGTCAAATTACCTTTGCATAATTAAGGACATTTTAGTTCCTTCACTTTTGGATAAGAAATGCCTCACTTTCTGATACCACTGGGAATGTTTTCACATGAACTAGGAAAAAAAAAAAAGAAAAAAAAAAGGAAAAAAAGGAAAAACCTGTTCTAGTTTCATTTCTCACCAGGGAAAGCACTGACTATTCAACTGGTCCATCCTCACCAGGGAAAGCACTGACTATTCAACTGGTCCATCTGCCTGGGAAAAGCCACTACGTCGCTCTCCTTGCATGACAGAATCCTTATGTTACTCCATTTGGATCAATAATTTCTCATTTGGGGGCCAGCGAGGCCCTGTGAGAAGTGTGGTTCAAATCAACCGGGTCCTGCCGCAATCCTAAACCAAGTGTCTCTGCGTCTCAATGTTTATACCGTGTCCATCTGGGTTAGGAATTTCTTATTTGGGGCCCGGCTATGTCACAATTGCGTCATCTCCCTTAAAGGGAGGAGGGAAAAAAATAAAAAGAGAAGTCTGGTTGGGTGTCAGAAACCTATATAATTAAAAGGCAAGAGTTCAGTGTTCAATGACACAATGGTGAAATGCCCTGTTTTTCTATAGCCTCGGGCTATTGAACCACAAATAAATCCCATTTTAATGAAAGAAATCTTATTTTGTCTACAAAAATCTGAAAGTCCAGGAACATAATGAGTGTATAGAGAAACCTCACATCATCCTGGCTGTGCAGGGGTTTGCCTGCACACCCTCATATAATTATATACAGACCGCATATGTACCTTTATCACAGGCAGCTGGAGAGAAACGAGCAACAGTTCTACAGTCAAAGAGAGTCAAGAACCACAGGCTGTACATTTTTATGTGACTGTTACTCTGAACAACCTCCTTTAATTTTCCATTCTTTCATTTTAACAAAAGCTTGAACACTTCTCCATTGATTTGCCTATTCCACAGAGAGACAGACAGAGAGAGGGAGGGAGTAAGTGAGGGGTGGGGGTTGATTTCCAATATTATGTAAAACATTTGGTTTCATGAAGCAAGCTGGAAAAGGGGATGAAAAAAAAAAACCCTTTAGGAAAATAGTTTTCCATTGAAATCAGTGTATAAAGTAGGTCCCATTGGGAATATGTTTTCTCAAAGCTAAATTTTTAAACTCTTTCTACACTTCCCATGCCACTTGTCAGCAGAGAAATGAAAGGGAAAAAATGGGGTTTCACAGCTTTGCACATTGAAGAAATGAGGGATCACTCAATGGTTATCAGAATTCAGCATTTCTGGTGGAGGAAGAATCTGGCATCCCTCAGACTGTTTCACACTTGTGGACATAATGACGGGGAAGATTAATTTATTGTGGCATTACTTCTGCAGTTTTGGAGGACTTCTGTGTTGCTTTGTTTTCTCCATTGTTATTAGAAGCCCATAAAGGATATCCTCCTACACGCCATCTTGTGTGTGTGTATTTTGTGCATATCAAAGTCATACAGTTAATTATCTGCAGCATAACAGAAGCCACCCTACTTGTGTCAGCCTGGAGGACTCCAGCCACTGAGACAATTGCAACAATATGAAACCACTAATGCAGACTACTAGATTGGCACAGACCAACCCCTCCAAAAGTACTGAATTTGGGTCTGTCCCACAGTAAAATAAGAAAATAGCTCTAGGGAAGATGAGAAACAATGCCGGCAAAGCTGCTAGAACATCAGACATCTCTTTAGAAGGAGAAGTTTACAGATCTCATTGTTAAACTGACAGGCCTCTTCTCGAAAACCAAAGATTTAATGCAATGTTAATAGTCCCTAAGTAGAAGGCTCCACCCTGGAATAAAAATACCTCGGTGTTGTTACTGTCACCTTTGCAAACATGCAGATTGCTGTGTAAGAGTGGTTGTACAAAATCAGGTAGTATCTCTCCCTCCTAGCAACTAATTCCTGAAGTGTCAGAGAGAACAGGTGAGCAATCACAGCACCTATAAGAACATTTTGCTTTATATGAACCTGTAAGACACCCTTACAGGGCTTTTGACGTTGATCAAATCTTCCAGATCTCAGGCCAAGCACAGGCTTTGCACAATATCCTCTTGAAGCTATAAATCAGGCAAGGCTCTCTCACAACACGGCCCAGATTTGTGGACAGGCTTGCACAACGTATTTTGCGAATTCTTCTCCCAAATATGTGTGTACTTGGATTGCAGTGCATAGCTGATAAACCAACATGACCAAATATGATCCGTCATTAACAGCTATGTTAGGAAATTTCTATGATTCTATTGAACATTATGGTGAAACCAATGCTTTTTCTTTTCTTCTTCTTCTTTCTTCTTTTCTTTTCTTTTCTTTTCTTTTCTTTTCTTTTCTTTTCTTTTCTTTTCTTTTCTTTTCTTTTCTTTTCTTTTCTTTTCTTTTCTTTTCTTTTCTTTTCTTTTCTTTTCTTTTCTTTTCTTTTCTTTTCTTTTCTTTTCTTTTCTTTTCTTTTCTTTTCTTTTCTTTTTCTTTTTCTTTTTCTTTTCTTTTCTTTTCTTTTCTTTTCTTTTCTTTTCTTTTCTTTTCTTTTCTTTTCTTTTCTTTTCTTTTCTTTTCTTTTCTTTTCTTTTCTTTTCTTTTCTTTTCTTTTCTTTTCTTTCCTTTCCTTTCCTTTCCTTTCCTTTCCTTTCCTTTCCTTTCCTTTCCTTTCCTTTCCTTTCCTTTCCTTTCCTTTCCTTTCCTTTCCTTTCCTTTCCTTTCCTTTCCTTCTTTCCTTTCCTTTCCTTTCCTTTCCTTTCCTTTCCTTTCCTTTCCTTTCCTTTCCTTTCCTTTCCTTTCCTTTCCTTTCCTTTCCTTTCCTTTCCTTTCCTTTCCTTTCCTTTCCTTTCCTTTCCTTTCCTTTCCTTTCCTTTCCTTTCCTTTCCTTTCCTTTCCTTTCCTTTCCTTTCCTTTCCTTTCCTTCCCTTCCCTTCCCTTCCCTTCCCTTCCCTTCCCTTCCCTTCCCTTCCCTTCCCTTCCCTTCCCTTCCCTTCCCTTCCCTTCCCTTCCCTTCCCTTCCCTTCCCTTCCCTTCCCTTCCCTTCCCTTCCCTTCCCTTCCCTTCCCTTCCCTTCCCTTCCCTTCCCTTCCCTTCCCTTCCCTTCCCTTCCCTTCCCTTCCCTTCCCTTCCCTTCCCTTCCCTTCCCTTCCCTTCCCTTCCCTTCCCTTCCCTTCCCTTCCCTTCCCTTCCCTTCCCTTCCCTTCCCTTCCCTTCCCTTCCCTTCCCTTCCCTTCCCTTCCCTTCCCTTGTGTTTGTTTCTGTATATTTGAGTGTATGAATAGAAAGATCATCATATTAACATTAAAACAAAATATTAAAACCAATGCAAATTAATTCTGCAATAGAATTGCATAATTTTTGTTTCTACATGGACAAAAATGCAAGAACCTTAAACAACAGCTGCCAATCACAAGTCATTATGTTGGCATTCAGTTTCTCAGGGGCTTTTTTAGGACTTCTCCCATTTCTGAATAATTCTACAGGATACTGCAAAGATGTGCCAAAAAATAAATGTTGCTGACATATATAATAGAAATAAATTTGCTAATATTGAAAGAAAAAAACCATTATATTATTGACCAGTATTAGTTATTGCCCCAGAACTGTGACAGCCATTCAGCTGAAAGACAGGGAAAAATTTCCATCCCTGTTTTGTTGTCCCATTTCACGGGAGGTTTTAGAGGTGGTGGTGGCAGGGGAATGGATATATTTTGGGACCACTGTATGTGTACTTGTTTTTCTGGTAAGCACCAGGTCTCTGTTGAACTGCATCATGCTGTTCTAGTGTCATGGTAGTGATTGGCAGTGCTTTGCTGTCTGCCTTTGGAAACGCTGCTTTATAAACGAACGGGTAGGTCAGCTTGGATACATATTTTATATGTCTAGTCATACATATTCCCTGGGACTTTCTCCTGTGCTGCCAGGGCCAATCTCAGGGCAAAACACTGCCTTGAGATTCTTGCACGTAATTCCCGGGGAGGTTAGTCATTTTGGCTTATAATATGCATCACTGAATTCTGTAAAGCTCCAGCTAGAGTGGAAGAACACGAGCAGACCATGTTTCTAGTTGAAACAGTGTGAAAATAGTGATTCCTTTCACGTGGGATGCCTGCCTTGACTGACACTAGTGGTGAGGAAAGTTCCGGGCCATACTGTATGGAGATTTTGCTCTCCAACAGCAAAGTTAGTTGAGAAACTTTTTCTTGCTTTGTCCTCCAAAATGTGTGCAAAAGAGCTGGAGGACTCCTGCCTGCTATCAGCTAGGAGGAATTGAAGCAGGTATTTACTCACATGTTACTCAGCTGCACGTTTGCGAATAGGGGGGCCATGTTTTCATAGACCATGTTTCATAGGCAGCATGTGTTCAATAAAACGTTTGTACACTTGCCAGAAATCAGGCTGCCAGAGTGATTTTCATGGATTGTGTCAGCAAATGTTATTAGCAAATTGTGTAGTTAACCTGGTGTAAGACTTTTATTACTGCTGGGTATACTTACATATCAAAAAGCTTCTGATCCCCGCCCACTCTAAGCCTTCGGCAAAGAGAATCTGTAGTTTTTTTAAGAGACCGTGTTTACAGCTAACTAGTATTGTTCCTAATCCTGTAAAGTCTATGTGGGAGAGAACCCCATCAGTTTCAGTCTTAATTAGTTTTGGCAATTAGTTCTCCTGGAAAGGACCATGAACAAGGTCCAGGAGGCTTCTCAGTGTATTATTCCTCTTCAGAAATGAGCCTTCCCCTGGCTGTGTGAACCTTTGCAGGCATGAAAACAAAAAAATAAGCAGCGTAAGTCACTACAGATATTGCCAGCCTGACTGAACAAGAAGTTGTGCTGCGGGAAGGCATGGTGAGAAAGCTGTTAGGGTACAAAGGAGTAATCTGTGGCTATTTTATCTATAGGGAATTAGAACAAAAAAGCCGTGCGCTACATCAAAGGCTCCTTGACTGGAGACTAAATCTTTTCTTATTTAGCATTATGTTAGTAATTACTGATTTGGAGGAAAAGAGGGAGAAAATGTATAGAATTTTCTCTCAGGATATGCCATTACATCATCATTGGAACTTCAGATTCTGTTAAATTATCAGATTTTATAGAATTTGATTAATTAAAAAAAGGTTTGTTCTCCCACTGCATTGTAAATTATTTAAATCCCAAAGTAGCTTAACTTTCCCAGTTATCTATTAGACAGTCATCTTGGCCAGGGAAGACAAGAGGACAGATGACTTTTCCTGAATTAGAAATGTAGGTACTGAACTCGGGACCTGAGCTTGTGTCGCATCCTTTGCAGAAGCAGCTTGGCTTTGTTCTGTCTTCTTTTCTTATCTGTTAAATGAAGCTGTTCATGAGGTTTCCCATCTTCCCTTCTTTAACTGTCACGGTCAAGTGCTGTGTGAAGAGGTATCTCCCTACACAATGCCAATCGCAACGTATTTCTGCATATGGCTAAAGCCTCTCAGAAATACCTCCCCACCCTGCACCTCCACCCCCCGGTAAAGTCTGCCCTGGCTATGGAACAAGTGCAAGTGCATGATGTGGGGGCTGATAAAAGGAGTCGAAATAATTATTGCCTTTTGTCTTAGTGCTGGGCTCTCTGCTCAGCAGCATTAGTTACTGAACGCTGCTACTGTGCACCTGAAAATGTCCTGTTCTGAAGCACAGAGACGCCTTCTCCTGGTCTGTCCAGTATAAATATGTTGACAAATCCACCTGGGCTCTGTGTTTGTTTTAACCAGGCTACAGAATATACTGCAGAAAAAGAGCAACATGAATCTGTTCAGATATTTTGCTTCTTGAGCTTGATTGGTTTTATTTCTTGGTGTCCTGATGCCAGGGGCCTTTGGCACAGGTCACTGAGATGAGAAAGAAGGATTTCTTGCAGTATCTAATCTGTTAGCTACGTGATGGGATATATAAACTGTTCTTCTTGTAAAAATCATCATGCTGGGAGGTTTATATAATTTATTTTAGGTAATATTGGGAAGCAGAGTTATTGGCACCTTGGCAAATTCTCTTGAAATTGAACTGGACTGTGGTGGATCTCAATCTGTGCAGACACCACTGGTAGCAAAGCATCAGACACCTATGCACATGTTTAAGCTCAAGTGTATGAACAGGCATCTTACAGGCTCTTTGATCTCAGTAGCATTTCTTTATAATTTCTTGCAGTTAAAAAAGCTTCTTAAAGGTAGTGAATTTATTAGAAATTCATTACACAAAGGAATCATATTTAAATCACTTAAAAATCATGCCATGACACAGAAAATTCTCTTGTTTTAGAGGTTAAATTTCATTCAGTCATTTGAGCCATGAAATAGGTCAGAAAGAAATAAATGCAGAGTCTGGACATGGTAACTTTCTGAACCAGGAATGAATCTTTCATTCAGGAGCCCTGAGCATGGGATGCAGGTTGGACTGAAGGTTGTGACAAGATCACAGAATCACAGAGTCATTAAGGTTGGAAAAGACCTCCAAGACCACCTAATCCAACCATCACCCTGCCACCTATATTACTAACTAAACCATGTCCCTAAGTACCTCTTCCAACCCCTTGAACACCCCGAGGGACAGGGACTCCACCACCTCCTGGGCAACCTGTTCTAATGCCCAACCGCTCTTTGTGAGAATAAATGTCTCCTAATTTCTAACCTGAACCTCCCGTGGTGCAACTAGCAGCCATTCCCTCTTGTCCTATCACTACTTATCTGCAGGAAGAGGCTGACCCCCACCTCACCACAACCTCCTTTTAGGTAGTTGTAGGGAGCAGTAAGGTCTCCTCTGAGCCTCTTTTTTTCCAGGCTAAACAGTCCCAATTCCCTCAGCTGCTCCTCATAAGACATGTTCCAGACCCTTCTTCATTGCCCTTCTCTGGATGCACTCCAGGTCCTCGATGTCTTTCTTGTAGCGAGGGGCCCAAAACTATTCCTTACTTTGGTGGTTGTGTTTCACAATAGATGGTAGGAAAACACTTCCCACTCACAGGTCAAGCAGTAACCAAGCAGCTGGATGTAAGATACAGAGGAGAGATTGGAAGGGAATATTTAGAAATTGTTCCCAGTTCACCACAGTGTTTCATCAGGTCTTCCTGATGGGAAAGAAATTGATGTCTTCCTGATGGGAAAGAACTCGGGTTTTCCATCAGACTTGAATAGGAAATGGTTAAGGCCATCACTACCAAGAATTGCAGTGTATGTGGAATAAAAGCAAGGCACTCTGCCGATCAGCCACCAAGAACATGTTCTGTGTTAGACATTTAATCATATTACTGCTCCCAAAGCCATCAGAGCCAATTTAATCAAATTGTATCATGGATGTGGCATTATTGTTTTTAATGCCTATTAGGAAAATAAAAGTTAGCACTTATTAAATGAGGATCCTCTTGCATGTTGATTGCTTTGCTAATTTCTTGCTGATAAACCCTTGTTTTATCTTCAGAGAGAAGGGTGGATTTTTGTCAAGTTTTTCTGCAAAGGCCGGCATGCTGCAGGGTCTCAGACATCAGCTGCACATAGGAAATGAAAAATAAAAATAGAACCTTGTTCTTCTCTTGCTTGTACCAATACCAAGTCAGAACAAGTACAATAAAGTCAATGGAGTTATTTCAGTGTAAAATGAATGGATGTCAGTGTGACTGAGAGAGGAAGAGGGATGTCCATCCATTTTTACTGGCAATAACTATATTATCACTCTGTTGCAAGGAGGTGCACAGAACATAGCAGAGAGACAGACAAACAAACAAAATGTGATAGAGTTGAATTTTGAAGGTGCTGCATTTATCTGCTAAAAATCACCCAGTGGCTTTCAGCAGAGAAAATGGGTTTTGACAGGATGGTGATATGGGGGGTGGTGGGGGGAGGTACATATATCTCGAGAAATTGGGTACTGATCTGATCTGAGAAAAAAAAGTGTTGCATTTGGTTTGAGGCATAGGTGACTGGAACCAATTCTTGTTATTCCTCTGCGCTGAAGTGTGATGGATCTCTGAAGGGTTATTAAATATACGAGGTGAATTCATGAAGTTTATATGTTGGGCATCCCAAGGCACTCATAGCAATATGACCCGACTTTTTCAGCCGTGTTTAATGATAAAGGAAAGAAAGATGATCCAAATATTAATTAATCATCACAGGAGATCAAGATGAAGTACTTTCCTTCTCAGCATCAATTGGCTAAATGACTGAGGCAGATCCTGTGTTTCAGTTAGTAAAGGAATGAGGCAGATCCTGGGATTTTTTGGAAGCATCAGTTAAAAGGCCACTACGCAGACAAGGAACCTGTTTTGATGAGCCCTTGCTTTGTTCCATTAAGGCAGATCCTCTGTTGTTACATAAAGTGCTTTGGCAACAGCATGAACAAGATATACCACACTTTGAGTGCTTGCTGTTTCGGGAGTAGCAATTGCAGTGATACTTGAAGGAATGGCGTTTTTCTCCCTTTCTTCCTGAATCTAATTTAAAGTTGAAAGAAGGTTTCTGGAATAGTAACAGAGCAACAGTAACCACTGGTTCTATTCAGCTTACACCCAAATAAAATGGTTCATTTCAGCTAAGTACAATATCATGCAATGCTGGTTAGTTTAAATGCTTTGTTTAGAGGGTTGTTTTTTGCTTAAAAAATTATACAGATACTGCTGAATGAGCAGTTAGGAAACACATGTTTCCGAACTGCAGTTACAAGTATTGTAAAATATGATTGATACCATATGCTTTCATTCTTTTCTTTTCTGCTTTTTTAAATGCAAATTAAATTTTGGGAAAGGGTTTATACTATTTTTATATTTCAAAATTAATAATAATAATTAAAAAATGGTCTGAGCCATGTGGTACCAGGGGTTATTGCTCTGCCTTGCCACTAAAGAGACCCAGCTTTGATTCTGGGAGGAACGTTTGACTCCCCGGGGCTGGAGGCTGCTGTATCAGCCAGCTGGTGGCCAAGTATTTGAGCCAACTCCACCAATTAGTTGAGTCCTCCCATCCGGTGGCTGGACTCATTCAGTGTATGTCTTGCACATTTTTTGCAGCTGAGATGTGAATCAGGATCCTTCTAATTTATGTGTGGCAGCTCTGCCAGGCTCACCAGAGGACCTATAGAAAGCATGGTTTGCTGGGAAAACAGTCTGCAAACGTGCCATAGAGCACAAAATAGTTCTGTGAATCAGTCCCATTGATATGGTCAGGTAAGGAAGATGTCACTTTGGGGCAACCTGTAGAAATAAGGGTCTCTGGCACTGAAAGATGTCAACATAGTTTTAAAGGGGCTGTAAACCATAGATTGGTAGACACATGAAAGCTTTTTTTTTTTCCAAAAAGACTGGTAGAATTCGTTAGAACATTAAATCCAGCACCAAATATGGTCAATATATTTAATGCTTCAATATTTATACTGCTTGGGTGCATCTTCAGAAGCAGCTTCATCTAGTCATGAATCCTTGCATGAACTCCATGAGCTCCAAACCTCATTTAAGAGCTGTGCTGACACTGAATCAAACAGAAGGAAGATGTAGAACTCACAGCATGGTTGTAAACAAAGACTACAGCTGCCTTTCAGTGATATGGAAAATCCAGAATTAGGATCCCTAGTACCCAGTGAAAAGCTGCGTGGCTGAGTAATATGAAATGCTGCCCTTATATATTTTTTTCCCTCACTGACTGGAGTTTGTTAAAAAAAGATGTCACAGCTTAACTCTGTCCTGCCAGGCTTTTTGCCAGTGCAGATATTGTCTGTTCATGCCACTCTTACTTTAAGCCAGATCAGATATTGTCTGTCTAGACACATCCAGCGTAAATCTGGCATAAACCCCATGTTGTGCGTCCGGGTTAGTTTGACAGAGATCGGGCTGTGTGTATCTGCCCAATCTGAATTAAGCTGTTACTGCTGAATGATCAGCTAGCTCAGAAACACGGTCCTACTGACAGCAAGATGATGGTCAGCATTTGAAATGCACAGAAACTTGGCCTCCCCCTCCCCCTGTCAAAATCTAATATTAATAGGGGAAACTCTCTTAAAAGCCAATGGTATAAGTACAAATGCAAATCTTATCTTTGTCTTGCTATTTTAATATTTCATTTCCTTCTTTCCATATGAATTCAGCAACTCTATTATTGCCAACTGTCAGAGGCATGTGGGAAAGAGGAGGTGGTGGGAATAAAGTAGTTGTGTTTATTAGAACAGTGGAAACCACGGGAATGGGGTTTTCTATGGCTTCACTGGAGTAGCGCTATATCCCGCTGTGTTACCTTTGGTACATCGATGTCGGCAAGGCAATCCCGTGTTAAGGTACTTAAGAGAAGGGGAAACACAGAGGTTTGTGAGTTTAAAATTTTAAGAGGGAGCACTTCAAAAGCTTTTCAGGTCTATTTTATTTCACCTGTAATTCTCTGCCATTATTACAATTATTTTCTACTTCAAAGGAAATGCTGGAGAGTAAATAAACTCAATCCTTTTGAAAAGTTTCTCTTGCTAGATGCTTTTCTAGCCCGGCACTGAAGCAAGTTACCTTACGTTAAATATTACTTGTACGCTGTTTCCTTTGGATATCTTGGTGGTTGTCTATGGGCTACACTGCTTGTGGGGCCCCTGTCTTTTCTCCATGTGTTTCTGAAGTGTCATCTTCTTGTGAGAGAGCCTAGCATCGCCAGAGCAATAAAACACGAACCAAATGTACGATGCTGGGAAAAATACCCAGGAGCATCCCAGAGATGCTGTCTTCCAGCAGCATGTTTCGGTTACTAAGGAGGGATGTGGATGGGCTCCACGCACCAGGCTGTGCAAGAGGAATGTTCTCATTCTTGTGGGTAGCAAAAGGAAGAGCCGGGTCTCACTGGAAACCTTGCCTCATTCTCCCTCCACCCCATTCCTCCACCCCCTCGTTTCCCTCCGTGAGCTCCTCGGCTTTGTTTATGTTTTAGGTGACAAGACACAAACCAGAAATGGGAACGGGAGTGAGCGAGGCTGAGTTTGAGGGGCTGTGCTGGAAGCAGCAGGCTGTGATTCCAACACATGCATTTGGCATTTTGCAATATACCGCCTCTTCATCCTATGCTCTGTGCAGATTCCAAGGGGGTGATTCATCCTGACAAGGGAGCCCATGGCTTCTTTAATGCCAAGCATTTACTCTGCAAAACGTGAGAGACAAGAGGAGAGGTCTACTTCTTTCCTGAATTCCCTCTTCCTTCCCACCCTCTGCCCCATCCTGCATAGTTGAGAGAGACTTTCCTATGAGAAACTTGGCGTTTATGACATAATTTCATGGTTTTCAACCCAACTTCTGCATTTTTCCCCTCTCCATCTCTTCTCACAATTCACAAGCCGTGTGAGATTACTAGCACAATTAAAGCCACGGGAAGAGGAAAAAACGGGCATTAGGCTTTGATAACCTGTTCAGGGTCATTTGCCAATAGGGAATGGGGGGTCAGCCACAAATTCCAATTTTAGTGTCAGTGACAAGCACTTATAATCAAAGGAACACAGGAAAGTAGATACGTGATCTGAAATCATCTATAACCAGAAGTGTTTATCTAGAAATGCTACTCTCTGGCAAGATGTCTATCTTCTCCTTTTTGCATATATTTCTGTTTTGGAGAATAGTCCTTATCTAACATCTAACTTCTTTTACAATCCTAGTTTGGAAAGGTCTCACTGGTCACACGTACCTTTGCCTAGAAAGGAAGGCAGCTGATTACTTATTTTTCTTAACAGGCGAGCTGCTTGTGGAGAACAATGCAAGATATAATTATAGAGTTGCTTTCAAAGATGAAGATAAATGAAGCTGTTGCAGACATGGGGGTAAATGTTGAAAGGTTCATTGCCCACTGAGGGGAGAAAGAAACCATTTTGTGATCAAAAGGAAACCCAACAGAAAGCCACTACAGATGGGCCTCATGCGTGTTTGCTCAGAGCTGGGACTGGGCATTTGAAGGGCTGGGTGAAGAACACCTCCAGTTTTCATGAAACCCAGCTTTGAACATGGAGAAGAGGATCTGAAAACAGATTCTGAGAGATCTTGGAGCTAGAATGAATATGAGGTGCAAGCATTTCTTCTTTATTCTTTTTTTTTAAACTCGGTTTTATTTTGAGAGGCAATAAAGTTTTTTCTAAGAAATCCTTTGCATACAAGAAATCAGACCAGAAGTACAAGTTGATTCAAGCATCTTGTAGGTAACAGGATTTTCTCTGCTGATGACACTCCAAGATGTAACATTTCTAGGTCTCTTTTCTGGCCAGAAGTAACACCAGAATGGGAGAGCAGTGGAGGTTTGGCTCCTAGGAAAACATGGGGACTGTTAACTTTTAGTGAAAGCTTCTGTGGATTTACCCTAAGGGGACTTGGTCCTAGCTTTGTGACTGTAAAATATTTCAGGTCTGGGGTTATTTTAAAATCTGGGCTTTCCGTTCTGGTCTACGTATAACTTAGATGCTTGGCAAGGAGGTGAAAACATGAAAGCAGAGATTCTAATGAACAGTAGGCCTTTCTTTTGATTAATTTGTGCTGGAAATATAGTGAAATTAATTATACTTTCTTCCCCTGCCTGTATGGAATTTCCCCTTACTGTCTGCGGCCATCATTAGGAAGTTCACATTCATGCAATAATTTACAACCAACAGCAAAACATAAATAGGAAATTTGGTCTTTTCCTCTAACCCATCCACTGTGCTTAATTTAGAACAGTTATTAGTTGAGGGCAAGCCAGTTTGCTTACCTGTCCTAAGACTCCTCATCATTAAAATATCATTGATAAACACTGATGTGTGAGGTGCATTGATATACTGAATAAAGCTCAAGTGCTGTTCACTGAGCAGAATCCTGAAGATAAAAGCAGGAAGGAGACAAATTATTTTTCAAGTTTTGTTTACTTCTGGTCAGGATGAGTGAGAAGAAATTGGGATATACACACCAAACTCATCATTGACTTGAGAATTTGTGGCAGCACGGTGCAAAGTTACTGGGCTGTGGCTAAATAAACAGTCAGAGAACTGCAAAGTCCATTTGGCTGAGTCAACTCTGTCTGGAGGTGGAGAGCCTTGCCATTATATCACTTTGATTTCTACCATATTCTGTATTTCCAATGACAGTTAAGCTCACGATTTCCCTACAAGTTAATGATGTAAACAAGAAGAGCAGAGAAATGTCCAACTAACCAGAAGTCCAATCTGGTCCAAGTGAATTGCTTGAGAGAAGGCCAAGACTTCAAGTTAAATCACAGGCCTGCCACAACACCGTGTGAAGGGGCTTTGCATACAGAAGTTGTACAGGTGATGCATGTGTAGGAAGAGGGAAACCTCAGTCAGCTCAGGCCAAGGGTAGAATCAAGACATGTCATGGTGTGTGACTGCAGGAGATATATTCAGGCACCTGAAGGAAAAATCACAGATATTTGGGCAACAGAATAAACAAAAAACAAACAGTGGGTCAGCTAAAGTCCTGCCAATAGGACATTTGGGCCATTCTGATGGTTACGATGTCTGACTGGTAAAAACACCATGGGACATTCCAAAATTCTTAATAACCCAGAGAGCAGGATGAGTTCTTTTTTTCTCCTTCTCTCTGTCAGCACTCTACAGGGGTGTAAAAAGTTACATGACCTTTATTTCACATGGTCTCACCGCAGATCATTTTTGTGTGGCTCTGACATACGATGACATCTTTTTCTCAAAGCCACAGCGTGGAGAAGCATGTCTGAGCTTGGAAGGCTGTCAAAGTATACATGGTCTGAGATAGGTCTGAGGTCCTCCAAAGATGGCAGTGTTTATCGCTCTGCTTTTGGCACCTGGAAAGCAGCACAGCAGGTACTGTCAGGGCTTAGTTGTAAACTGCTTGCTCTGCCATGCATTTTAAATAGCAACTGTATTTTTATTATATCTAAGATCCATTAATAGCAACATGCTTTATGAATTTTTTTCCATCAGAATGTAATATTTGTGTTTTCTGTTTCATGGAAAGCAATATATGTGTGGTTTTCACAGCATTTTGGACAGACTCTCAGCTGATAATGGTTGGCATTGTTTCATGGGCTTCAGCAGAGCTTTGATGACATACAGAGATTCTAGCCTCCTGTATGTGAATCTAACCCTAGTGATAAATGCCTAATCCCCTTTCTTGGGAGTTAACAAATACATTTATCCCCAAAACAAGACAACAGTCAGCAGATGAGCAAATTTTTTTAGCATCAGTATTTCTCGGGATACTTCTGTATTCCTGGACACAGATATGTCCCACAGTGATTGAAGTTAGCTGGATGGGAGCCATCCCGGTCAGAAAGCAAACACTTAAAGTGAACAACTGAAAGGCCCAGGGCATTAGCTCAAGCACAGCACCACACATGTGCCATTTTGAAAAGTCATGACAGATTCATGCTGAGGTTAATGTGCCATTCATTATAATTAAAGAATTCCTATTTATGCTTCTTACTTTGATGCTGGCTTTCAGTCATTAACACTGCGGGTGACAGAAGTCACAGTCTCGATGCTTTCAGCTGCTGAATCTCCATTGAAAGAGAAGGTGAAGAGCCGTTTGGATGGGGCTGAGTGTCATTCAGTATTGCTGAAGACAGCCTAACTCTACTTGTCTAGAACATGTTAAAAGAGTCCTGACAATGCTCAGGATCAAGCGTAGTTAGGTAAATCTATATGAACTTTCACTGTATTTTACAGGTTCTGGAAAGTGTCCAGCCAGCATGGACTATAAGCAGAGGACCTCATATTTGTGCATGCACTCTTAGTTATAAATGGTGAATGAAGGAAATTCAGTCACCTCTTTTCTTCAAAACCTTGTCTTTCCAGAAAAATAAATCTGTGAAAGATAGCCGTGGGCTGAAACAGTCTCCAAACAGCAAAGTCCTGTTTTAAGAGCTGCTGAACACCTATCTGTGATATCTGTAGCTGCACAACAACTCTGAAAATCTGTTCTTGAGATGCTTGGGTTGATCTTTATCCAAGAAATGTGAACTGCTTTGTTATCTGCATCATTGGTCCATTCTGTCCATGCTCCATCTACAACCTACTGAAGGAATGCATGGGAGAAAAATTAATTGAAAGGCTCTTTCCTACTGAGTTTGTAGGAAATACCACCACAATTGGAAAATTACAGAAACACAGTATGGTTGAGGTGATTCTGTGATTTTCTGGCTGTGGAGATGGTCACCTGTGGAGTGTGAGAATTTGAATTTGAACTCACAGTCCAGGCTCTCATGAACTTCATATGCCTTTTCTTTTGTGTGTGGTGTCCAGCCCAATCTGTAACCACTGTTCCTTTCAGCTGCCATGCAGCAAGTCCCTGCCCAGCCACTCTTGGGCTTTATTTGAGGAGTTAATATCTGTATTGAGGGATCTCCTTGGAAATCAGCAGGATGCTAAAGATAGCCAATAGCATGTAAATCACATCTAAAGCAAATGTGTTTCTTCTCGCCAGCGAGGAGATGATCCACTGAGAATATAGATCACCTAGCCCTGTATTTCTCTCCCTGAATTGAGAGACTACAGCAGCCATTTGTCCACCAGAAGGATGAAGACAGCAGGCTGCAGGCTGCCAGTGCTTAAAGACAGCAGTTTCGCTCTTTGACATGTTTGGCCATGGTAAGATTTAGCTCTCCAGTCAATGCGAATCAGAACCACGTGGAGCTGCATCCTTCTTGCTGGTTTTCTTTTCCAGGAAGCATCTGAGCATGAGGGCTGGAGGCAGTGAGGGAAGCAAATGGACATGGGCTACAAGTGAAAATAGCTGAGTAGGATGGTATATGTAACATGTTCCTCCTAGCCAAGATGTGACCAATGCAACTGGAAAACTGACACTGCATTGCAGAGGGTCTGTTTTCATGTGTGCAGCTGAGGAGAGGAGAAAGACGTGAAGTCTCAGGGGAATATGTTAAAGCACATAAGTAATCTAGGTTACCTTTCTACTTCAGGGCAGCTGCAGCCCTGACCTGACTCCTGTTCCAGGACTATGACTGAATTGTTCAACATAGAACTGTATGCAACAATAAATGGTATTTATATAGGTGAGGTGATGCCCCCAAGTCCACATCTGTTCACTCTTCTAAACAACAGCTTCATCATTTGTTATGGAAAGACAGAGGTGACAAATGGAGGCCTCATCAGCTTCAGTTTGATGATATGTGTGCACTTGGATTCGGTTCCTTTATCCAAACTAAAGCCACACAGGATACACAGTATAGGGCTTTCATAGATGCCATTTTTCCCCAGTGTGGCATTAAAGAGGAATACAACTGTTAAAAAGACCTAAGGACTGCTGAAAGGCTTAAGGCTAAGGAACTGCCTCTTTTGGCATGATATAGTTACATGAAGATGGTGACAGGGAACTCAAACTTGTTCTACCTCAGCTTCTCTCTGCACAGAAGCAGAACAAACCATGTCTAGCTTTTAGAACTGCTTTGAGGCAGGTGGACAAAAAGGAATAAACTACACTGAATAGCTTTTGATAGTCAAGACAGAGCTTAGTTGAGGGACTCCCTACCAGCAGATATTATGGGTGTTTTCATGGGTCCAAGGAAAACTGATCAAATTCATGGAAGAATTCTACTAAACACCTAGAAATCACGAGGTGTGGTTGGGTGGTGTGCTCTGCTTGACCTGTTTTTATGGTTTTGACTAAGCAACTGTGCTTACCATAGTTTGAGATAGGGTCCTGCTCTAAATTGACTTTTGGTTTACTTCACCATGGCCATCCTTACACCAATGCAGGTCCTGTCTGTTGTAAAACATACACTTATGTTCTTTGCTAAGTGCTGCACAAGGACAAGTGATTTCTTTCTATTCATGCAAGGCAGTGAGCTTGTTCTGGTTCCAGCTCCCAGCACACAAGAGAGAGCAAGCCCTTCCCTACCCATCCCTCTCTCCCACAGATGCTTCTGTGGGTGGGAGAGGCAAACCACAGCTCCCTCTGGAAAAAAAGCATTGGAAACTCCCTGAATTGAAACTTTGCTTCCTTTCCCTGGCAACAAATTACTCATGTACAGCCAAATCCCATACTTAACCATTCTAGGAATTGGGTATTTCATAAGGGCAAAAAGGGGGATTTCAAAGGCTGCATCAGGACGACCTCTAGGTGTGAGTCTGATAGTTTTGGTTATGTTAAAAAGCCCAAAAACAGTAATAATAAAAAATATAAGAAAATCAATATCCTAATTTTCTCAGTTTTAATCCCAACCTCAGTCCAAAGCAATCTACACTGTGATGTCATTGTGGTACCCCAGCAACCAGCTGTGATGTATCACAGCACAAAAGTTTTGAGCTCGTTAGGGAATTCATAAGCAAAATGACTTATGCCAGCTGGACAAAGAAATCTATTTTTCCTGCAAAAAACCTTAGTGCGACACTGAAGCAAAGAGCATGTAGGTGTACAAGTAAGTTATTTCTCTAGGGATGATATTTTATTTTTTTGTTAAGGTCTTTTCGTCATCAGACATCAAGAGCTCTTTCAGGGGTGTTCAGAAGAGGGAAAACTGAAGGTCCAGGAGGTTTTTTTTTTACAGAATAATTCAGTGCCATGCACAGCCATACACAATCAGTGAAACACTGGGTATCGTACCATTATTTCATCCTCTTTTTTTCGGGCACACAGTAATAAGGACTTCAGACATGAATACAGTCATTTCAATGAAAATAGAAAGAGCATGAGAAATCAAAGAGCATTTTAAAGTGTAAATATGCAGCAGTGGAATCATTAAAGGGATACAAATGTTGAAAAATGAGAGAAGTTTATGAACTCCATGTTTAACGGAAGCGGGCTGGGAAAGAGTTTAGCTGTCCTTCTAGAAAACAAAAATTAATTTGCTTTGGCCAAATTAAAATTAATTAAAATTATGCAATGTTGCCCTTGTGTTAATTTTAACGGTGAGGTTGTTGTGATTTAAGGCTACAATTAGTTCTAGTGTTTGAAAGAGAAGCACTGTAATCGAGACAGGACATTTTAATAATCCTGGTTATAAACATTTAATACATCATCTTTAGGGACTCACAAACACATTGTAATTAACTTTTACAACTGAAATAAATCAGATTGCATTAGCATATTGCAAAGGAAAAAATCATTTGCATGATTGAAAACAGCTTCGGAAAATTATGTATAACAGGCTTCATGTAAACATCAATGCAAGCTAGTCTCAAACTTTTACCAAGATTTTTTTTTAAGTTATTTTTAGAACAGTTAAAAAACCACTCACATTTCCTTTTCCCCTGTTAAACCTCTCCCTGCATCAGGAATGTCACTCACTCTACCTTGTACTTTTTCATACCAGTAATAAACGTGTACATGACCAAGGTCAACGAATAGCATAAAACACGAGATTAAGGTCCTGATCCTGCAAGCACTTAAGACATGTGAGTAACTTTGCTCATGTAAAGGCTCCGTTGACTGCATCAAGCCTGCTGATATGAATAAAGTTATGCTTAAGTATCTTCAGGGTTATGGTCCTAATCATTCATCTCTACTCTTCACTGAGGAAAGCACAAACAAAATATACTGGGGAAAAAAAAAAACCAACCCCACAACATAAACAGGATTTGAACTGAAAAATCACTGAAAGGAGAAAATATGAAAACAACCAAAGGCCAAGTCGGAAACTGGTTTCAGTTTATTTCATTTATTGCAGATGAAAAGGAAATGACTGACCTTTTGCCTAGACATCCAGATCCACCTGCTTCCAGGGAGCTTTGATACAGATTTGAGCTGTGATCATGTGAAAATTCATGCTTATAGTCATCATTCTAACCCTGAGTGTTAATCTGGACAAAACCTGTGTTCCTCTGAGCTCAGAAATTCCAACAACAACATTAAAAATTGTGGGGAAGTTCTGTATGGGATTTCCTGACTCGAGATCTCTGTTAGATAATGTAGGATAAAAGTAGCTTATTAAAACCCAAACAAACAACAGCAACAAAAGCAGAAAAAAGCTCTCTTATGTAAATCTATAAAATCAGACCTCCACTGGATGAATTTGAATTTTCCCTCTCAAGAATGGTCTGTAATTTGATCTAAGCCTGTGCCGACTATTTAAGATGTATGAATGATATTCAGGTCTGAACTGGAGAATGGGTTTAAACACATACTTGTTTGAAAGTGTAGCCAGCTCCAGGGGTAGTGGTTTTAAAGTAGATGTTACTCAACCTAATGCTTGCCTGTAAAACAAGACTAGATGCAGAGAAAAGAAAGAAGGGGCAATGGGCAACTTCAGTGGAAAAATAGGAATGTGAGACTGAAAAAATAGAAGTTACTGGTGAAGGAAATTTAAGGTGAGAGAATAGAGGGAAGGGGGTCCTGTGAGAGAAGTCTGATTAAGCCATTAAAAAAATTTGTAAGCAGAGTTTTAAAAAAATTGAAAGAGAGAGACCTCAGGTTCTTAAGAGCCTGGGAAGGTTTGTACTGACATCTTCTGCAGGTTCATCTACTGATAATCTGTGCACTGTTTGGGGTTTGGGCCTTATGAGATGAAAATGACGTTCCTCTTTGTTAAGAAAGGTCTGCATTTCATATTCATTGGCCAAAGTATCTGGTAACTCTCCATTGAATATTTTTTCATGAGGAACTGGGAAGTTGTGGAGCTATTTGAGGAATGAAGAAAGGAAAGGAGATGAATAAAACTTTTCTTTTTTTGCCCCAAAGACCAGGGGGAGAAAACTTGTTCTCCTGAGGCCACAGTGTATTGATTCAAAGGAGCAGTAAGTTAATTAACACGAGTAGTGAAGCCTCCTGCATAATTAACAAGACATTTACCTAAAATCAATAATCTAATTGCCACACCTACCGTACATGGGGGACAGTGTTTATCCTATTGAGAAAGACTCATTTATATCTGTGTGTTAACATGGCGATTCGTGGTTTGTTTAAGAGCCTAACCTGATCTGTAAAGTGATAATTTATTGAACGATCAATTAAACTTTTTAACCTTGCAAATATAAACAGGTAATGAATAGCCACAAACCTATTTCCATATGAAAGTTCACATATCACAGGGGTTTTTATGCAGTTCAGATTATTTTTCATCAGTCCACTTTGAGACTTACTGGAGAAGAATGAGAGGAATATATTCTCTTTGAGAGGAGTTCAGCAGCCTTCCTGGATTTTGGTCCTGTGTTTATATTCCTTAATTTCAGACTGGTCTTGAAGTACTTTGCCAGGTGATGGTTGAAAAGAAGGAACTGGGGAACATGGAGGGTCCTTTTCTGGAGAAAACAAATTGCATCACCAAGCAAAGGTGACCTCAAGACCACGAGAAGACTTGGAGCTGGACAGAGATACAACAGCCCACAGCCAGTATAGAATTGCTCTTGCTGCATCGAAAAGGCAGTCCAGAAGACCAGCACCACCATCGTGTGTTTTTAATCTCACCACCCTGTGACAAGGAGAAGGAAGGAAGGCAAGTAAAAGTAGGTGGATGAGAGGTTTACACTACCAGAGAATTACTTTGCATTGAAGACGACAGCTGGCATCCCTGTCTGAAAGGTTGGGTCCACTGAAAGCTGTTAAAATCTGGAGCCTGAAATTGTTTAGACTCCTTTAAAAAGTCCTGTCTTTCATCTTGCAAGTGCAAAATTGGACTTGAAGATATCCCAAGAACTAATTTTCTTCTGAGTTTTCAAGTATATGTCCCAGCTTGTGTTAAAATGGCATGGGGCCCAGCACTGAGGTGTCAGATTGTTTTAAATGATATTTTTCATTTTGGCATGTTGATGTTTTCTAGTCCTACCCAGATTTGATGGTGCAGAGAAACAGAAGACAAAATAAAAAATGAACTTAATGTTTTTCAAGCCTTATCTCCAGAAAGCTGGGAATCACAGCGATACTGTTTTTCCAGAGACCAGTTCTAAATTTGTTTTCAAGCAATGTTTTTTTTGATACTGTCTTGCAAGACCCAAACCAGCTCTTTGGTCCACACCAGGAAATCACTGGGATAATTGAACACGCCAGTAACATAAGTGATTGAAAATCCATAGCACCTAATAATACTTGCTAAAGTGTTTATAAGAGTATATAAATTGAACAATAAACCTATCTCTGAATTCTTAGAGCCTTTTGGCTTTTACAGGCACTGCTATGAAAGAGAGATTTGAACCTGTCAGTCACCATGAGTTTCTCTGTCCTTAGCCATATCTTATAGCCATGGGCTGTGGCTTAGCAAAAGTCTTAGAGGTACCAGCTCTCAAAATCCAAGGTCATGTGTGAAAGAAAAAAAAAAAAAAGAATAAATCTAGCTAAACTAAACTGCCTTGACCTCCCCTGTCACTAGCTAGGGTTTGGTCATGAAATTTTTTTACTTCAATACTTTTCAATAAAATTGGGACTAATGGAGTCAATGAAATTTGTCACAGGATTGAAAAGAGCAACTTAACTGTACATGCAGTAGACAGGGACCACCATGCTGTGCCATTTCTCAGTCTGGCAATGCCCCACAACTTCCCTGGCCTGCAGGATTTGGTGTGTTAATGAAATAACTTGGGGATTAGGTGAGGAAACAGAATGAGGACTGGAGGATTTAGATACACATAAAATAGTTTTCAG
Organism: Gallinula chloropus; assembly: GCF_964237585.1. NCBI lineage: Eukaryota > Metazoa > Chordata > Aves > Gruiformes > Rallidae > Gallinula > Gallinula chloropus. The sequence continues at coordinate 14,534,376 of NC_140094.1, read as the reverse complement.
TAGTATTAGGCTTGCTACCTAAACTGAGATAACTATGAAGTGTGAATTATTACCTTCTTAAAATTGATTTTTCAGTAAGATGGTCTCTGTCTTAAAAGCACACACCTTTTTTGGAGTAATTCTTTGGTAATGTTTATATATTTCATTCCTTCTTTTGCATATCTCTTAAATCTTTCAACTTTAGTTTTATGAATTGAGGAATTAAAAATTTGGAATATTTCCCCCCCTTCCCCACAATGTGGTTATTTTAACTCTCTTACTTCTATCAGGCACCTAGGGATTTTGCCTGTTTTTTCATGCTTTACACTAAACAGAAAGTTCCTATGGTCTGTAGCCCATCTGCTCACTCAGTTGGCTCACAGCTGAGTGAGTATCTTTGATAAAAAGTGACATTTTGGAATATCAGTAGAATTAAATGATACGGGTTGCAAAGATACAGGTGAGTAGTCATGTTGAGTGGCTGAAGCGTGAGAACACAGTCCAAGATATTTTTCTGATAGCTCAGCCTCAGGGTTTATGTGATTTCAGCCTTATTTTCAGCCAGATTTTCTGGAGGTTTCTTTAATCCCTCAATTTGATGAAGTCCCACAAAAGATTTTGGTGGAAACATGCTTGTAAACAAACAAAATTATGAACGCAGTAGAAAGTTTGTTGGTTTATTTCACTTATCTTAAAGTACTTCGGTTCCCTCACCTGTACGTTGGGATATAGTACTGTTCATCTGTGTAACATCCAGCGGATAGCTATGGACCTGTTCAGAAGTGCTGTGAGCATTCCCTTCACACTGGGATAAATGCATTTTGCCTTTCTTCTGAGGACCTGGAAAGATTTTTGGGATCTTATTATCTGCATAGCATTGGGGTGATGTAGCAATATTTTACCCTGGACTAACACGACTGTGATTAACCACCTTAACCAATGGTGGCTTTTGTGGATCACACCAGGGCTGAAATCCACCTGTGTTTTCAGCAGGAGGTTTAGCGGGACAGTGTGAAGTCACATTGTGAGAGATGCAACATTGGAAAGCCTTGAAAGGGGGTCAATGTTGCCATGATTCCAGTATTACTGCATAGGCACTGCAAGATAACAGTGCAAGGAAAAGATCTGGATTTTCTTATCTTGGGGAGGGGGGAAGGAGTTGGGAGGGGCTCCTGCATAAGTGTCATATAATTATATATAATTATATCCCTCCTTGTATTATCAATGATATATGCTTTTCCTAATCATCTGCGCATTATCAGCATTTCCTCTTAGCCCCCTCACATATGTTTATGCCGCATTTTATCTTTAACCCCTTGTGGGTTCCTCTCCTCCTCCTGCCTTGCCATCTTTGCCCCGCTGACCCCCATGACAGGAGCAGGGTTGGGTTAGTTGGACTTTGTACGTACACCAAAAAAAGGAAAAGAAATCCCAGCTAATGTTTTCAAATTAGCACAGCTCCAACTCTGGAGATTCTCATTAGTTGTTGGCTGAGATTTATCAGCTCTCATTTGCCTAATATGGAGCCTAACTTTAGGCGCCTGGCCCTTTCGGTGGGGGGTAAGAGAGAATAGGAAGGGGTCTTTTGTCATTGCCATGTGGGCTCACTAATTTGCTCTGCCTAATAAAATTACAAATGAACACAGCTTTGCTCATGTTGCCTTTATAGGTTATAATAACCTTGGTACCCCATAACCTCCCGCTAGCTGAATTAATCAGATCATATTAATATTTCTTCTTACATTCTTTTAACTGGTTCTTCTCTTAATTAAAGGGGCCAAAGATGTAAACAGGGTAGGTGACTAGAAACATGGCGTCAGGTTATAAACAAGGCTCATTAAAAAGATGGATGTGCCAGCAGACTGCGAAAATTGCTTACTCCGCAAGTGTACATTTTGTAATTTCCTGACGACTAAAAGGACTAATACCAGATCCTGCTTTGCTTCCCTAGCCCCCACCCTTTTCTTTTTAAAGCATGTATAAAAGATGATAATTTTTGTAAGCTGGGGGAATACAGAAGAGTTCATTCATCAGCTGGGATAAAGGCCATTTGTATTATAAGCCTTTTTGCCCCTCCAAAAGATCAGGATGCAAAATGGGATGTTATTATACCAACAATAAGTGAAAGAAATCAATCCGAAAACTGATGATTTTGGAAGGGATGGGGAATACTTGCCACAAATCTGGCTTGTTATTAATATTACATCAATTTTTATTATAATTAGGATTAAAATTTTATTCCGTTGTAGTGAATTTCCAGAGCTGACATCAAAAGTGACTATTTTTGTGCACAGCTTATAGTTGGCAGGATCTGCACTAATGGACAAGCAGTGTGCGCTGTGCACACTTGCAACACCCTCCTCAAGCACTTGCATACCTCTGCTGTCTTCCAGACAGAAAGCTATCTACTGTATCTACCTGTTAGAATTGGGAGATGATAGGAGAATCCACAAATTGATATTTTTAAAGTTCTGTGTGAACTTCATATGAAAAGACTCTCGAGTTATCTTACATAAATAATTTATGTTTTCACTCATTAGTAACTTCAGTCCCCTTAATATTGAAACTTGGCCTTGTAATATGTGATATTAAATTCAGCTCCAGTACAATAACCACTGAATAAAGCAGTGCAGGGTTTTCTCTCTTCCAGTGATTATTAGTAGGAAAGCCCAAACCCCTGATTTTTCTATCTACCTTTATCCCTTCTCGAGAAGAAGGAAAGTCATTCTGACAGGATGATGCACAGCATGACCAGGAAAGACCTCTCTCCTTCATGAATAAATTAGAGATGAAAGTTTCACTGATCCCCTTGCATTTTTATGGAGGGACCTCATCCTAATTTACCTAAATGCTTTGAACAAAACGAAAGAAAAATGTAAGCGGTGAAGGTGAAAAGGTTAAAATCTGTGTTTAAATGGAAGGCATTTTAACAAGAAGGCTATGTGGGCTACCTACATGATTGGGGTATCTTATTTTTAAGTTTAAGCATTTAAGTGGATAAATCACAACACAGTGTGATGCCCCCCCTTCCCCTGAGTAATAACCAGGTTTTCCATTATAAAGACTACGAGTGCCTAATCTGAATTTGATTGATATCAGCAAATGTTTTATACGATTAGGCAAATTATTATTATTATTATTATTATTATTATTATTATTATTATTATTATTATTATTATTATATCTGAAAAGACTGTGTTTCATTAACTTTATTTGAACTATGGAACAATAGGTTTCAGCCTGAAGGGTGTTTTCACTGTTATTTAAAATTCCTATAGATTTAGGAGAGAGGAATTTGCCTTTTCAGTAGGTAATTTTGAACTCTATCAAACAGTCTCCATGTTTTTATACCAAAATGGAGAATTCTACAAGTTACTTAAACCAGATCTTTAGGAAAACATTCATTCCCTGAAGTTGTTCAGGTGTACTTCTAGAGAAGTGCTTTAAAATCCTGTGAAAGCTAACAGTTTCATTCCTATTATATTCTCCAGCAGTTTCCTTATAAGCTAATATATTTTTATGAGTATCACTTAGGAATAATTAAAATATAAAAAAAGACACTCTCATTTTCACATCAGTTATTATAGTCTTACTCAGAAGTTTAATGGCTTTGGAAGATGTTCTTCTAAGCCCAGGTGTACTTTTTTCAGTTTAGTGTCTTCTTTTCCAGTAGAGCTTTAAGCTGGGTCCAAATTCCACAGGGCAGAGCAAGTTGGACATTTATCTGGCAATGACAGGATTTGTTTATTTTGTTGTGGTTCAAAGCCTTCTGGATTCTTAGTTAGAAAAAAAAAAAGTCACTTGGTATTTTGTAAGGGCTCCAAATCCATTTTGCCTGTCCTGTGTGTTAGAAAACCCCTTGCACACCAATTACAAGTGAAGAATGTATTCTCCAAAATACCTCAGGATTTAAGAGACAGGATCAATATTGGATCATTGGTCGAGGATGTAAAATCTGTCGATTTAAATGGATCTATTTCTGTGATGCCTTTGATGTTTTATCTCTTTAAAAACAAACCAATCCAATCTCAGCCAAGGTTTCTAAACAGTGCAGGCAAAATGCAATTGTTCAGTGACTACAGAGAGGACTCCTGGCATGATAGAGGAGGGATATGGTTACACCCAGGCTGATGCAGGGACTTATGAGGTGTCTCTGATCGTTGTTGTCCTGTTGTCCTCCTTGTTCCAAACTAAATCCCTAACATTTAGACAGCTACATCTGGGCCACAGGACTTCTGGTATACAAGCCAGATGCTGTAATTTATCATGCCACTAATACCAGCCCTTGATAAAGCGTGATGTTTTCAAGGTCCATTATAATTTCAAAAATTCCAAATCCAACTTAATTTGTAGAGTATGTGCAGCCTCAGACTTCTAGGCCACCCTATGTTTTTAGAAAAGGAAGTCTGCATTTCAGATCACCTAAAAAGCCAGTCCAGCTCCCTCAAAATGTGGAAGGTTTACACCCAAGCTAAACTTCACAGTTTGAACCAAAATGATGGATATTGTATTAAAAAGCAAAACAAATCATGACAAATGTCCAAACATTTGGAAAGAAAAGGTATGGTTTGATGCAAAGTCATGGTTACATCTGTAGATGTGGCTTTGCTCTCTGGATTAGGCTGCAATTTTCCTCTCACTTTGAGCCAATAAATGTGTGTTAATACCTGCAAAATCCATCAACCCTTTCTGTGCCTTAGTTTCCCTACCTGTAAACTCATGAAAACACTGGTTATTCATTTTCATGTTAAGTTTGGACATCTATTTACAGCAAAACAATGTCGATATGTGGTGAGAGACTCCTGCCTTTTCTTTGCTCCTTCATCTTTCCTCAGAGAAATGTGACTTCGTTTTGATGCTGCCAGCTTCAAACAAAACATTGTAAAAATAATGAGAGGGGAGAGAGGGAGAAAACTTGTGGGTTTTTTTATTATTTTTTTTTTTTAAAAACAAACAAGGATTGAGCAGTTCCAAATGCTTCAGCCCTTCAAGTGTCTTTTCTAATTGGGGTCGCTATTGGTATGAGGCAGAAAGTGCATCCCGGTAAATATGGCCTGTGAGCCCAGCTGCAGCAACACACCCGCACATGTACATCAATTAGACGCACACATTTCTGAGCGAGATAAACGCCTCCTTCCCAAGGACACCGGCCAGGCCACGTGTGTGCGTGTGTGTGAGGTTTTTGAAGGCTGACAAGGCCCCTCCGCCATTTCCTCGTTTTGAGGCCTACCCACAGACCACTGCACTGGCCCCCCTCTCTGAAATGTTATTATTCTGTCGTGAGCCCTTCTTCGGTCAGGATGTTACTTCATTTCCACCTTTTGTCTCAGGTTGAATGTGAATGATGCTCTTTCAGCAATATACGGTCGCTCGAGCTCCCCGCTGCAGCCTTACATAAATATACAACACCCGTCTCGGCCTATAACTCACTTCAGGCCTGGAAAAATAGTGACTTCCTTTATTGGCCAGATTCTTTCGCAATTCCCAACAGCTGTATGTTTTCACCTCTGAGGATCCTTATCTTCAAGTTTCCATTTGTCTCAGCACTATTCCAGTGGATTGCCAATAAAAATGATTCCCATTTTTATAACCCCTGAGAACGCAGGGAGCAGGCTTTCCAGAAAAACCTATTTTTTAGCAGAAAAAAAGAAAAAAAAAAAAAAAAAGGCTCCCTGCAACTTACCAGAAGGCAGGATTTAGCCTTCACAGAAATATTTAAAAGTGTGAAACTTCCCGAGTAATCATTGCGTCTCTGCAGAGATGAGAATGGAGACTTCCAGCAATCTCTAACGCCGTTCAATCAAGGACTCTTAATTTTCCATTTGAACAAGAGGAACGGCTGCAAATGGAACATTTATTAACACATGCGCCTCACACGCACAGAGCGCGCTATATTTACAAAGAATTAAACTTGAAAGCATGAAATAGCCTTGTAACCATATGACAAAGATACACTTAAAGAGATGTAAACACTAGGTGCAGGGAAATTTGCCAGGTTAGAGTCAGCTGTATCACTCTGTTTTATTACTATACAACTGTTTACTGAGAAAAGACAGATGATTGCTGATATACTCTCTGTGTTATCATAAGGGCTTGCTTGGGAGCTCTTTGTGACTGACAATTGCTACAGCCCTATGCAAAAACCTGGCCTGGGGAGTTGTTTTTCTTTTAATTCTTCTCTGTCCATCATTCCAAAGCATTAACAATTCTTTTAGAAAAGCAAACTGGCAAAGCATCCTGAGTGTTTTGTATCACTCCCATGAGACACTCACTAAAGAAGTTTAAATCATTCTTTCTTTTTCTTACAGGGTTATTGGTTTTGGTTCTTCCAAGGATAAATTTTTAAAGGCCTCTCCTCTGTCTGGGCTATGTTAGTCCCAGGTTCAGGCATCTCTTCCCTGCTTGGGTCTTGGAGAAAGCACTGTGAAATATTCTGCTGCTACCAGCTCCTTGTGACAGGAGTAGTTTTGAAGGAACCCCAAAGAGTACCCAAAGGAACATGCGTGCCTCTCTCATCTGTTTCTTCTCCATGACTAAGAAAAGGAGTTCTAGATATCTGCAAGAGCAGGTTTAGAGCACATTATGCTTTCTTTATCCTTAGTGGGGGTCACGGAGCTGTTTCCAGGAGCAGGTCCCTGCTGGAGTGCACGAGGTGAGAAGGGAAGAGTTATACAGGCAGGTAGAGCCACCCCCATCCCCATCTCCACCACTCCAGACATCTGCACAGCAGGGAGTTCAAGCCCCAGTTCATCCCACTTCACTTCAGACACCCAGAGCACTTAAGTTACAAACCAAATCACTCTAGTCTTCCTCCGTAGTCAGCAGAGAGAGCGAGAGGGATGTTCAGAAGGGCTGAATCATCCCTCAGGGTCTCTTCTAGCTGGGATGAACCCAGCTATCTGCTGTCACTGGACCACAAACCTGCCATCGCTTCCCTCCCACCCCCCTTTTGCCATCTCTCTTCCCTGGCTTGTGACAACAATTTTGGCCTGTTCTTAGGTTCAAGTATCAAGCACTCTGTCTCACCCGGAGAGAGGAGGGGAAGGGTTCTTTCCTTATGGGTTCCTGATCTAAATGAATTATTGTGAGGCAGTTTTTTTTAAAGCCTCGGAAAGGGGATTTGAAGCTATTGTATTTATCTGACCGTTATGAGCACTGTAAAACATGCTGTTTCACATTGTAACATAAGCTCTTTTTTAAAGTATGCCCAGAGTATTTGTAATTGTTATCAGGCCCAGATGTATCCGAGTGTCAGCATGAAGCACTGAGAGTTGGCTCAGATGTACAGAATGTAATTAGCTCAAAGCCCTGTGCGCTTAGTTTGTAGTGGAAGCACAGACTGATAATAAAACCAAAAAAAATGAAAGTGGCAAAGGTTAAAATCTATTGTTCACAGTGCTAAAGCTGTTCTGGGGGAAGCCAGTGCCGGCTGCTGCAGTGCCGGAGTGCTCAGACTCCAAACGAGATCAGAAGTGAGCCAGTGACAAAGGTTAGTTCAAAATAGGTGATGATAGACTAACATTAAATTGACATTATTCTCACAATAGCGGCCCAGACATTTGGTCTATCTAGTCTGGTATCCTGCCTCTGACTTGTGCCAATCCCTCATGTGTCCGGAGGAAGAATAGCATATGATCCACACACCCACTTCCCACTGAGCTTCCAGTGACTTGTGAAATCCCAGATGTGGTGGGAGCGCAGTGGTGGTACAAACGGTTCCTGTGCTGCATGGGAACCATCTATTTGCTGATGTACTCATCTACATGGCTGCCAACTTGCTATGCTTGGGGTTTTATTTGTGTGTTGTTTTTGTCATATCCAGGAAAAAATCTGATTTTCTGATAGATGTTTTTACTGAGAACATATGAACTTCCCTCATTTCCACCTACTGCTGCCCTCTACTGAGTGGGAGCAGAAACACATGTCCTGGGTTTGTGGACCCAGCACTGTCTAAAATCAAAAAGTCTCCTCTTGCTTGAGTGACTTTGAAGCTGGTGGATTTGATCTCTATCCCTACAGCCACTGTGACATTTCCAAAGGCTGTTGTGTGCACTATGGTGACAAGCATGACTTCCCGAGGTGGCTACCAGCTTGTTAAAATACAGACACTTTCTAGGCTGATTGCTGTTAAGGAGGCAAACCTTAGCACTTGCAAAAAGCTCTGATAGCTGCAGTGGGTGTATTTAAATTTAGATATGTGCACTTGCATCACATTCACAAATGCAATAAATAATATCTAATAACATTAATAAGGCACAGGCACATACCAGTTCACAACAGGAAATTCGAATCCGAGGGTGACATGCTGATCTCAACCCCCTCTGTTTAGAAAAAATAAGTCAGAACAGCTTGAGTGAAGGACAGAGTGTCACAGCCTTAACTTGAACATTTCCTGGCTTTTGTTGGTTTGTTTCACAGCCTTCACATTCCTTAAACATAGGTTTGTTTGATTTTAATTTCCTTTTCTTGGTTAAAAGAATGAAGAAACATGTTTGAGGGGTGCCCTGAGCATGATTTCTTTTCACAGCCACAGCTGAAATTTCCTATGTTTGTTTTTTCTTTTACGATGTTTAGTGTTAAAGACGAACTTCTGGGGAGGTGATGCAGCCAGAGACAGATTGTGTGTTTCAAGACAAGAAGGACCGTCTCAGGGCTGTGCTGGTCATCCAACACATGTTGATATTTGGTTTGAGTTCTTCTTCTGCCATGAACCTTACTGAGGGGGCTTAGTCAAGCTGTTGAATGTTAGGCTCCTTATGGGGATTGTGGTGTTGCAGTGTCTAATTTTGAGGTATTTGTTTTGCAGGTGGTTAAAAAAGTATCACAATGTGGGTAAATCCCATCTGTTTGGGCCACATGAGACAAGGGTCAGTTTGAAAGCAAGTCCAGTTACCTGCATTGCTTTTACAGTTTTCACACTGAATTACACAAGTGCTGCTGACCTAGATCCCATCTTCTCCAGAGCTTGGCAACCTTAGACCTTGCTTCACAGTTCAGACCCACCATCCTGTTCCCAGTCTTGTATCATATGATAATACCACATAAATAAAAAGTTCTGCTAAGTGAGATCCTTCTTTTCACTTTCAAATTGCTGTTATCACCCCACTTTATCCCTCCTACACACTCCTTTTCTTCAAAAGGATTCCTATAGAGATTTAAGAGGCTTGTCCATTGCCCTCTTCATATTTTCCCATGTAGAGGTACCTCTTGCAACTGTATTTCAAGAATTCTCTTTACCTCTATTATGCTATTTTTGTTGTGACTCTCCTAATCCAGTTACAGAGGGATCTTTCATATACTTTCTATTTCTCTGGATTATAAAAAGACACCCAGAAAGCTAAGAAACTATTGCAGAGATATCAAGAACTGGGCAAGATGTAAAGGAGGGAGAGAAGTGAAGAGGAGGGAAATTTTCAGGGGCTTTGGCTCCTTTCCTTGGTGCTCACGGGGCAAATAGTTTCTGAAAGACTCTTAGTCCACATCCTGGATGCAAAGCCCAGTGAAGGTTATAAAATTGCATTAGTGGGTGCAGTAAAATAGGTCTACAAGATGCTCCAAATGGGTTATCTGAAACAGTGAAATAGCACAAGGGCAGAGATGAGGGGAAAATGGCAGCTTTTGAAATGACTTCAAGAGCTTCTCAGAAAGGGAATTCTCCCCACCCGCTCTGTTCCCTCTCTCCCGGGATTTTGCAGGCTCTCACACCTCCAATTACTCATTAATTTTTTCCCCTCTAGCCCCAGTTCTGCAAAGTCAACATGGTTTATGAAAATCAAGTTGTATTCTGTATACTTAATACATCATCTCTAAGAATAATCATTTTGGAATCTGAACTTGTTTCTGTTATCTGGCTCAGCTTGACAATGATTTATGAAGCAGAAAACAAGACAGCTTCATTTTCATAAGGCAGCCTGAACCTTCTGGACAAGGAAGAGCTCTGAAAGTTGTTTTGACTAGTAAACTGAAACAAACATGACACAAAAGTCAATACAACTGCAACATCAGCCTCTCATTTTACAAAGTAACTTTCCTCGGCTAGAGCAATCTGACAGTCAAAATGTTGTGATATTCAATAACATTCTGCATCTTCACTAATTACAACTGCAGGGTACTTGCCGTGATGGACATTTTAGATGCAAACGAAATACATGGCAGCCATTCACAAAGCATGTCTGGTTAGCAGTTAAAAGGACACTGTCATCGCATTTGGCTTACGGTTTATTCCTGTAGATAGAGATATTACAAATTATATTTGAGCATTAATCTGGATTTATATCAGCTCTCTGAAAATATAAACTGAGTTATGTGGAATTCTACATGTTTATTTGGTGATGTGTGTGTTGAAATGCATGCAATTGATTCTTTGGAATTTCATCCTACATTCGCTGCCATTGTGCAATACCAAGAGACTTGAAGATGCAATTCCCATGAAGATCTTAGAAAAAGCCCTGCGATTTTAGTTCTAGTAGACTCTCCACCCATCACTGGTAATATAAAACATATGGCATATGCCAGATATATCTCTACTGCTTAACGTACTGCATCTCCTTTTAATATGTAATAAGTAATATAGATAGTACAAATGCTTCCATATTATATTAATTTATTTTGAGCCTTTCCTTAATGCTTTGTAAAACAAACTAGCAAACTGAGCATGGTGGAAAACACAAAATGAGGCAAATTGAAGATTTTTCCATTATTTAAAATGTCAGTTGCAAAGATTTATTTTATATTATGTTTAAACAGACACCCAGAGAGTGAAGTTGGTCTATCCACTAACATTATGCAGACCTAGTTGAAATATGTTGAAGCATGCTTTGAAGGATTTTTGTAAAAGTAATGTTAACTGCCTTGATTGTTATTATTGCTACAGGTAATATTTTAGGTAAATATATTATAGTTTTTATTTGATGGTATCCATTTAAAGTTTGCCTTTCATCTAAGTTAAATTTGCCCCAAATTGATCCAAAATTTGAAATGATATATTTATAAAATAGGATTGTGATTGCTGAGGCAAATTTATTAAAGAATATGGTCGGTCAATTTTATGCAAAATGTGTCATTCCAACATTTCTTGAACTCAACTGTCAGTGGTCCCCTAAACTGAGCCCAGAAGATACTGCAGCATATTGCAGCACTTGAGGAGGATTGCAATGGCAAGGAGTTGCTTATTTATTCATTTACTTGCTCTGTCATGAGAGGGGCTTCTGAGAAGGCAAAGCTGGGCTGTGCAAGGCCTTTTCTCTGCTCTCACCGGAGCAATCAGGAGTAGCTCCACTTTAAATCCATGTGCCTGCACGGTCAGAAACATGTCCAGAATTGCTCTTCGCCCTTCCTGTCTGCATCCCTAGAGCACTTCTTATTCCTACTCTCTAGCTGTGAGCTCACGTGTACCTCCTCTTATTTTTACAACGTGTGGTTCCTGGTGTGATCTCACGTACGGGGGCTGGCGTACCCATGAGCGCAGCGGTAGGTGTGCGGGCTGGCAGGGAACATGTGTGCTCCTGGGGTATAATATATCTTCACCTCCCTTCCTCCCTCACAAATGTGATTTTTTTTCCCCTGCCCCTTCTTTCCTGAGATCAGTACAAACTAAGAGCATGGGACACTGGGAGAATATTTGATTTTTGAAGCTTTATAGTTCAGTCTGTCAAATGTGGGCTAAAAAGCACTGACGTTTTAGCCCATGCATCAGTACGGAAGTAGACTGTGTACTTGACTTTAACAGTCTTCCAAGATATAAAGCCATTTGACTGAGGTCATACTTAAGATAATAAAACTCTCTTTGATGAGGTTCATTTACATATTTGTTTTCCTTGCCTGAGCCCATTTTTTTGTATAGATTTAGTGCAGTTGTTTACAATGCTGGAATTTTTATGATTAAGGTCATACATGAGAATATTTACAACGTCAGGAATAAACACGACTCCTATTGAAGAAGCGTATCCTGTTCCCAAATGAGATCCAAGCCCTGCTTATAACGTCGTGCATTTGCAGACTACTTAATAAATGTTTATTTTCAAATGCAATTATAAACAATTCTTGCATTGTTGCAGTAGGACGTGGACTTTGTATCTCTTGACATTAGCGCAGTAGATATCCATTAGGCAATATATTCCTGTTTTAGAGGTAGCTTGACCTCCAACCCCTTCTGCAGAGGGCAACCCCTTGCTTTGTGACACCCTGGCTTCCAAGCGATGCTTTAACTCGTATCTCAAAGGGTCCAAGGAAACCCTCTAGATAAATGAATGCACAAATATATATCTTGGATATTTAAATGAAATTAAATTTAGCATACAAGCTTCTGGCCACCACTACCTGCCGAGAATGATGAATTTTGGGGTGATGAAGCATGCTATCAGTGGTATCATGAATGTTTTCAGAAAAGTGACCAAGAGTTAGGGTTTGTTTTGTTTGTTTTGTTTTGCTTTCCGGCTCATGGCCCCTGCCCCTTTGTATGAAATCCACAGACATTCTGGCAACAGACCTCTCTTGTTGGAGGGGCAGAGAAGAAAAAAAAAAGAATCACCACAAAAAACAATGGGGAGATGTAACACGTGCACTGTAATTAGATGAGGAAGCCATTAATTATGTTGTTTCCAATATCCTCTAAAAGGGTTGCCCACCCCTAACTACATATTTATACATATTTACTTGTTAATCAATAAAGGAAAATGGCTACATTATTTTGATTAAAACATCAACCAAATGTGTGGCAATAAAATCAAATTTCAGGGGGAAGGTAAAAAAAAGAAAGAGAGAGAGAATGAGAGAGATAGCTATGTATGCCTTCCTCCAGACCATGATATATGATATTTTCAGGCTGCTAGGAGAGCAGACACATTAAGAAAATAGTGCTAATGATATTAAAGTACTTTACAAGGCTTGTTACTAAGCGCTGACAAACCTGTCAAGTGTATAATGTAGGAGGCTATTGTAGCGTTCTCAGAAAACCATACCTCTGCCCCATTTCAGTGCAATCTCCTAATAATGGAGCTGCTATAAATTCTAGCCAGCAATGGGACAGACTCCTGGCTTCTCACCCCAATGTGAAGACATGATAAATATAAAAGAAAATGGCTGTCAGTTTTGGCGCCCGAACCTTATTACAAAGTCTTAATCTTACTGGCCTCAGCACCTTTTATCACCGCCTTGTTATGAGCTGATGGCTTTTTTATTTGCTGGGAGATGGAGGATGTGTCATTTGATGTCCTTTTATGTAGCCACTGCTCTGTCCTCTCATGGAAAAAAATCTTTTTTTATATGTTTATTACAGTAACCGATTAAATGCGAGGCTCACGCTGTGTTTGGTGCAAGCATCTTCCTGGTTGATTTTTGCAGAAGCTTGGATTAACTCATATGCAGAGTTATTAAGAGTGTGGGCACAACAGAGTGTTATTTTTATTTTCCAGCTCCTGGAGCGTTGGCATCGCTGTTGGTGTTATTATTTATTATTATTTATTGTTTTGTTTTCCGTATGGATTTTTCCCTCTTGCCAAGGTCAGAAAGAAACCGTAAGTCCTGGCTCATTCTCTTTCAGTCTTTTTTCCCCTCTCTCTCTCTCTCTCTCTTCCTCTTTGGAAGTGTCAGCCACAAAGATGATGGGCCCGTAAACAAAGTTTGACTCAAAACTCAGCTCAGGTTCAATCAGTTTGAACTTTAAGATGAGATATCTCACAATTATCTAAATATTATTCCTAAACCTCACAGCTGACTTCCTGTCTTCTTCGTTTATGGCAAACAAAAGACTGAACTCCACTTGAAACAATGACCCTGTCAGAGCCCTTATCCCCCCAAGAACTGCAGCAAAGTGCCAGCATCAGGTACTTAACTCAAGATGACATTGATGGGTTGCTTTCAAGCTGTGGCCGGAGACTCCATCACTTGTTCTTATCCTCAATTTGAAGACGGGGCGGCCTACTTTGTTGCTGCAGAGGAGTCCCCTCCCTCTGATTTTGTCTGCCAGATGGTGACCAGGCTCTGAGCAGGGCTGGACCCATTAGCCGAGCTCCCCATCTAGCGGCTGCCAGCGTGAGGGGTCTGGGGGGGCCGGCAGGCAGGAGCTGAAGCAGGACCTGTCGCCCTCCAAAGGCCAAAACTAATCCAGAGATGAGGGCAAAAAGAAAAAAGAAAGAAAGGGGGGGGGGGGGAGGGGAGGCGGGGGGGGAGAAAGAGAGGAAAAAGAAGAGGTTTTCCAACCAAACATCACTGAGGGGAAGTTCATCTCCTATGAGAGCCGGTCAGGTCTCCTCTTGACTTCCTTAAGACCCTCACATCAGCTGTGGATACTCACAGCACATAAGGATAGAGGCTGCCTGTGTGCTCAGATGCCTACAAACATGCCCACTAGCACAGAAATGCCCAACAGAAATATCCACACATTCTCCTGGGCCTACTTCTGTTTCCTAAAGGCTCCAAGAGACAACGGCCATATTCAACTGATCATCATGCAGGCACATTGTCAAGGAAGCTCCTTGCAAAATGTAATTTACAATCTAAATGGGTTTAGGAGACAATGCAGTAGGAACAAGAAATATAAAGATGTTTAAAGACATCTCCAACTTGTCTCAGCAGATCAGTGACACAGCTAGGAATAAAATATTCTTGAGTCTGGGACTTGCCTGAGCCAAACTGGCTGTTCTCCTTCTACGTATATTACAAGAATTGTCATGTAGATACTGATATATATGATGTGAGGTTTATTTTTAGCCTACAACTCACAAGCAATTAGGTTCCTACGAATTGCATGGAGCTAGGCAGTTGGGTAAAGGATGGAGACCCTAAGGATTCTGATTATGGGAAAAGTCTGAGGCTGAGCTCAGACATTATTAGGCATCCGAAAATAGGCAGGGGATCAAGTGCCTCTTGCTCTCCCCTTGCTCAGTACTGCCCCAGCTCTGTAAGGAATTTTGATATGAGTTCTCACCATCCTGGAGATCACGCTCAATCATCCATAAGAAGTTTGATCAGTTCTGCTACATAATGAGCTTTTGTATAGCCCAGGGTGAACACAGGGGAAGGTTGAGGGGCAGACCCTATAGTGAAAGGGTCTTTCTCTCCCTTACCACTTGCTGGGCATGGGCTGTATTGGTGTTGCTAAAGGGGAAGGGTAGGAGAGTTTCTTAAGCTTGTTTCCATGTATCTGGTGATAGACATATTAGAACAAGGATTGTGAGAGAGGAATGAATGATTTGACCAAGGACATGCAGAGATATTCACAAAGTTTCCTACAACTGCATTTGTCACAAATAATGCCACTCTGAATCTCCTCATATCCTGGGGAAAAGGTGTCTCCATATCCTTTATTCTGGGTTATCATCCTGATGTTAATACGCAACTAAAGTAAAACAAAATGGTCCTTAATACGTCCTGGGGCATTAGCTTGTTGCATATCTTGGAAGTGTGTTTGCACTTTAAAAGCAACCTTCAGGGTGAGAGCACAGGAACAGTGTGATAGTTACTGTAATAAGGCACTTGTGGTTTGCTACAGCACAAGGGGAAGAAAAACAATTGATGAAAAACTCAATAGGATGGGAAAGGCAAATTGCTTGGCTGGAGATTTAATTAAAAAGGAAACAGCCCTCCCCATTTAAAGGTCGGTTTGCACCCCCTAAATTACGAAAAGGACTCGGGGCTGAAATCAACACAAGATGCATGTTAATAAGAGAGAGCAGCAGGCTGCAGGACTGATCCAGCTCTTCTCAGGCAGGGCTATAGGCTGCGAGACATGGCCAGTGCATGCCTGCTATCACTGGGACCTGACTTCTGGTGAAAGCTATGCACTGACTGCTCGAGAAGCTACCTCCAGCAGATATGGTGCAACCTGGATCATGTGAAACATTCAGAAGGAAGTGCAACATGGCTTAAGGCTCTGTTGCCTCCTGTATCCCACCCCTCCTCAGCATCCCTTTATATACTACTGTTGGGTTTGTACAGCACTTTCAGTGCCATGAATGCTTCTCTCCCATGGGAGAGCTTGATGAAGGTTATCCATTGTCACCCAGTGTTATACTGGGATGTCAGGACACCTTGAATAAACGGTTTACATGAGATGTTGCCTCTAAGTGCATCGTCGGAAAAACTGCCATTGCCCTTTGCTGAGAAAGTTAACATCATAAAGTGAAGGCTGCCTCCGACCAAATGGGAATGACATTGCAGATTAAGGGCTCTTTAAATTATGCATTTAGTTCAGACTCCCAGGGAGACAGTATATGAGATAAAGCTAGCAGACTTACTCTGCAGCATGGCTCTGGAACCAAAGACATTTAAAAAACATTTTTCCAAAGAAACTTCTGTAGAAGTAAAACCCCTCTACCCAATAACAACAAATCTGAAACAACAAAACAACTTGGTACTATCTTTAAGTGCACATATTATTCTAATGAGTTAAAAAGAGGGAAGGGATGAGAGAGGAAAGAAAATTTTTCTGGGATTTAGTAGGATGGTGACTATATCCCAGTTTTAAAGATAGGACGTTGAATTATATTGGAATTCCTGTTAACAGAACCAGGATTATATTTCCCAAACATTTATCAGGTTGAAAATGCTCTTATTTGCTTTCCAGTTTGATCAACCCCCATAGACTCCACTCACCTGGCAGCACTGAAATATTCAGGGCATCCTCACGGTTTGTACCTGCTGAGACAGATTTGAGCAAAAGGACTCTTGGTTCCCCTGTTTGCATGCAGCTCTGTAACCTGTAACTTCCTGCCTTCATTTAGCAGAGTTTAAATTGCAAATTCATGTTTCTTAAAAATGCTGTAACATCATAAGTGGGACAGTTTTATGACAGCTCTGAATTACCAGACAATACTGACACATGCCGCGTGCATTTACTTTGCCTACCAGTTATGGCTGTATTTATCTGCCCATATGTCACTCTTTGTCTAACACATCTATTTACCACGTTGAGATGGATATTCCACAATTGAGGGCTCTTAGTGCATCCTTTAGAATTAAAAAAAAAATAAAAGTCTCGTTCCTCAGATAATTTATTTTTTAGGTGATTGTTTTGTCTTTTTTTTTAGGGATTTTGCATGCATCTTTCTGCAGTTCCTTTATTTGCAAATGACACTGATTTGGAACTTTTCCCTGACAGGCAAAATGGGCCGGTCTGCATTTTATTGATGGTAAAACACAGAGATGGTACTTGCGGGCGTCTGTAGGTGAATCTGGGCTGGTTTATGCAGAGGATATACACCCTTGGCTGCTAGATCGACATGTGAATTCAAAATGAACCTTCACTGAAGATTCGTCAGCCTTCCTCACCCTTTTTCCCTCCTCCACAACCTCACACACACAGCCCAAAACATCGTGAGCCTCTCTACCCTGCTTTCATAGAGATAACTTCTCCCAGCTGGCCATGTTTCTGGTGAAATACTCAGGAGAGAAGTTCCCAGTCCAAAGTCACTGGTGCCCAGGAGGAACAGGCAGCCGGGAGAGAGATACGTGGTCTGTAGTTCTGCAGGGCCATTGAAGCCAAAGCACTTTTCAGAAGCTCCAAGGTTCCTCCTGGATATTTTGCCCAAACTGGAAAAACTGGCTGGAAAAATTGATTGGTAGGTCTCCTCTCCCTGGGGTGACCAAAACCAGGTGCAGTGAGGAATTTTTGTCTTTCATTTGATGATAGGAACTTCATGTGCTTTTGTAGCTTTAAGTGTATCCCTAAAGAGCAGGCAGTAAAAAGTTCTAAAAAACATATAAGATTGTCAAATTTGCAGAAGATAAATATATATGTATGTAAGTATGCACACATATATGGGGAGAGGGAGAGAAAGAAAAAGATTCATAGAGAGATAGAGAGGCATATGTATATTTAGATGTATGTATATTATGCTTAGATATAAATACTTGTTTTTTAAGGACCTTTATCCAGATGTATGATCTGCTTTAACCAATATTCACAGGCATACTTTGCATTTTACTCATAATTGTTTTGAGCCAGAATTAAGGTGATCTTTATTCATTCAAAAGATACCAGAATGTTCTGTCCAAATACACCAACAGATGCAGCTCCCTATGATTCAAATCCTGCGCAACTTCTGTCTGAGCCGGACTTGTCTGCACCATAAAGGAATAATTTCTGCCTTCACAGAAGTGCTGCCATTTTTGCTGTGAAACACAAGAAGTGTGTGTTGAAGGACAGAAAGACTTCACGCTACACCAGGCCCAGGTCTGTATGTCCAACAGAGATCACCAGGTAGAATTTTGGTCAGTGGATTATTTAGACTTAGTTGGAATATATTTTTCCTCCAAATCTTTATCTTGCAAAAAGTTCCACAGGTCATCAGCACTCAGGCTGGTTTTCGTCATGGTCAAAAGTTATCTGCTTCTCCCACACAAAGCCATTAGAAGTGTTCTTTGGGTGCAATCCAGTGATTCTGAGGACTGTCACTCCTTCAATCTGCTACTTCTTTCTTGCAGCATTTGAAGCTTGAACATCTGCATCCCATTGGAGAAGGTCTGGAAGCCAGGTATTGACAAGATCTGACTGCTCACGAGAGCTCAGAGAAAGATGAGACAACCTTCTTCTTCCAAAGATAAGGAGAAATCTGGGGTTTTTTCCTCCACTTACCAGACAGACAGGAAAATTACTCCTTCAAGGTAGAGCTAGAGCAATTGCACTATCCCCTTAATCAGTACTTGCAGCATATCAAGCTCATCATCTTGATGGTAATAGCTGTTTGACAAGTCAGGATAAAAGTGATAGTCTTCTGAAAATGAGATAACAATCCAGTTTAAAAAAGGAACCAAAAGAAAGAAAAAAAAAAAAAGAAGAAAAGAAAGAGACATGACCCAGCGTAAGGTGTCTTTTAATTTAATTTCATCCAAGGATAACAGTTTGCCCAAAAATGTCTTCAGTGAGTCACGTACGGTATTTCAATCTGTCATCTTGTATTGACCTGGCTAACATGGAAATATACTGCACTGAGCTTTTGTCAAGCTTACCAGCTTGGTCTAAAATTTGATGATTTCTTTTTTAGACCATAACTGTGCTGAGCTATCTGCTTCCACTTTCTTCTCTCACATGCAGAGAGCTCAAAATGGAAAATTCATCCAAATGCAAAAAGAAACAGCATGATCTGGCTCACAGCTCCTCAGAAGTACAGGCAAAATTGAATTTTACTGTTTTCCAAAAAGGCCCAGTCATGCCAGTGCTATCGTGGAAAAGGGAAAGGGAAATGGCTGCAGCAGAAGAGGAGTGAATGAGCCAGGCAGAGCAGCAGCCAGGAAACATACCATTCCCACTGCTATAACATTTCTATTATTGCTTTATTTTATCAATGATTTTATTTTTTAAAAAAAAAAAAAAAGTTATTTACAAACTTCCACAATAGTTGACTTCAAACCCCAATTTCTGGTATGTATCAATTGTTACAAAATAATCATTTCACATTACTACTTATTCAGTTACAAAATAGAAATGAGTTCAGTCTTGACTTGGTTAATTCTGAGTAGAGGTACCAGTTGGGCAGGTTGTTGGTCTTTAGCTGTTGAAGTATCTCTGAGAATTTAGCTTCCAATTCAACTATTTATAACATCAGAATTAGTTTTCTGGGAATCTTCTCTACTCTTTTCCTTAAGGTAACAAAAATAATAAATTAAAATACCCACACTGGTCTACGAGTATTCCTGACAGTGAACTTGTTTCCTGGAAGCAGAAGGGGAGAAAATACAATCAAAGCAAATGTATTTAAAAGTAAATAAATCTTCATACAGCTTCGTTTGAACATTTCGTCTCCTCTGGTATTTGCTCAGCTCTGGTTGTTGCTTCCCGTGCTTCTGTGATCAATCTCTTTATGCTGTTAAAACTGTGCCGACAGAACACCAACAATGCTAGAAGTCAGTATAATCTGAGAAATTCAGTATTAGAGTATGCAAGTAGTGAGATCAGTGGTTTGTTATTGGGGGAAAAAAAAAAACCCAAACCAAAAATACCCTACGACCAACACAAAACCTCCCCAACAATCCCCCTGCCTTGGAAGAAAAAACAGAAAACACAGACAACAAAACCAAACCAGAACAACAATTTGTTTTTAAGCTGGAAAAAGAGTATGTCATGGAAGCTGTGGTATAGAGTCTGCATTCTTAGAAGTTGTGCCAAATGGACATGAGAACGGGAAGTGGAGAATGACCAGGCATGTGTTCTTACAGTGCGTTCAGCAGATTAAAGGCTTACCTGAGATTTATCAGAAAAGCAATCCTCAAGAAATTAAGCTGGGATTTTCAGAAGCGTGACCCCCCTTGCAAGATTTCCCGCATTTTCAAAATCTACAAGGAATTGGGTCCTTTTAAACCTCTTCTTGAAATCTGTGGTGTCACCAAGGTAGTTTATACCTTTTAGTCTTCCCACAGATCTTCTTAATCTAGAAAGGCCCTTTATCTTCAGCTCTTTGCAGTAGCAGGATGGTCAGATCCTAGCCAAAGTCCTACAAACACATAGGACTACATTTGTTGTTGAGAGGACCTTACAATCTAAACAGATCAGACAAGGTAAGAAGAGAAATAGAATCACATTAAGGAATAATGACTCGTCCGTGCTCTTAAAAAACTCCTTGGCATCAAAGTAAGCCCAGATCTCTGCCTGAGGCCTTACTGTCAGCTAGCCAAACAGATATGGAAAGACTAATAAAAATCAGTCAATATTTAGATGGTGCCATAGCATCTTATTATTTAATGAAACTGAGTAGGAAAGTAGATGCAATGCATCTAAAGATCTGTATTTCAGCAGAATCCTTCCTTTATGAAGATTAAGAGGGAGGTATTGGGGCAAGAAGCATTTTTTTCACTGATAATACTGAAGCCAAACTGTTTTGAACGACACTAATTGCCCCTTGGATTCCCATACTGCTTTATGACAGAGAAAATATCCCCACAGATATTTCATTTCTTCCTGGAAGAATGTTTTACACCGGCCACCTGTTGATCCATCATTTCTATTTTATACTCTGGTTCATTTCTGTTTTCAGCAGTGAGTTCCAAATTCTTTAGCTTGATCAATAGTCCCGATGTAGTGAGGTGGGAGCTTTAACCAGCATGACAGGCTGTCTCTCTCCAACACAAGAGCAGACCCGTAGCAGGATCTCTGCTCAGCGTAAAGAGGTTATCTCTGAATACAGGTACCTGGCTGCTGAAAGCTGTTTAGAAGCTTTTTGGAGGAGAGGTGGTCACAGACAGGCGAGGTCTCTAACCCACGTTCCACCCCGGTAACACGAGAAACTCTGTAACTTATATCACTCTGAGTGATGTTCTCCATCACACGCAATTCACCTTCCTTTCGTCTTTCTTTCCTTTTTTTTTTCTCCCCCCTTTTCCAGCTGGCTTTGTTGTTTGTGTGGTGTCAGTAGGAATGTGCTTGGAGCAGAGTTATATGGCATCATTTGGAGAAACATTGCGTTAATAACCAGAGTTCAAGGGCAAAGGATATAAACGGAGCAAATTACAAGTCTGAGCAGATATATGGCTTTTGCTAAAAGGGACACAGGCTGCTACTTTTATTTACTGGGTGCTGGAGCGCTTGTAAAAAGGTGCAAGAAAACATGAATACATTTTTAAATGATACTCCATAGTTTAGAAAAACATTGAAAATTTTCGATTTAGAGAGGAGGGCTGTTTAAAGAGAAAAAAAAAAAGTAAAAAAAACATTGCCTCCCCTTGTAGTATCTTTATATTATTTTTAATCTACAACACTCAAGCATTAGCATCATTTCGATGTTAGCCACCCAACTTTGCCCCAACTGAAATTTGGAGGTATTAAAGCAGACATTAACAATAAAACAATGGCAGGCTCAGAGCAACCATTCATCTAACCTTAGCTGTAATTAAGTTCCTGCTTTGAATGGCTCAATCCACACCCTTGATCCTCTAGGTTCAGCCACCACCTCTCCCTTATCTCCGGATCCGGTGGTGGTGGTGGTGGTGGCGAACCTCCTGCCTCTGTGACTCAGCAGAAACCCCAAACCCCCGTCTCTGGAGGGATCAAAGTCTGCTAAAAGGCTGGGGAATTTCAGGCAAATTCTGCCAGCTTGTCACAGGGTGGGATTATTTCATTTCACAGCCTGTAATACAATTTCATGTACTGCTATTGAGTGTGGCAATAACTAACCGGAACATTTTGTTTATCTGATTTTCGGAGGCTGCAGATTCATCACTAGTTTTATTTCATTTTTCTTAAGTGTTCCGTAATTTATTTTTTCTAAAATACAAGATACTACTGAAATTCATTTTTCTACTATTGCTAGACATACATTACTGCCTGATTACCAGGCAAGATATATAATGCAGCCTATAAATAATAATCTTCTCTGGTGAAAGGATATCCAAAATAAAATCTTTCCTATTTCAAATTCTTTGACTTTTTTTTTTTTTTTTAAATCAGCTCATTCTTCAAGCATTGTTTTTACAGCTTGTTCTACAAGTGTGCAAAGAGAAAAAGACCTCTAAAAACCAAACAGTTAAAAAAAAAGAATTTTCTGAAAACATCTGGTCTCCCTCCTTTGTCACAGTGCCACAGAAAATATTTCATCTAGCAAATTGCAGGTGATTTTTAAGCATGCAAAAGTTATGAAAATATTAAGGAAGATTTACTCCCATCCTTGAAATATTTTATGATGCAAAAATGAATGCAAAAATGCACATGTAGAGCATTAAAAAAGGAGAGGAAAATCATAATCTTTGTGAGGAGGAATGTCTCCTTTTACATTATTCACCAAAAAGACCAAACTTTTCTTCTTGTTGCTGCTTGGGGTTTACAGGACACTTCCTTGCTTGCTGGGTTCTAAGTCTACATTTGTACACAAAACAGGGTCTATGATGATTTTAATGCTGTGCAGTATAACAACAGATGTGCACAATCCAAATCAGATATAAGTAGGAAGAGCAGAAAGTGACTATTTAAGCACACGATTGAATTCTGAAGGTGGGGACTTTTTTACACGCTGCACACTGCCCAGAGCAGAGATCACAATTTAACTCCTGGATCGATAGAGTTATATTTTATAACCAGTGTAAGCACCTGGGCTTTTTGGGGGTCCGTGAGCTGATCCCAGCAGTAGCACAAGCCGAGCCAGGCTCTCTCACTTCTCTGCAACATGAAGCCTATCCAGTTTCCCATATGACATATCCTTTTCTCCCACTGGGACATAATAGAAACTAATCTTCAACATCTAAACATTCAGAGTCGAGTCCTTTTGTTAAGTCTTTTTATTCATTTCATTCGGTGCCGGTGCAGCGCTGAGCCCACGTGTATTTACATACACGAAGAACCCCGCTGCTCCGGACTCTCCGCTCAGAAGACAGGGCAATTAATCATCCCCAAATCCTCCCGCCGCGCGCGCGGCAGCTCCGACAGCAAGCATAACCAATCAGCCAGGGCAGGTGGGACATGGACCGGCAGGAAAGCCTTGCACCCTGACCTGGCACCGGTGCGCTCTCTTCCTTTCCCCCCCTCTCATTGCTGAGTAAGAATAACACCATTAAGAGTGTCCTTGTAATCAGCTAAACATATGAAAAGTCAGGAACGGACAGGTATTCCTTTTGTGATTTTGGGAGGTCACGGTTTCCCTCTCTCTGTCATTGTTTCTGAGGTGGGGGTGTGGGGCACAGCTGAAATCCAGCCTGTAAGGTAGAAAAACTAGGTGCTTTTGTGCTACAGTTTTCCGTTTGTGAGATGAATTTGCCTTTTGTAAACCAAAACCATTTGATGGACAGCAAGACTCTTTGGTAACAAAATAATTACCAAGGAGTGACCTGGTTGATGCTACTTACCAACTTAAATGGTAAGATCCACATGCCCAGCAGCCTTTATCCAAGGACCTTCCCTCCTGCCATAGGCAACACACACACGGCCATTAAAACATCCGCTACTGTCCCCCTGCCTCTCCTGCCCTTACTTAATATTTGCCTTCTTAACTGGCTTCCCTGCTATATCTTCATATTGTTATCATCTGTTTTTCTCGATCTCTGGACTTAAATTCCTGTTTCACTTAAATGCTTCTAGTTTCAGTATCTGTCCATTTAGCCCACGTATGGCAGGACATCCTCACTGACTCTGTTTTTCCTCTCTTACAGCCACAGTTGTGGTCAGGGAGACAGTGCAGTCAATGGAAAGACACCCATCGACACAACCGAGCTCAGGGTTAAGCCCATAAATTTGCTATTGAAGTTGTCTCATTCCTCTTTGTAAATTATGGGGACCATTGAAAATAGCTCAATAAAAGCAGCAAAAGTCAATTGTTAATGATATTTGGAATATTAATTCTCCAGAAGTGTAACTTCTTGGTCAGTCATTTCTGGAAAGTCTCATCTTTCCCTTCTTAACCTGACAGGTATTCTTTTTCTTTCCTTTTTCCTTTATGAGATTTTTTTTTTTTAAAGTTTCTATTTACAGCTCCTAATAAGGCTTGCCCTTCAGCTGTATCGTAGTAAGAGCATCTGTGATATTGTCATTAAATGTTCTGCAAATCATAATGTGCCAGGCCAGGACAGTGGAGCCGAATTAAAGTTCTGAACAATCTTAGCTGGTTTTAATTAATACAGTAACAAAATAAGACATTTTGCGCATATGTAAATTGTAAATTACTTATTTTTTAAAAAATAATTATGATATTAGAGATGTATGTTACATGGTATATTGCAGTCCTTCATGGCATTTTAAATTTAAAAAAGCACTGACTGAGAGATATGCCAACAGTTGACTCATAGTTTCCTAATAAAGTTAAAAAATATGTACTTTTAATATCTATCTGCCAAATAACTTAATAGTTTACAAAACTTCCCATGTCTTCTGGAGAAAGAACATACTCAACCACAAGGTGCAACTGAGATTTCTATCTCCACTGTTTTTGTATTTTAGAGGACAAAAATACTCTCAAACCAAGAAAATACCTTGAAACCTTGGAGATAGGAGAAAAATATGTCCTGAGTACAGATGAACCACATTGTTCTGCATCTTCCTTTCCAGGAAGGACAGACGACTGCCTGCCTCATCTCTAAGACGTAGCTGTTCTCAGCAGAGTTTAGGCAGCAGACAGAAAACTTGACAAACACATTTTTTTTTGAGGAGGGGGAGAAGGAGAAAAACTCAAAGCATCTCTTGTCTGCTTGAAAGGAAGACATTTGTGTCCATGCAGAGGACCTACTCATTTTGGTGAGCACCAGCGTACCTAAGCTATACTAATACCTAAGCTATGGATTTTAAACCAGTACTAGTTTCAATGTCAAAAAAAGTCCAGGCAATGCTCTCCAGGACTGTACACCCATTCTAGACCAGAATCAATATTGATGTAAATCCAGATAGTTGGGACCATCAACCCTTCACCACCTGCACCCACACAAAAGTGAAAGGGAAGCAGTACCAATAAGTGGCAGAGGTCTCGCTAATGATTATATTCACTCCCTATAGCAATGACAGTCTGCTTCTAAAGAAAAAAAAAAAAGGAGAAGAAAAAAATAAAAAGCCCTTTTTTGGCATGGAAATTGCTTATCTCTAGAGTGCAAATCATAAATCATTCACAAAGATAGTAGTGACTCCAGCCTTTGAGTGTTACTTTGTTAACAGCACAAACTGGTACAAACCAAAAGGAAGAGAAATTAACATTTGAACCATATTGTTTCTGAAGGGCTGGGAGAGCCCTTGCAAGCCTTGGCTCTGCCTCCGTGATGTAACTCCTGGCATGGGATGAGTTACTCGTGAACTCTGGTCCCCCCGGTTCAGTCTCAGAGCCTTGCTTGGAGGATGATACTGTGCAATCTGTCTGCTCTTAAACCAAAATTGGGAATGAAAAACATTCCTCCGTCTCTCTCTCTCTCAGCACTTCTTTCAATTAACATTCTTTTTCTTCTTTAGTATGGATCCCCTGAGCTTAGCATCCCTGCATTCTACATTTTTGATTGCATGCTCTTTTCTTTATTAAAAAAGGGAAATGGCTTTCAATGCTAGCCTTCCACTAATTATTACTTGCTTCCCAGATAAATAAATATTTGATCAATTGCTTTGGTAGTATGATTATAAACAGCCTCTCAGGCATTACCTCAAAATACTAGAATGCTATTTAATACTGATTTCTGAGGGACACTGCCAGCTTGAAACCTAGTAAATTTAAATACATTAAAATTACCGTACATAAAAACACCCAAATCACAAGAACTCCCTCTGTCATTCAAAAATGTATATTTTTGTTACCCTGTTAAGAAAAAGAGTTTTGTGGCGACTTTGTGGGGTTTTCTTTAATTTCCCGATGCTGTGAAATGATGCCCAGAGAAGTAAGGGAAAGTGAACTGTGTTACTGTAACAGAAATAGTAGAATGAGCTACAGAAAGCACAGGGGAACCAAACTTGAAAAAAATAGGGGAAAATATACTTTTCCTCCTAATTCCTTTGAGTTACAATAACTTTACTTACATTTTAATAAGATTTATATAAAATCAAGCTGATTTTTAAGTTGACATGCCTTAAAATCTATACATATGGCAGAAGAGAGAGAGAAAATCTAAAGTTTTCATCATGGCACAGAGACAGCATTTAGGTTTTGATCCTTCTGCCAATGAAATCAGTTGCAAAACCGCCGCCAGATTCCCGCGTGGGAATTGGGTCCTTTAGAAGTAACAGCAGCAACAAGCCTCGTCGCAATCTGTACCCACCACAACACTCCTCCCTGCCAGAACCCCAAACCTTCCTAAAGGTGCAGCTCATTATATGAGGGTTTTGGGCAGGGCTGGTGGGTTTCTGGCTCTTTGTGCTCTTTTCCTCCAAGACAGATAGCGTGTTCTTCGCTGAGACAACCTGGCCTTTCGCAGGCATTGATCACCCATCTCCAGGCCAGCCAAGGTGGACACCTTTGCTTCTGAAATGATTCCCTGCCGCAGGCACCAGAGGAAAATTCAATTTTCAACTCCAAGTATATAAGACGGCAGAACTCCTCCACAATTAGGATGATGGTTGTTATTATTTTACTTTTATTAAGCAAGCTCCAGCCTCTGCTTCCCAGTCTTAGCTTTTACTTACAGTAATCAATTTTTCAGTATAACTGGCTGTAATTGTTAGCCAGATATTGAGCCTTCATGGTGCTTAGACATAGTGTGTTACTGCGAAGCGTCTTCCCCATACTTCTCAGACAGATGGGTAATAATACTATACATTAATACCTCCACATTGGTTTATGTGTGTTTGACCACAGCGCTAGCATAATTATTTTTCCTCAGTAAAAGCTATTAGAGATCTATTTGGTAGGTTTTACGATCAATAGCTCCTGTGATATTTGTGTAGCAGGCCCAGAATAATCAATTGAAGGTCATATAAAGTAAATTACCATCCTCCTATAATGATTCTTTTTTCTAGATGAGAATGGGTTTTATTATTTCATCAGGAGAGCCCTCACAATGTGTGCTCCATTTTTATTTTTTTTTCCTTTCCTAAGAGAGAGAAATAAATGTTGTGGGTATATTTTGAAACATGGTATTAATGGCTATTATCTAAATTTATATTACTAGATCATTGAATTAGTGGATGCCAACATGTGGAATAATTTTATATGCTTGGTGACACGAGAAATAGCCAGTCATGAGGATATCCTGGCCGGTGTGTTGTTGCAGGTGACACAGCTACAGCCATTTCTCAGTAGATTTAACACTGGTCAAGGCCCCGCTCTTGATGCAGAGGTTCACTGGTTGGTCACAGATCCACGGTACCGAGCCCCAGAGGGGCAGTTTCCCCAAGCTGCTCTGCCAAGGTGTTTCCTCCATCCCCTAACACTGTGCATAAAACACAGCCAGCTCCCTGCACACTGCTCTGTCCTGTGCCTCCTTATCCACATTACAGTGCACTGGAAGTGGGGAGGTAACATTAGCAAAGTGGGAGATCCCTGACAGCCACCATCTCCTTCCCCACCGACCAGGAGAAGTCTGTGTATACTTCTGACCTTGGCCGCCCAACAAGGCTAAGGCTGTTTCAGAGATGGAAATGCAATTGCACAAACATACTTTTCCTTTCCAGTGGACTATGTGTGTGGTCACAGTCAGTTGGACGAATTTTAATTTCCAACTGACTCCCATCACACATGAGATAAGCTGGAGCTCATAAATGTAGCGTTTGTACAATTTATCCTCCTATTTAGTGAAAAGGTGGCTATGGGACTCTTTGTCCTTCCTTGTCCGAAAAGCTCTGCATTCTTCAATTGAGTCCCTGGAAGGCTACTGCCTTCCTCATGAACAAAATTGATTCTGCTATTTTTAGGAAGGCGCCAGCTTCATTGAAAAAGAGCCACCTACCCTCATGTGACCCTCATCATCATCATATTTGAGCAACTCATCATAGTTAATTGAATTATTTCTCCTAAAAAGACGGATGAAGTAAAGCATTGTATGAGTCCTGGAAAGAGGTGGGAGGAGGATGTTTAAATGAACAATTTCCACTGAGAAATGTTGATTCACCAAAACTATTTATTAGAGAAGGCAATCAAGAACAATTAGGGCTGGGGAAACCGAGGCACGAGGGAGTTAAAATACATTTCTTGGTTTTATATGAAATGTCTGTCATTGAAACAGCCTCTGAACAAAAACCTTTTACAGTCTGCAGCTGGGTATTTCATCCACTGGACCAGCCCTCCTTTCCAGGAAAAGGAAGTCACATTTCAAAGTAATTATAGTGAAAAGACCTTATACCCCTCCGTGTTGCAAAAGGCTGCCCAGAAGATATTTAATGTGAATCTATTTACTTTTTTTATTATTATTATTTTGGCTAGAACTCATTGGTAAATGTTAACACACAAACAACCACAACCAGACAAATGGAGAGAAGATGAAGATGAGAGAAGTGAAGGAGCTGGTAAAAGGACATAGATGAAAGGATGGATGCCTATCCTCAGGCTGAGTGGGTTTGAACATCCAGTCATGTGCCCTGCCTGCCATCATTTACCTACTTGCAAGGCTATGTAGTCCTTGTAGTACGGCTCCTTTACCCTTGCACATCACCAAAAACTTCCCAAGCTCCTGTCCTTGGACACTGAACTCTTTCTTCTCAGTGCATCTGCTTCAGCAGGGCTTTGCAAGGTTACAGCAACAGGAAAAAGTGACATTTACACTCAGTGACACAAATTAACAGTGATTATTTTTGGCTGAAGAATACTGGCTTCTCAAGAGATTGCTCTTTTTTTATGGAGTACTGGGTGGGTGCTGAAGTGGGTGGCATCTGGACAGTGAGGTGCCTTGCTTTGCAGAAGGAGGGTCTTTGTGGTAAGCCACATCGGAGGCTCAGAGCAGCCAGGGAGCTTTTCAGAGGGCAGGGTTGTCCAGCTGGATGCCACCACAGTAGGGCAGAACTGTGGAAACACAGTGCCTGTTCCTCAGCCAGGTAGAAACAAGTGCATCAGTCTCACACCTGTATGTGAGACTTACTG
This sequence comes from Gallinula chloropus, assembly GCF_964237585.1. Lineage (NCBI taxonomy): Eukaryota > Metazoa > Chordata > Aves > Gruiformes > Rallidae > Gallinula > Gallinula chloropus. The sequence continues at coordinate 14,505,004 of NC_140094.1, read as the reverse complement.
GAGCAGAGATCAAGACAGAGAACAAGAAGCTTGTAGCTTCTTGTCTGACACAGATGTTCTGTCAGATCCATGCCTCAGTTTCCCTAAATGTAGAAGGAGTATAAAATACCCTGAAGAATGAAAAGCCTTCATGCCTTCAAAGAGTGCAGTGTCAGCATCCATCTGACCCCATGTGGATGCACGGTTTCTCGGAAAGAACAATGGAAACCCCGCACAGTTTTGCTCCAGAGTCCTCCAGTTGCACAGCAAAACTCATTACAATATCCCTGTATTTATTTCCAGCTGCACGGCCAAGTGGACCCAAGGGCAACCTAACGGAGAGGAAAAAGGCCTAACATAACATCAAAGCAGCTAAAAACCCGGGTGGATTGGCATTTCATCAGTACAGTATGACATCACTTTCCATATGACATCAGTCAATGACCCTCTTCCCCTCCACCCCCGCCTCCAATTTCTTTTTTAAAAAGATGATGGAGCTGCTTGAAGTTGAGCAGAAGTTGAGGGAGGGGGGAGTGGGGGAGAAACAAAAACACACTCTATATCCCTTCAGCTGAATGCAACCCAATGTGCTACACAAACAATATTAACCAAAACAAAGCTAGCAGGAAACGTTTGCACACAGCATCTGTTACGATCACATAACCACCAGACAGATGTTTAATCCCAACTGCTAACATAAGATCATTTGTATGTTTGAAGAGGGAGAGATCCCATTTGGGTTCTTTCCCTTTTATTTATTTCTTTCCTAAAGGGGAAAAATAATAAAGGGAGGGTGATTTTCTCAGCTGTGGGAAGCAATTTTGTTGTGTTATTGTTCTCTTTCTCCCCACTTTCACCATCAGCTGCTGAAAGGAAAGGAGTGGTTGCAGCCTCTCGCAAAGAAGAGAGCCTGAAGACTGTGTGGTCTGGTAGTCGAGCGCCGCACGATCCTTTTCCAGCTTAAGGGACCAGAGCTCGGTTTCTCAGAAGACTCATTAAATAATTCTGGTCCAATGAGGCAAAAGGGGAGGCCACACATGAAACAAGTTTGGTGGTCTCAGCCAAGTTCCCGGGGAGTTGCGCCGCGGTTTCCCAGCACCACCCTGGATTCCCTCCGCCCCTGGAAATTTCATCTACAAAAGTGAAAACAAACTCATTAGCTCTACGTAGCTCTGTGAGGGTCACAAAAAGATGTCAGCGTTTTGTGTGGCCTTTTCTTTTTTCTCCTTTTTTTTCTTTTTTTTTTTTTCTTTTTTTCCCCCATTTACCAAACAGACAGACACCTACAAAGGGAAAAGAAGGTTTGAGCTCTTCAACTCTGCTGAGGGATTATTTTACTTTTAATGATACCGGGAGGATTCAATGGAGATTTATGCAGATAGGAGAGATTATTAATAACACATTGCACTTCTATAGCACCTTCCATTCAGGGTTGCTCAAAGAACTTTCCAATCTGGAATGAATTGGTCTTTACACGCCCCTGGTGAGTGGAGTAACTGTCATTAGATTAGGAGGTAACTACTGCAATAATGAAAAATCAACCGGGGTATGAAGTGTAAGCTGGACACCAGGCAGAACTGATCTCGGAACCTTGCTCTTCCACAGATTTCCTATGTGACTGTAGGGAAACCGCTAAGTTTCTCACAGTTTTTAGTCCCTGGAGAGTGAAACCAGAGTTTTTCTTTTCCTAATCATAAATGGGGAACATGGTTTAGGGTTTAGTTGTAGGTTTTTTCTTTGGTGAGGGTGATGGTGACATAACGTGGCCATTTCAGTACACAGCACTGAAAGGAATGATACATGGAGCTGAGGTACAAAACTCACTTTCTCCCACCTTGCAAATGTGGAAGATCTGCAAGTGATAATAAGGAAAGTGAATCTCTTTGAGCACCTTAATATTCTTCGGCTGGTGCTGAGTATCAACTATAGGATTATAAGAGAAAATAAAAGTCAAACTTTCCCAAAGCTGGAAAATAATAGATTTACTGAGCATTATTAAGGTAAATAGCAGTAGGGCAGAGAAGCAGCAGATTCTTGCGAGCTGAATGAAAAAAGGGTGAGAAAAAGAGCATAGACAGCTAAAATAAGAAGGGGTTAACAATTTCCAGGCCTTTCTGCTGTGTGTGTGTTCGTACTGTGCACAGCAGAAATGCATTCACCTATGACATCCTTTGGCAAAAAAAAAAAAAGGCAAAAAAAAGAGAAAAAAAAAAAAAAGGCTACATCCCCCAGTGAGGACAGTTGTCCCTACAGATTAGGAATATCCATCTTAATGTGCAACTTCCCCTGCACGGGTCAAAATTGCCAACAGCTTTAATGGGAGAAAATGCTCTGTTGACTGATTCATTTCCACGTTTTGTTCCTGCTGCTAGACGGGATATCCTGTAAGGTGGCGAAAAGGGAGGGAAAGCCGGCACTATATCAGTTTATGATTGACCATTATTATTATTATTGTTGTTGGGATTCCTTTTTTTTTTTTTTAATGCTGTGTTAAAGTTTGGTATTACATTTGTCTACTGCAATTCTCGTAATTTTTTTATTTTTTATTTTTTTCTCGGAGAGGCAACAAATCATATCTCCAGGCTTGAACAGAGACGCCCCAGCTTTGGCAGACAATAATAGTGATATATTAAGAAACTCTGCCTTGGATCTCTCTGCAATCTTCTTCCTGCTTTTCCCATAGATGTTTTACAGTCTCAGCAGTGCCTTCAGATATTCAGGTAGCTGTGTGTTCCTTGGTAGGATAGCTGCTGTTCAAGTGTTCTGTACAGTCTTCCTGTGCTGGGCCACGGGGATAGAAGGTATATGTCCAGGCATCGCAATACTGAGAAGAAAAGTCCAAAGAACAGTTGCATTAGCTCAGTGCCCACCCCAAGACCCCGCATTGTGGGGGCAGGTGAGGGAGAGGAATTTATCGTTCACATTTACAGCTATTCCTGTAGGATCACAAAGCTCCAGCCACAGCCCTGGTGAGGGTCAGATAAAGACACTATGGTACATGTCATTTTACGTACTGGGAAGGCTGCTCTGCTGTGAAAGCTGTCTCACAAGCACCGTTCCTCCTTGATGTGCTCGTTGCTGAGTTCTCCCTGTCTTGTGGATAACACTGTTGTCCTCATATACACATAAACTCCGGTTGATCTTGCCAGTTGCGTACGTAGAGGTGGAAGTGACACTTTGGGTCACACATCCAGAGTGACCCAATGTGTGATTTACACCTCTGAGAAATTTCTTTTCCTACGGAGGCCTGAGTAGGATCCTGCTGCTACCGGACAGATAGGACTAATCACCCCTGAACACTGTCAACTAGTGGAAGGTCTAGAAGAGACTAATAGCTCATTTAATGCAGTAATCTGATTGTGAAAGCAAATTGTTCTACATACTGTGACCCAAGGAAAGAAAAAAATGACTTTAGTAAGTAGGTATGGCTGTGTCATGAGGAGAAATAAACAATGTTGAGTAAAAAGCGACAAAAATTATGGCAAATAAGAAACCACTGGAAGAAGCCTTTGCCTAAGGAAAGCATCTTCAAACACATGCAAGATAACTGTAAAGAGGAAAGCACATGGAAGGGTGATACCATGGCATACTGTTGTAGATTTAATCTACACCTGAAAAGGATTCTCACAGACCCTTAAAGGAAAGGAATAAATTTCCCAGAGAGGCTGTGGAGTCTCCAGCAATTTAGATCTTTGAGAATGGGTTGGACAAGAATGTGTCAGGAATTATATAAATATAGCTGATTATTCCTTGGGCAGAGGGATGCACAAGGTCACCTCTGGGGGTTCCTCCCAACCTTATTTTCCATGATTTCCATGGGTAATCAAACAAATGATTGCTCATTGAGCTAAATAATCATGTAGGAAGCATAATGTAATTGAAACATAAATGTATGGAGAACAATAGTGAAATGCACCTACTGCAGTCTCATTCCCCCTCACCCACTGCCCTCAAAAAAAAATCCCCTGAAAGAGCCCAGACTGGTAGCTAAGCAATCCTGCCAGTGGAGAGCTGATTACAGAACACATATGACCATTTGTTTGAAAAAATGCAATCTCCATTCCATGGGAAGTCAGGATGTTTGTTTTTATTCTAAAATGGGATGAAAAGTTGAAATCTGGAAAAAAAAAATAAATCCTTGAGGAAGAAAATGTAGCCAGGATATGAATGTTTTTGACATTTTCAATCAAAACTAAACTCTTTGCCTGGAAATGTCAAATAAGAAAACATAATGCTTCTTTTCAAAATGTCGACATTTCGGACATTTCAAAATGTCGACATTTTAGAGATTTTTCAACACTTCCCAAAGTAGAAATGTCAAAATGTCACTTCAAAATAAAACATTTCATTTTGAATTTTCCCATCAGAAAATTAGAAATTTTCATCCAGTTTTGATATTTTCCCATAACAAGATGTAAAAATGTTGAATTTTATTTTTTTCCCCAAATCCAACATTTTGCTGAGAAAATATTTCTGCTGAAGCTTTTCAGCCAGCCTTAAAAAACAGTGGAGCTGGCTTAGAGTCCTCTTCAGCTGATTGCAGACATTGCAGCTTACTACAAATAGGATATTGAAATGTTTATTCCTCCGACTGTAGACGTTTCCACTTGAGCCATTGCTTTGACAAGGTAA